>NC_140992.1:173571468-174155725 GCF_052327205.1 Somniosus microcephalus
GAGGGAGGGAAGGGGAGAGAGAGAGAGAGAGAGGGGAGAGAGAGGGAAGGAGGGAGAGAGGGAAGGAGAGGGAGAGAGAGAGAGAGAGGGAAAGAGAGAGAGAGAGAGAGAGGGAAGGAGAGAGAGAGAGAGAGGGAAGGAGAGAGGGAAGGAGAGAGAAGGAGAGAGATTGGGAGTGAGAGAGAGAGAGATTGGGAGTGTGAGAGAGAGAGAGATTGGGAGTGTGAGAGAGAGAGACTGGGAGTTCTAAACTTATCGGCAACAGGAGAAAGGTTATGTCCACTGAGCAGTGTTGATAGTTTCCCCTATTTACCTTGCTGAAACCCCAGTAATTTTGATAACTGGTGACTCCATCTGGAAAGTCTGCAGGTGGTGGATTGTGCCACCCCCCACGGTCAAATAGGCAGCGGATGGCGAGTCGACTCAAATGAAAAGTGACCACTTTCCGCCACGTGTGAAACCCAGCATGAGCCTGTGCCTTCAGGAGAGAAGATTCAAGGGGGGAAAGTGCTCTTCTCTTGGCCTTCTCCCACCCACAGCCTGTATGTCAAAAAAAAATACGGTGATTTAGCTGAGGAGATCTATTTTATTTTCCTTCTCCACCCAACTCCCCAAAGTACTGGAATAACTGGACCTGCCCACTTCCTTATGATACAGCGTTAGTTGACGGTGGCAGCCATTTGGAGTTGAGTTAGTAGCATCTGGACCTAAACAATCAGCATGATAGTGTCTGGGGAAAACAGCCCAAGGCTAATTTTCTTGGTCTGAAGTGCTTAATAAGGCAACTCTCGGTGATTACGCCAAATACCTGCTTATTTCTTGCCTTTATCTCAATGGGGGATTAAATGGCACAGCAGGGATTTGGCTTGTGGGTTCTCACTTGTTACACAAGCAGAGCAATCTAGATGTTTATTATATTCAGAAAAATGTTGTCTTGTCTGGGTGTTAATCTTTCTGTCTCTGGTCACCTGGTATAATCGCTGTTCCATCTTTCAGGTCGGTACTTGTTCCTGAACGCCATCGCCAATCAGCTGCGTTACCCTAACAGCCACACCCACTATTTCAGCTGCACCATGCTGTATCTGTTTGCTGAAGCCAACACAGAAGCTATCCAGGAGCAGATCACCAGGTGAGGAACTGGGGGAAATCTCTCACTTCCCTGCATATCTGTCTTGGGCTGATGCTGTCTGATGCCACAAATTGGGATAGTATGTAGTTTAATTTTTTGTCTTGGTATGGATTGTAAACCTCCCATCTGTGTACCCCAAAAATTTCCTCCGCGTTTTGGGTTACCAGTACTACACACAGGAAGGTAATGTCGTAACCAGAGAGGTGATGAATTTAAGTAAAGGGAGTGGCAAGAAATTTAGTCAGATTTACAGAAAACCAGTACAACCATCACATTATTAGGAAGACTATGTTTTGAGTTTAGTTAATGTGCAAAATTTCACCGTTAGATTGTGACAGATTTTGCCATCTGTGTATTTTCTTGCCCTGATTCAACCATTAACAAAATATTAAAGTTATGGACCTTAATTTTGACTGCTGCTTTTTGGTTTATGTCAGGGTGCTGTTGGAGAGGCTGATTGTAAACAGGCCTCATCCGTGGGGGCTCCTCATCACCTTCATTGAGCTGATTAAAAACCCAGCCTTCAAATTCTGGAACCACGAGTTTGTCCACTGTGCTCCTGAGATTGAAAAGTAAGTGTTTTTGGTTTCATCATTTTCCATGAATCCTCCTCCGATATCATCTTTCATTATTGAGAGAGTTTGTCTTTTGCTTCTGTAGGTTGCAGCTTATACCTCTCTCCAAATATCTGACCCGAGCCCCAGGTACGCTCTTGCACCAAACTAGTACTTAGTTGAGAATATTCTTGTTTCAAGCACCAGGCCACAGCCTTCAGAAATGCTGATGTCTCAATGCAGTGCAGGGGAGTGCTGTACAATCGGAACGGTTGGACTGTTTCAAACACTTTGTCCATCTCATGGGTTTACTTCCTTGCAGTTTATCCAGCTCCGTTTCCTTTCCAGTTTTACTTGACCTTTCTGTAAGTTTATTTTTCTCCTCCTCCTCAATCGCTGAAATGCCATACACCACATAATTGATAAGATGGCGAAATGAATGTTTAAGTTGATTCAGTGGATTACTAATCTTAAGAAGAATTTTTTTTCTCTCCAATTTTCCCCGCAACCATTCTGTGGATGTGCTCACCCTTGTTGGAGCACAGTTCTACTGGAACCGACACCTGTCTGGTACCTTGTACATGTGGCTGTTCTTCATGTGACCCATCGTGAGTGGTGTCAGCAATGGAGGGCATCGCAGCTGAGCTTCATCCTGTCTGTGTACATGCGCATCTTCCATTGAGTCACTGGATAGCGATAAAGAGCAGGAACCTTGGCCAATTTATATTTTTCATCCCTTCCAAGCCCAGAAGCACGGAGACCAATTGTTGTGCCAATTGCTGCCACACTCCAGGTTGGACGTTGCACCTGATACCATCAGAACTGTCTGGCTTTTTACCACATCACATGATCCATTAAGCCATGGGGTGGGCGGGGCAGCCTGCCTCATGGCCTGTTAAGATTGTAACCCTGTATAAGATGTATATTAATGGTTAGGTGTTTAATGCACACTGAAAGTGCCTCCATGGTGTTCTGACGCCGTGGCTCAGTGGTAGCACTCTCACCTCAGAGTCAGAAGGTTGTGGGTTCAAAGCCCCATTCCAGAGACTTGAGCACATAATCCAGGCTGACACTCCAATGCAGTAGTGAGGGAGTGCTGCATTATCGGAGGTGTCGTCTTTTGGATGAGACGTTAAACCAAGGCCCCATCCGGCCTCTTAGGTGGACGCATGAGATCCTATGGCACTATTTGAAGAACAACAGGGGAGTTCTCCCCGGTGTCCTGGACAATGTTTATCCCTCATTAAATGTCACTAAAACAGATTCTGTTCATTTATTTCGTTGCTGTTTGTGGGACGTGGCTGTGCATAAAAATTGGCTGCCATGTTTCCTACATTACAACACTTCAAAAGTACCGCATTGGCTGTAAAGTGCTTTGAGATGTTCTGAGGTTAAGTTCTTTTTTGATTTGTTTTTACCTCTGACTAATGCTGGCTGCTGGGTGTTTTGCAGGTTGTTCCAGTCTGTAGCTCAGTGCTGTATGGGACAGAAGCAGGCACAACAAGTAATGGAAGGCACCGGCGCCAGTTAAAACCATGAAGAATACCACCTTGGACATGCAACATGGAAAGAGTGATGGGCAGCCTGTGTTTTTCTTGAAACTGACATTGGTTGTGTAACTTGCTGGTTCTTCCAATCGGATGCAGTAAGCTGCATGAGTCAGACATAGGAACAGTGGTCGGTGAAGCACTGACTTCATGTTGGACATGTTTTATTTTTCATTTGTCACTTGGCCAAAAAAAAACAAATGCTGTGAATATCATTTGAAATGATATAAAAAAAACAATGTAAATAAAAGGGAGTGCAACCTTAAACTGGACTATCTCCATCTGTGCAAATTGTATTAAACTGACTTTTACCCAGTTATTACCGTTGGCAGCTGATGACATATGACGATTGATGAAGCATGTCTGGGACAGATTCCCCCATCGTCCCAAAGTCCAGCCGCGCCCCAGATCCTCCGGAGATGTTACAGGAGCTGCTCTTCGTTCGATGCATTTTCTCCCCTTTGTGGGGGGGAAGCAATATCAACTTTTATTTGTCCTGTTTCATATATATATTAAAAAAAACCTCCAGCAGAGTGGTATGGAGATGCAGTATGGTTTGCAAAAAGATTTTTTTTATTTTTAAGGTTTTTGTCTTTAAGGCGAGCAGCTCCTTCTGTCCTTAAACCAAAGGGGGTGTCCCAGGCTGAGTGCGGCATTCACCATGTTAATGCGAAGGAAAACAAGAGGTTCTCCCTGAATTCTGTAAATTGTGGGATAAAAAGAGCCAGTTTTGCGGCACAGAGTCGATTAAGTTTGTAAAAAGAAACCAAGGACCAATACAGGCCATTTTGTAAGGATTTTGAATGTTGTTTTGTAAATGTATTGGTCCATGTGTTGTATTTTGTAGTCTTTGTAGTTTCCTTGGCTCTAGTTCTGCCACTTAACACTCTTGTATGTAAGCATATTGTAGTTAATGCATTAAAACCCATGTCATGCAGCAACCTCCTCTTTGTTTATTGCCTCTAGACACTAAAGCCAGGATTGTGTTCATTGTATAGCCCAGGACTGGTTCTGAACCTGATTGTGCATCTGTGTTGTTACAGTTTAAAAAAAAAACACTTGTCCTTGTCACTTACTCACCTACCCACTACTTTGCACTTTTTTTAAATTGCCAAGTGTGGAGGCCATAATTGGAAGGTAAATTCACACCTAAAATTTGTTGAGCCGCATGCTCATTACCAGCCCATGTTAAGTGTTCAACACTATCTGCCTCGGGTTGTTCCTTCCATATTGCGACATCGCTCACAATCCACCCCAAACACAGTCTGCTCAGTTGCTGCTTGAGTTTTTCTTTTTTGTTTGCTCATGAGGGTGAGCGATGTTTGTGCTGGGGAATGGAACATTTCCCATTTCAGGCACCCAGTGTCTGCAACACGCACTCCTCGGGTGGCAGATCCAAGTAAAGCTCACTCCATTTCATCCAAACCTTCAAACAACTGGCCCCTATTTGCACTTGTGCAGTATTTGTCTCATTTCCTGCACAACCAACCATCTGTAGGCCTGTTTGAGTGACCTCGCCAATTAATGCTGAATTAGAGGCGGTTCTTTGCTGTTTGTCCACCGAGAACTGTATTGAAGCTGCATAGGGCCTTGCAGCCAATAGCCAGAGGAGAGACTGGGCTAGATTTGAACCATGGCCCCAGAAATGAAAGGCCAGTGTCTGTCCCACTGCATTGCCCAGTTACCTACAAGAGCTTTTCTGTGGTATTCAGTGGCACAAATGCGTTAGAGCCAGGGTGCGCAATCTTCTGTCTTTGTGGGCACTATAGGTGTGTGCCATGGACCACATATAAAGTTTGAATCGCTCCATGTTTACCTAAAGTTGCTGATACAGATCTTCATGTTCTGATTTAGGTTTATCCACCAGTGAAGCAACTGCACTAAAAATAGTCCTATCCCAACCTCCAGGCCCTCAAAACCGGCAAATAAGAAATTTAAGCGCAGATAGTTGCGTGGGCTTGGAGAGTTGGATTGCCAAGGCGTGGCGGAGGGCTCCAGGGGACCTGGAGGCTGAATGTTGGACTCTGCTGGAGCACCAACATGAAGTGCCATGAGGGAGGAGGGGGCTGCAGGTTTGTTTTTCCCATTTGTGCTGCTGTGGGATGGTCAGGGGCACGAATTGAAAGGAGAAATGTTACTTGACTGTTGTGTGTCAGTGATGGTCGGCTCATACATTGAGGGTTGCCGAATGCTTAGGCTCAGGAGATTACAGGATTTGTGCCCTTGTAAAATAAAAAAACACTCTGGGTCTGTACTTGAAACTTTTGTTTTTGCCTCCCAATTTTCTCTTAGTTTACAAGGATATACAGGTTCCCCTTGGTCACGTGATCATTCGTGTGTGTGGGGATCAGAAAGCTCCCATAAAGGAGATCATGGCTGAACCCAATCCTAACCTCTCCCAACAAGCTCACTTTCTAGCATAGGTCATTGGATAATGATCAGGATACTGACTGAACTCTGGCAGATTCCTAACCTCCCCAGCTCAGGCCACATGCAGTAATTCATACTGCTATGGCCAATGGGATCAGCTAACTCGGTAGAGACTCGGGCTGCAGAAACCCATCGCGTAGGAAATGTGGTCAACTTTTCTTTGGACCGTGCTTTTAATTCATTTCTGATTTGTACCTGGATTGATGGAACACACTGGAGCATCCACGAGAGATTTGCGGAAAAGGGCAGAGAATGTGAGTGAACCACCTCCATCTGGATAATGTATTAAAATCTTGTCATGGTTGTTTTGGGTCACCTTGGGGTAGATTTTCCTCACTCATACAAGGGTCTAAGAGCTTGGCAGAGCAGAAAACTTGAGCAGCTTTTGCTGTGGCCAGGTCTCGCACCCTGGTGCTGAAGAGAATCATCTACCCCCAGGTTTCTGCAATTGTAAGTCTTGAGGGGTATTTTTTTTTTAAACCACATTCCTCCCCTCATCTGAAGGTTTGCACTTGCAGCAGCGGTGACTCGATCGAGACGGGGTGAGTGCAGAGTTGATAGTCCTTTAAATTGGAACTTGACAAGTTCCTGACTGAAGGGGTATGTCCAATTATAGAGGGCAACTATTTAGCGGCTATGTTTTCCTGGAGCTTTGATTGCCTCGGAGTTGGAGTTTGCGTGCATTGGCCATGAGGATTGTTTCCCCTCTGTCCCAGCACAGTTTGGTTTGGGCCTTGGGTGAAAAGTGCAAAGTTGCACCATCAACCGGAATGGGTGGGCCTACTGGTTTCTTCTCACCATTCTGTTCACTGGCTAAGGTACAGCCAGCAAGACCTTTACTAATTTTCTGTTTGCCTTCCTAACCCTATGACCTGAAGCTAATTATAGCACCTTTCTGGTACTGAGAGCAGCAGAGACTTTGAATCAAGCCAAGAACCTTCTGGTCTGTAGGGCTCAGCTACTCAATGTCTTCATCAGCTGAACTCTTCAAATTGCTGGGCAATTTTGAGTTATATCTGGGGTTTAGTAGGTAGAGATGTCTTGTATTTTGGGAATAAATGTCAACCAGCCCATTGCTTTTAAATGTAATTAAGAAATCTAGTGAAGAAGCTTATGGTGCAGTAAACGGTCAGTGACTAGATGACAGCTCGAGGTGTTTAAAATGTTAACATGATTTGATAGGATAGATACAGAGAAACTTTCCTCTGGTAGGGAAAGAAAGGAAAAGGGGACATAATCTTAAAATTAGATCTAGGATGTTCAGGAATGAAATCACTTTTTCAAACTAAGGCTGGTACAAATTTAGAACTCTCCCAAAAGCTTGTGGTTGTTGGAAAGTGGAGTTGAGGTGCAGATCAGCTACGGTCTAATTGAATGGCGGAGCAGAGCGGAGACCCCTCTTGTACCAGCTCCTAACTGCAGTTAAGACAATGATTCAGTGCCAAAGAATGGTTAAGGTGTGGGAACTGGATTGAGACTTGTCAAAACCCATTTTATTTCAGACCCTTGCATGGGCTAGAATCCAAGAAATGAACAGTTTTATAACTACTGCCTGTGCAAGACTGAGTATTAATGTCACTGAGAACAAGCAATGGGAGTGGTACCAAAAACAGAAGCTTGTGCCCTGTAGCAGTGGGAGTTAAGACCCTTGAGATGATTAAACAAATGATATCTGGTTAATTGATTCCCCCACCCCCCCGGGACTAAGCCCAGTGCCACTGCTGCACTTGCTGGGCACAGGTGCAGAATGGAGGAATATTTCAATGGAGAAAGGAAGCATGAAATTGAATCCTTCACCTGGAGCATCTAATCTGGCTGAAAAACCATCCACAGACCCTTAACCTTGGGTGCTGGCATACGGGTCCAAACAACACAATAATTAGCAAGAAGAATATAAAACCAGGATTTTATTCCTTAGTTTCTTGTGCTGCTACTCGGTGAGCTGCAACAGTCGATGCAAAATCATCTTCTGTGCGTATCGGACCTGCAGGGAGTCTCGTTCCCGTTTACTGAGCCGGTGGTAGATCTCCTCATTGGCCAATGTGGCCTCCTCTTCCTTTAGTCCTGAGCTGTAGGATTTTAGCCTCATTGTCACAGTGTTGTGCAGAAGTTGCTTCCAGGCAGGCTTTAGTTTGGGTATCACTGTGTTGGCAAGGCAGGAAAGGTTGTCATCCTCTTCCTCGTCCTCCTCCCACCCATCGTTGGCTTTGTATTCTTCGAATTCCTCCATCGTCATGCTCAAGACCTGGTTAATTGTGGGTGGGAGAGAAAAGGGAACACCAATGAATCTGAGATTGCAGTAAGCAGCCTCAACATCACTTTACACCTAAAGGAAAGCTCCTAAAAGCTGCAAACTTTTGAATTCACAAAATGGAAAAACCTTCCCATTTAAAGAATGCCATTTCCTACAGCCCTAAGAGGCACATTAGGCCCCTCCTCCCTGTCTGACTCCCAGCAAATTTCTCCCAAGTATTTATCCAATTCCCTTTTGAAGGTTATTGAATCTGCTTCCTTTTCGGGCAGTGCATTCCAGGCCATAACTCGCTGATAAAGTTTCTCCTCATTTTGCCTCTGGTTCTTCTGCCAAAGACCTTGTGTGTCCCCTGGTTACTGACCACTGGCAAGAGTAAATGAGGAGAAACTAGCAAAACACTTCATGATTTTAAATACCTATTAAATCTCCACTTAACCCAGCTTCGCTTGTCTCTCTACATACATCAACCACAGGGCAACAACCCTATAGAGCACCAACTCATTAGGAAATATATTGACCACACTTTAACCCTAATGGACAACAACCTACTTGACGATAATCCTACGGCGCACCAACATACCGAGTGCTAGATCCACAACATGCTAGATGCTAAATTTACAGAGTACCAAAATGCTGGATCTATCAGGAGCTGGTCTTCACCTTCAGGGTGCTGTAAAGTTCCTCCTCGGTCAGGACTCCTGACTGGCCGATCACAAATTCCCCCTCTTCTCCAACTATCTCTAGCTCAGTCAGGAATTCCCACTTTTCCATCAGCAGCTTCCTCTCCTCTTCTGTCCGCACAGCTTAAAACACAAAGGACATTCTGGTCAGATCGCCTCTCCAGTCAGCAGACTCCCACAGCGGGCTGGGGCTGGTTACATTGCTCCAAGACCAACCTTGCAAGGCAGCGTCATACATCATCTGCATCCGGATATCCATGGCCTCATGTGTGTTCCTGGGATAGGGTTCGGTGAAGCCATACATGTGCAGGAGTTGCCAGTTGGCGAGCTGACCATAGGTGTTAAATATCTCTTCACCTTTACTGATCTTCCTGATGGAGACCATTTTCAAACACTCCTGTAAATGCAAAGGAAAAAAGATCCTCTGTATAAAATATATACTCCACTCGCTCCTCCTCCCCCACCATCCCCCATACTCACTGGTGTAAATTCCAGGTTAGCGTTGTGATTGGCCACATGATTCAAGATGTCAGCCATTGGGACCATCATGGGTGGATTTGGGGCCTTCTCATCGTCCTCTTCATCATCATCCTCCAGCGGCTCCTGGAAACTGCAGGAAAAGAACCCAACCTCAGCCCATGTATTCCTCACTCCCGATCCACTCTCAGCGAGAAGCACCGCGCCAACACAGATACGCAGATTTCCCCAGCGCAAGCCATTCCCGCACCCCTCCTACCTCGGACAGTGCCGAACTGGAGATACTGAGTGGGCCAGCACTCTGCCAGAAGAGCAGTTCCACAGACAGCCCTCATCCCAGTGACCACATGCAAAGCCAGACAGTGAGTGTTGGAAGGCTATTCGACAACAAGCGGCATCACAGACATAGAAACGCAGGAGTAGGCCATTCGGCCCTGCGAGCCTGCTCCACCATTCAATGAGATCATGGCTGATCATCCAAATTCAGTACCCTGTCCCTGCCTTCTCCCCATATCCATTGAGCCTTAAGAAATATATCCAACTCCTTCTTGACTATATTTAATGAATTGGCCTCCACTGCCTTCCGTGGCAGAGAATTCCACAGGTTCACCACTCTCTGGGTGAAGAAATTCCTCCTCATCTCAGTCCTAAATGGCTTACCCCTTTATCCTTAGATTATTATGACCCCTAATTCTGGACTCCCCGGCCATCGGGAACATCCTTCCGGCATCTAGTCTGTCCAGGCCTGACAGAATTTTATAGGTTTCGATGAGATCCCCTCTCAATCTTCTAAACGCCAGCGAGTATAAGCCCAATCGATCCAATCTCCTCGTACTTCATTCCTGCCATCCCAGGTATCAGCCTGGTGAATCTTCGCTCCACTCCTTCCATGGCAAGAACATCCTCAGATAAGGCGACCAAAACTGCACACAATACTCAAGGTGCAGCAAGACATCCTTGTTCTCGAACCCTCTTGCTACGAAGGCCAACATACCATTTGCCGCCTTAACCGCCTGCTGCACCTGCATGCTTACCTTCAGCGACTGGTGCACAAGAACACCCAGGTCTCTTTGCACTTCCCCTTCTCCCAATCTATTGCCATTCAAATAATAATCTGCCTTCCTGTTTTTGCCACCAAAGTGGATAACCTCACATTTATCCACATTATAGTGCATTTGCCATGTTTCTGCCCAATCACCCAACCTGTCCAAATCCTCCTCACAGCATACCCTCCCACCCAGCTTTGTGTCGTCTGCAAATTTGGAGATACTACATCCAATTCCCTCGTCCAGATCATTTATATTGTGAACAGCTGGGGTCCTAGGACCGATCCTTGCGGTACCCTACTAGTCACTGCCACTCGGAAAACGACCTGTTTATTCCAACACTTTGCTTTCTATCTGCCAACCAGTTCTCTATCCAAGTCAATACCTTGCCCCCAATCCCATGTGCCTTAATTTTACAAGCTAATCTCTTATGCGGGACCTTATCGAAAGCCTTCTGAAAGTCCAAATACACCACATCCACTGGTTCTCCCTTGTCTATTCTACCAGTTACATCCTCAAAAATTCCAGTAGATTAGTCAAGCACGATTTAACTTTTGTAAATCCATGTTGACTTTGTCCGATCCTGTCACTGCTTTCCAAGTGCTCTGCTATTACATCTTTTATAATGGACTCTAGCATTTTCCCCACTACCAATGTCAGGCTTACCGGTCTATAATTCCCCGCTTTTTCTCTACCACCTTTTTTGAATAGTGGGGTAACATTAGCTACCCTCCAATCCATGGGTACTGTTCCAGAGTCTATCGAGACCAACTCAAACTAACCAGCATCCAAGATGCCCTCATTTACCAGCAGGGATCGCTGGAGAGGAAGCAACAGCCGGTCTGATTTTCCTCTCAAGTACACCGATGAACACGAAGGATGGCTCCGTGCTAGGTGGGGAAATGAGCTCACCTGTAAGCCATAATAAATGCCACCAGCTTCTTGTAAAGGTCCAGGGTGTGTTTGCGCGGGTCGAAGGTGTTGGGGTGAGACTTCATGAAAGGCAGGACTATGCTGTTATATTCCTCTTCGATGTTGAGCAGGTCTTTCTCGACCGCCAGCGCCACCCCCGTGCCCAGCAGCAGCCGGTTCCTCTCCTCCTCAGACCTGCACAAACAAATAAAAACAAAGTTACTCACAGTGGACCGTCTTCCCCCCTCTAGGCGCCGTCACGCACTGAGGAATGGATTAGCCATTCATCACTTGTGAACCAAGGCAGTGATTGTTGGCAGGGCATCACAGCTGAGCCCAATCCCAACACCTGGTTTCTATTTACACAAAAGGGTTCCTGTTACAACCGTCTTGAACTTCATCTGGTTAAAAATCCACCGGCTCCCTCACCTCCTGAAGTCCAGCCCCAACCCCAGCCCCCCTGTACGTTTACTTGTCAGGGACGCACAGTCCTGCTCTGAATCGAGGTTACCACTTCTTGTACAGTTATCCAGTAAATCTTTACATCGCCAACACACCAGGGCCAGGGAAAAGGAGGAGGCTGCAGCTCCACGCAAAGGGCAGCAGGAGGCTAGGAGGGGCGGGGATGATGGGGCGCAGAGGGGACCGGGGCAAGGGGAGACCAGAGGGTCAGGGTCCCAGTTTGAGTCCTGAGGTTTCTCATACTGCTGATAAATTGGTTTAAACCTCAATATTTTGCCCCTGTTGGTTAAAGGACTGAGTAACTGAGCCTTAGGAGAAAGAAATGTAGCTGATTTAAGCCCATCACATTCCCAGCACTGCCATCCCAAACAGAAGCCCCTTACCAGAACATTGGGTGGTGCAGGGTACTGATGCCGGGCCAGAGTGAGAGGTAGGGCTTCCAGCGGGACTCGCCGCTTGTGATCTCAAACATCATGGAAAGCAGGAGTGGCACCCAGCCCGACTGGCTCTCCAACGCTGCCTCTTCTGAAAACAGACACCCAACAGTGTTTAAAGCATTCACAGCAAGCCCCAGATACTCCCCCCACACCTCCGCATACACAACACACCTGGCCTCATCATCTAGGCTCCTGGTTTTCAGGCACACCTCCCCAATTCTCCCTGACTGCGACTTCTCTCTAATTTAGAAGGTTGTGGGTTCAAGTCCCACTCCAGAGACTTGAGCACAAAATCCCAGCTGACATTCCAGTGCAATACTGAGGGAGTGCTGCACTGTCGAAGGTGCCATCTTTTGGATGAGATGTTAAACTGAGGCCCCATCTGCCCTCTCAGGTGGATGTAAAGATCCCACAGCACTATTCGAAGAACGGGAGTTCTCAACCAACAACACTAAAACAGATTATCTCGTCTTTGCTGTTTTTCACAACTAATTCCTTTTCTAGTTAACTTTTAACAATTGTTCCATATCCTTCCCTAGTACACCAATCGTCTTACTTCCACCATCATTTGTAAAAAACAATATTTAATATCTCCGCAATGCCTTCATCCTCCACAATTAAGACTCCTCCCCTCTCCAATTATCCTTTTACTATGCTTATAAAAGCCCTCACTATTACTTCTTATATTATCTGCTGCCCCTTTTTCATGTTCCCTTTCACCCCTCCCCACCACACTTTTGTTCCTGATTACCTTTCTCATTGTTAGCCCTCCCTTTATCATCTGCTTCCATTTTGTGCTACAGTTTAGTTTTAATCTCTCCATTTATCCAGGGAACTCTCTCCTTTTTGCCATATAGGAATCTATCCATCCATATTAAAGATTTCCCATGACTGATCCATCAACCTGATGTTTCTGCCTAGTTAATTTGAGCCAGATCCCTTACCTCACTGAACTTTGCCCTTTTTCCACCAGCACCGTTATCTTTGACTCTTCATTATCCTTCTCTAGTCTTACATTGCACTCAGCCATGTTGTGGTCCCCAACAGTTCTCCGACTCTCATTACTTATTTGCCCCACTCAATATCTCAGAACTAAATCAAGCAATGCTTCTTTCCCTGTTGGAGTAGAAATATTCTAATCTCAGAATCCATCCTGGATACATTTTAAAAAGCATTTGCCACTTTGATCACACACATTTTCTTCCAGTCTCTCTTGGAAGTTAAAATCCCCCAATAATATATTACTGGGCAGGAGGAGTTTGCTGATGTTTCAATGAACTTATTCAGTGAGGAGCTGAGCCACACAGATCAAGAAAGGCCCTGGTTTGATCTCCAGTCTGACCTGAGTTAGCTGATGTGCTGTTGAGGAGCTACAGTTGGTTCCGTGGCTCTGGGTTTGGAAGGGCAACCATCAGCCAGGGTTCCCTACTCCTGATGCTATCCAACCCTTACTGGAGCACGCGTGCATCTTGGGTGTAGATAGTGTTGGGCTTGGCTGTGATACACCACATTGCTGAATAGCCTACCAACTGTCTAGGCTCACTTGCAAAGAATGGGCAGCACGACGAGGTACTGGAGGGCATTCGGTACCTGTACAACCTTTCCCAGCGAGAGTCATTGCCTGTAGGTCAATATAATTAGCAAAAACAACCAGGGAGGAGGGTGGTGCATATAGATGATACCTGGTGGGAATTAGCAACAAGGACCTAACCTAACAGAGCATGCAGTGAGGCCTCAAGCTCAGTTACTCGCATTAGGTCAATGGGTGGGTTTTGTGTGTAGCTCAATTCCCTGGACCCTTAGATATGGGAGTGGTGCCAGTGGACTGCAAGATTGCAAATGTTTCACCCCTGTTCAAAAAAGGAGGGGGATAAACCTGGCAACTACAGGCCAATCATCCAAACGTCAATGGTAGGGAAACTTTCAGATAATAATCAGACAAAAATTAATATTCACCTGGAATCATATGGGTTAATAAATGACAGCCAGCAGAGATTTGTTAAAGGAATATGCTCGTCTAACTTGATTGAGTTCTTTGATAAAGTAATGGAGAGGGTGGCTGAGGGTAGTGCAGTTGATGTGTATATGGACTTTCAAAAGGTGTTTGATAAAGTACCACATAATAGACTTGTTAGCAAAATTGAAGCCCATTGGATTAAAGGGACAGTGGCAGCGTGGAAATGAAATTGGCCAAGAGACAGAAAGTAGAGTGTAGTGGTGAACAGTTTTTCAAACTGAAGGGAGGTATACAGTGGTGTTACCAGGGCTCGGTGTAAGGACCACTGTTCTTTTTAATGTACATTAATGACCTGGTCTTGGGTATACAGGGCATAATTTCAAAGTCTGCAGATGACACGAAACTCGGAAATGTAGTAAACAATGAGGAGGCTAGTAACAGACTTCAGGAGGACATAGGCAGACTGGTGAAATGGGCAGACACATGGCAGATACAATTTAACGCACAGAAGTGTGAAGTGATGCATTTTGGTAGGAAAAATGAGAGGCAATTTAAACTAAATGGTACAATTTTAAACGGGGTGCAGGATCAGAGAGACCTGGGGGTGTATATGCACAAATCTTTGAAGGTAGCAGGACAAATTGAGAAAGCGGTTAAAAGAGCATTCAAGATCCTTGGCTTTATTAGTAGAGGCATAAGAGGACAAAAGCAAGGAAGTTATGCTAAACCTTTATAAAATCACTGGTTAAGCCCCAGCTGGAGTATTGTGTCCAAATCTGGGCCCAACACTTTAGGAAGGATGTCAAGACCTTAGAGAGGGTGCAGAGGAGATTTACGAGAATGGTACCCAGGATGAGGGGCTTCTGTTACGTGGTGAGACGAGAGAAGCTGGGATTGTTCTCCTTAGAGCAGAGAAGGTTAAGGGGAGATTTAACAGAAGTATTCAAAATCATGGAGTAAATAAGGAGAAACTGTTTCCACTGGCAGGAAGGTCGGTAACCAGAGGACACAGATTTAAGGTGACTGACAAAAGAACCAGAGGCGAGATGAGGAGAATTTTCTTTACGCAGCAAGTTGTTGTGATCTGGAATGCACTGTCTGATAGGGCGGTGGAAGCAGATTCAATAGTAACTTTCTAAAGGGAATTGGATAAAGACTTGAAGGGGAGGAAATTGCAAGGCTATAGGGAAAGGGCAGGGGAACGGCACTAAGTGAATAGCTCTTTCAAAGAGCTGGCACAGGCACAATGGACTAAATGGCCTCCTTCTGTGCTGTATCATTCTTTGATTCTATGAAATGTAGACTTTTTTTTTCCTGTTCTCTCTTCCTTGTCTGAGATCATTGACTCAGTTCCACCATCACCCAAATGGCCATATCTGAGCCTACACAGGAGGTGTCAAGAGATCAAGAGCAGGGACCCTGGCTAACTTCCCCCTGCCTAACCCAAGGCACTGAGGCCAACTGCAGGTCAGCCAATTCATCAGAGGCTGAGGATCTAATCTGGGACCTTTCAGCCCCCGTAGGGCTCAGTATCACACCGGGCAGTAAGCTTCCAGATCACCAGCACCATTTCTGGCCGACGTACCTTTCTTCAGTAGGTCGCGGATTGTTGTGGTGTGCTGGCTGAGCAGTGCTGACCTGGGAACAGAGAACAGCAGCTCTCCCTCTTCAATCTCATCCTTTGCCACCAGGCCGTAATCTGCCACTGTGCCCTCCTTACTCACATAAACCTGGTTGGGAACCAAGAAACACAAAAATTATATAGTGCAAACCACGCAGTAAATGCACCGCAAAAGCTAGTTTTTAATTTTTAAACAAAGGGGCGGGCAGGCGGGCGGAGAAAAACAGGGGATCACTGTGAGGAGTAAAACAAGGGTTGGTAACCAGAGGTCATAGATTTAAAATAATTAGCAAAAGAACTAGAGGGGTAATGTGGAGAATTTATTTCACAGAGGGTTGTTAAAATTTGGAATGCACTACCTGAAAGGATGGTGGAATCAGATTCCAGAGGAACTTTCACAAGACAATTGGACATGTACTTGAAAAGAACTAATTTGCAGGGTTATGGGAAAATGCTGGGGTGTGGGAGTAAATTTGATAGCTCCTTCAAAGAGCTGGCACAGGCACGATGGGCCTAATAGCCTCCTTCTGTGCTGTAAGACTCCATGATTCTAAGAGATACAGGAGGGGGAGGGCGTTAGGAACAGTAAGTAAGGTAAAATAGTAGCAAGTGCTGGTTATAGGGTTAACGGGGGGGGGGGGGGCTTTGACGTTGAGAGAGAGGGGCCACAGGGCGGCCTGACCTCTCGAGCATGTGAAATGTTTAGAGAACAATACACAGAGTGAGCCGCAATGTGCAAGCAGGAGAGGGACCAGGGGGAGTTGACTGCTGGCGTAACTACGTACTAACTTTATGTACTTACGGGCGTGCTTACGTACCAACCTCACATTAACCTTATGTACGGAACTGTAAATAGTCTTGATGAGATGACAGAGGTCAGATGGTTTCATTCATGAACCCCCGATGAGTTTGTTACTTGTGAGTATAAAGGTGCCTATCTCAGAAGTTCTGCTTATGTTGGGCTTATATTTATTTGTTAAATAAAAAATATTGATCAGACAGCTCTCTGTCTCGAGTCTGGATTGAAGTAAAAGGTTACAGATTGTTCTAACAAGAGGGAGGGGAGAATCAGCCTGGTTGCTAGGTTCAAATGTATGGATATTGGGTGAGGCTTTGTTGCAATGCCACCCATGGTCAAAGAGTCTGCCCACACTCTCCCTCATGGATCAGCCACTTGAGGAGGGCTGCCTGTAGGAATAAGTAGGAGAAATACTTCCTGTTTCAAGTCTGGGGGCCCAATTCCTGAGGAAGCAACAATCAAATTTCAGATAATTATCCCTGCCCCCATTTTTCATGCAGTATGATTTTTGCCATTCCCATTTGCAACATTTTATCTTTCCTGCCTCTTACAAAAGTACAGGGAGTTCTTTCAATTCCTTCCCCCCATCCTAACCCCCCCCCTCCCCTCCTAACGCCCCCCTCCCCCTGTCTCTGCACCTGCTTAATATCTATTACATCTCCAGCTTTTTCCAGTTCTGATGAAGGGTCCCAGACCTGAAACGTTAACTCTGTTTCTCTCTCCACAGATGCTGCCTGGCCTGCTGAGTATTTCCAGCATTTTCTGTTGTTATTTAGGATAATGGAGTTATTGACCAATCACAGCAATCAGTCTCTATCAGTGAGTCTACAACAGAGCCAGACACGAGGCGAGGGAAACCCCAGGGGTGGAGAGCTTTGGGAACCAGAGGTCCAGTCACCTGTCCCTCCCGAGCTTGCTACACTCACCACACGTCACCTCTCAAATTACTCACATACTGTATCCCAAAATGTTATTTTCTGACAGAAATCTATCTAATTTGCATTTGAATGAATCAATACTAACTGCGTTCACCATCTCCCTAGGGAGCCTGTTCCCACTGTCTCCCTGTTCCCACCGTCTCCCTCGTCCACTCAAGCACTGGCAGAGTCAGTAGGCTGCAGACTGCTGCCCTCCCAAGGACCCGGTGAATGTAATTAAACATTTATATGCACTGAGAAAAGCAGTGCAACTCAACCCTCATCCACATCCAGCGAGCAAGTATCCTCCCCCTCTCCCTCGAGATGTTTCAGGATCAGGATCAGGGAGCAACTGGGAATTCCCACTGACAGCTGAAGGAATGGAACAAGCTTCTTAACCTCCTACCCAGTAACTGTGGGCACCATGCTCATTTACACTCTGGGGTATTTAAAAAGGAACACAGATGCTCAATTCTCTCCCCCTCACCTTTGGGCTTAGCTCCAGCCCCAACTGTCTACACCAGTCCAGGAATCGGGCCAGTGCTTCCTCGATCTCCTGTTCTGGATTTCCGGGTGTCTCCACAGACTCCACCTATGGTATGGGAGAAACATCAAAAAGATCAGACCGTGGGCACAGAACGCCAGTCCCAGCTCGGCTCCCCGCTAGTTCAGTGGCACTGCCCATTGTGACACTATGGGAAATAGCCCCAGCCTCAATCCCTGGGCTGCGCTGAGGTAGCTGATCCCATACAGGGGAGTGGGGCAAGGATGCTACAATCAGCCTCAGTATTCCTGGGTGGGGAAAATCAGCTGGGATTGACCCTCTTCCTGATCACACCATGCAGTGATTACTACATTGGGGTGATAACGGGATTTGGCTCGGCAGTGAAGCTGCCCATGGCTAGGCCGGCCACTGGTGCTCACCTTCTCGGTTCACAGAGAGGCCGGACACGATGCCAGAATTGGCACCTTCGGGGGTGGAAAGAAACTGGCAAACAGAAAACGAGCAGGGTGGAGGCGACAGGGCGTTAATGGGAAATGGAGAGGCAGGTGGGTGAGGGGCCTGAAGATAAATGTGTGCACAGCTCCTCGTGTCCCCCCCGCACCCCCTCTCCCAATTCAACACGTACGCAGACAGGCTCCAGACCCCCAATTACAGCACAGCAACACTGCTTCTCAGGACACAAGTCCCACCTGCCACACCACCCTCCTCCCCATTTCCTATTTTGTTTTCTCACCCTCTCAGGAACCTGAGGAATTCCCCGAGACTGTAATTCCCATACACACCAAATATGACTGCAGCCCGCACTTGGATCCCAATCCCAGGAGAGTTTGACACTCGTCTGCAATTGGAAGCACATTAAACGCAGGCCCACCATACTTCACCCCCCTACACCGCTGCTCAGTGTTCTGGATGGCAGAATGTCCCAGGGGTCTGTTGCTCAGCTCTGCTCCCCCTCAGACTGGGACTGAATGCAGCTCAGACCGCTGGGCTGAAAGTCTTTACTTGTCCCCTTCTGCTGCTCCTAACATTACCATTTCACTTTTCCACCAGCTCCTCTACATGGATCACACACTCTTCCCCCTCTTTCTTTGCACCTTCTCAAGCAGTTTTCATTCTCCCAGGTCTCTGTCACTCTCTACTCGTCACCCACACAACCCCTCCACACTGCCATCTGTTCATCTCCCTCTACTGCCCCCTGTTCACCACCCCGATTCCCTCACTGCCCCCTGATCCCATCACTGTCCCGATACCCCCTCACTGCCCCCCTGAACCCCCGTCACCGCCCCCCGATTCCCACTCACGTCCCCCTGATCACCCCCCCGATATCCCCCTCACCACTCCCTGATCCCCCCACCACCCCCTCTGATCCCCCTCACTTCCTTTGATTCCCCCCTCACTCCCTCTGATCCCCTCACTCCCTCAGATTCCCCCTTCGCTCCCTCCGATTCCCCCCTCGCCCCCTCCGATTCCCCCCTCGCCCCCTCCGATTCCCCCCTCGCCCCCTCCGATTCCCCCCTCGCCCCCTCCGATTCCCCCCTCACCCCCAGATTCCCCCCTCGCCCCCAGATTCCCCCTTCGCTCCCTCCGATTCCCCCCTCACTTCCTCCGATTCCCCCCTCACCCCCAGATTCCCCCCTCGCCCCCTCCGATTCCCCCCTCACCCCCCTCCGATTCCCCTCACTTCCTCCGATTCCCCCCTCGCTCCGATTCTCCCCTCGCTCCCTCTGATCCCCTCGCTCCCTCTGATCCCCCCTCACTCCCTCTGATTCCCCCTCACTCCCTCTGATTCCCCCTCACTCCCTCTGATTCCCTCACTCCCTCTGATTCCCCCTCACTCCCTCTGATTCCCTCACTCCCTCTGATTCCCTCGCTCCCTCTGATTCCCTCACTCCCTCTGATTCCCTCACTCCCTGATTCCCCCTCACTCCCTCTGATTCCCCCTCACTCCCTCCGATTCCCCCCTCAC
Source organism: Somniosus microcephalus (assembly GCF_052327205.1). Classification (NCBI taxonomy): domain Eukaryota; kingdom Metazoa; phylum Chordata; class Chondrichthyes; order Squaliformes; family Somniosidae; genus Somniosus; species Somniosus microcephalus. Next base: position 173,591,162 of record NC_140992.1, read on the forward strand.
TCCCTCTGATTCCCCCTCACTCCCTCTGATTCCCTCACTCCCTCTGATTCCCCCTCACTCCCTCTGATTCCCCCCTCACTCCCTCTGATTCCCCCCTCACTCCCTCTGATTCCCTCACTCCCTCTGATTCCCCCTCACTCCCTCTGATTCCCCCTCACTCCCTCTGATTCCCCCCTCACTCCCTCTGATTCCCTCACTCCCTGATTCCCCCTCACTCCCTGATTCCCCCCTCACTCCCTGATTCCCCCTCACTCCCTCTGATTCCCCCCTCACTCCCTCTGATTCCCCCTCACTCCCTCTGATTCCCCCTCACTCCCTCTGATTCCCCCTCACTCCCTCTGATTCCCCCTCACTCCCTGATTCCCCCTCACTCCCTGATTCCCCCTCACTCCCTCTGATTCCCTCACTCCGATTCCCCCTCACTCCCTCTGATCCCCGCCTCACTCCCTATGATCCCCCCTACCACCCACTCACCTCCTCTAATTCCCACCCTCTGAACCCCCCACTCAACGCCCCATTCCCCCTTGATCTCCCCCCCACCCCACTCCCCCTTGATCTCGCACCCACCCCACTCCCCCTTGATCTCCCCCCCACCCCACTCCCCCTTGATCTCCCCCCCACCCCACCTTGATCACCCCTCACCCCACTCCCCCTTGATCTCCCCCCCACCCTCCCTTGATCTCCCCCCCACCTCTGCCCCATGATCCCCCCCACCCCACTCCCCCTTGATCTCCCCCCCCACTGCCCCTTGATCTCCCCCCCACCTCACTGCCCCTTGATCTCCCCCTTCCCCCCACTCCCCCGATCAACACCCCCCCGGATCAACACACCCCCCGATCAACAACTCCCCCGATCAACACCCCCCCACATCCCCCGATCAACACCCCCCCGATCAATACAATACAATACAATACAAATCGCTTTATTGGCATGATAAGGTACATCTTATGTTGCCAAAGCATCAAAATACATTTATGGTTGAACACATAAACGCGGTTCCATTCATACAGTGTATAAACAGGTATATCCCTGAGTTTATAAATATATTTTCGCCTTGTTTATATATACTCTTGTCTTAGTTTACTGGTTGTCCCTCTGTTCATGGCAAGCTGTAACATAGTGTGCCGCCAGTGTTACACAGCTTCTCTCCTCCCCCAGTAGGAATGGGAGTTTTTGGTTGTCAGTCAGATTTCTGAATTCAGGGCATATTTGTGAGAATTTTTGATAGAAATTCTCTCTGATGCCCTGATATTTTCCACAGGCTGTGAGGAAGTGCATCTCTGTCTCAACTACTCCCTGACTGCAGTGAGAGCATATCCTGTCTTCTCTTGGCAGCCTGGTCTGCCTGTGTCTGCCTTTTTCGATCGCTAGGCTATGTTCGCTAAGTCTGTACCTTGTCAAGGTTCTTCTCAGTTTGTTATCCTTTACCATGGTCAGGTAATCAGCTATGTTGTATTGTCTGTTTAGGGCCAAGTAGCAATTGAGTTTGCTTTGGGTTTTTGTTGTTTCTGCCCAATATGACAGATAATTTTCCTTTTGCTTAGCGACGATTGTGTTGGGTCGAATTCTTTGTGTTACCCTGTCACTGTCCTGGGGCTGGTTATTGTTAGTATTGTTATTAGTTACTTTATTGAGTCCCAGGACTAGTTGACTGAGGGTATTCTTCTTTATGGTCAGCTCTTGGCATTTCAGGGCGTCGTAGTGATAGCATTGGGGGTTGCTCATTTGTAGGTGATTCCAAAATTTGGTGGCTCTTTTTTGGATAGTGATTATTAATGGGTATTGGCCTAGTTCCGCCCTGCATGCGTTGTTTACTGTTTTCCTTTGAGTCCGGAGGATACTTTTACAGAATTCCGCATGTAGGATCTCAATTGGGTGTTTGTCCCATTTTGCAAAATCTTGTTGTGTTAGTGGTCCCCAGACCTCACTGCCATAGAGTGCAATTGGTTCAATTATTTGAAAATTTTGAGCCAAATGCTAATTGGGATTTCTATTTGGATTGATTTTTTGATGGCATAGAAAGCCCTTCTTGCTTTCTCTTTCAGTTCATTCACAGCCAGTTTGAAGTTTCCCGTAGAACTGATTTTTAAGCCCAAGTATGTGTAGTGAGTGGTTTGTTCAATTTTGGTTGTTCCTACTGTGAAATTTATTGTGGGTCCATGTTGTTTGGATCTTTGCTGGAACACAAGGACTTTGGTTTTTTGGGGATTTATTGTCAGGGCCCAAGTCTGGCAGTACGACTCCAGCAGGTCCAGGTTCTGCTGTAGACCCTCCTTAGTTGGTGACAGCAGAACCAGGTCGTCGGCATAGAGGAGGAATTTAACCTTGGATTCATATAGGGTGAGGCCGGGTGCTGTAGATTGTTCAAGTAGTTTTGCCAATCCATTAATGTAAATATTAAAGAGTGTCGGTGAGATTGGCGAGCCCTGCGTCACCCCCCGCCCCTGTGGGAAGTATTTTGTTTGTTTGTCTCCAATTTTAACTGCACATTTATTGTTTGTATACATTGATTTAATTACATCATATGTTTTCCCTCCTACCCCGCTTTCGATAAGTTTCAGGAATAAACCGTCATGCCAGATGGAGTCGAAAGCCTTCTGGAAATCTACAAAGCATGCGTAGATTTTGCTTTTGTTATGGTGAACGTGTTTGTCAATTAGGGTCTGTAGGGTGAAGATATGATCGGATGTTCTATAGTTTGGCAGGAATCCAATTTGGCTTTTACTCAAGACATTGTGCTCTTCAAGGAAGTTTATAAGTCTTTTGTTTATGATGCTACAGAATACCTTCCCCAGGTTACTGTTTACACAGATGCCTCGATAGTTGTTTGGGTCGATTTTGTCCCCACTTTTGTATATGGGTGTTATGAGTCCTTTGTTCCAGATGTCAGGGAAATAACCGACACTCAGAACCAAGTTGAAGAGTTTTAGGATAGCCAGTTTCAGTTTGTCGTCTGCGTGTTTAATCATCTCGTTTAGTATGCTGTCTGTCCCGCAAGCTTTTCCTGGTCGCAGGTCCTTGAGTTTTTCAAGAAGTTATTTTTCTGTTATTATGGCGTCTAGCGGGTTTTGGTTATCTTTTATGGCCATTTCAAGCTTTTCAAGTTTTTTGCGTATTTGGTGTTGCTCTGGTCCTAGTGTGTTTTTCTGGTATAATTTTTCAAAGTGGTTTACCCATGTGTCCCCATTTTGAATGGACAAATCGTCGTGTTGTTTTTTGTGTAGTGTTTTCAAGTTGTCCCAGAAACAATTCGACACCCCCCACCCCGATCAACCCCCCACCACGATCAACACCCCCCACCCCGATCAACACCCCCCACCCCGATCAACACCCCCCACCCCGATCAACACCCCCCACCCCGATCAACCCCCCCCACCCCGATCAACACCCCCCCGGATCAACACCACCCCCCCGATCAACACCACCCACACCCCCGATCAACCTCACCCACCCCGATCAACACCACCCACACCCCCGATCAACCTCACCCACCCCGATCAACCCCCCCACCCCGATCAACTCCCCCCACCCCGATCAACCCCCCCACCCCGATCAACCCCCCCCCCGATCAACACCCGCCCCGATCAACACCAACCCCCGATCAACAACCCCCCCCACCCCCCCGATCAACACCACCCCCCACCCCCCCCGATCAACAACCCCCCCACCCCCCCCGATCAACAACCCCCCACCCCGCCGATCAACCCCCCCCACCCGATCAACACCACTCCCCCCGATCAACACCCCCACCCACCCCGATCAACACCCCCCCCACCCCGATCAACAACACCACCCCCGATCAACAACACCACCCCCGATCAACAACACCACCCCCCCGATCAACAACACCACCCCCTGATCAACAACACCACCCCCCGATCAACAACACCACCCCCTGATCAACAACACCACCCCCCGATCAACAACACCACCCCCCGATCAACAACACCACCCCCCCGATCAACAACAACCCCGATCAACACCACCACCCCCCGATCAACAACACCACCCCGCCGATCAACACCACCACCCCCCGATCAACACCACCACCACCCCCCCGATCAACACCACCACCCCCCGATCAACACCACCACCACCCCCCGATCAACACCACCACCCCCCGATCAACACCACCACCCCCCGATCAACAACACCACCCCCCCGATCAACAACACCACCCCCCCCGATCAACAACACCCCCCACACCCTGATTCTCCCACCACCCCCCTCCCGGATACCCTGATTCTCCCCCTCACCCCGATTCTCACCCTCAACCGCACCCCCCGGATACCCCGATTCTCCCCCACAGCCCTCCCGGATACCCTCTGGTCCTCCCCCTCAGCCCCCGGATACTCCCCGATTCTCCCCCCTCACCCCTCCCGGATACCCTCCGATTCTCCCTCTCACCCCCCGATTCTCCCTCTCACCTCCTGATTCTTCCCCTCGCCCCCTGATTCTCCCCTCACAGCCCGGATACCCCCTGGTTCTCCCCCTCACCCCCGGATACCCCGATTCTTCCCCTCACCCCCCGGATACCCCCTGATTCTCCCCCTCACCCCCCCCCCCGAGATTCTCCCCTTCACCCCTCCCCCCACCGATACCCCAATTTTCCCCCTCACCGCCCCTCCCGGATACCCTCTGATCCTCCCCCTCGACCGCCGGATACCCCAATTCTCCCCCTCACCCCCCGGATACCCCCCGATTCTCCCCCTCACCCCCCCCAGATTCTCCCCTTCACCCTCCCCCCAGATACCCCGTGATTCTCCCCCTCACCCCCCGGATACCCCCCTTTCACCCCTGGATTCCCCGATTCTCCCCTTCACTCCCCCCCGGGATACGCCCTGATTCTCCCCCACCCCCCGGATACCCCCTCTGATTCTCCCCCCCCCCACCCCGGATAACCCCTCATTCTCCCCTTCACCCCTCCCCTGGATACCCCCTCTGAATCCTCCCCCACCCCCCCGGATACCCCCTCTGATTTCCCCCCCCCCACCCCGGATACCCCCTCTGATCATCCCCCCCCCCGGATACCCCCTCTGATCCTCCCCCAACCCCCTGATATCCCCTCTGATTCATCCCCCCCCCGATACCCCCTCTGATCCTCCTCCACCCCCGATACCCCCTCTGATCCTCCTCCAACCTCCCGGATACCCCCTCTGATCCTCCCCCACCCCCCCTGGATAACCCGTGATTCCCCCCGCCCCCGGATACCCCCTCTGATCCCCCCCCCCCCCCGGATACCCCCTCTGAACCTCCACCCCCCCGGATACCCCCTCTGATCCTCCACCCCCCCGGATACCCCCTCTGATCCTCCCCCACCCCCCCTGGATACCCCCTCTGAATCCTCCCCCACCCCCCCCGGATACCCCCTCTGATTTCCACCCCCCCACCCCGGATACCCCCTCTGATCATCCCCCCCCCCCCCGGATACCCCCTCTGATCCTCCCCCAACCCCCTGATACCCCCTCTGATTCATCCCCCCCCGATACCCCCTCTGATCCTCCCCCCCACCCCCCTGGATACCACCTCTGAATCCCCCCCCCCCGGATACCCCCTCTGATCCTCCTCCACCCCCGATACCCCCTCTGATCCTCCTCCAACCTCCCGGATACCCCCTCTGATCCTCCCCCACCCCCCTGGATAACCCGTGATTCCCCCCCGCCCCCGGATACCCCCTCTGATCCCCCCCCCCCCCGGATACCCCCTCTGAACCTCCACCCCCCCCGGATACCCCCTCTGATCCTCCACCCCCCCGGATACCCCCTCTGATCCTCCCCCACCCCCCTGGATACCCCCTCTGAATCCTCCCCCACCCCCCCCGGATACCCCCTCTGATTTCCCCCCCCCCACCCCGGATACCCCCTCTGATCATCCCCCCCCCCCCCCGGATACCCCCCTCTGATCCTCCCCCAACCCCCTGATACCCCCTCTGATTCATCCCCCCCCGATACCCCCTCTGATCCTCCCCCCACCCCCCTGGATACCACCTCTGAATCCCCCCCCCCCGGATACCCCCCTCTGATCCTCCCCCCACCCCCCCCCGGATACCCCCTCTAGTCCTCCCCCCCCACCCCCGGATACCCCCTCTGATCCTCCTCCACCCCCGGATACCCCCTCTGATCCTCCTCCACCCCCCCCTGGATACCCCCTCTGATCCTCCCCCACCCCCCCCCCGGATACCCCCTCTGATCCTCCCCCCCCCCGATACACCCTCCGATCCTCCCCCCCCCGATAACCCCTCTGATCCTCCCCCCCCCGATACCCCCTCCGATCCCCCCCCCCCCCGATACCCCCCTCCGATCCCCCCCCCCCCCGATACCCCCCTCCGATTCTCCCCCACCCCCCCGGAAACCCCCTCTGATTCCCCCCCCCCGGATACCCCCTCTGATTCCCCCCCCGGATACCCCCTCTGATTCCCCCCCCCCGGATACCCCCTCTGATCCTCCCATCCCGGATACACCCTCTGAACCCCCCCCCCCGATACCCCCTCTGATCCTCCCCCCCCGATACCCCCTCCGACACCCCCTCCGATCCTCCCCCCGCCCCCCCGATACCCCCCTCCGATCCTCCCCCCGCCCCCCGATACCCCCTCCGATCCTTCCCCCCCGATACCCGCTCTGATCCTCCCCGCCCGATACCCCCTCTGATCCTCTCCCCCCGATACCCCCCTCCGATCCTCCCCCCCCCCGATACCCCCTCTGATCCTCCCCCCGTAACCCCGATTCTCCCCCCCGAGATCCTCTCTCCCCCCCACCGAGATCCTCTCCCCCCCGAGATCCTCTCTCTCCCCCCCCACCCCCCCCCCGAGATCCTCTCTCCCCCAATCCTACTGCCCCTCCCCCATCCTCTCCCCCCCCCCCGAGATCCTCTCTCCCCCCCACCCCCCGAGATCCTCTCCCCCCCCCCCGAGATCCTCTCTCCCCCCCCGATCCTCTCTCCCCCCCCCCCCGAGATCCTCTCTCCCTCCCCCCGAGACCCTCTCCCCACCCCCCCCCCGAGATCCTCTCTCCCCCCCCCCGAGATCCTCTCTCCCCCCCACCGAGATCCTCTCTCCCTCCCCCCCCCACCGAGATCCTCTCTCCCTCCCCCCCACCGAGATCCTCTCTCTCTCTCCCCCCCCCCCGAGATCCTCTCTCCCGCCCCCCCCGAGATCCTCTCTCTCCCCCCCTCCCCGAGATCCTCTCTCTCTCCCCCACTCCCCGAGATCCTCTCTCCCCCCCTCCCCGAGATCCTCTCTCTCTCCCCCCCCCCCCGAGATCCTCTCTCTCTCCCCCCCCCTACCGAGATCCTCTCTCCCTCCCCCCCCCACCGAGATCCTCTCTCCCTCCCCCCCACCGAGATCCTCTCTCTCTCCCCCCCCCCCGAGATCCTCTCTCTCCCCCCTCCCCGAGATCCTCTCTCTCTTCCCCCCCCCGAGATCCTCTCTCTCCCCCCCCGAGATCCTCTCTCTCCCCCCCCCCGAGATCCTCTCTCTCCCCCCCCCCGAGATCCTCTCTCTCTCCCCCCCCCGAGATCCTCTCTCTCTCCCCCCCCCCGAGATCCTCTCTCTCTCCCCCCCCCGAGATCCTCTCTCTCTCCCCCCCCGATCCTCTCTCTCTCCCCCCCCCGAGATCCTCTCTCTCCCCCCCCCCGAGATCCTCTCTCTCTCTCCCCCCCCCCCCGAGATCCTCTCTCTCCCCCCCCCCGAGATCCTCTCTCTCTCCCCCCCCCGAGATCCTCCCTCTCTCTCCCCCCCCCCCCCGATCCTCTCTCTCTCTCCCCCCCCCCCCGGAGATCCTCTCTCTCCCCCCCCCCCCCGGAGATCCTCTCTCTCTCCCCCCCCCCCCGGAGATCCTCTCTCTCTCTCCCCCCCCCCCCGATCCTCTCCCTCTCTCTCCCCCCCCCGAGATCCTCTCTCTCCCCCCCCCCCGAGATCCTCTCTCTCCCCCCCCGAGATCCTCTCTCTCTCCCCCCCCCCCCGAGATCCTCTCTCTCTCCCCCCCCCCGAGATCCTCTCTCTCTCCCCCCCCCGAGATCCTCTCTCTCTCTTCCCCCCCCCGAGATCCTCTCTCTCTCTCCCCCCCCCGAGATCCTCTCTCTCTCTCCCCCCCCCCCGAGATCCTCTCTCTCTCTCCCCCCCCCCAGATCCTCTCTCTCCCCCCCCCCCCGAGATCCTCTCTCTCCCCCCCCCCCCCCGAGATCCTCTCTCTCCCCCCCCCCCGAGATCCTCTCTCTCTCTCCCCCCCCGAGATCCTCTCTCTCTCCCCCCCCCCGATCCTCTCTCTCTCTCCCCCCCCCCCCCCGAGATCCTCTCTCTCTCCCCCCCCCCCCGGAGATCCTCTCTCTCTCTCCCCCCCCCCCGATCCTCTCTCTCTCTCCCCCCCCCCCGAGATCCTCTCTCTCTCTCCCCCCGAGATCCTCTCTCTCCCCCCCCCGAGATCCTCTCTCTCCCCCCCCCCCGAGATCCTCTCTCTCCCCCCCGAGATCCTCTCTCTCTCCCCCCCCCCCGAGATCCTCTCTCTCTCCCCCCCCGAGATCCTCTCTCTCCCCCCCCCCCCGAGATCCTCTCTCGTCCCCCCCCCCCGAGATCCTCTCTCTCCCCCCCCCCGAGATCCTCTCTCTCCCCCCCCCCCCGAGATCCTCTCTCTCTCTCTCTCTCTCCCCCCCCCCGAGATCCTCTCTCTCTTCGCCCCCCCGAGATCCTCTCTCCCCCGATCCTACCGCCCCTCCCCCATCCTCTCCCCCCCGATCCTCTCCCCCCCGATCCTCTCGCCTCCCCCCGATCCTCATTCTCCGCTCTGGGAGCCGAGCCCGGCCCACCCGCACCCCACGGGGGTCTGACCCCAACCTCAACCGTCGCGAAGCCCGACGGGCCGTGCCCCTGGTGCCGGGGTCCGGGCTGAAGCGAGCATCCCACCTTGGGCCGCTTGGCCCGGGTCGCCATCCTCCTCCTGCCGCCGGTCAACCGCCGTCTCAACCATTACTTCCGGTTCACACAACCGGAAACCGACCCGCCCCTTAAAGGAGCCGCGCACCCAAAAGTACAGAGATTGCACCCCATGGCCGACGAGTTACATGCAGCGGGCGGCGAGAGTGACCCACCCAAGACAGTCACATTGACTAATTATTGCCCTCTCCGTTACACACCCTCCCTTTATGTGTCAGCTGTGGCTCAGTTGGTAGCACACTCTGAGTCAGAAGGTTGTCGGTTCAAGTCTCACTCCAGGGATTGAGCACATTAAAGTTATGATGTGGAGATGCCGATGTTGGACTGGGGTGGACAAATGTGAGAAGTCACACACCAGGTTATAGTCCAACAGCTTTATTTGAGATCACAAGCTTTCGGAGCGCTGCTCCTTCGTCAGGTGAAGTGAAGAGATGCATAAAGGCACAGCATATATAGTCAGAGAGTACTGCCAGATGATTACAGGTAATCTTTCTAACTGCCCTTTATCACACCTCGGCAGAGAGATAATCACAGCAATCACAGGTGTGAAAGGTGTCCAAACAGGTCAGTCAGGAAAACATTACATCAAAGAACAATGAGGTGGGGTCACAAGGGGTCAAATGTTGCAGATGCTGGGGTCTGTATGGAAAACAAAAAACAAATTTTAAAAAATTGTTTTTTTCTTTGCTGGAAATCACAGCAGGTCCGGCCGCATCTGTGTAGAGAGAACAAGCCAACGACGACTCGAGTCTGGATGACTCTACGTCAGGTGGGGTTATATGTAGCGTGACATGAACCCAAGATCCCAGTTGAGGCCGTCCTCATGAGTAGGGAACTTGGCTATCAGTTTCTGCTCGACGATTTTGCGTTGTCGTGTGCCTCGAAGGCCGCCTTGGAGAATGCTTACCCGAAGATTGGAGGCTGAATGTCCTTGACTGCTGAAGTGTTCCCCGACTGGGAGGGAACACTCCTGCCTGGCGATTGTTGTGCGGTGTCCGTTCATCCGTTGTCGCAGTGTCTGCATGGTCTCGCCGATGTACCATGCTCCGGGATCTTGGATCGCGCATATCAACACAGACATCAAGTTTCTACAGAGATGTAAGAAAGCAGACAAGATCCCGAAAGGACTACAGATCACGAACCCACTCAAGTCACCTACAACACAGACTACGCTGAGAGACTCTGCCGTCGTACCTCTCGCACACTCCTCAACCATCTCGTACACCAGCTCTACAGCAGACGCCGCAACCTCGAAACCAAGATAGAGTCCATGTTCTCAGCCTGTGCTCAGGACACAGCAGACCAGCTACGAGACACCGCCAAACAGACGAGGCAACGGAACTACGCTGCCTACATGCACACCAAGAACAGGAAGCTTGAGAAACTCGGCCTCACCACCAGCAGCAACCAAGCCTCCCCCAGTACCATGGTTGAAACCACAGGGAAGTCCATTGTCAACTTGTCCGACCACTCCCTTCAACCAGACAAAATCGAAGTTCTCAGCCGAGGGCTCAATTTCTGCCCCACCACCAAAATGGACCCCATCGGTCTCGCGGCAGACACAGAGGAATTCATCAGGAGAATGAGGCCCCGGGAATTCTTCCACAAATCCCAAGATGTCAGCAGCGAACCCAATGGGACAATCAATGATCCGGAACAGCAGACAGAGGGATCCGCAGTACAGCAACCGAAGAAGAAAGAGTCAAATTGGACCCCTCCAGAGTGTCGCTGCCCTAAGCTTGACATGTATGCTCAAGCTGTCAGGAGATGCATCAACGCCAGATTCATCAGCCGCACTCACAAGACAGTCCAGAATGTCACCCGAGCACAACGCAACGCCATCCACACTCTCAAGACCAACCACAACATCGTCATCAAACCAGCAGACAAAGGAGGAGCCATCATCATACAGAACAGAATGGACTATTGCAAAGAAGCATACCGACAACTGGACAACCAGGAACACTACAGACAGTTACCCGCAGATCCGACCAAAGAACACACCCACCAACTCAACAGACTGATCAAGACCTTCGATCCAGACCTTCAAAGCATCCTACGCGCTCTCATCCCACGTACTCCCTGCATGGGAGACTTCTACTGCCTCCCAAAGATACACAAAGCCAACACACCCGGACGTCCTATCGTATCAGGCAACGGAACCCTGTGTGAGAACCTCTCTGGATACGTCGAGGGCATCCTGAAACCCATCGTACAGGGAACCCCCAGCTTCTGTCGCGACACTACAGACTTCTTACAGAAACTCCGCACCCACGGACCGGTTGAACCAGGAACACTCCTCGCCACGATGGATGTCTCGGCACTCTACACCAGTATCCCCCACGATGACGGCATCGCTGCGACAGCCTCAGTACTCAACACTAACAACAGCCAATCTCCAGACGCCATCCTACAACTCATCCGCTTCATCCTTGACCACAATGTCTTCACCTTCGACAACCAGTTCTTTACCCAAACACACGGAACAGCCATGGGGACCAAATACGCTCCCCAATACGCCAACATCTTCATGCACAAGTTCGAGCAAGACTTCTTCGCTGCACAGGACCTCCAACCAACGCTATACACCAGATACATTGACGACATTTTCTTCCTATGGACCCACGGCGAAGAATCACTGAAAAGACTACACGATAACATCAACAAGTTCCATCCCACCATCAAACTCACCATGGACTACTCCTCAGAACCGGTTTCATTCTTGGACACACGAATCTCCATCAAAGACGGACACCTCAGCACTTCACTCTACCGCAAGCCCACGGACAACCTCACAATGCTCCACTTCTCCAGCTTCCACCCTAACCACGTTAAAGAAGCCATCCCCTATGGACAAGCCCTGCGAATACACAGGATCTGCTCAGACGAGGAGGAACGCGATGGACACCTACAGACGCTGAAAGACGCCCTCGTAAGAATGGGATATGACGCTCGACTCGTCGATCGACAGTTCCGACGGGCCACAGCGAAAAATCGCATAGACCTCCTCAGAAGACAAACACGGGACACAACCAACAGAGTACCCTTCGTCGTCCAGTACTTCACCGGAACAGAGAAACTACGCCATGTTCTTCGCAGCCTTCAACATGTCATCGATGATGACGAACACCTCGCTAAGGCCATCCCCACGCCTCCACTACTCGCCTTCAAACAGCCGCCTAACCTCAAACAGACCATGGTTCGCAGCAAATTACCCAGCTTTCAGGAGAACAGCGACCACGACACCACACAACCCTGCCACGGCAACCTCTGCGAGACATGCCAGATCATCAAAAAAAAAAATATTTGTTTTTTGTTTTCCATACAGACCCCAGCGTCTGCAACATTTGACCCCTTGTGACCCCACCTCATTGTTCTTTGATGTAATGTTTTCCTGACTGACCTGTTTGGACAACTTTCATACCTGTGATTGCTGTGATTATCTCTCTGCCGAGGTGTGATAAAGGGCAGTTAGAAAGATTACCTGTAATCATCTGGCAGCATTCTCTGACTATATATGCTGTGCCTATATGCATCTCTTCACTTCACCTGACGAAGGAGCAGCGCTCCGAAAGCTTGTGATCTCAAATAAAGCTGTTGGACTATAACCTGGTGTTCTGTGACTTCTCACATTAAAGCTAGGTTGATACTCCAGTGCAGTGCTGAGGGAAAGCTGCACTGTCAGAGGTGGTGTCGTCTTTCGGATGAGACATTAAACCAAGGCCCGTCTGCTTGCTCAGGTGAATGTAAATGATCCTGTGGCACTATTTCGAAGAAGAGCAGGGATGTTATCCCCGATGTCCTGACTACTATTAATCCCTCAACCAACATCACCAAAACAGATTATCTGGTCATTATCATGTTGCTATTAGTGGGAGCTTGCTGTGTACATTTGGCTGCTGCGTTTCCCACATTACAACCACTTCAAAAGTACTTCATTGGCTGTAAAGCGCTTTGAGACGTTCGGTGGTCATGAAAGGTACTATATAAATGCAAGTGTTTTTTTGTTCTTTTCCCCCCCACTCCTTTCCCTGGCTTAAAAACTGTTCACCTCTCGTTCTAATGATAGGTCATCACCCTGAATTATTGACTCTCTCCACAGATGCTGCCTGACCTGCTGAGTGTTTCCAGCATTTTCTGTTTTTATCCCAGGTTGTGAATCCCCAATCAGTGCAGAGATGCAACAACTGACCTCAGCTCCCTTGGGCTAATGATCCAGGCTTTCCTGCAGATTGGAGGATAGCAAATGTAACCCCGCTATTTAAGAAAGGAGGGAGAGAGAAAACGGGGAACTACAGACTTGTTAGCTTCACATCAGTAGTTGGGAAAATGCTGGAATCTGTTATAAAGGATGCAATAACTGGGCACTTGGAAACTAATAGTAAGATTGGGCAGAGTCAACATGGATTTATAAAGGGAAATCCTGTTTGACAAACCTATTGGAGTTCTTTGAGGATGTAACTAGTGGAGTAGACAAAGGGGAACTGGTAGATGTGGTGTATCTGGATTTTCAGAAGGCCTTCGATAAGGTCCCACACAAGAGGTTGGTGAACAAAATTAGGGCACATGGAATTGGGGGTTATATACTAGCATGGATTGAGAATTGGTTAACAGACAGAAAACAAAGAGTAGGGATAAACAGGCCTTCTCCAGGATGGCAGGCTGTGACTAGTGGGGAACCGCAAGGATCGGTGCTTGGGCCCCAGCTATTCACAATCTATATCAATGATTTGGATGAGGGGACTAAATGTAACATTTCCAAATTTGCTGATGATACAAAGTTGGTGACAGTGTCAGTTGTGAAGAGAATGTGAAGAGGCTTCATGGGGATCTCGACAGGCTCAGTGAGTGGGCGAGAACATGGCAGATGGAATATAATGTGGATAAATGTGAAGTTATCCACTTTGGTAGAAAAAACAGAAAGGCAGAGCAAAGCTCAAAGGGACCTGGGTGTCCTTGTGCATGAGTCACTGAAAGTGAATTTGCAGGTGCAGCAAGCCATTAGGAAGGCAAATGGTATGTTGGCCTTCATTACAAGAGGATTTGAATACAGGAGTAAAGAAGTCTTACTCCAATTATATAGGGCCTTGGTGAGACCACACCTGGAGTACATAAGAACATAAGAAATAGGAGCAGGAGTAGGCCAATCGGCCCCTCGAGCCTGCTCCGCCATTCAATAAGATCATGGCTGATCTGATCCTAACCGCCAATCCACTATCACAGAACCATCTCCTGAATCTAACAGAATTAGACACATGAAATAGGAGCAGGATCAGCCTACACGGCCCCTGGGCCCGCTCCGCTACCCACAGGGCCATGACCGATCCGAACCTAGACTCATGTCCAAATTCCTGCCCGCTCCCCGTAACCCTTAATTCCCTTTACTTCTAGGAAACTGTCTATTTCTGTTTTAAATTTATGTAATGATGTAGCTTCTACAGCTTTTTCGGGCAGCATATTCCATGGACCTACCACCCTCTGAGTGAAGTAGTTCCTCCTCATCTCAGTTTTGAAAGAGCAGCCCCTTATTCTAAGACTATGCCCCCTAGTTCTAGTTTCACCCATCATCGGGAACATCTTCCCTGCATCCACCCGATCCAACCCCTTCACAATCTTATATGTTTCAATAAGATCGCCTCTCATTCTTCTGAACTCCAATGAGTAGAGTCCCAATCTACTCAACCTCTCCTCATATGTCCATCCCCTCATCCCCGGGATTAACCGAGTGAACCTTCTTTGTACTGACTCGAGAGCAGGTATGTCCTTTCTTAAGTATGGACACCAAAACTGTACGCAGTATTCCAGGTGCGGTCTCACCAATACCTTGTACAACTGAAGCAATACCTCCCTATTTTTATATTCTATCCCCCTAGCAATGAAAGCCAGCATTCCATTGGCCTTCTTAATCACTTGCTGCACCTGCATACTAATCTTTTGAGTTTCGTGCACCAGGACCCCCAGATCCCTTTGTACTTCAGTACTTTCCAGTTTCTTGCCATTAAGATAATAACTTGCTCTACGATTTTTACTACCAAAGTGCATAACCTCACACTTTCCAGTATTGTATTCCATCTGCCAAATCTCTGCCCACCTACTCAGCCTGTCTATGTCCCCTTGCAGGTTTTTTATGTCCTTCTCACTCACTACTTTCCCTCCCATCTTAGTATCATCTGCAAACTTTGATATGTTACACTCGGTCCCCTCCTCCAAATCGTTAATATAGATTGTAAAGAGTTGGGGACCCAGCACTGACCCCTGCGGAACACCACTAGTTACTGATTGCCAGTCTGAGAATGAACCATTTATCCCAACTCTCTGCCTTCTGTTAGATAGCCAATCCTCTATCCATGCCAGAATATTACCCCCAATCCCATGATTTTTTATCTTAAGCAATAATCTTTTGTGTGGCACCTTGTCAAATGCCTTTTGGAAGTCTAAATACACTACGTCCACTGGTTCCCCTTTATCCACCCTATATGTTACTTCCTCAAAGAACTCCAGCAAATTTGTCAAACATGACTTCCCCTTCATAAAACCATGCTGACTTTGTCCTATTAAATTATGATTGTCCAAATGTCCTGTTACTGTCTCCTTAATAATGGACTCCAAAATTTTACCTACCACAGATGTTAGGCTAACCGGTCTATAGTTTCCAGCCTTCTGTCTACTGCCCTTTTTAAATAAGGGTGTTACATTAGCAGTTTTCCAGTCTGCCGGGACCTTTGCCGAGTCCAGGGAGTTTTGGAAAATTATTACCAATGCATCCACAATCCCTACCGCCACTTCCCTCAAGACCCTAGGATGAAAGCCATCAGGTCCAGGTGATTTATCCGCCTTGAGTCCCATTATTTTACCGAGTACCACTTCCTTAGTGATTTTGATCGTGTTTAGCTCCTCCCCGCCTTTAGCCCCCTGTTTGTCCAGTGTTGGGATATTCTTAGTGTCTTCTACTGTAAAGACTGATATAAAATATTCATTCAGTGTTTTTGCCATCTCCATATTTCCCACCATTAATTTCCCGGTCTCATCCTCTAAGGGACCAACATTTACTTTAGCCACCCTTTTTCTTTTTATATAACTATAAAAACTCTTACTATCTGTTTTTATATTTTTTGCTAATTTACTTTCATAATCTATCTTCCCTTTCTTAATCAATCTTTTTGTTATTTTTTGCTGTCTTTTAAAGTTTTCCCAATCCTCTATCCTCCCACTAGATTTGGCTACCTTATATGCCCTTGTTTTTAGTCGAATACTATCCTTAATTTCTTTACTTAGCCACGGATGGCTGTCTTTTCTTTTACACCCTTTTCTTCTCAGTGGAATATATATTTTTTGGAAGTTGTAAAATAACTCCTTAAATGTACACCACTGATCATGTATCGTCTTACCCTTTAATCTATTTTCCCAATCCACTCTACTCAATTCCGCTCTCATACCTTCATAGTCTCCTTTATTCAAGCTTAGCACGCTTGTTTGAGATCCAACCTTCTCACCCTCTAATTGAATATGGAATTCAACCATGTTATGGTCACTCATTCCAAGGGGATCCTTTACTAGGACATTTTTAATTAATCCTGTCTCGTTACACAGGACCAGATCTAAGGTTGCTTGCCCCCTTGTCGGTTCAGTTACATACTGCTCAAGAAACCCATCCCTAATACACTCAATGAACTCATCCTCAAGGCAGGCCTGCCCAATTTGATTTGTCCAATTAATATGATAGTTAAAATCCCCCATAATTATAGATGTTCCCTTATTACAAGCCTCAACTATTTCCTGATTGATACTCCGTCCAACAGAGTTGCAACTGTTCGGAGGCCTATAGACTACGCCCACTAGTGTTTTTTCCCCTTATTACTCCTTACCTCCACCCAAACTGTTTCATTATCCTGATCTTTTGACCCAATATCATTTCTCTGTATTACAGTGATTCCTTCCTTTATTAACATAGCCACCCCACCTCCCCTTCCTTCCTGCCTGTCCTTCCTGATCATTAAATAACCTGGTATGTTTAATTCCCAGGCATTGTCACCCTGCAGCCATGTTTCTGTAATGGCCACAAGATCATACCCATATGTAGTTATTTGTGCCATTAACTCATCTATTTTGTTATGAATGCTACGTGCATTCAGATAGAGAACTTTCAAATATGTTTTGTAACACTTAATTCCTGCTTTTGCCCTTTTTATTACTTTACCTTTTACTCCATACCTTCTGCCCCTTCCTGACACGCTCTGGTTTTTAATTTCCCCACTGCTACCTAAGTCTATGACCTTCTCTGTTGTCATTTTTATTATTTGCTCTCTAGGAACCTCCCCCCCACTAGTTAGTTTAAAGCTCTCTCTACAGCTCTAGTTATATGATCCGCCAGGACTCTAGTCCCAGCACGGGCCAATTGAAGCCCGTCCCAATGGAACAGCTCCCTCCTGCCCCAGTACTGGTGCCAGTGTCCCAGGAAGCAAAACCCATTTCTCCCACATCAGTCTTTGAGCCACGCATTTAACTCTTTAATTTTATTTGTCCTAGCCAAATTCGCTCGTGGCTCAGGTAATTATTACCCTTGTGGTTCTGCTTTTTAATTTGGCCCCTAGCTGCTCAAACTCCCTCAGCAGAACCTCCTTCCTTGTCCTATCTATGTCGTTGGTACCAACATGGACCACGACAACTGGATCCTCCCCCTCCCACTCCAAGTTTCTCTCCAGTCCAGAGGAGATATCCTTAACCCTGGCACCGGGCAGGCAACACAGCCTTCGGGACTCTCGCTCTCGGCTGCAAAGAACTCTATCTATCCCCCTAACGATACTATCCCCTACCACTACAACATTTCTTTTAACTCCCCCCACTTGAATGGCCCCCTGCTCCATGGTGCTGTGGCCAGGTTGCTCATCCTCCCCGCAGTCCCTGTTCCCATCCTCACAGGGAGTAAGAGCCTCGAACCTATTGGACAAGAGCAAGGGCTGCGGCTCCTCCAACACTAACTCCTGGATCCCCGTACCTGCCTCACTTCTAGTCACACCATCCTGACCCTGGCCACGGACTACATCCGAATGAATTAATCTAATTGGTGTGAATATCTCATGATACACAGAGTCCAGGTAACTCTCCCCCTCCCTCATGTGTCTCAGTGTTTGAAGCTCGGACTCCAGCTCTTCAACACGGAGCCGGAATTCCTCGAGCAGCCAACACTTACTGCAAATGTGATCACCGTGAGCATCAATGGTGTCCACCAGCTCCCACATATTGCAGCAGCAACACATCACCTGATCTCCCATTCTATGTAATTAATTAAATTTATTAATATTATTCTTAAATACCCTCTGCCCCGATTCTAGATGGTGAATATCACACCGTAGAAACTATAAACCAAAGAGATTTAAGCTTAAAAAGGGAGAAATACTTACCAACCAATCACTTTCCCGCTTTCTGGTGACGTCACACTTGGATTACTTTTTACCTCTCTCCTTCCCTCCGAGTTCCCAGACTGGAGACTGGTAAAACCTTACCTGGGCTCTGGAGACTTTTATAGCCCCGCTGCTGCCGCTGAAATTCCCGCCGACGCTCTGAGGCCTTACCTGGTCTCTGGGGCCTTTTATAGCCCCGCTGCTGCCGCTGAAATTCCCGCCGACGCTCTGAGGCCTTACCTGATCTCTGGGGCCTTTTATAGCCCCGCTGCTGCCGCTGAAATTCCCGCCGACGCTCTGAGTAGTGTGTACAATTTTGGTCTCCTTACCTAAGGAAGGATGTACTTGCCATAGAGGGATTGCAACGAAGTTCACGAGATTGATTCCTGGGATGGCGGGACTGTCATATGAGAAGAGATTGAGTAAACCAGGCCTGTATTCTCTTGAATTCAGAAGAATGAGAGGGGATCTCATTGAAGCATACAAAATTATTACAGGGCTTGATAGGGTGGATGCTGGGAGAATGTTTCCCTTGGTTGGGGAGTCTTTGGAATTCTCTACCCCAGAGGGCTGTGGAGGCTCAGTCATTGGGTATATTCAAAACAGAAGTCGATAGATTTCTGACTAGTAAAGGCATCAAGGGATATGGCGATAGGGCCTGTGAATGGAGTTGAGGCAGAAGATCAGCCATGATCTCATTGAATGGCGGAGCAGGCTCGAAGGGCCGATTGGCCTACTCCTGCTCCTATTTCTTATGTTCTTGTGTGTCCTGGCCAATATTTCTCCCTCAACCAACATAACAAAAACAGATTATCTGGTCATTATCACGTTTCTGTTAGTGGGAGCTTGCTATGCGCAAGTTGGCAGCCGTGTTTCGCACATTACAACAGTGACTCCACTTCATAAGTACTTCATTGGCTGTAAAGCATTTTGAGACGTTCGGTGGTCATGAACGGCGCTTTATAAATGCAAGTCTTTCTTTTTTTGTTCATTGCCTCCCGCCCCCTCCTTTCCCTGGCTTAAAAACTGTTCACCTCTCATTCTAATGAAAGGTCATCAACCTGAAACATTGACTGTCTCCACAGATGCTGCCAGACCTGTTGTGTATGTAATATGTGTGCTACTTTGAACCTATGGACAGGACTGCACTACTTGTAGGGCGTAGTGATATGCAGTACCACTCCTGGCCATAGGGGTATAAATAGTACTGTGGGTACTGATCTCCCCTCAGTTCCCGCCTGTGGGCATGAAGTAAAGACCTACGTATAGTCCCTACCTCCAACCAGTAAAGACCTGTTTGAGTTATACGTTTAAGTCTTTGTGTTAATTGTTCAATACAACACACATACTTAACACTGGCGACGAGTCAGGTTCTTACCCTGCGGCAGTTGAAGAGAGGTTTCAAACATCACCACCCCACTAGAAGCGACAGGCTTTAGGACTCTGAAGCCTCCATCAGCGACTGAGCACTGGAGTGCAGCAGCCATCCTGACAGCTTCCAGCGACTGACAGAAGTCTTTCTGCAGTTTCCTTGTTCAACCTAGGTGGTGGGGTAAGCCGTGCAGCGTTGGCTGCAAAGACAGGGCTGGGGAAGTTGGAGAAGATAAGGGCGATCGCAATCCCTGATAAGAGCCGCGGTGAAACGCGCGAGCGGGTAAGCCAGAGCCCGGGAGGGAGCGAGCAAGAGCCGCTTCGGTCGGGAGCCACTTCGCGATCCAGCGATCGCATCCGCTGATAAGGGCCGCACTCGGGCGATCGCGGCGAAGGTAAGGGCCGCACTCGGGGGCTGAAGGGAGACGGCGTCGGGGGATGGGTGAAGACCGCCAAGCGCGGGAAAACCGCCATTTTGTGGGCGGAGGACGACGGTAAGAGCGGGAAGCCGCCATCTTTGATAACAAGTAAACAAAATAAAATCTGAGAAATTGCAAATCTACAATGCCTAAACACGGGAATATTAGCACCTTTGATAGTGACCTCGAAGATTGGGCCATATATGTTGAAAGAGTAAAAAATTATTGTAAGGCCAATAAAATTCGTGACCAAGATAAAGCTCTAACATTATTAAATTTAATGGGTGCGAAGACATACGGGCAATTGAAACACTTGTTATCACCAGATGAACCGGCGGATAAGACGTTCGATGAGATTGTTACTGTCCTGAAAGATCATCTAAACCCCACGCCGCTGATGCTAGCGGAACGATTTAAATTTTACGACAGAAGGCAGCTACAGCATGAAAGCAATGCTGAATATTTGCTGGAATTGCGTAAATTAGCGAAATATTGCCAGTTTGGAACGGGACTGACATGCACTACGAGACAAATTTGTGTGTGGTTTATTTAAACAGGATACACAAAAGCGACTGCTCGAGGAGAATGAGCTGACGCTTGAGAAGGCGGTCACTATGGCAGCAGCACACGAAGCCGCAGCGAGAGGCACGGCAGTAATGCAGCTACGGTCACCGGAGCTCAGTGCACACAAATTGGGTGTGAGTTCTGGCAAATGTTATCGTTGTGGAAAGACAATGCATGATCAGAACCAGTGTTGGTTTAAAAACCAAGAATGTAGAACTTGTGGTAGGCTTGGACATATAGCTAGAGTATGCAGGTCAGGGAAGAAGACCAGCAACAAGAAGTCACCGCAAGGAAAATACGCAAAGGTACACAAGGTGACCGAACAGGAGTCCGATTCAGACGCTAGCAGTAATGAACTGGCTAGCTTAAGCTGTAATGAACTGGCTAGCTTAAGAGTACTCAACGCTGGTAAGGGTGCAGACCTCCAGACAATTTGGGTCACTCTTCAGATAGAAGGAGTCCAAGTAAAACTGGAATTGGACACTGGATCGGCATTGACGGTCATAAATAAGAAAGATTACGGAAAGTTATTCCAACATATTCCCCTACAGGATACGGGGATTATATTGAAAACATACACGGGGCAAAGAGTGTACTCCATCGGGAAAATAGAGGTTGCAGTGGTCCACAAGGGCGAAGACAGTCAAATAATGGACTTATATGTGATATCTGAAGGAGGTTCTCCACTACTAGGACGGGAGTGGATTAGGAAAATGAATATGGACTGGCATTTCCTACAAACAATAACGAGTGAGAACTCGGTGAAGATAGTCGGCCCAGACTCTGGAACGGATGATGGTAAGCCCAACTCAGGTGCAAAAGACAAAGTTTCAGCACAGAATTCCACTGAGCAACAACAACATAGTTTAACTGTGGATTCTGAGTCTGGCAAGTCTACTGATGTGCCCATTTCTGAGGGACACCGGGCTCGAACTCAACTCCATTTCAAACTACAACAGCAATTAGAACAAATGCTTCGCCGTTGTGAGCAAGAGTTGAATGCAACGAAAGAGTTCTTTGATATAGAGTTGGAGAATCTGGAAAGACAACAGAAGCAGCTGATGGAGAAAATGGAGCAGGAGCACACAAAACGTCTGATGTCAGAGGAGTTAACGATCAGCCAACTCCTGCATATGCTGAAGGACAGGACTCTGAAATGGGAAAAACTTGAACACGAACTTCAATATTCAAACGAAAGGGGTTCGGAGCTCTCAAAGGTTATTGGAAGAGCTGAGGTGGCAACACAGACTGAGATGACTGCAACAGAGCAGCCCTTGGATGCCAAAAGTACGCTGACTCACGTCAACGTAGAACAACAGACCGCTGAAACAGCTGCTCCGGTAGAGGGATTGAATAGTCCGATCAATCAATCTCCAAAAGAAGTTGAAGCAGTAAAATCTCAAATGAGGTCATTAGTAAACGACTTGCTGAAAGCCCAGAAAAAGCTGGATGAAGAGGTACGCATGAAGAAGTCTCTTCAGGAAAGATGTCTGGACTTGGAACAAAAGCTGGCTAACGCCCAGCTGGGTATGGAGGAAATAGAAGACCCTCTCGCTGGCCTAGATCAGGACGACACCGAATATTACTATGTCCTGTCCTGCCCAACTTGTAACTTCGACTCCCACCATACAGAAATCATGGAGGAGCACCGAAAGTCTACGGAGCATCGGGAGAAGGTGGCTCTACTACGGAAAAAGGAGGAAGAGAAGGAGGAACTGCGCATGCAGCTGGCAGCTGACAGTGGAGCCCAGAGAGTCTCCAAGAAGCAGAAAAGGAAAAGTCGAAACAGAAGATGACCCATCTGAACCATTATTACCTCTACCAGATCACACACGTGGTCCCTCCGAACGGAGCCAATTCAGTTCGGAAGTTCAAACTGTTAAATCCATGGAAGGACTATTGAATGAGTCACTCCAGCAACGTGAACCGACTCCACCACAGAGATTGAATCTGTGAACTGTTTTCCGCAGAGACTGAATCTGTGATCTGTTTTGACATGAAGTTATCTATGTATCTATGTTATTCTGTTATGTAAACCTGAAGTTATATATGTATATATGTTATTACGTTATGTTAAATGGGGAGATGACTGTAAAGCTAGGAAGGGAGGAATGTGTATGTAATATGTGTGCTACTTTGAACCTATGGACAGGACTGCACTACTTGTAGGGTGTAGTGATACGCAGTACCACTCCTGGCCATAGGGGTATAAATAGTACTGTGGGTACTGATCTCCCCTCAGTTCCCGCCTGTGGGCATGAAGTAAAGACCTACGTATAGTCCCTACCTCCAACCAGTAAAGAGCTGTTTGAGTTATACGTTTAAGTCTTTGTGTTAATTGTTCAATACAACACACATACTTAACAAGACCTGCTAAGTGTTTCCAGCATTTTCTGTTTTTATCTCAGGTTGTGAATCCCCGGTCAGTGCAGAGATGCAACAACTGACCTCAGGTCCCTTGGGCTAATGATCCAGGGTTTCTGCTCCCATTCACTTGCCAGGATACCTGCTGGGAAGTGCATGTGAGCGACCGTCAGACTCTGCTACAAGTATACCAAAATGGCGTCCATCCAGCCTGTCCCATGCATAAGAACATAAGAAATAGGAACAGGAATAGGCTACTTGGCCCCTCGAGCCTGCTCCGCCATTCAATAAGATCATGCCTGATCTTAGGCTCAAAGCCACTTCCCTGCCCGCTCCCCATAACCCTTCACTCCCTTATCTTGCAAAAATCTGCCTATCTCCACCTTAAATGTATTTAATGACCCAGCCTCCACAGCTCTCTGGGGCAGAGAATTCCACAGATTTACGACCCTCTGCGAGAAGAAATTCCTCCTCATCTCAGTTCTAAAAGGGCGACCCTTTATTCTGAGACTGTGCCCCCGCGTTCTAGATTTCCGCAGGAGGGGAAGCATCCTCTCTGCATCTACCTTGTCGAGCCCCCTCAGTATCTTATATGTTTCAATAAGATCACCTCTCATTCTTCTAAATTCCAATGAGTATAGGCCCAGCCTGCTCAACCTTTCCCCATAAGTCAACCCCCTCATCTCTGGAATTAACCTACTGAATCATCTCTGAACTGCCTCCAATGCAAGTATATCCTTCCTTAAATAAGGAGACCAAAACTGTACGCAGTTCTCGAGATGTGGTCTCACCAATACCCTGTACAGTTGCAGCAGGACTTCCCTGCTCTTATACTCTAACCCCTTTGAAATAAAGGCCAACATTCCATTTGCCTTTTTGATTACTTGCTGTACCCGCATGCTAACTTTTTGTGTTTCATGCACAAGGACCCCCAGGTCCCTCTGAACTGTAGCATTTTGTAATCTCTCTCCATTTAAATAATAATTTGCTTTTTTATTTTTCCTGCCAAAGTGTATAACCTCGCACTTTCCCACATTATACTCCATCTGCCAAATGTTTGCCCACTCACTCAGCCTGTCTATATCCCTTTGCAGGTTCTTTGAGTCCTCTACACAACTTGCTTTCCCACCCATCTCTGTATCATCCGCAAACTTGGCTATATTACACTCGGTCCCTTCATCCAAGTCATTAATGTAGATTGTAAATAGTTGAGGCCCGAGCACCAATCCCTGTGGCATCCCACTAGTTACCTTTTGCCAACCGGAAAATGACCCATTTATCCCGACTCTCTGCTTTCTGTTAGTTAGCCAATTCTCTATCCATGCTAATATATTACCCCAATTCCATGAGCTCTTATCTTATGTAGTAACCTTTTATGTGGCACCTTATCGAATGCCTTCTGGAAATCCAAATACACCACATCCACTGGTTCACCTTGAATGGATAATTACTAGTCCTAGCCCCTTTAGGGCTACCCCGGATCAGGCGTATTCCTCAGATGTTTACTTTCAACTGAAGTTTGAGGTAGCCGAATCCTAAAGATGCTTAATTAGGCCAAAAGGTCCGGACTATCCCTAAAAGAAAGGAACAACCTGAAAATGTTACCATCCTCCAGATAGCACTTTTAATAAGTTTAGCTAGACTGTAACGTTCCGGATATTATGAGGGTCCGGAAAACCCCCCCAGAATTCTGCAACTCCTCACCAAAGAGTGTACAGAGATTGAGTTCGTGAGTTTGATACAGAAGTATTATGTGAGAGAATTCTAAAATTATATAGATTTATTAAAGAACCGACATATAATTTACAGTTGGTGAGTCAAGCACAACATTAACAGTTCCAAAAAGAGAAAGCTTTACAATCTTATAAGAGATCCTTACTCTCAAATCTTAACTTCGCTACAGTTTTACAGTTCTTAAAGTTTATTCAGGATACCCACCAAAATCAAATACAGTACCTTGATCCCCGAGGTACAAAGAGTTGGAGACTTACAGAGCTAGCCATGAAGCCGAGAATCGCTTTGCCCCTTTAAGCGAGTCTATTATCCCATTTGAGAGTTCAATATTTATACCCTTTTCCAGTAGTGTTACCTTTAAGGTTTTCTGCTGATGTAAGCTAATTATCTCTAGTCATTTTTCTGCTGACCCCTACAGTTCTTACAGTCACCTCAACTGGTAGCACTACAGAACTATGGCCTAGAAATTCGTTGGGCGCGCCAGCCGTTAGCGCCTTAGGAGGAGTAGATCTCGAGCGCTAGGCGCTTAGCGCCCGGGCGCAGCGCGATCTGCGCCTCGCCCCAACTTCAGTACACATTTAGCGCCGGCGCAAAGTCATAGCACGCGCCCTGCTGCGCGCGCAGATCATGACGTCATATCGTCGTGCAACGCCCTTTGTGCGCCCCGAACCGGAACTTCACTCGCGCCGGCCCATTGTGCGCCGGGCGGCCCTAACGACTGTGAAGTGGAACAGTACACAGCCGAGGCAGGCCGCGGGGAGCGCTAATTAAAGGGCACTTACCCTGCACTATAAAGGCCAGCCATTTTGCAGCATTCACTCTTGTGCAACGGTTTTTTGGAGAGAGACCAAGGAGGAGAGCTTACTGGTTTGGACCAACACTAGGACAGGTATTTTTGGCTCAGGCCAGAGCTTAGCAATTATCTTTGCCTTCATTGAGAGCTCAGTGTTTGCCAGCATATAATGGGGGCTGCATTGGGTGCCAACGCTGACTTTCAGCCTTATGCCAGAAGGGCTTACAGACGCCGTGAGAGAGTGGCAGCCCTGGCTAGACGCAGACGGGGCAACAGGCATCGCCAACTGAGGCCTTACCCACCCAGGGTATACCGCCATCAGCCCTCCTATCTGACCATGTCTGCCGCGATGTGTGTTAGGAGGCTGCGATTCAGAAGGGAGGTGGTTGCAGACATCTGCCAGCTGCTTCACAGAGATCTGCAGCCACAGCTGATGCGCAGGACGTCTCTGTCAGTGGCAGTGAAGGTGACGGTGGCTCTCAACTTCTATGCCACCGGCTCCTTCCAATCCGCTGCTGGGGACATCGCTAACATCTCCCAGTTCGCCGTGCATTGCTGCATCCGCCAGGTGACCGAAGCCCTTTTCAGAAGGAGACATCAATTCATCTCCTTCCCCATGACCCTGGACAAGCAGCAGCAGCATGCAGTGGGATTTGCAAGAATAGCGGGCTTCCCCATGGTGCAGGGCGCCATTGACTGCACGCATGTGGCTTTGCGGGCACCTCTGGAGCATGCCGAGGATTACCGCAACTGGAAGGGCTACCATTCCCTCAACGTACAGCTGGTGTGTGACCACAGGCAGCGCATCCTAGCTGTCAATGCCTGCTTTCCAGGCAGCAGCCACGATGCCTTTATCCTGCGACAGACAACTGTGGCTGACATGTTCCAGGCACAGCCTCATCCAAGAGGATGGCTTATCGGAAACAAAGGCTATCCTTTGTGTACCTGGCTCATGACCCCGCTCCACGCGCCCACGACCCCTGCTGAAGAGGCATACAACGAGAGCCATCAAGCGACTAGGAACATCATAGAACAAACAATCGGCGTCTTCAAGCAACGGTTCCGCTGTCTCGATCGCTCCGGGGGAACCCTCCAGTATTCGCAGGAGCGAGTCTCCCAATTCGTCGTTGTTTGCTGCATGCTGCACAACCTGGCTATCCGCAGGACTCAGGCACTGCCACCTCACGTTGGACCACCACCTCAGGAGGAGGAGCAGGAGGAGCATGAGGAGGAGGAGGACGAGGAGTACCAGCCCAGGAGGGAGGCACAAGGCCCAAGGGCCGCCCGTCGCCGGCTTATTGAACGTCACTTCTAGGGCCCCTGTCAGGGAATGGCTTGTGCCAATGAAAGAACATGATTGCAGCCGCTCCGCAAGCCCTCAGCCGGTTAAGGCAACAAACACTTCAAAGATCAAACATGGACAATGTTAATAAATAAAATGCTTTATTGTACAAACTCAGGGCCCTTCCCACATGAAAACCAAAAACAGACGAAACCCCCAAAAAACACTCAAACACATTACTCGCTCCCACAACCTGGAGAGGATTAACAAAACAGTGCAACTAAAATGGCCGTCATCCTCGGCCTTCGTAAAAAACAAACATCACATCCTCGGCCTTCAAAAAACAAACATCCAATTCTCGGCCTTCAAAAAACAAACATCCAATTCTCGGCCTCAAAAAAACAAACATCCAATTCTCGGCCTCAAAAAACAAACACAACTGGCCACACATTCGGCTTTTTGGCCCGCTAGGGTGATGCCTTGCCCATCTTTGTGTGGCCCCTGCCCGCCCTGCTGCTCCTCCTCAAAGTAAGGCCATTGGCTGTTGCAAGGCTGGGGGCAGGCTCCAGAGGGGCACATGTCGTGACGGCAGATGCCCTTGGGGGTCGGCCTAGTCGAGGTCTGGCCATCGAGCGGGCGGCTGTTGAATGCTGCAGCTGTGGCTGGCCAGCATCAGTCGCTGCAGCAGCTCCTGGCAGCTCCACTGGGGGAGTGGCAGTGGCGGCTGGAGGAATGGGGGCAAGCTGGCAGATGGCAGGCGCTCGCTGGTCGCCTGAGACACTGGCACTCGCCCGGGCCAGCACTGCAGCATGCGCACCAATCTGCCGAGGGACAGACCGCTGTGCTGCTGCGGCGTGCCGGGTGCCCTGGCGATGCCTGGCTGACACAGCGAGTGTGGCAGCAGTGAGTGCCCGTGTTGACCTGTTCAGTGACCTCATCAGAGCACCCAGTGACTGCACGGCACCACTGATCAGCTGCCCACTCACTGCCTGAGCTGCCCCGAATGCCGCCCGACTCGCTGCCTGCTCTGCCCCGAATTCCACCAAACTGATGGCCTGTGAGGCCCCGACGTCGGTCACACTCCGAGAGAGGGACTCGATGGCCTCAGGCAACCGTGCCACTACCCCCATGAGCTCCGTGTGCCGGCGCTCCGAGTCCGCGGACAAGTCCTCGAGGCGTTCCATCTCCTCGGCGAAGACCATCTCCGGACTGGAGGCCGGACTCTCCCTCTGGGGAGAAGGCCGCCGAGCTGGCCGACCCTTCCTGCGTTGCTGGACGCCGCTGGGCCCAGCAATTGGACTCCTCTCCGACCCTTCCCCCCTCTGGGGAGAAGGCCGCTGAGCTTCCACCCCCCTCCCGCGTTTCTACAGGCCGCAGGTCCCATAAGCTCCCCTCCCCTCCGACACTTCCGCCACGCTCCCCTCCAGGGAAGACGTGTCCCCTACATTCGCATGGGCTGCCGCGGCTGAGGGTTCCCCTGATGGGCCGCCTTCCACTTGCTCCTCCTCCTCCTCCTCTTCTGAGGGGCTGTCACTGGCAAGTTCAGGGACCTCCTCCTCACTATCTGAAAGCAGGAAGGCACAAGAGTAGCTTTAGTGTGAGGAGAGGGCGTCAGCGAGGGATGCATGAGTGGTGGCATTCAGCGCATTGGTCAGACAGTGGCAAAGGATGTAGATCTGATGCGCAAGTGGGACGAGAGAGGTCCAAAAGGTGATGTCCTTACCATTGGTGCCCAGAACAGGGTCGGCATCTCCACATGCAACGGGGCCAATCACCCGGCCACCCATGATGCGCTCCATGCGATGTTGCAGCTCGGTGAGCGGCTGGATCTGGGGTCGGCCTCCCCCGGTCGCAGTCCGGCTCTTCTTATTATTGGCCAGCTTGGCCTGCAAGAGAAAGGACGGCCTCTAAGTACAGTGTGTAGCCCTGATCTTGTGTGCACTGCCTCCCATGGTGGAATAGCCTGGCCAGTGTGTTGCCCTGATCTTGTGTGCACTGCCTCCCATGGTGGAATAGCCTGGCCAGTGTGTCGCCCTGATCTTGTGTGCACTGCCTCCCATGGTGGAATAGCCTGGCCAGTGTGTAGCCCTGATCTTGTGTGCACTGCCTCCCATGGTGGAATAGCCTGGCCAGTGTGTCGCCCTGATCTTGTGTGCACTGCCTCCCATGGTGGAATAGCCTGGCCAGTGTGTAGCCCTGATCTTGTGTGCACTGCCTCCCATGGTGGAATAGCCTGGCCAGTGTGTAGCCCTGATCTTGTGTGCACTGCCTCCCATGGTGGAATAGCCTGGCCAGTGTGTAGCCCTGATCTTGTGTGCACTGCCTCCCATGGTGGAATAGCCTGGCCAGTGTGTAGCCCTGATCTTGTGTGCACTGCCTCCCATGGTGGAATAGCCTGGCCAGTGTGTAGCCCTGATCTTGTGTGCACTGCCTCCCATGGTGGAATAGCCTGGCCAGTGTGTCGCCCTGATCTTGTGTGCACTGCCTCCCATGGTGGAATAGCTTGGCCAGTGTGTAGCCCTGATCTTGTGTGCACTGCCTCCCATGGTGGAATAGCTTGGCCAGTGTGTTAAGTGCAGAATGTGCAATTGATGTTCATGCCTGTCCCATAGCTGCTGGATGAGGGCTGGCCATTTGGGCTTTCAGGTCCCTTTGCCCATAATGTGAGGTGCACATGCAAGGATGAGGAGGACACTGGAAAGGGTACTCACCCTGACCAACCGAGTGAGGTCATTAAACTTTTTGCGGCATTGGACACCGGTCCTGGGGACCTCGCTGTTGGCTGACACCTTGCCGGTGACATGCCTCCAGGCTCTCCGGTAGACGCGGACCGGCGCCTTCCTGCCATTGTCCGGGTACAAAAGATGGCGCCTCTTCTCCACACCACCAACCAGCACACTCAGATCAAGCTCTGAGAAGCGCTGCGCTCGTTCACGGGCCTTCTGCATGGCTTCAGGCGCTATTTGGGTCCAGCAGCAGTGTTCAGGCCTAGCTGGAGGGCTCCACTATCCAGGGCGTGGCAGCAGACCAAGTCGACCCTTCCCCCTTAAGAGCTGGCCGGCGCCAGGGTGTCTGCTGTCAATCACGAGATGGCCGCACCTGCGCTGCGCCCGGCCTGGGCGCTCTCGCTCAGCACCTCCGGCTTAGCGCCTAAAGAGAGGCGTGCAGCGCCAGTTTTAGCGCTCGAGCAAACTCTTAGGGCGAAGCTAATGAATATCGGAGAAGTGGCCTCGATTTTGCGCCGGGCGCAAACTTTAGCGGCCGCCCGACTTTACTGCCCCAAAAGTGGCTACAATGAATTTCTAGGCCTATGTCTCTTCTCTAGGTGTTCTAAATTTATCATAAAAAACAGGTTAAAACAGCAGGAGCGCTTTACTTGGTATCATTTTTATGAAGGCAGATGTTTGTTACTTTTATGTGCTCCTTTATGAGGCGTAAATTAGAACACCTTATACTGGGTAGCTATTGTCTTGTTCCCAATGGTTCAGACTTCAGGAGTCTTTAACCTTCTGTTTCAGTAAGGTTATTGATTCAGTGTCAACAACTTATCTTATCTCTATAGCCAGGATGCTCTCACAGCTTCTCCATGGTTGGGTTTCCAGGTTTCCAGACCCAGCTTGTCCTGTTTTAATAAGGCCAGAATTCTTTCATAGAATGGTGTCTTTTTCTGAACAGGTTATTTTGCTTATTCCTTCACAACCTTTGTCCACCCTGCTCATTACCCCTTCAAAGAACTCCAGCAAATTTGTTAAACATGATTTCCCATTCACAAAACCATGCTGACTCTGCTTGACAGTATTATGATTTTCCAAATACCCTGCTACTGCTTCCTTAATGAAGGGCTCCAGCATTTTCCCAATGACAGATGTTAGGCTAACTGGTCTATAGTTTCCTGCTTTCTGTCTCCCTCCTTTCTTAAATAGAGGTGCTACATTTGCAGTTTTCCAATCCACTGGGACCTCTCTAGAGTCCAGGGAATTTTGGTATATTGCAACCAATGCATCCACTATCTCTGCAGCCACTTCTTTTAAGACCCTGGAATGCAGGCCATCTGGTCCAGGGGACTTGTCATCTTTTAGTCCCATTATTTTACCAAGTACTATTTCCTTAGTGATAGTGATTGTCTTTAGTTCTCCCCTCCCTGTGGCCACTTGATTATCCATTATTGGGATGTTGTTAGTGAAGACAGATACAAAATATTTGTTCAGAGTCTCTGCCATTTCCCCGTTCCCCATTATTAATTCCCTAGTCTCATCCTCTAAGGGACCAATGTTTACTTTAGCTACCCTCTTCCTTTTCATATTCCTGTAGAAGCTCTTACTATCTGTTTTAATGTTTCTTGCCAGTTTACTCTCATAATTGATCTTCTCTCTCTTTATTATATTTTTAGTCAGCCTTTGCTGGTTTTTAAAAATTTCCCAATCCTCTGATCTCCCACCAATCTTGGCAACATTGTATGCCTTCATTTTCAACTTGATACCATCCTTTACTTCCTTAGTTACCCACAGATGGTTCTCCCTTCTCTTAAAATCTTTCTTTCTCACTGGAATATGTTTTTGTAGAGAGATATGAAATATTTCCTTAAATGTCCGCCACTGCATTTCAACTGTCTTACCCTTTAATTTATTTTTCCAGTCCACTTTAGCCAGTTCTGCCCTCATGCCATTGTAATTGCCTTTGTTTAAGATCAGGACATTGGTTTGAGATACAACTTCCTCACCCTCCAACTGAATTTGAAATTCAACTATGCTATGATCACTCTTTCCTAGAGGATCCTTTACTATGAGATCATTTATTAATTCTGTCTCATTACACAGTACCAGATCCAAGATAGCCTGCTCCTTGGTCGGTTCCATTACATACTGTTCTAGGAAACCATCCTGGATGCACTCTATGAACTCCTCAAGGCTACGATGGCCAATTTGATTTGTCCAATCAATATAGAGATTAAAATCACCCATGATTATTACCGTACCTTTTTTACAGGCCTCTATTATTTGTTGATTTATACTCTGTCCAACAGTATTGCTACTGTTCGGGGGCCTATAGACTACGCCCACCACAGACTTTTTCCCTTTATTAATTTTTATCTCCACCCAAACCGATTCTACATCTTGATCTTCTGAGCCAATATCACTTCTCACCACTGCATTGATCCCATCCTTTTCCCAACAAAGCCACCCCACCTCCCTTTCCTTTCTGTCTATCCTTCCGAATTGTTAAATACCCTGGAATATTCAGTTCCCAGCCCTGATCACCTTGCAACCACATCTCTGTAATGGCGATCAGATCATACCCATTTGTATCTATTTGTGCCGTCAACTCATCTATCTTGTTACGAATGCTGTGTGCATTCAGACATAGAGCTTTTAACTTTGTCTTTTTACCATTTCTCCTTGTTTTGGCCCCATTTTCTCTTGCACTCTTATTTTTAAACATTCTGTCCCTTCCTGTCACACTCTGGTTATTATTTCCCACATCTCTATCCTGCTCTATTGCTTTCTCATTTCTCATTGACTTTTTAAATTCCTGCTCACCTGGATCCTCCCCCCCCACTATTTAGTTTAAAACCCTCTCTACAGCCCTAGTTATTCGATTCACCAGTACTCTAGCCCCAGCATGGTTCAAGTGAAGCCCGTCCAAACGGAACAGCTCCCTCTTATCCCAGTACTGGTGCCAGTGCCCCACAAATCAAAACCCATTTCTCCCACACCAGTCTTTGAGCCACTCGTTCATTTCTCTGATCTTATTTACCCTATGCAAATTCACTCGAGGCTCAGGTAGTAATCCAGAGATTATTACCTTTGTGGTTCTGCTTTTTAATTTAGCCCCTAGCTGCTCATAATCTCTCAGCAGAACCTCTTTCTTTGTCCTGCCTATGTCATTGGTGCCTACGTGGACCATGACAACTGGATCTTCCCCCTCCCACTCCAAGTTTCTCTCCAGCCCAGAGGAGGTGTCTTTAACCCTGGCACCGGGCAAGCAACACGGCCTTCGGGACTCATGCTCTCGGCTGCAGAGAACAGTGTCTATCCCCCTAGCTATACTATCCCCTATCACTACAACATTTCTTTTTACTCCCCCCACTTGAATGGCCCCCTGTACCATGGTGCTGTGGTCAGATTGCTCATCCTCCCTGCAGTCCCTGCCCTTGTCCACACAGGGAGCAAGAATCTCGTACCTGTTTGACAAGGCCAAGGGCAGAGGCTGCTCCATCACTACCTCCTGGATCCCAATACCTGCCTCGCTTGTAGTCACACCCTCCTGTCCCTGACCATGGGCCAAATTGGAAGTAAGTACTCTAGTAGGTGTGACTGCATCCTGGAACTTGGTGTCCAGGTACCGCTCCCCCTCCCTAATGTGTCGCAGTGTCTGAAGCTTGGACTCCAGCTCATCAACTCTGAGCCGAAGTTCCTCGAGCAGCCAACATTTGCTGCAGATGTGGTCACCTTGGACCTCAATGGTGTCCACCAGCTCCCACATGCAACAACAACACATTGTCTGGTCTCCCATCTCAATTAATTAATTAATTAGTTTTAAAATTTGGAACACGTATATCTTTTAATCTACACCAAGGCACTTAAATTTAGAAGCCCATGTTTGGTAAAAAGCGAGAAATATAGAAATAATCACCAACCAATCACTTACCTGCTTTCTGGGGACGTAACACTTTGATTACTTTTTACCTCTTTACACTCACCGGTCCGTTGTAGCCCCAGCTCTATTGGCCTCCCGCTCTCCTGGGCTCCCGCACACCTGGGCTCCCGCTCACCTGGGCTCCCGCTGTGTTTAGTACCGCCGAACTCTCGCGCTCACCTGGGCTCCCGCTGTGTTTAGTACCGCCGAACTCTCGCACTCTCCTGGGCTCCCGCTGTGTTTTGTTCCGCCAAACACTCCCGCTCTCCTGGGCTCCCGCTGTGTTTAGTACCGCAGAACTCTTTCGCTCTCCTGGACTCCCGCTGTGTTTTGTTCCGCCGAACACTCCCGCTCACCTGGGCTCCCGCGGCGTTTAGTACCGCCAAAATCTCCCACTCACCTGGGCTCCCACTGTGAAAAGTACCGCCGAACTCTCGCGCCCTCCAGGGCTCCCGCTGTGTTTTGTACCGCTGAACTCTCGCGCTCTCCTGGGCTCCCGATGTGTTTAGTTCCGCCGAACTCTCGCGCTCTCCTGGGCTCCTGCTTTGTTTAGTTCTGCCGAACACTCCCGCTCTCCTGGGCTCCTGCTGTGTTTAGTACCGCTGAACTCTCCTGCTCTTCTGGGCTCCCGCTGTGTTTAGTACCGCTGAACCCTCCCGCTCTCCTGGGCTCCCGCTGTGTTTAGTACCGCCGAACTCTTGCGCTCCCTTAGGCTCCCGAGACCGGAGAGGCAGCGGACCTGCGAGGGAGCACCAGAGGCGGTGGAGCTACTTAAAGAGCAGCCCGAGGCAGCGAGGCCCAGAGCCCCGAGATTGGAGAGGCAGCAGACCTGTGAGGGAGCACCAGAGGCGGCGGAGCTACTTAAAGAGCAGCCCGAGGCAGCGAGGCTCAGAGCCCCGAGACCGGAGAGGCAGCAGACCTGCGAGGGAGCACCAGAGGCGGCGGAGGTACTTAAACAGCAGCCCGAGGCAGCGAGGCCCAGAGCCCCGAGACCGGAGAGGCAGCGGACCTGCGAGGGATCACCAGAGGCCCGACCAATTCAGGTTCCGGGAGAGAGGTAAAAAGTAATCCAAGTGTGACGTCAGCAGGAAGCAGGTAAGTGATTGGTTGGTGAGTATTTCTCTCTTTTGTAATCTTTAACTCTGTTTTATAGTTTCTAAGGTCTCTCTGGTGTAGCGGGGACTGTTGGTAAACTATTTAACTGTAGTGTAATTAGTGGGATTGATTGATTTAATTTAAACTCAATTAATTAAAGGGTAAGTCATGGCAGGACAGCCCGGCCCCGTGATCTGCTCCTCCTGCGAGATGTGGGAACTCAGGGACACTTCCTGTGTCACTGACAACTACATGTGCAGGAAGTGCACCCAGCTGCAGCTACTGACAGACCGCATTGCGGCACTGGAGCTGCATACTGGAGCGCTCACAATGCTCGGGACATCGTGAATAGCACGTTTACGGAGTTGGACACACCGCAGGTAGAGGTTGGACAGGAAGAAAGGGAACGGGTGACCAACAGGCAGAGTACTAGGTGCAGGCAGGTAGTGCAGGGGTCCCCTGTGGCCATCCCCCTCTCCAACAGATATACCACTTTGAGTACTGTTGGGGGGGATGGCTTATCAGAGGAAGGCAGCAGTAGCCAACTTCCTGGCACCAGGGGTGGCTCTGCTGCACAGAATGGGAGGAAAAAGAGTGGTAGAGCTATAGTAATAGGGGATTCAATTGTAAGGGGAATAGATAGGCGTTTCTGCGGCCGCAAACGAGACTCCAGGATGGTGTGTTGCCTCCCTGGTGCAAGGGTCAAGGATGTCTCCGAGCGGCTGCAGAGCATATTGGAAGGGGAGGGTGAACAGCCAGTTGTCGTTGTGCATATAGGCACCAACGATATAGGTAAAAAGCGGGATGAGGTCCTAAAAGCGGAATGTAGGGAGTTAGGAGGTAAATTAAAAAACAGGACCTCAAAGGTAGTAATCTCAGGATTGCTACCAGTGCCACGTGCTAGTCAGAGTAGAAATAGAAGGATACTTCAGATGAATACGTGGCTAGGGGAATGGTGCCAGGGGGAGGGATTCAAGTTCCTGGGACATTGGAACCGGTTCTGGGGGAGGTGGGACCAGTTCAAACCGGACGGCCTGCACCTGGGCAGGGCTGGAACCGATGTCCTAGGGGGAGTGTTTGCTAGTGCTCTGGGAGAGGGTTTAAACTAAAATGGAAGGGGGTTGGGAACCTGAGCAGGGAGACAGAGGAAAGGGAAACAAGGATAAAAGCAAAAGATAGGAAGGAGAAAAACAAAAGTGGCAGTCAGAGAAATCAATGGTTTAAATCAAACGTGGCCACAGTAAATAATAATTCGAATAGGTCTAAGAGCATTAAAAAAACAAGCCTGAAGGCTTTGTGTCTTAATGCGAGGAGCATTTGTAAGCAAATAGAGGTAAACGAATATGATTTGGTTGGGATTACGGAAACGTGGCTCAAGGACGGCCAAGACTGGGAACTCAACATCCAGGGGTATTCAATATTCAGGAAAGATAGGCAAAAAGGAAAGGGAGGAGGGGTAGCATTACTGGTTAAAGAAGGGATTAACACAATTGTAATGAAGGATATTAGCTCTGATGAGGTGGAATCTGTATGGGTAGAATTGAGAAATACTAAGGGGAAAAAAACATTAGTGAGAGTGGTATATAGACCTCCAAACAGTAAGGCGGAGATTGGGGATAGCATTAAAAGGGAAATTAAAGAAGCGTGCAATAAGGGCACAGTAGTCATCATGGGTGACTTTAATCTACATATAGATTGGGCTAACCAAATTAGTAACAATACTGTGGAGGAGGAATTCCTGGAGTGTTTACGGGATGGTTTCCTGGACCAATATGTCGAGGAACCAACCAGAGATCAGGCCATCTTAGACTGGGTATTATGTAACGAGAAAGGATTAATTAGCAATCTTGTTGTACGAGGCCCCTTGGGTCGGAGCGATCATAATATGATCGAATTCTTCATTAAGATGGAGAATGAAGTAGTTGACTCAGAAACTAGGGTCCTCAATTTAAATAAAGGAAACTACGATGGTCTGAGGAGCGAGTTGGGTAGGATTGATTGGGGAATGGCACTCAAAGGGTTGACGGTGGATAGGCAATGGCAAACATTCAAAGACCGAATGGATGATACAGAAGTTGTTCATCCCAGTTTGGCATAAAAATAAAACAAAAAAGGTGACTCAACCGTGGCTAACAAGGGAAATTAGGGATAGCATAAGATCCAAGGAGAGCACATACAAATTGGCCAGAAAAAGCAATAATCCTGAGGATTGGGAGCAGTTTAGGATTCAACAAAGGAGGACAAAGGGATTAATTAAGAAAGGGAAAATAGAATATGAGAGTAAGCTTGCAGGGAACATAAAAACTGACTGTAAAAGCTTTTATAGATATGTAAAGAGAAAAAGATTGGTGAAGTCAAATGTAGGTCCCTTGCAGTCAGAATCGGGGGAATTTATAATGGGGAACAAAGAAATGGCAGACCAACTAAATACATATTTTGGTTCTGTCTTCACAAAGGAGGACACAAATAACCTCCCAGAAATACCGCGGAACATAGGGTCTGATGAAAGGGTGGAACTGAAAGAAATCAGTATTTGTAGGGAAATGGTGTTAGGAAAATTGATGGGACTGAAGGCCAATAAATCCCCAGGGCCTGATAATCTACATCCCAGGGTACTTAAGGAAGTGGCCCTGGAAATAGTAGATGCATTGCTGGTCATCTTCTAGAACTCGATAGACTCTGGAACAGTACCCATGAATTGGAGGGTAGCTAATGTTACCCCACTATTCAAAAAAGGTGGCAGAGAAAAAGCGGGGAATTATAGACCGGTAAGCCTGGCATCGGTAGTGGAGAAAATGCTAGAATCCATTATAAAAGATGTAATAGCAGAGCACTTGGAAAGCAGTGACAGGATCGGACAAAGTCAACATGGATTTACAAAAGGTAAATCATGCTTGACTAATCTACTGGAATTTTTTGAGGATGTAACTGGTAAAATAGATAAGGGAGAACCAGTGGATGTGATATATTTGGACTTTCAGAAGGCTTTCGATAAGGTCCCGCATAAGAGGTTAGCGTGCAAAATTAAGGCACATGGGATTGGGGGCAAGGTATTGACTTGGATAGAGAACTGGTTGGCGGACAGAAAGCAAAGAGTTGGAATAAACGGGTCATTTTCCGAGTGGCAGGCAGTGACTAGTGGGGTACTGCAAGGTTCGGTCCTAGGACCACAGCTGTTCACAATATATATTAATGATCTGGATGAGGGAATTGGATGTAATATCTCCAAATTTGCAGATGACACAAAGCTGGGTGGGAGGGTATGCTGTGAGGAGGATGTCATGAAACTCCAGTACGATTTGGACAGGTTGGGTGATTGGGCAGAAACATGGCAAATGCACTATAATGTGGATAAATGTGAGGTTATCCACTTTGGTGGCAAAAACAGGAAGGCAGATTATTATTTGAATGGCAATAGATTGGGAGAAGGGGAAGTGCAAAGAGACCTGGGTGTTCTTGTGCACCAGTCGCTGAAGGTAAGCATGCAGGTGCAGCAGGCGGTTAAGAAGGCAAATGGTATGTTGGCCTTCGTAGCAAGAGGGTTCGAGTACAAGAACAAGGGTGTCTTGCTGCAGTTGTACAGGGCCTTGGTAAGACCGCACCTTGAGTATTGTGTGCAGTTTTGGTCACCTTACCTGAGGAAGGACGTTCTTGCCATGGAGGGAGTGCAGTGAAGATTCACCAGGCTGATACCTGGGATGGCAGGAATGACGTATGAGGAGAGATTGTGTCAATTGGGCTTATACTCACTGGAGTTTAGAAGATTGAGAGGGGATCTCATCGAAACCTATAAAATTCTGTCAGGTCTGGACAGACTAGATGCAGAAAGGATGTTTCTGATGGCTGGGGATTCCAGAACCAGGGGTCGTAGTCTAAGGATAAGGGGTAAGCCATTTAGGACTGAAATGAGGAGGAATTTCTTCAACCAGAGAGTGGTGAACCTGTGGAATTCTCTGCCACAGAGGGCGGTGGAGGCCAGTTCATTAAATATATTCAAGAAAGAGTTGGATATATTTCTTGAGGCTAAAGGGATCAAGGGATATGGGGAGAAGGCAGGGACAGGGTACTGAATTTGGATGATCAGCCATGATCTCATTGAATAGCGGGGCAGGCTCGAAGGGCCGAATGGCCTACTCCTGCTCCTATCTTCTATGTTTCTATGATGTGTTATGTACCGCTGAACTCTCGCGCTCTCCTGGGCTCCTGCTGTGATTAGTACCGCCGAACTCTCACGCTCTCTTGGGCTCCCGCTGTGTTTAGTACCGCCGAACTCTCGCGCTCTCCTGGGCTCCTGCTGTGTTTTGTGCCGCCGAACTCTCGCGTTCTCCTGCGCTCCCGCTGTGTTAAGTACCGTCAAACTCTCTCGTGCTCTCCTGGGCTCCCGCGGTGTTTACTATCACCGAACGCTCGTGCTCTCCTGGGCTCCCGCTGTGTTTAGTACCGCTGAACACTCGCTCTCTCCCGTGCTCCCGCTGTGTATAGTACCGCCGAACTCTCTCGCTCTCCTGGGCTCCCGCTGTAATTAGTACCGCCGAACTCTCGTGCTCTCCTGGGCTCCCGCTGCGTTTAGTACTGCTGAACTCTCGTGCTCTCCTAGGCTCCCGCTGTGATTAGTACCGCCGAACTCTCGCGCTCTCCTGGGCTCCCACTGAGTTTAGTACCGCCGATCTCTCGCACTCACCTGGGCTCCCGCTGTGTTTCGTACGGCCGAACTCTTGCGCTCTTCTGGGCTCCCACTGTGTTTAGTACCGCCGAACACTCGCGCTCTCCTGGACTCCTGCTGTGTTTTGCGCCGCCGACCCCTCGCGCTCTCCTGGGCTCCAGCTGTGAATAGTACCGCCGAACACTCCCGCTCTCCTGGGCTCCTACTGTGTTTAGTACCGCCGAACTCTCCCACTCTCCTGGGCTCCTGCTGTATTTAGTACCGCCGAACTCTCTCGCACTCCTGGGCTCCTGCTGTGTTTAGTTCCGCCGAACTCTCACGCTCTCCTGGGATCCCGCTGTGTTTAGTACCGCCGAACTCTCGCGCTCACCTGGGATCCCACTGTGTTTAGTACCGCTGAACTCTCTTGCTCTCCTGGGCTCCTGCTGTGTTTAGTACCACCGAACTCTCTCACTCTCCTAGGCTCCCGCTGTGTTTAGTACTGCCGAACACTCGCGCTTTCCTGGGCTCCTGCTGTGTTTAGTTCCGTCGAACTCTCGCGCTCTCCTGGGCTCGCGCTGTGTTTAGTACCGCTGAACACTCCCGCTCTCCTGGGCTCCCGCTGTGTTTATTCCCGCCGAACCCTCGCGCGCTCCTGGGCTCCCACTGTGTTTAGTACCGCTGAAGACTCGCGCTCACCTGGGCTCCCTCTGTGTTTAGTACGGCCGAACTCTCGCGCTCCCCTGGGCTCCCGCTGTGTTTAGTACCGCCGAACACTCGCACTCTCCAGGGCTCCTGCTGTGTTTTGTACCGCTGACCTCTCCCGCTCTCCTGGGCTCCCGCTGTGATTAGTACCGCCGAACTCTCACACTCTCCTGGACTCCCGCTGTGTTTAGTACCGCCGAGCACTCGCGCTCTCCTGGGCTCCAGCTGTGAATATTACCGCCGAACACTCCCGCTCTCCTGGGATCCTGCTGTGCTTAATGCCGCCAAACTCTTGCGCTCTCCTGGCTCCCGCTATGTTTAGTAGCACCGAAGACTCATGCTCTCCTGGGCTCCAGCTGTGAATAGTACCGCCGAACACTCCCGCTCTCCTGGGCTCCTGCTGTGTTTAGTACCGCCAAACATTCCCGCTCTCCTGGTCTCCCGCTGTGTTCAGTACCGTTGAACTCTCGCTCTCTCCTGGACTCCCGCTGTGATTATTACCGCTGAACAATCACGCTCTCCTGGGTTCCTGCTGTGTTTAGTACCGCTGAATTCTCTCGCTCTCCTGGGCTCCTGATGTGTTTAGTACCGCCGAACATTCCCGCTCTCCTGGTCTCCCGCTGTGTTCAGTACCGTTGAACTCTCGCGCTCACCTGGACTCCCGCTGTGTTTAGTACCACCGAACACTCGCTCTCTCCTGTGCTCCCGCTGTCTTTAGTACCGCCGAACTCTCGCGCTCACCTGGACTCCCGCTGTGATTAGTACCGCTGAACACTCACGCTTACCTGGGGTCCCGCTGTGTTTAGTACCGCTGAACACTCACGCTTACCTGGGGTCCCGCTGTGTTTAGTACCGCCGAACTCTCCCGGTCTCCTGGGCTCCCGCTGTGTTTAGTACTGTTGTGTCTCAAGCAGTTTTATACCCTTACCTATATAACAATTAAGAAGGACTCCGGGGTGGAGAGTTTAGTTAACGGCCATTTTATTTACAATGTGCTTCTTCACTCAATGCACTACATTTCCCATAGTGCATTGCAAATCACCACTACGGTATCCCATGTGGGACAATTCTAATACACATTCAAAATACACAACATATTTCCTCCCCCTTAAAATAGAATGTCCACAAACCAGGATAACTGAAAATGACTATAACTTTGGAAGAGATGGTAGACTGCCTCTACATTCCACTAACCCTGGGGATTATCCTGCCCCATGCACACAGGTTAGCACTAATTGTAACTAAGGCGCTCTGGAGGCTGCCTTTCTCTTTGGGGGTAACGCCTAGTCTCAGGAGCAGGCTCTGGCTGGCTCTCCCGTGACCCTGCAGGCGAGGCTTCCTCCCTCGATGGCACAAGAGTGGATGGTGCCACCGTCTCAGGGTCGGATGACCAGTCCCTGCTGGAGCCCCCAGCAGGTCCTTGATCCTCTATTTCTTGGGTTACCTGTGGCGACTGTCTTGGCAGTAACTGGTCTGCATGCCGTCTCCATGTTCAGTCATCTCCGGTGTGGACTCGGTATGAAACGGGGCCCGTCTTTTCAATGACCGTAGCCGGGACCCACTGCTCCGGGGTGGTGTAGTTACGCATGAGGACTTTGCCCCCCACCACAAAGTGTCGTTCTTTGGACCTCTGAGCTCGTCTGCTGACTTGATCCTGCTGATTGGTGTGCACCACTGCTTCTGTGGACGTTGGCCTCAGCAGGTCATGGCGTGTCCGTAGCTGTAGGTAAGCGGGAGATGCTCCAGTCGTAGCATGAAGCGTGTTTCGGTATTTCAACAAGAAAGCATTCAGGCGCTGCTTTAGAGGAGCATCACTTCTTGCCGCTTTCAATGCGCATTTCAGCGTTCTGACAAATCTCTCCGCCAATCCATTCGTGGATGGATGATAAGGCACGGAGAACGTGTGCTAGATTCCATTGCTCTTGAGGAACTCCTCCATCTCCTGGGATGTGAACTGTGTTCCATTATCGGTTACGATCTGCTCCGGCAGACCAAATTGCCCGAACATCTCTCTCAGAGTCTCGATGGTTTTCTCCGTAGTGGTAGTGGACATTACTGCAACCTCCGGCCATTTGGAATGGGAGTCCACTGCGACCAGGAACATCGCTCCTTCCACTGGTCCCGCGAAGTCCAGATGGATCCGTTGTCACGGTGTCGCCGGCCATTCCCATGGATGCAGTGGTGCTGCTCTTGGCGTATCCCTGGTTGTCTCACATGATGGGCATAATTTCGCTTCAACTTCAATTTCATGATCCAGACCGGGCCACCAGAAGTAGCTTCGTGCCAGCTCCTTCATCCGGACAATACCACAATGCCCTGAGTGCAGCTCGTTGAGGACATGTTTCCGCAGCTTTGGTGGTATGATCACTTGCATGCCCCAAAGGAGGCATCCTGACGTGACAGACAACTCCTTCCCTCTTGACAGG
Organism: Somniosus microcephalus; assembly: GCF_052327205.1. NCBI lineage: Eukaryota > Metazoa > Chordata > Chondrichthyes > Squaliformes > Somniosidae > Somniosus > Somniosus microcephalus. Next base: position 173,633,520 of record NC_140992.1, read on the forward strand.
TAAGGTAGGAGCTCAGGTTGTGCGTCTGACACCCATGATCCATCTCCTCACATCACCCAATCCAGCACCTTGGATAGCGTAGGGTCCACTCTGGTCTCTTTCTTGACCTGCTGGGCCGTGACAGGGGCATCGCTCACCATGTCAAAGTAGAAAATCTTCTGCTCACAGCCTTCAGAGGGCACAGGCAGCGGAAGTCTTGACAATCCGTCCGCATTGCCATGTGCTGCTGACCTCCGGTATTTGATGTTGTAATTGTGAGCGCTTAACATCAGCGCCCAGCGCTGCATCCTGCATGCTGCCAGGGAGGGTATTCCTGTGTGTGGACCAAAGATCGATGTCAGAGGACGATGATCCGTCAGCAAGGTGAATTTCCTTCCGAACAAGTAGTGATGGAACTTTTTGATTCCAAAGATGATGCCCAAAGCCTCTTTTTCGATCTGCGGGTATTTCACCTCCACCTTGCTCAGGGACCTTGACGCGAATGCAATCGGCTTCTCTTCGCCTGAGGGAAAGATGTGGGACACGACCGCGCCGATGCCATAAGGCGACACGTCACAGGCCAGCTGAATCTGCAACGACGGGTCAAAGTGTGTTAACACTCTGGAGTCAGTCAAAGCTGCTTTGGCTTTCTTGAATGCAGCTTCGCACTCCTTCGTCCATGCCCAGGCCTTGCCCTGACACAGCAACTCATGTAATGGCTTCAACAGTGATGCCAGCTGTGGAATAAACTTTCCGTAATAGTTCAGGAGACCTAAGAATGACCGCAGCTGGCCGACATTTGTAGGTGCAGGAGCGTCGGCAATGGCTTTCACTTTCGACGGTGCTGTGTGTAGGCCGTCCGCGTCGATGACATGGCCTAGGTACTCCACTGATGGCTTGAAAAATTCACATTTGTCCTTGAGAACGCGTAAGCCATATTCTTCAAGTCTTCCCAGTGTCTTCGTCAGGTTCTGCAGATGTTCGTTGTCGCCCTTTCCTGTGACAAGGATATCGTCGAGATAACATTGTACCCCTGGAATGCCGCTTAAGATCTGGTCCATAGCCCACTGAAACAATGCTGGTGCTGACGTTATACCAAAGGGTAGGCGGCAGTACCTGTAGAGGCCCTTGTGGGTGGTGATGGTGAGGTACTTCTGTGAGTCCTCTTCTACATGCATCTGCAAGTAGGCTTGGCATAGATCAATCTTGCTAAACTTCTGACCGCCTGCTAGACCCGCGAAAAGATCTTCAATGATGGGGAGGGGGTACTGTTTAGCTGAGAGCACAGGATTCACTGTTACTTTGAAATCTCCACATAAGCGAACTGCGCCGTCACTCTTCATCACTGGTACCACGGGCATGGCCCACTCACTGTGCGAAACCGGCACCAGGACCCCTATCTTGACCAGACGCTCCAGGTCAGCCTCCACCTTTGGTCTGAGGGCATAGGGAACGTTCCTGGCCTTCAGGAATCATGGCTGGCTGTCAGGCTTCACCTTGAGTTTGACCGTAATCCCCTTCATACTCCCCAATTCTCCGTCAAAGACAGCCGCATGCTTTGTCAACACTGCCGCTAGCCCCGCCTCTTCGACTGACACCGCATTCACTTTTTTCCAATCCAGATGAATTTTCTCCAACCATGGCCTGCCCATCAGGGATGGATAGTCACCCTTGACCACGTAAACTGGCAGCATCACTGTTTGTCCATTAAGCTCCACCTTGACCTCCGTCTTACCCAGCATTGGGACTATTTCCCCAGTGTAGGTCTTTAAGATGAGCTTGGCCGGCGTCAGTGATAGGTGGTTCAGTTTTTCTTTGAATAGCTTCTCTGAAATCAAGGAGACAGCGGCCCCTGTATCCAGCTCCATTTTGACCAGTATTCCCTCTAGTAGTGGAGTGACTCCATAGCCTGATGAGCCTCCATTCACCGTTAACACATGGAGATTCAGCTCCCCATCAGAGTTTGTGTCACTGTCTTCCTGTTCTTGTTTCACCATGTGTAGGTTTTTCTTTTTAGAACGCCAGTTGGATGTGTTTCCTTGTTTGTTTTTGTGTGTCTCTGTGTAGGATTGTTTGCTTTGCCCTTTACACACACGTTCAATGTGTCCTTTCTTTTCAGATTTCTGACAGGTCAGGTCTTTACACCAGCAGTCAGATGGCTGATGACCTGACCTTCCACATCTGTAACACACTCTGGTGCCCCTTGCATGCTTATCCGGTGTAGCTGCTACCCTGTGCACTCTTGTTGCAGCCCCCAACAGCTGTGCATCTTTAGCTGCTAACTCCATAGACACAGTGAGCTCCACTGCTGATTTAAGCATCAGTTTGTCAGTCGTGAGCAAGCGCTTCTGTGTTGCTTCACATCTTAATCCACACACAAACCTATCATGGACAGTGTCATTTAGAGTTTCACCAAGCTCACAATGCTCAGTTAGCTTCTTTAGCACTGCAACATATTCAGCTATGGACTCACCCTCCCCTTGGTTTCCTTTGTGAAACCTGAACCTCTCGGCAATCAGCAGCGGCTTGGGTGCGAAATGTGTTTCCAAAACTTCCACAATCTGATCATATGTCTTAGCGCCAGGCTTATCCGGGTGCATCAAACTCCGTAACAAGCCAAATGTTTTTGCTCCGATCACACTGAGGAACGTCGCCACTTTCACGTCATCTTTAATGCCATTTGCAGTCACGAAAAATCCGAAACGCTCTGTATAAGCACTCCATTGCTCCGCCGTTTCATCAAATGGTCCAAACGCTCCGGTTAGCATAGCCATTTTGTTCTCTTTTTTTTTAATCTTTACAGTCCTTTTCCTCCACTTCGTTTCACTGTATCGTTACTCTCCACCTTCTTATTTGTGTAACACATGAACCGCCACCTTTACGAGGCGATTGCATCAGCACTAAACTGCGGGCGCGCCATTAAGAAAAGACAGGAACTTCTTACTTTACACATCGCCGATTCCAGTGCAAAGTGATGCACAAGTCCGTCGTCCTCGTCGCCAGTTTTGTTGTGTCTCAAGGGGTTTCCCGTACCTATATAACAATTAAGAAGGACTCCAGGGTGGAGAGTTTAGATAACGGCCATTTTATTTACAATGTGCTTCTTCACTCAATGCACTACATTTCCCATAGTGCCCTGCAAATCACCACTACGGTATCCCATGTGGGACAATTCTAATACACATTCAAAATACACAACAAGTACTGTCGAACTCTCCCGCTCTCCTGGGCTCCTGCTGTGTTTAGTACCGCCGAACACTCGCGCTGTCCTGGGCTCCAGCTGTGAATAGTGCCGCTGAACTCTCCCGCTCTCCTGGGCTCCTGCTGTGTTTAGTACCGCCGAATGCTCCCGCTCTCCTGGGCTCCCGCAGTGTTTAGGACCGCCGAAATCTTGCGCTCTCCTGGGCTCCCGCTGTGCTTAGTGCCGCCGAACTCTCATGCTCACCTGGGCTCCTGCTGTGTTTAGGACCGCTGAACACTTGCGTTCTCCTGGGCTCTCGCAGTGTTTAGTACCGCCGAACGCTCGTGCTCTCCTAGGCTCCCGCTGTGTTTAGTACCGCCGAACTCTCACGCTCACATGGGCTCCCGCAGTGTTTAGTACGGCCGAACTCTCGTGCTCTCCTAGGCTCCCTCAGTGTTTAGTACCGCCGAACTCGCGTGCTCTCCTGGGCTCCCACTGTGATTAGTACCGCCGAACTCTCGCGCTCTCCTGGGCTCCCGCTGTGTTTTGTTCCGACGAACACTCCAGCTCACCTGGGCTCCTGCGGCATTTAGTACCGCCGAACTCTGGCGCTTTCCTGTGCTCCCGCAGTGTTTAGTACCGCCGAACTCTCATGCACACCTGGGCGCCTGCTGTGTTTAGAACCGCCAAACACTCGCGTTCTCCTGGGCTCTCGCAGTGTTTAGTACTGTCGAACACTCATGCTCTCCTAGGCTCCCGCTGTGTTTAGTACCGCAGAACTCTCACGCTCTCCTGGGCTCCCGCTGTGTTTAGTACCGCTGAACTCTCGTGCTCTCCTAGGCTCCCGCTGTGTTTAGTACCGCCGAACTCTCGTGCTCTCCTAGGCTCCCGCAGTGTTTAGTACCGCTGAACTCTCGTGCTCTCCTAGGCTCCCGCTGTGATTAGTACCGCAGAACTCTCACGCTCTCCTGGGCTCCCGCTGTGTTTTGTTCCGCCGAACTCTCATGCTCACCTGGGCTCCTGCTGTGTTTAGGACCGCCGAACGCTCGTGCTCTCCTATGCTCCCGCTGTGTTTAGTACCGCTGAACTCTCATGCTCACATGGGCTCCCGCAGTGTTTAGTACCGCCGAACTCTCGCGCGCTCCTGGGCTCCCACTGTGTTTAGTACTGCTGAGCTCTGGCGCTTTCCTGGGCTCCCGCTGTGTTTAGTACCGCCGAAATCTCACGCTCTCCTGGGCTCCTACTGTGTTTAGTACCGCCGAACGCTCATGCTCACCTGGGCTCCTGCTGTGTTTAGGACCGCCGAACACTCACGTTCTCCTGGGCTCTCGCAGTGTTTAGTACCACTGAACGCTCGTGCTCTCCTAGGCTCCCGCTGTGTTTAGTACCGCCGAACTCTCGCACTCTCCTGGGCTCCCGCTGTGTTTAGTACTGCCGAACTCTCGTGCTCTCCTAGGCTCCCGCAGTGTTTAGTACCGCCGAACTCTCGTGCTCTCCTGGGCTCCCGCTGTGTTTAGTTCTGCCGAACTCTCCCGCTCTCCTGGGCTCCCGCTGTGTTTAGTGCCGCCGAACTCTCGCGCTCTCCTAGTCTCCCGCTATGTTTAGTAACGCCGAACACTCATGCTCTCCTGGGGTCCCGCTGTGTTTAGTACCGCCGAACTCTCGCGCTCTCCTGGGATCCCGCTGTGTTTAGTACCGCTGAACTCTCGCTCTCTCCTGTGCTCCCACTGTGTATAGTACCGCCGAACACTCGCGCTCACCTGGGCTCCCACTGTGTTTAGTACCGCCGAACTCTCTCGCTCTCCTGGGCTCCTGCTGTGTTTAGTACCGCCAAACTCTCCTGCTCTCCTGGGCTCCCGCTGTGATTAGTACCACCGAACTCTCGCTCTCACCTGGGCTACCACTGTGTTTAGTATCGCCGAACACTCTCGCTCTCCTGGGCTCCTGCTGTGATCAGTAGCGCCGAACTCTCGCACTCTCCTGGGCTCCCGCTGTGTTTAGTACTGCCGAACTCTCACGCTCACCTGGGCTCCCGCTGTGATCAGTAGCGCCGAACTCTCGTGCTCTCCTGGGCTCCCGCTGTGTTTAGTACCGCCGAACTCTCGCGCTCTCCTGGGCTCCCGCTATGTTTAGTAATGCCGAACACCCGTGCTCTCCTGGGGTCCCGCTCTGTTTAGTACCGCCGAACACTTGTGCTCTCCTGGGGTCCCACTGTGTTTAGTACCGCCGAACTCTCGCACTCTCCTGGGCTGTAAGGAATGAGCCACATGCTAGCGGGGTTGGGGTTATTTATCTCTGGCCAGTCAGAAGCCTCTGAGCTGCTCCAGGGACCCCCTTGCAGTTTTGAAGCACTCCCCTATTTCTGCGTTCTGACCCCCGGACTTATTCGGTGGTGATGTAGACAGAAAACAACATGACTTGTGGTTTTGGGTGCAAAACAGAGCAGTATTTATTGAAAACAAAAGAAAGAAACAACTTTAAATAATCGATATAGCTCTTGTGCCTGGTACAGCACTTTTGCTTAAACACAGTACACTTAGTGTCCACTAGAGGGCTCCCTTTTTAGTATAACACTCCTTTATTTATTACACGCAGTACACTCAGTGTCCACTAGAGCGCTCCCTGCTCAGTGCAACACTGTTTTTATTTTAAATCCAGTACTTTTAAAATAGAAACCCCTTGCTCATGACAGCACCTTGGCTTAGTGGCTTTTACTTAAAAACACGGCACTTTAATACAGTTACTTTAAAAACAGCTAACAGCGTTCACCACAGCACTTCTTTGCTTGGTGCAACACTCCCTTTTAATACAGTTACTTTAAATACAGTACTTTAAAACAGCTACTCCTTTTTAATACAGTTTTAAATACCGGATTCAGTGTTCACTATCGCACTTCTCTGCTAGGTGCAACTTAAATAGGAGAGGAAAAATGGACACAATGAGGGAAATCGACTAAAATCACAATTCTAACTAAATTCCCACTTTACTCCCACCCCTATGCCTATCCTAAGTTGCCTTGTGGAAGGCCAGAAAAATATATGCTCACCACTGCAATGCCTGCTCCGTGCCCTGTGAAGTTAGATCTTCACTGCCCCAAAGTGAAAAACACCCCAGTGTTTTAAAAGTAAACTGCTTGTGTTTTGCTTCCACAGGCAGACTCCCACGCTGTAGAGGCACACGGAGGCAAGGCCAGAGAGAGAGAGAGAGCTTCTGGGAAGCTATCTTTTATACCCCCTTTTGGGGCCCGCCCAGCTCCAGATGTTTCTGGGCTAAAACAAAAGGGATCCAACTGCCCCATTGTCCAGTAATGGGTGATTCATCCAAACCCATTCATTTTAAACTGTTCCTTTTCTCAGTTCAAATGTCTCTTCTTTGCTGAGCTTTGAATGTAAAGCTGCAGTTTAAATGTGTCTTCATTGTGTGTGATGGGCTATTGGACCATTTCCATTCATCCTGATGGGTTTTGAATGGAGCTGTATTACTATGTAAACAGCTTGGGAGGAGTGTAAACAGAAGGCCATTGTTCTGTGGTCAGGCTAAACCGCAGTCAAGTGGTTAATCACTTGTGCAAACATTCTTGTAGCTGTTTCTGTAAACAAATCGATTATCTGCTGCGGGGTGGGGTGTGGTGGGTGTAATGATCAGAAACATGTCATTCTAGAATGGTACACTAGGTGGAGCTGTATGTTTAGTGGTGGGCTACCCACAAAGCAGTAGTCAAGATGGATGCCTGTACACTAGTCCACATGGCTGAATAAATGACTAGCTCAAGCTAGCTGTTCATAATGAAAACGTCTATTTATTTATGAACATAACATGGGACTAGGATTGGTAATATCTGCTGAATATTATGAAACGTGACATGGAGAATTTGAAGCCACCGGAGGGTTTGAAACTCACGGGGAATGTCGACTGCAATTGGTGGACTTTGAAATAACAATTTGAACTCTACATTGCTGACATCGGGTTCGGTACGAAGCCAGATGCAAGGAAAATAGCGTTACTGCTCACGGTTGCAGGCCTGCAGGCGATAGAGGTATTTAATATGTTTGTTTTTGATAAAGAGGAGGACAGAGAAAAAATGGACGATGTGCTAAAGAAGTTTGATACACATTGCTCTCCCAAAATGAACGAGACCTATGAGAGGTACTTGTTCCATTCACGGACACAGCAGCAAAATTAGACTTTTGATAGCTTTGTGACCGATCTAAAACTGAAAGCACAGACATGTAATTTCTCTGAACTGAAATCATCCATGATTCGTGACCAGATTGTGTTTGGTATTCATGATAAAAAAGTCAGGGAACGTCTGTTGAGAGAAACCGAACTAACATTGGAGGATGCTGTTAAAATATGCCATGCCCGTGAGCTAGCTCAACAGCACGCAAAGGCTTTCAGTGAAATTAATAATAATGCGACTGTAATGAGTGACTGTGCTGCTGTTGGTGCTATGTCCGACGAGGGGAAGAAACATGGGCAGAACAGAAATGCAAAGCAATCGGAGGATGTAATTTTTAATTGTAAACGCTGTGGTTACCAGCACCAGTCAAGACAATGCCCAGCGTTTGGGAAAATGTGCACAAAATGTAATGGAAAGAATCACTTTGCCAAACAATGCTTTTCAAAAGTAAAAACAAAGAAAGGGCAACAAGTCAATGTGATTGAGGGCACTGATTTAAGTGAGACATTTTTTGTAGGAATGGTGCCATGTGACAATATAGAAAAGGATACAGAAAATGTGCAGCCCTCAGGAATGGACAATGCTGAACATAAAGTTAATGCAGTAAAAGAGGACAAATGGATGATGCCACTGCAGGTAAATGGAGCATTAGTTAAATTGAAACTAGACACTGGGGCAAAAGCAAACTTAATCAGTATGAGTGACATTAAAAATATGAAAGAAAAACGCAAAATACAGAAAAAGTCAGTACTACTGAAGAACTATAATGGACAGAAAATAGATAGCTTAGGTGTATGCACACTTAAAAAGTGACAGTCAAAGACAAAGTGCATCATCTCATGTTTTCTGTTGTGGCTGAAGGACTTGATTCACTACTAGGTGACAAAGCTTGTGAGGACTTAGAACTGGTCAAAAGAGTCTACCGTATAAACTGTGCCATAAGTAGACCAGATGACTCGGTGGATCCTGTAGTGAGTAATTTCCAGGATGTGTTCAAAGGATTTGGAGTTCTACCATTCACTTACAAGATCCAGCTAAAGGAGGATGCTCAGCCAGTGGTACATGCTCCACGGAGAATTCCAGCACCCCTGCATGACCGGCTCAAGAAAGAACTGGACAGAATGACCAAACTAGGAGTCATCAGGAAAGTCGAAGAGCCAACAGACTGGGTTAACTCCATGGTATGTGTAAAGAAAAAGAACAATGACCTAAGAGTATGCATGGATCCAAAGGACTTAAATGCAAACATAAAACGTGAACACTACCAGATTCCCAAGCGAGAAGAAATCACCAGTGAAATGTCAGGTGCCAGATACTTCACAAAGCTCGATGCCTCACAAGGATTTTGGCAACTAAAACTGGATGAAGAGTGCACCAAATACTATACCTTCAACACACCATTTGGCAGGTATTGTTTCCTCAGAATGCCTTTCGGGATAATATCTGCATCTGAAATCTTTCATAGAGCGATGGAACACATAATTGAAGGTCTGGAAGGAGTTCGGGTCTATGTTGATGACATCATCATCTGGGGCTCCACACTGAAAGAACAGAATGAGAGATTGACTAAAGTGCTACAGAGCATACGCCGGAATTGACTGAAGCTCAAAGCCAAGTGTCAGTTTGATGTCCAGGAAGTCACTTTCCTAGGAGATAATCTATCTGGTAAAGGAATAGAGCCAGATATGGAAAAAGTAAACGCCATACTCAACATGCCCCGACCCACTGACAAAAAAGGAGTGCTACGCATCATGGGGATGATAAACTTCATTGGAAAGTTCATTCCTAACTTGTCAGCCAAGACAGCCTGTCTGCGAGACCTGCTACATAAAACAAATGAGTTTGCATGGACAGAAAAACATGAACAAGAGTGGATGAACCTCAAAACAGTGCTGACAACCACACTTGCACTCATCTTCTTTGACCCAACAAAGAGAGTCAAAGTGTCAACGGATGCATCAAAAGATGGCCTAGGCGCAGTCTTGCTACAAGCAGAAGGTGAAGATTGGAAGCCTGTTACCTATGCCTCCAGGTCTATGACTGATTCTGAGTGTCGATATGCCCAGATTGAAAAGGAATGTCTAGGCTTGGTAGTTGGACTAGAAAAGTTCCACGGCTACATATATGGACTTCCCACCTTCACAGTTGAGACAGACCACTGCCCACTGGTTGCCATCATAAAAAAAAATCTGAATGAGATGTTTCCAAGGATTCAACGACTCATGATGAAGCTGCAAAGATATGACTTTGAACTGATCTACACACCAGGCAAACACATAGTGTTAGCAGATGCACTATCCCGAGCACCCACAATGAGTCATGTGAGCTCTACTGAGCAAGACGTGGATGTTCATGTGAGTATGGTCACTGCTGCGCTGCCCGTGTCGGACACAAAATCAAAGCAGATAGCAGAAGAAACAGTAAAAGATACAGTGTTACAAACAGTAATAGAGAACATTCATCATGGTTGGCCAAAAGGTTCCTGTCCAAAGTACTATCACATCAGGTCAGAGTTGAGTGTCACAAGTGGACTATTACTAAAACAGAACAGAATCGTCATTCCACAGGCTCTACGTCGAGACATGCTCAAAAGGATTCATGAGGGACACCTCGGAATTGAAAAATGCAAAAGGAGAGCAAGAGACACTGTTTATTGGCCTGGCATAAATAAGGACATTGAGAACATGATAGGCATATGTGAGACATGTCACAAACACCAAAACAAACAAGCAAAGGAACCAATGATAGTAGCTGACTTACCAACAGCACCATGGCAAAAGGTTGGTATGGACCTTTTTCATTTGAATGGTAAAGACTATCTATTAGTGATTGACTACTATTCTAACTATCCTGAGATGGCGCTGCTCTCACACACATAAGCAAGCAGTGTCATAATGCATGTTAAATCCATCTTCGCCAGACATGGGATTCCCAGGATTGCCATTAGCGACAATGGTCCGTGCTTCAACTGTAAGGAGTGGCAACAGTTTGCAGCACATTATGACTTTCAGCACATCACATCCAGTCCTCTGTATGCTCAGTCGAATGGTAAGGCAGAGAAAGGTGTTCAAGTTCTCAAACAGCTACTGAAGAAAGCAACAGAAAGCAAGTCTGATCCTTATCTCACCCTGCTGAGCTACCGAGCCTCCCCTTTAGACTGTGGTTCTTCACCTGCTGAACTCCTAATGGGTCGCAAGTTGTGCACCACGCTACCCTGCTGTGCAAAAGAAAAGCAGAGTAAGGAACTGAGACAGAGACTTCAACTGTTAAAGCTGAAACAGAACTCACACTATGACAAGTCATCTAAAACTCTGAAACCATTGACAAGGGATGATGTTGTCAGGATTGAGGGTCCAGATGCATGGAACAGGAAAGCTACAGTTCTTGAGGAAGTAGGACCAAGGTCATACACTGTTAGAACTGAGGAAGGACAGATTCTCAGGAGGAACCGCCATTCCCTCCTGAAAACACAAGAAACTATCCAAGAGCAAATCGATGACAATGCCGAAGCTGAATCTTGTCAATCACCACCAGAACAATCTAACACAAACACACATACAGGCTCTCATGAAAACACATCAGACCTACCTGTGCTGAGAAGATCCACACGTGAAGTAAAAAAGCCTGATAGACTTAATCTTTGAGTATAAAGAAAATTATAATAAAAGAATGAAAAGCTTAGCGTTCATAAAGTAAAGCTTTGAAAATGTGTTGACTGTTGTGAAGATGTTTATGTCGTTATGATTGATTGATATTGATTTTGTTTAACCTCTAAGGAAGGGGGATGTAATGATCAGTAACATGACATTCTAGAATGGTACACTAGGTGGAGCTGTATGTTTAGTGGTGGGCTACCCACAAGGTAGTAGTCAAGATGGATGCCTGTACACTATTCCACATGGCTGAATAAATGACTAGCTCAAGCTAGCTGTTCATAATGAAGACGTCTATTTATTTATGAACATAACAGTGGGGACTCCCGTTTGATTGGCATCTCCATTGAAAGCTATTTTCCAAGTCCTTTGTCTTCGGCCATGTGGCCTGATGGCCATTTTTATCCCTGAAAATTTAAAGGCACATCGCCCAGGGATTCTTTAATCAAAAAAATTAATCTTCAGAACTGTAAATTATTGCGAATTCTTACAGTCCCCCATCAGATACTAAAACTTGCTTGTAGTATCCTTGCCAAAAGTGAGCAATAATTTCTGACCCCCCCCACAAACAACCTTTCCTTATACTTATCTAAATCTATCTTTGATCCCCCGACACCTCCATCTCCCCTGCCCAGAGAGAATCGTAGTACGGCAGGCATCTATTGACAGAGAAACTAACAATTAATTAAAATAATCAATACACGGAGGGGGTCCAATACCCCTGCACCACTTATATTCACACTAAGTCAAGCATGGAGGGGGTCCTACGCCCCTGCACCGCTTATATTCATAATAAGTCAAGCATGGAGGGGGTCCTACGCCCCTGCACCGCTTGTAACATAATTTTAACATCTTTAAAGGGATTGTCATCCAGCCAACATGTCTGCTAAAAGATGGAAGACAAATGAGCTTCCTTTAACTACAAACAAGCAGTGAAATAATTAACCAGTTCTGTAAATTCTTAGTCTTAAATTGTAATTCCAGCAGCGGTTTTTAAAAGTTGTGGGCATCTGTTTCCTGCAGGCCTCTTCCTTCGTGGAGTAGGGGGTGCTTCCTCTCTTGAATTCAACGACTGAGTCCCCTGCGCTTTCCGGAACTCTGAAAAAGACAAAGAAAACATCTCGCCAGGTCCCCTGGCTCGGGGAAGTATAATCAGGTCCCGTGACCTTGATCCATAATACAATCCTGGAACCATACCACACTCAAAACTTATAGGCCTATAAATTCGGTGACGCCCCGCCAGCACATTTGCGCCGGAAATTTAGCGCCCGCCGCCGAGCCAGTTGTGCCCGCCCCAAATTCACTTTCAGCGCCCCAAAGCGGAAGCGGGCGCTGGTACAGGGTGTGCCCGCCCCGCTTGGGGCGCTGAAAGTGAATTTCAGCGCTGCCGGTCCCGCTGTGCCACCCGATGCGGTGCGGCAGGCTGCTGTACTGCAGGCCTCCCCCTTCTCTTAAGGGGGAGGTGCCTGCAACGGCCGGAGCCCCGTTGAAAGTGCCGGCAAAAGAGCCCGGCACAACGGCGAAGTGCCGGGCTCCACGGAAACCAGCCGGCAATGCCGCGGGGGGGGGTGGAGGAGGCCGGGGAAGGAGGTGCGGGCAGGCGGCCGCCAAAAAAGCGGCCGGCCGCACCTCCGCTTTAAATAGCGCCTCTAAGGCTGCAGCACGGCCAGGTTTTCAAAACGTTGTTAGCGGCCGCCAGGGAAGAGGCGGCCGCTACTGAAGATGGGGATCGGCGTGGTTTCGGGCGGTAACGGGGCGCTGCGCACACCGATGACGTCATCGGTGCCGGCGCAGCACTACCGGCTTACGCCGATTTAAAGGCCCACCTAATTTCAGCGGCGACGCAACTTCCGGCGCAACCCACTCTTGCGCCCCTAAATGGGCGCAAACCCAAGGGAATTTCTAGGCCATACACTAATATCTCATTGAAATTAAAATTAACACGTTCTACCTTAACACACGTTCTACCTTAACAACATGTTCTACCTTAATAGCATGTTCCACCTTAATACATGTTCTACCTTAAACCATAAATTAAAATCAACCCGTTCTACCTTAACACACGTTCTACCTTAACAACATGTTCTACCTTAATAAAGCTATATACAAGCACCGCCCATCTCTGGGCGGCCAGCTCAGTCCCTGATTGGGCTGCCACAGGCTGCTCCTTGCTGCATGGCTGGACTGATTCCAGCTTATGGCTGCTGACTGGGGACCTCTGTTCTTTGGCCTCTCCCTGGTTCGGGAGACCGCCCTACTCCACTGTAAAGTGGGTGACCATACTTTCTTGGGCTGGGGCACCCAAAGAGATCTCCTAGGGAGTGTTGCCAGGGGGGCTACCCTGGCGAGCAGACCCTTAACTCGGGTCACACTCCCTGCTGGCTGGGGACCTCTTCCTTTGGGTCCCTCCCTTCCCAAACCTGGGCTGGGGACAGGCAATCCCTTGCCACCGGCTGCCGGTGGCTGAGAGCCACCCACTTCCAGTCTAAAGCCTGGTTCAGGCTCCTCCCCGGAGTCCCACAAGAGAGGGGGAATCGCACGGGCCACGTGCTGGGGAGCTCCTGTAATCCCAGCTGCCTGTTCCCCTACCCCCTGCTTAAATAAACCACACTGTTTGATATAACTGCCTGCCTGCCAGTAATCCTGTTCAAAATCATGAATAGCTCCTCCCCTAACACAAGTCACAGCACTTGCCTGTGAACTTGGACCTGCTGGGGGCTGAGGATTTCTATTCTCAGGTTCACTCCCAGCTGCCTGTTTCCCTGTGGGTCCCATTAAGCTAAATGGGACCTTGTTAGACTGGGGTGAATTGGTCAGGTCCTCCGAGTGGAGCACCATGCTGGGGGCTCCAGTCTCCACAAAATATCTCCCCTGCACCATCTCCTCCCCCATCTCAACATAGGGCCTGCTCCCCTCAGCTTTTTTGCGGGGACACAGGTCAACAGGCTGCGCTGGCTCTAGTCATTGCTGGGAGTGAGGTGGGGCAGACGGGGTCAAAGCACCAGTGGAGGCTGCTATTTTTCCCTGGTTGGTCAGAAGAGACCGTAGGGACCGCAAAAATGACTCAATTGCTGTGGGAGGGAGGTCTGGCCCTGCCTTTTGGGCTGGGGCTGTGGGATCCTTTCCCCTGTCCTTCCAAGGATTTTTACAGTCTTTTCTCCAGTGACCATCTTTCGCACACCCATAGCAATTTAACCTAGCCTGGGAGGGACGGTTCCCCTCCTGGTGCCACTCTTTCTTACTCTGGCTCCCAGGTTTAACCTCATGGACTCTTCCCGTGGGTTGGGGCATCTCGATACCCCTCCTGTTTCTCGGAGCTGTGGGTGGCAGTCGTGGGACCCCTGACTCCCTGGCAAACCTTTCCCTGGGTGTTGCCTGTGGGGCTGTTTTACTTAGGTTGCCAGTAAAACCTGGCTGACCTGCCTTCGAGCTGATCAGACATATCATCCCCTTTGCTCTTTTTAAAGCCATACTCAGGCTTTCTATCTCTGCTCTACAGGGGCCATGATCTGCTTCCTCAAACCCTTGCACGCTGGCCAGCTTATATGCTGCCTTTACTTCCCTAACCTTCTCCCCTCCTGCTCCTTTAATTCTTGTATGAGGCGAGCATTCTCCTCCCACACCCTCATCTCATTGTTCTTGGTCTCTGCAACTAGGCACTTCAGGTACTCCGACTTATGCCTCATGTGGCTTTTGCCCTCACTAAACTGGAACACCAGGCGCTCTACCTTGTCCTGGTATTCCTCAACCTCCCTTTCCCTATCCCAACTCTCTGCTCTGGCTTCCCTAAGCCTGCGGGTGACTTCCCCAAGCCTGCGGGAACCTAACCACAGACAAACTAGTGGGATAAAAAGCAAACCAATAACTGCTGCTCTTTCCAGACTCAAACCACTGCCTGCCACATCGCACACCGTTGCCGACGGTCCTGCCGCGGTCGCCATTTTGTAAGGAATGAGCCACACGCTAACGGGGTTGGGGTTATTTGGCTCTGGCCAGTCAGAAGCCTCTGAGCTGCTCCAGGGACCCCCTTGCGGTTTCGAAGCACTCCCCTAATCCTGAGTTCTGACCCCTGGACTTATTCGGTGGCGATGTAGACAGAAAACAACGTGACTCGTGGTTTTGGGTGCAAAACAGAGCAGTATTTATTGAAAACAAAAGAAAGAAACAACTTTAAATAATCGATATAGCTCTTGTGCCTGGTACAGCACTTTTGCTTAAACGCAGTACACTTAGTGTCCAATAGAGGGCTCCCTTTTTAGTGTAACACCCCTTTATTTAATACACGCAGTACACTCAGTGTCCACTAGAGCGCTCCCTGCTCAGTGCAACACTGCTTTTATTTTAAATCCAGTACTTTTAAAATAGAAACCCCTTGCTCACTACAGCACCTTGGCTTAGTGGCTTTTACTTAAAAACACAGCACTTTAATACAGTTACTTTAAAAACAGCTAGCAGTGTTCACCACAGCAATTCTTTGCTTGGTGCAACACTCCCTTTTTAATACAGTTACTTTAAATACAGTACTTTAAAACAGCTACTCCTTTTTAATACAGTTTTAAATACCAGATTCAGTTTTCACTATCGCACTTCTCTGCTAGGTGCAACACTGCCTTACTTAAATAGGGGAGGAGA
Source organism: Somniosus microcephalus (assembly GCF_052327205.1). Lineage (NCBI taxonomy): Eukaryota > Metazoa > Chordata > Chondrichthyes > Squaliformes > Somniosidae > Somniosus > Somniosus microcephalus. Next base: position 173,649,145 of record NC_140992.1, read on the forward strand.
AACGGACACAACGAGGGAAATTGACTAAAATCACAATTCTAATGAAATTCCCACTTTACTCCCACCCCTATGCCTATCCTAAGTTGCCTTGTGGAAGGCCAGAAAGATATATGCTCACCACTGCAATGCCAGCTCCATGCCCTGCGAACTTAGATCTTCACTGCCCCAAAGTGAAAAACACCCCAGTGTTTTAAAAGTAAACTGCTTGTGTTTTGCTTCCACAGGCAGACTCCCACGCTGTAGAGGCACACGGAGGCAAGGCCAGAGAGAGAGAGAGCTTCTGGGAAGCTATCTTTTATACCCCCTTTTGGGGCCCGCCCAGCTCCGGATGTTTCTGGGCTAAAACAAAAGAGATCCAACTGCCCCATTGTCCAGTAATGGGTGATTCATCCAAACCCATTCATTTTAAACTGTTCCTTTTCTCAGTTCAAATGTCTCTTCTTTGCTGAGCTTTGAATGTAAAGCTGCAGTTTAAATGTGTCTTCATTGTGTGTGATGGGCTATTGAACCATTTCCATTCATCCTGATGGGTTTTGAATGGAGCTGTATTACTGTGTAAACAGCTTGGGAGGAGTGTAAACCGAAAGCCATTGTTCTGTGATCAGGCTAAACCGCAGTCAAGTGGTTAATCACTTGTGCAAACATTCTTGTAGCAGTTTCTGTAAACAAATCGATTATCTGCTGCAGGGGGGGGGCGGGACTCCTCTTTATTGGCATCTCCATTGAAAGCTGTTTTCCAAGTCCTTTGTCTTCGGCCATGTGGTCTGACGGCCATTTTTATCCCTGAAAATTTAAAGGCACATCGCCCAGGGATTCTTTAATCAAAAAAATTAATCTTCAGAACAATAAATTATTGCGAATTCTTACAGGGCTCCCGCTGTATTTTGTACCACCGAACTCTCGCACTCTCCTGGACTCCCACTGTGTTTAGTACGGCCGAACTCTCGCGCTCTCCTGGGCTCCCGCTGTGTTTTTTTCCGCCGAACTCTCCCGCTCTCCTGGGCTCCCGCTGTGTTTAGTACCGCAGAACTCTTTTGCTCTCCTGGGCTCCCGCTGTGTTTTGTTCCGCTGAACACTCCACCGCACCTGGGCTCCCGCGGCATTCAGTACCACCAAAATCTCCCACACACCTGGGCTCCCACTGTGAAAAGTACCGCCGAACTCTCACGCCCTCCATGGTTCCCACTGTGTTTAGTACCGCCGAACTCTCGCGCTCGCCTGTGCTCCCGCTGTGTTTAGTACCGCCGAACTCTGGCGCTTTCCTCGGCTCCCGCTGTGTTTAGGACCGCCGAACTCTCCCGCTCTCCTGGGCTCCCGCTGTGTTTAGTACCGCCGAACTCTCGCGCTCTCCTGGGCTCCCGCTGTGTTTAGGACCGCCGAACTCTCCCGCTCTCCTGGGCACCCACTGTGTTTAGGACCACCGAACGCTTGCGCCCTCCTGGGCTCCCGCTGTATTTAGTACCGCCGAACTCTTGTGCTCACCTGAACTACCGCTGTGTTCAGTACCGCCGAACGCTCGTGCTCTCCTGGGCTCCCACTGTGATTAGTACCGCCGAACTCTCGCACTCCCCTGGGCTCCCGCTGTGTTCAGTACCGCTGAACTCTCGCACTCGCCTTTACTCCCGCTGTGTTTAGTACCGCCGAATTCTCCCGCTTTCCTGGGCTCCCACTGTGTTCAGTTCCGCTGAATTCTCGCGCTCTCCTGGGCTCCCGCTGTGTTTCGTACCGCAGAAGTCTCGCACACACCTGGGATTCCACTGTGTTTAGAACGGCCGAACTCTCCCGCTCTCCTGGGCTCCCGCTGTGTTTAGTACCGCCGAACTCTCGCGCTCTCCTGGGATCCCGCTGTGTTTAGTACCGCCGAACTCTTGCGCTCACCTGGACTACTGCTGTGTTCAGTACCGCCGAACACTCGTGCTCTCCTGGGCTCCCGCTGTGATTAGTACCGCCAAACTCTCGCACTCCCCTGGGCTCCCGCTGTGTTCAGTACCGCCAAAATCTCGCACTCGCCTTTACTCCCGCTGTGTTTAGTACCGCCGAACTCTCGCGCTCCCCTGGGCTCCCGCTATGTTTAGTACCGCCGAACACTCATGCTCTCCTGGGCTCCTGCTGTGTTTTGTACCGCTGAACTCTCCCGCTCTCCTGGTCCCCCGCTGTGTTTAATAGCGCCGAACGCTCGCGCTCTCCTGGGCTCCCGCTGTGATTAGCACTGCCGAACTCTCCCGCTCTTCTGGGCTCCCGCTGTGTTTAGGACTCCCGAACTCGCGCGCTGTCCTGGTCTCCCGCTGTGATTAGTACCGCCGAACTCTTGTGCTCTCCTAGGCTCCTGCTGTGTTTAGTTCCGCCGAACTCTCGTGCTCTCCTAGGCTCCCGCAGTGTTTAGTACCGCCGAACTCTCGCGATCTCCTAGACTCCTGCTGTGATTAGTACCGCCGAACTCTCGCGCTCTCTTGGGCTCCCGCTGTGTTTTGTTCTGCCGAACTCTCGCGCTCTCCTGGGCTCCCGCTGTGTTTAGTACCGCAGAACTCTTTCACTCTCCTGGGCTCCCGCTGTGTTTTGTTCCGCCAAACACTCCAGCTCACCTGGGCTCCCGCAGCATTTAGTACCGCCAAATTCTCCCACTCACCTGGGCTCCCGCTGTGAAAAGTACCGCCGAACTCTCGCACCCTCCAGGGCTCTCGCTGTGTTTAGTACCGCCGAACTCTCGCGCTCTCCTATGCTCCCGCTGTGATTAGTACTACCGAACTCTCGCTCTCTCCTGTGCTCCCGCTGTGTTTTATGCCGCCGAAATCACGCGTTCCCCTGGGCTCCCGCTGTATTTAGTTCTGCCGAACACTCCCGCTCTCCTGGGCTCCCACTGTGTTTAGTGACGCTGAACCCTCCCGCTCTCCTGGGCTCCCGCTGTGTTTAGTACCGCCAAACTCTCGCGCTCTCCTGGGCTCCTGCTGAGATTAGTACCGCCGAACTCTCGTGCGCTCCTGGGCTCCCGCTGTGTTTAGTTCCGCCGAACTCTTGTGCTCTCCTAGGCTCCCGCAGTGTTTAGTACCGCCGAACTCTCGCGATCTCCTAGGCTCCTGCTGTGATTAGTACCGCCGAACTCTCGCGCTCTCTTGGGCTCCCGCTGTGTTTTGTTCTGCCGAGCTCTCGCACTCTCCTGGGCTCCCGCTGTGTTTTGTTCCGCCAAACACTCCAGCTCACCTGGGCTCCCGCAGCATTTAGTACCGCCAAATTCTCCCACTCACCTGGGCTCCCGCTGTGAAAAGTACCGCCGAACTCTCGCACCCTCCAGGGCTCTCGCTGTGTTTAGTACCGCCAAACTCTCGCGCTCTCCTAGGCTCCCACTGTGATTAGTACTGCCGAACTCTCGCTCTCTCCTGTGCTCCCGCTGTGTTTTATGCCGCCGAAATCACGCGTTCCCCTGGGCTCCCGCTGTATTTAGTTCTGCCGAACAATCCCGCTCTCCTGGGCTCCCGCTGTGTTTAGTGACGCTGAACCCTCCCGCTCTCCTGGGATCCCGCTGTGTTTAGTACCGCCGAACTCTCGCGCTCTCTTGGGCTCCTGCTGAGATTAGTACCGCCGAACGCTCGTGCTCTACTGGGGTCCCGCTGTGTTTAGTACTGCTGAACACTCACTCTCTCCTGTGCTCCTGCTGTGTATAGTACCGCTGAACTCTCTCGCTATCCTGTGCTCTCGCTGTGTATAGTACTGCCGAACACTCGTGCTCACCTGGGCTCCCACTGTGTTTAGTACTGCCGAACTATCACGCTCTCCTGGGCTCCCGCTGTGTTCGTACCGCCGAACTCTCGCGCTCTCCTGGGCTCCCGCTGTGTTTAGTACCACTGGAATCTCGCGTTCTCCTGGGCTCCCGCTGTGAATAGTACCGCCGAATTCTCACGCTCTCCTGGGCTCCCGCGATGTTTAGTACCGCCGAACGCTCGTGCTCTCCTGGCCTCCCGCTGTGTTTAGTACCACTGAACTCTCGCGCTCTCCTGGGCTCCCGCGGTGTTTATTACCGCCGAACACTCGCGCTTTCCTTGGCTCCCGCTGTGTTTAGTACCGCCGAATACTCGTGCTCACCTGGGCTCCCGCTGTGGGTAGTACCGTCGAACTCTCATGCTCTCCTGGGCTCCCGCTGTGTTTAGTACCGCTGAACACTTGCGCTCACCTGGGATCCTGCTGTTATTAGCACCGCCGAACTCTCCCGCTCACCTGGGATCCTGCTGTGATTAGTACCGCCGAACTCTCCCGCTCTCCTGGGCTCCTGCTGTGATTAGTACCGCCGAACACTCGCGATCACCTGGGAACCTGCTGTGATTAGTACCGCTGAACTCTCGCGCTCTACTGGGCTCCCGCTGTGATTAGTACCGCCGAGCACTCGCGCTCACCTGGGATCCTGCTGTGATTAGTACCGCCGAACACTCGCGCTCTCCTGGGGTCCCACTGTGTTTAGTACCGTCGAACTCTCCCGCTCTCCTGGGTTCCTGCTGTGTTTAGTACCGCCGAACACTCGCGCTCACCTGGGATCCTGCTGTGTTTAGTACCGCCGAACGCTCGTGCTCTCCTGGGGTCCCACTGTGTTTAGCACCGCCGAACTCTCTTGCTCTCTTGGGCTCCTGCTGTGTTTAGTACCACCGAACTCTCTCCCTCTCCTGGGCTCCTGCTGTGTTTAGTACTGCCGAACTCGCCCCCTCTCCTGGGCTCCCACTGTGATTACTACCGCCGAACATTCACGCTAACCTGGGCTCCCGCTGTGATCAGTTGTGCTGAACTCTCGCCCTCTCCTTGGCTCCCGCTGTGATCAGTAGTGCCGAACTCTCGCGCTCTCCTGGGCTCCCGCTGTGTTTAGTACCGCTGAACTCTCGCACTCTCCTGGGCTCCCGCTGTGGGTAGTACCGTCGAACTCTCGTGCTCTCCTGGGCTCCCGCTGTGTTTAGTACCGCTGAACACTCGGGCTCACCTGGGATCCTGCTGTGATTAGTACCGCCGAACTCTCCCGCTCACCTGGGATCCAGCTGTGATTAGTACCGCTGAACTCTCCCGCTGTGATTAGTACCGCCGAACACTCGCGCTCACCTGGGATCCTGCTGTGATTAGTGCCGCCGAACTCTCGCACTCTACTGGGCTCCCGCTGTGATTAGTACCGCCGAACACTCGCGCTCACCTGGGATCCTGCTGTGATTAGTACCGCCGAACTCTCGCGCTCTCCTAGGCTCCCGCTGTGATTAGTACCGCCGAACACTCGCGCTCTCCTGGGGTCCCACTGTGTTTAGTACTGTCGAACTCTCCCGCTCTCCTGGGTTCCTGCTGTGTTTAGTACCGCCGAACACTCGCGCTGTCCTGTGCTCCAGCAGTGAATACTGCCGTCGAACACTCCTGCTCTCCTGGGCTCCTGCTGTGTTTAGTACTGCTGAACGCTCCCGCTATCCTGGGCTCCTGCTGTGTTTACAACCGCCAAACTCTCGCGCTCTCCTGGACTCCCGCTGTGATCGGTACTGCTGAACACTCCCGCTCACCTAGGCTCCAACTATGTTTAGTAGCGCCAAACACTTGCGCTCTCCTAGGCTCCCGCTTGTGGTTTATGTGCCTTTAACAGCCCCTGTGTACTGTAATGCCGGTAATGGCCACTCGGGCTATATAAGCCTGTATAGTGTCTTTTATCAGTTAGTTCACCTCCAGACTTTGTTCAGTAAACACCTGTGAAACCAACTCCTGCATTCCGTGTCTCCATTAACACACGGATACAACAGTGGCGATGAATTGGAAATGGACTTACCTGCAATTCGGCAGCACCTCAAGGAGATCGATTCCTCAGGCGAAAGTCGAAGAAAAACAAGAAAGAAAAAAAGGATAAAAAACTTTGGTTTCACCAGCTAGCCGAGCTGGTGGCAGGTACTGCAATAATCCTTCCTGGGCGGCGGGCTGGGGCTCCATCGGCTGGCTCTGCAGCGGGGCCGAGCAGTGAAGGCAGAGGCAAACGGAGACAGAGGGTGGAGCACTCGGGAGACGGCCGGCGCTGCAAAGCAGGTCGGCATTCGGACCAAGCAGAGGGAGGGAAAAGTCCCAGAGAGTCCGGCGGGAACTAGTCTCCACCTATTAAAAATACCTAGATAAATAAAAACCACGGAGAACAGCGTTGTCAGAAGTGGCAGCGGCGGGAAAGCGCGGGAGGCGCCATTTTTTTTCGGCGGGGAAGAAAGGAAAGCGCGGGAGGCGCCATTTTTTTTTCAGGATGCCTAAGACTGGCAATATTACTGATTTCAATAGTGATATAGAGGATTGGACCACATATGTGGAAAGAGTGGAGGTATATTGCACAGCAAATGAAATAGAGGATGATAAAAAGGCATCAGTACTTCTAAATCTAATGGGCGCAAGGACATACGGGCTGTTACGAAACTTAATCACTCCAGCCAAACCGAAGGACAAGAATTTTAAGGAGATTGTTGATACCTTACAGGAGCACTTAAACCCAACACCGCTGCTGATAGCGGAACGATTCAAATTCTTCAGGAGGAATCAGCACAAAAATGAAAGTAACGCTGATTACCTCACCGAATTAAGGAAGCTGTCAAAGCACTGCCAATTTGGGGCAGGACTGGCAGATTCTCTTCGAGACAAATTCATCTGCGGTCTCCTAAGTGAAGGAACACAGAAAAGGCTACATTCTGAGAAAGATTTGACACTGGACAAGGCTTTCAGTGTGGCTGTATCATACGAAGCAGCCGCAAGAGGAGCTGCAGAGATACAGCAAAAGCCACAGGACTACGGCACCCATGAAATGACACAGGGTTTCGAGAGATGTTATCGCTGCGGCAGAACCACCCATGACCAGAGGGACTGCTGGTTCAAGGACAAAGCATGCAGGCAATGCGGAAAGATTGGACATATTGCACGTGTATGCCGATCTGGAAACAAAAAATCCACGGACAGGAAAAAAATCAATAAGGAAAAGTACAGAAAGGTACAAATGATGACGGACAGTAGCTCCGAAGACCAGAAGAGCGATAGCGACTCCGGAAACAAGAGACTAAGCTGTCTCAAATTACATTATGTAATTGCCAAAGAAGATTACCAGACCATTTGGGTTACCCTCACAATAGCGGGGTCCCCAGTTAAGATGGAGCTAGATATAGGATCGGCTCTGACCATCATAAGTCGCCGGGATTACGAGCGGCTATTTCCACATATACCTTTGAAAGACACATCCATTATCTTGAAAACATATACAGGGCAGAAAGTGTACCCCAAAGGGAAAATAAGGGTGCCTGTTGTATACAACGGCAAGGAAATACAGAAGTTGTATTTATACGTTCTGCAAGATGGTGGTCCACCGCTGTTGGGATGTGAATGGATCAGGAAGATATGTTTAGACTGGCACTCCATTCAGGCACTGACGGTGACCAGTAAGAAAAAAAATGATGATGACGTCATACCTGAACGATTAAAAGACATCTTGGCCAACGCCAAGGAAGTGTTTCAACAGGAACTAGGAACCTTGAAAGGCATCACCGCCTCAATAAAAGTGGAAGATGCGGCAATTCCCAAGTTTTTTAAGGCAAGGCCGGTGCCATACGCAATTCGTCCAGCAGTCGAGGCAGAGCTGGAGAATTTGGAAAAGGCAGGCGTATTATCCAAGATAGATTGGAGCGAGTGGGCAACACCCATCGTCCCGGTCATGAAGAAAACGTTGAATAATGATAAATCTGAAGAACAGAGAAAAATTCGCATCTGTGGGGACTTCAAGGTGACTGTAAACTCGGTCCTTCACACGGTACAGTATCCTCTTCCGAGGATAGAAGATATTTTCGCCTCACTATCCGGAGGGAAACGTTTCACCAAAATTGACTTGGCACAAGCATATCTACAGATGGAGGTTGAAGAGGCCTCTAAAAAGTATCTCATGATAAATACACACAAAGGCTTGCACCAGTACAATTGACTGGTTTTCGGAGTAGCATCAGCTCCAGCTATCTGGCAAAGAGCTATGGAGCAAGTCCTCCAAGGGATTCCGGGGACTCAATGCTACCTAGACGACATCCTTGTAACAGGAGAAAATGACAACGAGCACCTTGCCAATTTGGAGCAGGTGCTCACTAGGCTGAAAGAACGGGGCCTACGAGCAAATCGCCCCAAGTGCGAATTTTTCCAGAAACAAATATCATATTGTGGCCACATAATTAACGAGGAAGGGTTGCATAAGTCACCTGAAAAAATTGAAGCGGTCATAAAAGCCCCAGCACCTGAAAATGTCTCACAATTAAGGTCGTTCCTGGGATTGATAAATTACTATCATAAATTTTTACCGAACTTGTCAACTCTTCTGCACCCTCTTAACGAACTGCTACAAACGGGAGTAATTTGGAAATGGAGCGAAGACTGTAAACGTGCCTTCCATAAATGCAAAGGCTTGATCACGTCCAAGGAAGTTTTGGCTCATTACAACCCATCACTGCCAATCAGACTGGCGTGCGATGCATCCCCTTATGGCGTAGGAGCGGTATTATCGCATAGATTCCCTGATGGCTCGGAGCGGCCGATAGCTTTTGCGTCACACTCATTGAACTCAGCTGAGCGTAACTATGCCCAGATCGACAGGGAAGCTCTCAGCCTGGTATGGGGAGTGAAGAAATTCAACCATTACCTACACGGGCAAAAATTTACCTTGTTGACTGACCATCAACCCCTCGTCTCCATATTCAACCCTAAAAAGTGTGTTCCCATTATGACAGCGCAAAGGCTACAGAGGTGGTCCCTTTTCCTAGGGGCACACCAATATGACACAGAATACAAAGGATCAAAACAGCATGGGAATGCTGACGGTTTATCGCGCCTACCGTTGCCAACGGTAGAAGACGCTCCTACAGTGGACCCAGTGGAGATGTTCCACTCAACCATAGTGGAATGTCTACCAGTAACAAATTCTGCCATTGAAAGGGAAATGAGAAGTGACCCGACTCTCTCACGAGTCTACGAATAAACGGTGAAGGGATGGCCAGCACATGGCGAACCACTGTTGCCAGCATTCTCGCAAAGAAGAGAACAGCTGTCAGTGTGCCGAGGAACCTTGATGTGTGGATCCAGAGTGGTGATTCCACCCAAACTCCAGGATAAAGTGCTAAAGGAGCTTCACGAGGGGCGTCTGGGTGGAGTGAAAATGAAGAACCTAGCCAGAGCGTTTGTGTGGTGGCCAGGTATCAATGGAGACATCGAAGAAATGACCAAGAGCTGCCTAGGATGCCAGAAGGTCCAAAACGCCCCATCACAAGCCCCTCTACATCCATGGGAGTGGCCCTCATCTCCATGGCAAAGGGTACACATCGACTTTGCTGGTCCATTTATGGACTCAATGTTCTTAATCGCGGTTGATGCACACTCCAAGTGGCCGGTGGTAATAAAGATGTCCTCCACCACCACGGAAAAAACCATCACAGTATTAAGGACCATATTTGCCAGGAATGGGCTGCCTGAACAGATCTGTTTTGATAACGGACTGCAATTTGTGTCCGAAGAATTCAGAAAGTTCTTAAAAAACAATGGGGTTAAGCACTACACGTCCGCCCCATACCATCCCGCCACCAATGGATTGGCTGAAAGGTTTGTCGAGACCTTCAAGAAGGCCATAAAGGCCATGGGTAATGAAGACATACATCTACAGCATAAGGTAGATAACTTCTTGTTAGCATACAGGAATGCAACACATGTGGTTACAAACCAAACTCCCGCAATGATGTTCTTCAATAGAAGCCTAAGATGCCGGCTGGATTTGATCAAGCCAAACATCAGAAGGGACGTGGAGAACCGGCAATTTCAAGGCATGAATGAAAGGCCAACTAGAACCTTTCAGATAGGCCAACAAGTTTTGGCCCAGGACTACCGTACCGAGAAATGGCAGCCTGGAACTATTTGCACACGACTAGGACCGCTGATGTATACCGTGGACATTGGAGAAAGCATAATAAGGCGCCATGCTGACCAGATCATAGAGTCATCCGAAAAGGGACAACCTACACCACAACTCTATACGCCTAATGATGAAGCAGAGATACCCATAGTATCTACCTCCAATCCGGTGATACTGGAACCAGATGAACCCGACACTGGCATTCAAGCCGAATCGACCTTGCCAAAAGAACCTACTACACCACCAAAAACTACTACACCACTGAGGCGTTATCCGGACCGAGTCAGGAAGCCTCCAGAGAGACTGACTTATAATTGATTAACTGCAGCAATTGTGTAGATTATTGTTCTTGTAACATGTTAATTAATGATTACTTAAAATGTTATGTACTGGTTGGCTAAAAGGGGAGGAATTGTAGTGTATGTACCTTTAAGAGCCCCCTGTGTACTGTAATGCCGGTAATGGCCACTCGGGCTATATAAGCCTGTATAGTGTCTTGTATCTGTTAGTTCACCTCCAGACTTTGTTCAGTAAACAGCTGTGAAACCAACTCCTGCATTCCGTGTCTCCATTAACACATCGATACAAAACCGCTGTGATTAGTACCACGGAACACTCGAGCACTCCTGGGCTCCTACTGTGTTTAGTAATGCCGAATTTACGTGCTCACCTGGGCTCCCGCTGTGTTTTGTACCGGCAAACTCTCGCGGTCTCCTGGGCTCCCGCTGTGTTTAGTACCACCGAAGTCTCGCGCTGTCCTGGTTTCCCGCTGGTATTATTACCGCCGAACACTCGCGCTCTCCTGTGCGCCCATTGTGTTTAGTTCCGCCGAACACTCGCACTCTCCAGGGCTCCCGCTGTGTTTAGTACCGCCGAACTTTCGCTCTCACCTGGGCACCCGCTGTGTTTAGTACCGCCGAATTCTCGCTCTCACCTGGGCACCCGCTGTGATTAGTACCGCGAACTTTCGCGCTCTCCTAGGCTCCCGCTCTGTTTAGTGCCGCCAAACTCTCGCACTCTCCTCGGCTCCCACTGTGTTTTGTACTGCCGAACTCTCGCGCTCTCCTGGGCTCCCTCTGTGTTTAGTACCATTGAACTCTCACGCTCTCCTGGGCTCCCGCTGTGTTTAGTACCGCCGAACTCTCACGCTTTGCTGGGCTCCCGCTGTGATTAGTACCGCCGATCTCTCATGCTTTCCTGGGCTCCCGCTGTGTTTAGTACCGCTGAATTCTCACACTCACCTAGGCTCCCGCTGTGTTTAGTACCGCCGAACAGTTGCACTCTCCTGTGCTCCCGCTGTGATCACTACCGCCGAACACTCACGCTCTCTTGGGTTCCCGCTGTGTTTAGTACCGCCGAACTCTCGCGCTCTCCTGGGCTCCCACTGTGTTTTGTACTGCTGAACTTTCGCGATCTCCCTGGCTCCTGCTGTGCTTAGTACCGCCGAACTCTCACACTCTCCTGGGCTCCCGCTGTGTTTAGTACCGCCAAACTCTCGCGCTCACCTGTGCTCCCACTGTGTTTAGTACCGCCGAACTCTTGCGCTCACCTGGGGTCCCGCTGTGATTAGTACCGCCGACCTCTCGCGCTCTCCTGGGCTACCATTGTGATTAGTACCGCCGAACTCTCGCGCTCTCCTGGGCTCCCGCTGTGTTTTGTACTGCCGAACTCTCGCGCTCTCCTGGTCTCCCGCTGTGATTAGTACCGTCGAACTCTCACGCTCTCCTGGGCTCCTGCTGTGATTAGTACAGCTGAACACTCATCCTCACCTGGCTCCTGCTGTGTTTAGTACCGCCGAACCCTCCCACTCTCCTGGGCTCCCACTGTGTTTAGTACCGCCAAACTCTTGCACTCCCCTGGACTCCCGCTGTGATCGGTACCGCCAAACACTCGCGCTCCCCTGGGCTCCCGCTGTGATTAGTACCGCCGAACACTCAAGCACTCCTGGGCTCGCGCTGTGTATAGTGCCGCCGAACTCTCGCACTCTCCTGGGCTCCCGCTGTGTTCAGTACCACTGAAGTCTCACGCTGTCCTGGTTTCCCGCTGTGTTTATTACCGCCGAACACTCGCGCTCTCCTGTGCGCCCACTGTGTTTAGTTCCGCAGAACACTCGCGCTCTCCTGGGCCCCCGCGGTGTTTAGTACCGCCGAACGCTCGCGCTCTCCTGGTCTCCTGCTGTGTTTAGTGCCGCTGAACTCTCGCGCTCTCCTGGGCTGCCTCTATGTTCAGTACCGCCAAACTCTCATGCTCTCCTGGGCTCCCACTGTGTTTAGTACCGCTGGACTCTCGCACTCTCCATTGGCTCCCGCTGTGTTTAGTACTGCCGAACTCTCATGCTCTCCTGTGCTCCTGCTGTGATTAGTACCGCCGAACTCTCCCGCTCTCCTGGGCTCCCGCTATGTTTAGTGCCGCCAAACACTCGAGCACTCCTGGGCTCCTACTGTGTTTAGTAATGCCGAATGCTTGTGCTCACCTGGGCTCCCGCTGTGTTTTGTACCGGCAAACTCTCGCGGTCTCCTGGGCTCCCGCTGTGTTTAGTACCACGGAAGTCTCGCGCTGTCCTGGTTTCCCGCTGGTATTATTACCGCTGAACACTCGTGCTCTCCAGGGCTCCCGCTCTGTTTAGTGCCGCCAAACTCTCGCACTCTCCTCGGCTCCCGCTGTGTTTTGTACTGCCGAACTCTCGCGCTCTCCTGGGCTCCCTCTGTGTTTAGTACCGTTGAACTCTCACGCTCTCCTGGGCTCCCGCTGTGTTTAGTACCGCCGAACTCTCACGCTTTGCTGGGCTCCCGCTGTGATTAGTACCGCCGATCTCTCATGCTTTCCTGGGCTCCCGCTGTGTTTAGTACCGCTGAATTCTCACACTCACCTAGGCTCCCGCTGTGTTTAGTACCGCCGAACAGTTGCACTCTCCTGTGCTCCCGCTGTGATCACTACCGCCGAACACTCACGCTCTCTTGGGTTCCCGCTGTGTTTAGTACCGCCGAACTCTCGCGCTCTCCTGGGCTCCCACTGTGTTTTGTACTGCTGAACTTTCGCGATCTCCCTGGCTCCTGCTGTGCTTAGTACCGCCGAACTCTCACACTCTCCTGGGCTCCCGCTGTGTTTAGTACCGCCGAACTCTCGCGCTCACCTGTGCTCCCACTGTGTTTAGTACCGCCGAACTCTTGCGCTTACCTGGGGTCCCGCTGTGATTAGTACCGCCGACCTCTCGTGCTCACCTGGGCACTCACTGTGATTAGTACCGCCGAACTCTTGTACTCTGCTGGGCTACCATTGTGATTAGTACCGCCGAACTCTCGCGCTCTCCTGGGCTCCCGCTGTGTTTTGTACTGCTGAACTCTCGCGCTCTCCTGGTCTCCCGCTGTGATTAGTACCGTCGAACTCTCACGCTCTCCTGGGCTCCTGCTGTGATTAGTACAGCTGAACACTCATCCTCACCTGGCTCCTGCTGTGTTTAGTACCGCCGAACCCTCCCACTCTCCTGGGCTCCCACTGTGTTTAGTACCGCCAAACTCTTGCACTCCCCTGGACTCCCGCTGTGATCGGTACCGCCAAACACTCGCGCTCCCCTGGGCTCCCGCTGTGATTAGTACCGCCGAACACTCGAGCACTCCTGGGCTCGCGCTGTGTATAGTGCCGCCGAACTCTCGCACTCTCCTGGGCTCCCGCTGTGTTCAGTACCACTGAAGTCTCACGCTGTCCTGGTTTCCCGCTGTGTTTATTACCGCCGAACACTCGCGCTCTCCTGTGCGCCCACTGTGTTTAGTTCCGCAGAACACTTGCGCTCTCCTGGGCTGCCTCTATGTTCAGTACCGCCAAACTCTCATGCTCTCCTGGGCTCCCACTGTGTTTAGTACCGCTGGACTCTCGCACTCTCCATTGGCTCCCGCTGTGTTTAGTACTGCCGAACTCTCATGCTCTCCTGTGCTCCTGCTGTGATTAGTACCGCCGAACTCTCCCGCTCTCCTGGGCTCCCGCTATGTTTAGTGCCGCCAAACACTCGAGCACTCCTGGGCTCCTACTGTGTTTAGTAATGCCGAATGCTTGTGCTCACCTGGGCTCCCGCTGTGTTTTGTACCGGCAAACTCTCGCGGTCTCCTGGGCTCCCGCTGTGTTTAGTACCACGGAAGTCTCGCACTGTCCTGGTTTCCCGCTGGTATTATTACCGCTGAACACTCGTGCTCTCCAGGGCTCCCGCTGTGTTTAGTACCGCCGAACTCGCGCTCTCACCTGCGCACCCGCTGTGTTTAGTACCGCTGAACTCTCGCTCTCACCTGGGCACCCGCTGTGATTAGTACTGCCAAACTCTCACGCTCTCCTAAGCTCCCGCTCTGTTTAGTAACGCTGAACTCTCGCTCTCACATGGTCACCCACTGTGTTTTGTACAACCGAACTCTCACGCTCTCCTGGGCTCCCGCTGTGTTTAGTACCGCCAAACTTTCACGCTCTCCTGGGCTCCCGCTGTGATTAGTACCGCCGATCTCTTGTGCTTTCCTGGGCTCCCGCTGTGTTTAGTACCGCCGAACTCTCGCACTCACCTAGGCTCCCGCTGTGTTTAGTGTATTGATTTGTATGTGGGTTCAATGACGACACATTCATGAAAGAGAATGACTTTTTATCTTAAGTATGTTCAACTCAGTTAACAGCATTACAGGCGACACCATCTTAGAGATCCATCTAAAACAAAATTAATACTAAACTGCTTGCCTCTCACATGCCCTCTGCTGGTCAGGCATAAATAATCAATCAGGCAAATATGCTGGTAAGGCATAAATAATCAAACAGGCAAATACCATCACTATTTGCTGATATCATTACATCTCCTTTTCTTAAAACAAAAGTATTTTACTTTTATCTAACAACATGTTTTCTTTGTATTACTCTGCATTTTAACTGTTGTGGCGACACGCCACCACTGGACATAATCCGCTCATGGCGGCACAGACAGTCTAAGCAGAAGCCCCCAGCCGGGGGTCCTTTCCTCCAGCAACTTGTTTCCCGCAGGGACAGGCTGCCGGGAGCACTTCCTGTCTGGGAAGTATTTAAGTGGATGCGCGGGCTTTTCTAGTTCCTTTTTTTTGTCATGTGGTTGGAATAAAGCAATTGTGTGTTCAATAGCTCTGGTATCGACTCCCACGTTTGCCGCGGTATCTCAACACTGGTGACCCCGATGCTCAGGACGAATCCTAAGCTAGCATGGCGGATACAAACGCAGTCACGGTTAAATTACCAGACTTTTGGGAGAACCTCGCCGAAGCCTGGTTCGTTCAAGCTGAGTCCAGATTCCGGCTGAAAGGCATTACAGTCGACGCCACGAAGTACGACTACCTCGTCGCCTCGCTCACCTACGCTACAGCCCCCAAGGTTTGGGCAGCGCTGCAGAATCCACCAACAGAGGGCAAGTACGAACATCTGAAGGCTGCGCTACTTAAAAAATTTCAAACGTCCTCTTACCAGCGCCACTGCCAACTCCTGGACCTCCCCGGCCTTGGTGACGCTTCACCATCAGACCTGCTTTCCCACATGCTGTCCCTCTCAGACGACAAAAACCCCGGCGCCCTTTTTCGCACGCTTTTCATTCGGCAGCTCCCCGCCAGCATCCGCCCGCTCATTGTGGAGTCTGACTCCACGGACCTGAATGATATAACCGAAAAGGCCGACCGGCTGCTCTCTGCACAGGCCGCTCGCGACGTCGCGCCCGACCTCACGGCAATGACCACGCGGTCTTCCCGGGCCGCTAGGCCCGACCGCCCTACCACTCTGGGTCACTGCTACTACCACACCCGTTTTGGCACTAGGGCTCAACGCTGCACGCCACCGTGTACCTTCAAACCCCCCCCCGCACCGGCCCCCGCGATGGCCGCGGGGCAGAAGGAGCCCCTACTGTACGTCACTGACGACAGAACCAACCGCCGATTTCTGTGCGACACAGGGGCCCAGCACAGCATCAACCACGCCTCCGCCCTCGAGATCCAATGCGGTACACAGGGTATCACACTGGCTGCAGCCAACGGCTCTGAAATCCGCACATATGGCACCTGCATGGTCACGCTCGACCTCGCGGGCCGCCGCTACCGCTGGGAGTTCCTCACAGCCAAGGTCCTCTGCCCACTCATCGGCGCCGACTTCCTACGTGCCCATGGCCTCCTTGTCGACATTCCGAGGCACCGCCTCGTCGACATCAACACTATGGCCCCCATCCCAGGCGCCTTTACCCCGGCCCGTTCGGCCGGCCTGACGACCTACTGCCTCGCCAGAGCCACGGACGACTACTCGGCACTCCTAGCTGAGTTTCCTGCCCTCACTAACCCGACCTTTTCGGCCAAAGCCGCCAAACACGGCGTGGAGCACTATATCCCCACCATCGGCCCCCCAGTTTCTGCCCACGCCCGCAGACTCAACCCGGCCAAGCTGGAAATCGCGCGGGCCGAGTTCACCACCATGGAACAACTCGGCATCATCCGCCGCTCCAGCAGCCCTTGGGCCTCGCCCCTCCACATCGCCCCCAAGCCCGGCGGAGGCTGGCGCCCTTGCGGGGACTACCGCTGCCTCAACGACGCCACCACCCCCGATCGATACCCGGTGCCATACATCCAGGACTTCTCGGCCCGACTGGCCGGACGAACCATCTTTTCCAAAGTCGACCTGGTGCGCGGTTACCACCAAGTCCCCGTACACCCCGCGGACATCCCCAAAACGGCCGTCATCACCCCGTTCGGCTTGTTTGAGTTCCTGAGGATGCCCTTCGGCCTCAAGAATGCAGTGCAGGCTTTCCAGCGCCTTATGGACTCAGTCCTCCGGGACCTGAACTTCCTATTCGTCTATCTAGACGACATTCTCGTGGCCAGCTCCTCCAAACAGGAACACCTCGAACACCTTCGCATCCTGTTCGGGCGCTTAGCCCAACACAGGCTCATCCTCAGTCTGGCGAAGTGCCAATTCGGCCTAACCGAGATCGATTTTCTCGGTCACCACATCACCCCTGCTGGGGCCGTCCCCCTGCCCAACAAGGTGCAGGCCGTCCAGCAATTCCCCCACCCCACAACCATCAAGGGCCTCCAGGAGTTCCTCGGGATGGTGAACTTCTACAACAGGTTCATCCCCAGAGCCGCAGCCCTCATGAAGCCCCTATACGACTCCCTCCGAGGAAAATCCGGCAAGATGGACGTAGCCTGGACCACTGACATGGCAGCCGCCTTCGACGCCACCAAAAATGCGCTCGCCGACGCCACTCTGCTCGCGCACCCGAGGGCCGATGCCCGGGTCGCGCTCACCACCGACGCCTCCGACCACGCGGTCGGGGCCGTGTTCGAGCAGTGGGTCAATGGCGCGTGGCAGCCACTTGCCTTCTACAGCCGCCAACTGCGCCCCCCGGAGGTCAAATACTCCACTTTCGACCGCGAGCTTCTCGCACTCCACCTGTCGGTCCGCCATTTCAGGTTCCTCCTGGAAGGCCGCCCCTTCACCGCGTATGTGGACCACAAGCCACTCACATACGCGATGGCCAAGCACACCGAACCCTGGTCTTCTAGGCAGCAACGCCAGCTCGCGGCCGTCTCCGAGTTTACTACGGACATTCAGCATGTCTCTGGTAGAGACAACGTGGTCGCCGACTGCCTTTCCCGTCCCGCCGTCTGTGCGAATCACCTTGCGGTTGACTACGCACAACTAGCAGCGGCCCAGCTCACGGACCCAGACCTCCTCTCGGCGGCTACCAGCCTGCCAGGGCTATGCCTAGCCAAGGGCGCGCACGGGCCCGAAGCCACGGCAGTCACGTGCGACGTCTCACTAGGCCAACCCAGGCCGGTCGTCCCTGAGACCTGGCGCCGCCGCGTTTTCGACGCGCTCCACGGGCTCTCTCACCCGGGTTCCCGCGCATCCGTCAAACTCCTCTCCAAGCACTTCGTCTGGCGCGGCCTCAGCAGAGATGTTCGGACTTGGGCCACCTCCTGCCTCGCCTGCCAACGGGCTAAGGTACAGCTGCACACCAAAGCACCCCTGGGAGACTTCGAGGTACCCAGCCGCCGCTTCGACCATGTACACGTCGACATCGTCGGTCCCCTGCCGCCATCGCAAGGCCAAACTTATCTCCTCACGATGGTCGACCACTACACACGCTGGCCTGAGGCAGTGCTGCTGACCTCCACCACCACAGCCGACATCGCCAGGGCGTTCGTTAACACCTGGGTTGCGAGGTTCGGCGTACCGGCCGACATAACCTCCGACAGAGGCGCCCAGTTCACCTCCGAACTCTGGACGGCCACAGCACGCAACCTCGGGGTGACGCTCCACCGTACCACGGCGTACCACCCGCAGGCCAACGGACTTTGTGAACGCTTCCACAGGTCACTCAAGGCCTCACTCCGCGCCGGCCTGCAGGACAGTACCTGGACTGACCGCCTACCGTGGGTGCTACTCGGCCTACGCACCGCGGTCAAGGAAGACCTCCAGTCCTCGGCAGCGGAGTTAGTCTACGGACAACCGCTGCGCGTCCCAGGCGAATTCCTTCCGGAGCCTACCAATCCTTGGTCGGCCGAACAGCAGCGGCTCGACTCTTTCTCTTCCGCTCAACAGTTCGCCCCACTTCCGGTCAACCGACATGGCGAACTCGCACCTCACGTCCCGCCAAATTTACAGCAGGCGCGCTTCGTCTTCGTGCGACACGACGCGCACTGCGGGCCCCTGCGACCCCCGTACGACGGTCCGTATGAGGTACTACAAACCAGGGACAAGGTCTTCAAGCTGCGACTCGGCGACAGGGTCGAGAGAGTCTCCATCGACCGGCTCAAACCAGCACACACAGAACCAGGGGAACAGGTCCCCATGGCCCAGCCTCCAACTAGAGGCCGCCCCCCGGCAAGCCAGCACAGCCGGCGGCGAACCGCCCGACCCAACCAACCAGACCGGCGACCACTCAGAGCCGCTGCGGCAGAACCATTAGACCACCGTCACGACTCGTCCACTCCTCCTAAGCGGATTCTGGGGGGAGCTCTGTGGCGACACGCCACCACTGGACATAATCCGCTCACGGCGGCACAGACAGTCTAAGCAGAAGCCCCCAGCCGGGGGCCCTTTCCTCCAGCAACTTGTTTTCCGCAGGGACAGGCTGCCGGGAGCACTTCCTGTCTGGGAAGTATTTAAGTGGATGCGCGGGCTTTTCTAGTTCCTTTTTTTTGTCATGTGGTTGGAATAAAGCAGTTGTGTGTTCAATAGCTCTGGTCTCGACTCCCACGTTTGCCGCGGTATCTCAACACTGTAACACTTAATGAACTTACATTATCATTATCATTATCAAGGTTTTTTAACCTTGTTTTGTGTGTTCACATGAAATATGTTAATACCTAGAACTTGAAGAAAGAATAAGATAACATTACTTCCTTCTATAACAAGAGTCCTTCAATTTGCTCAATGAGTCTCTCAGGAGGCTTCACGTGTCTTGAGGATTTTCTGATTGATTGTCCTTGAATCTGAGTTGTTGCCTCAGATGATGATTTCTCAGCTGTGTGATCAGGTTGTTCAACAGTATCAGTCTTTTGACTTGCTGTGTGATCAGGTTGTTCAACAGTATCAGTCTTTTGACCTGCTGTGGCTGGTCCCATGAGAAGATCCCGACGATTTCTTCTCAGAACAGCACCCTCACCTGTCTGAATGGTGTATGATATTTGTTGTTCTTCACCCAGGACAGTTCCCTTCTGAGTCCATATGCTTGTTTTGTCTTTGAACCTTACTTGGTCACCAGTGTGGAGTTCAGGTAGGTTTTGTGTTCCTCTGTCATAGTAGTACTTTTGCTTTTCTTTCTGTTGTTCTTTGAACTTCCTCACTTTTGCCCCCTCTTTTGTTTTCAGGAGGTTCTCCGGGATGGGTAGGTTTGACCTTAGCAGATGTCCCATCAGGAGTTGGGCTAGTGACATACCACACTCGAACGGCGTTGTGCGGTATACAAGAATGCTCTGGTAGAAGTCAGTTCCACTGTCTTTTGCCTTGTACATCAGTCTTTTCACTGTCTGGACCGATTTTTCCACTAGTCCATTGGACTGTGGATAGTGAGGACTTGATGTTGTGTGGACAAAGTCCCACTCTTTGGCAAAGTGTCGGAAACTTGCATTGTAAAACTGGGGTCCGTTGTCTGTGAAGACCTCGCTTGCCACGCCATGTCTGGAGAATATGGCTTTCATACATGTTATCACAGCATCTACAGTGATGGTGTGCAGTCTACAAACCTCTGGATACAGGGAGTAATAGTCTGTGACTACAAGATAGTCCTTCCCTTGACATATGAATAGGTCAGCGCCTACCTTCTGGTAAGGTCTGTCTGGTGCTGGGTGTGGCTTTAGTGGTTCTACCGGATTGCTTGCTCGATATTTCAGGCATATTGTGCAGTTTGACACCTCATTTGTCACATCTTGGTTGATTCGTGGCCAGTACATTACCTCTTGTGCTCTTTTCTTACACTTTTCGATTCCCAGATGTCCTCCATGGATCCTTTTTAGCATCTCTTTTCTCAGACTCTTTGGGATAACTATTTTACTTCCTTTGTAGATGATGTCTTCGACCACTGATAGTTCCGCCCTGCAGTTCCAGTACTCTGCCATGTCAGGTGAGCAGTCTTGCTTCATGTTGGGCCATCCATCCAAGATGCTTTTCCTCAGTCATCTCATTGTTTCATCTATGTTTGTCTCAGTCTTTATGAGCTCCATTTTTGCATCTGCTATGGGCAGTGCACTTGTGATCATGTCCACGTAGGCGTTCACTTTTTCATCCATTTTGGTGTTTGCGGGCTCACTTGGGTCAACAGCTCTGGACAACGTGTCTGCTGTATACATCAGCTTACCCGGTGTGTACGCAACATTCAGTGTATAGCGTTGCAGCCTGATCATCATTCTTTGTATTCTAAGCGGACAGCTATTTAGTGGCTTTTGGAACAATGCAATCAAGGGCTTATGGTCAGTCTCTACACTGATTGCTTGTCCTGTCACAAACTGGTGAAATCTTTCACAGGCGTATGTGATGCTGAGCAGCTCCTTTTCTATTTGAGCATATCACGTCTCCGCGTCTGTCATTGAGCGCGATGCATATGCAATAGGTTGCCAGTAGTCATATTTTTGCAGAAGAACGGCACCGAGCCCACTCTGTGATGCATCTGATGATATCTTGATGGGTCTCGCTGGGTCATAAAACCTCAGAACTGGTTCCTCTGTGAGCAGTTTCTTTAGATCGCTCCATGACTTCTCATGCTCATGATTCCATTCCCATTCTATGTTCTTTTCAGTTAGTCATCTCAGTGGCGCCATCTTTTCTGAGAGGTTGGATATGAATTTACCCATGTAGTTGATCATTCCATTAAACCTCTGCACGTCCTTTTTGCATTGTGGCTTTGGCATATTCTCAATGGCGGACACCTTTCTGGGATCTGGTCTGATGCCCTCACTGCTAAGGATATTTCCCACGAATGTCAGTTCTGTCACCCCGAGCTGGCATTTCTCTTTATTCAGCTTCAGGTTTGTTTTCCTTGTTGCTTCCAGCACTTTTTTCAGTCTCTTGTCATGCTCAGATCTCGTGGTTCCCCATACTATGATGTCATCCATTGATGTATCAACTCCCTCCAGGTGCTCATAGATCATATGGATAGTTTTGTGATACACTTCAGGAGCTGAGGCAATGCCAAATGGTAACCTTAGGAATCTGTATCTGCCAAATGGACTGTTGAACGTGCACAGTCTTGAACTTGCTTTGTCCAGTTTCATCTGCCAAAATCCAGATGATGCATCTAACTTGCTGAAATACTTTGCATTTGCAAACTGTGACATGATTTCCTCACGTGTAGGAAGCTTGAAGTGCTCTCTCTTTATTGCTCTGTTTAGATCTCTTGGATCCAGGCAAATTCTGAGCTTTCCATTCTTTTTGTCCACAATGACGAGGGAACTCACCCACTCAGTTGGCTCATCTATCTTCTGAATCACGTTCAGGCTTTCCATCCTGTCCAACTCTGCCTTCAGTTGCTTTTGAAGAGCAAACGGAACTTTTCTGCATGGATGTATGACCGTTGGCATACTTTTATCTACTCTGATCGTGTGTTCTCCTGGAAGGCAGCCTAGACCCTTAAATAGGTCGTTGTACTCTTTCATGAGTTCATCACAGACTGTCTCTCCTTCGCTTTCCACAACGAGGACTCTCTTTACCAGGTTCAGTCTCTCACAGGCTATTAAACCTAGTATGGCTTGCACATCCTTTGGCACCACGATTAATGCTAGCGTGTGCTCTCTGTCCTTGTGTGTCACTTTGACAATGCATCTTCCTTTCACTGGTATATCAGTACCTGAGTATCCTGTCACTTTCACTTTGATTCCATGTATCTTTGGTCTGGGTCTAATTTTCTTAAAATCAGTCTCTGATATCACATTAACTTGTGCTCCAGTATCCAATTTAAATGGAATATGTATGTCATTCACTTTTAGTGTCAACATCCAGTCTCTTTTTTCTTTTTTGTTTTCAGACACAACATCTACATAGAACTCCTCTATCTCGCTTTCATCTACTGTATGGACCTTGCTTTGTAGCGCTTGGTTCTTACAGCAACGGGCATAATGGTTGTTTTTGTTGCAACTATTGCATGTTTTACCATATGCTGGACACTTTTTTGGTGTATGCTGTGTACCGCATCGACTACATGACTTTCGATTGCCCCTTTCATTTTTGTTTGCTGGCCACGCCTCTTTTTTCACATTGGCGCTCTTTTTGTTAAACGGTTTGTGTCCGTTCTTTCTCACTGCATCCACGTTGCAGCTACTGTCACTGAACAGCTCCTTTGCCTGCGACTTCACAGTCTCTGTAGCCCTACACAGTGCTATGGCTTTTCCCAGGTCTAGATTTTGCTCTCTTAGCAGTCTTTCCCTCAGACCATTATCTGGAATACCACACACCAGTCTGTCTTTTATCAGCGAGTCTGTCAGTCCCCCAAATTCACACATTTTGCTTCGGTTTCTCAGTTCAGTCACACACTGATCAATAGTCTCTCCTGCTTTCTGTACACATGTGAAAAATCTGTGCCTCTCAAACGTTACATTTAGGTATGCAGTAGGCCTCAAACTGTTCCATTATTTTATCCAACTTCATTTCGTCTCCATCAGCAGCGAATGTGAAGTTTTTATACACCTCCAGCGCTTCATCACCCACGACATGTAAGAACACTGACGCTTTCATTTTATCACTTTTCTCATCAGCTCCGATTGCCGCTAAATACAACTCCAAACGTTGTTTGAATCTCCTCCAATTTTCAGCCACATTACCTGTCAACTGAAGCTTCGCCGGTGGGTGTAATCCTACCATTTTTCACTTCGTTAGCTATTCTCCAATGGTAAGTAACGATGTTCTCTTTTGGCTTGCTAATATGTGGAGAGCTGATTTAACTTCAGATTTTTCCTCTTCATCTCTTTCAATCACTTCTTCTGACACCATGTATCGCTTTGTATGTGGGTTCAATGACGACACATTCATGAAAGAGAATGACTTTTTATCTAAAGTATGTTCAACTCAGTTAACAGCATTACAGGAGACACCATCTTAGAGATCCATCTAAAACAAAACTAAAACTAAACTGCTTGTCTCTCACATGCCCTCTGCTGGTCAGGCATAAATAATCAATCAGGCAAATATGCTGGTAAGGCATAAATAATCAAACAGGCAAATACCATCACAATTTGCTGATATCATTACATTTAGTACCGCCGAACACTTGCGCTCTCCTGTGCTCCCGCTGTGATCACTACCGCCGAACACTCGAGCTTTCTTGGGCTCCCGCTGTGCTTAGTACCGCCAAACTCTCGCGCTCTCCTGGGCTCCCGCTGTGTTTAGTACCGCCGAACTCTTGCGCTCTCCTGGGCTCCCGCTGTGTTAAGCACCGCCGAACTCTCGCGCTCTCCTAGGCTCCCGCTGTGTTTAGTACCGCCGATCTCTCGCGCTCTCCTGGGCTCCCGCTGTGCTTAGTACCGCCGAACTCTCGCGCTCTCCTGGGCTCCCACTGTGTTTAGTACCGCCGAACTCTCACGCTCTCCTGGGCTCCCGCTGTGTTTAGTACCGCTGAACTCTCGCACTCTCCTGGGCTCCCGCTGTGTTAAGTACCGCCGAACTCTCGTGCTCTCCTAGGCTCCCGCTGTGTTTAGTACCGCCGAACTCTTGCGCTCACCTGGGTTCCCGCTGAGATTAGTACCGCCGATCTCTCACGCTCTCCTGTGCTCCCGCTGTCTTTAGTACCACTGAGCACTCATGCTCTCCTGCACTCCCACTGCGTTTAGTACGGCGTCGGCAGGAATTTCAGCGGCAGCAGCGGGGCTATAAAAGCCCCAGAGACCAGGTAAGGCCTCACAGCGTCGGCGGGAATTTCAGCGGCATCAGCGGGGCTATAAAAGTCCCAGAGACCAGGTAAGGCCTCACAGCATCGGCAGGAATTTCAGCGGCAGCAGCGGGGCTATAAAAGCCCCAGAGACCAGGTAAGGCCCCAGTGCATTGGCGGGAATTTCAGCAGCAGCGGCGGGGCTATAAAAGCCCCAGAGACCAGGTAAGGCCTCAGTGCGTCGGCGGGAATTTCAGCGGCAGCAGCGGGGCTATAAAAGCCCCAGAGACCAGGTAAGGCCTCAGTGCGTCGGCGGGTGTTTCAGCGGCAGCAGCGAGGCTGTAAATGTCCCAGAGACCCAGGTAAGGCCTCAGTGCGTTGGCGGGAATTTCAGCGGCAGCAGCGGGGCTATAAAAGTCCCAGAGACCAGGTAAGGCCTCAGTGCGTCGGCGGGTGTTTCAGCGGCAGCAGCGGGGCTATAAACGTCCCAGAGACCCAGGTAAGGCCTCAGTGCGTTGGCGGGAATTTCAGCGGCAGCAGCGGGGCTATAAAAGTCCCAGAGACCCAGGTAAGGCCTCAGTGCATCGGCGGGTGTTTCAGCGGCAGCAGCGGGGCAATAAAAGCCCCAGAGACCCAGGTAAGGCCTCAGTGCCTCGGCGGGAATTTCAGCGGCAGCAGCGGGGCTATAAAAGCCCCAGAGACCAGGTAAGGCCTCACAGCATCGGTGGGAATTTCAGCGGCAGCAGCGGGGCTATAAAAGTCCCAGAGACCAGGTAAGGCCTCAGTGCGTCGGCGGGAACTCAGCGGCAGCAGCGGGGCTATAAAAGCCCCAGAGACCAGGTAAGGCCTCACAGCGTCGACGTGTGTTTCAGCGGCAGCAGCAGGGCTATAAAAGTCCCAGAGACCAGGTAAGGCCTCAGTGCGTTGGCGGGTGTTTCAGCGGCAGCAGCGGGGCTATAAAAGCCCCAGAGACCAGGTAAGGCCTCAGTGCGTTGGCGGGTGTTTCAGCGGCAGCAGCGGGGCTATAAAAGCCCCAGAGACCAGGTAAGGCCTCACAGCGTCGACGTGTGTTTCAGCGGCAGCAGCAGGGCTATAAAAGTCCCAGAGACCAGGTAAGGCCTCAGTGCGTTGGCGGGTGTTTCAGCGGCAGCAGCGGGGCTATAAAAGCCCCAGAGACCAGGTAAGGCCTCAGTGCGTCGGCGGGTGTTTCAGCAGCAGCAGCGGGGCTATAAAAGCCCCAGAGACCAGGTAAGGCGTACCAGTCTGGGAACTCGGAGGGAAGGAGAGAGGTAAAAAGTAATCCAAGTGTGACGTCACCAGAAAGCGGGTAAGTGATTGGTTGGTGAGTATTTCTCCCTTTTGAAGCTTAAATCTCTTTGGTTTATAGTTTCTAAGGTGTGATATTCACCATCTAGAATCGGGGCAGAGGGTATTTAAGAATAATATTAATAAATTTAATTAATTACATAGAATGGGAGATCAGGTGATGTGTTGCTGCTGCAATATGTGGGAGCTGGTGGACACCATTGATGCTCACGGTGATCACATTTGAAGTCAGTGTTGGCTGCTCGAGGAATTCCGGCTCCGTGTTGAAGAGCTGGAGTCTGAGCTTCAAACACTGAGACACATGAGGGAGGGGGAGAGTTACCTGGACTCTGTGTATCACGAGATATTCACACCAATTAGATTAATTCATTCAGATATAGTCTGTGGCCAGGGTCAGGATGGTGTGACTAGAAGTGAGGCAGGTACGGGGATCCAGGAGGTAGTTGATGCACCATCAATTACTCAAAAGACTGAGGTTAAGCGAGTAACAACCAGGCTTTTATTAACTAAAGAATGAAGGTCTTGTCTCGAGTGGTCGACCCGTCCAGAATACTAAGGGACTGGGAGGTAGTCACTTATATACCTGGAATAGTGGGAGGAGTCAGCCGAGGCATGTCCAGACCTGTACCTAGTGGAATACACATACACATACAGACAGGTATAACAGTGGTTTACCACAGTAGTGTTGGAGGAGCCGCGGCCCTTGCACTTGTCCAACAGGTTTGAGGCTCTTACCCCCTGTGAGGATGGGAACAGGGACTGCGGGGAGGATAGCCAGGTTGTGCAGCATGCAGCAAACGATGACGAATTGGGAGACTCGCTCCTGCGAATACTGGAGGGCTCCCCCGGAGCGATCGAGACAGCGGAACCATTGCTTGAGGATGCCGATTGTTTGTTCTATGATGTTCCTAGTCGCTTGATGGCTCTCGTTGTATGCCTCTTCAGCAGGGATCGTGGGCGCGCGGAGCGGGGTCATGAGCCAGGTACACAAAGGATAGCCTTTGTTTCCGATAAGCCATCCTCTTGGATGAGGCTGTGCCTGGAACATGTCAGCCACAGTTGTCTGTCGCAGGATAAAGGCATCGTGGCTGCTGCCTGGAAAGCAGGCATTGACAGCTAGGATGCGCTGCCTGTGGTCACACACCAGCTGTACGTTGAGGGAATGGTAGCCCTTCCAGTTGCGGTAATCCTTGGCATGCTCCAGAGGTGCCCGCAAAGCCACATGCGTGCAGTCAATGGCGCCCTGCACCATGGGGAAGCCCGCTATTCTTGCAAATCCCACTGCACGCTGCTGCTGCTTGTCCAGGGTCATGGGGAAGGAGATGAATTGATGTCTCCTTCTGAAAAGGGCTTCGGTCACCTGGCGGATGCAGCAATGCACGGCGAACTGGGAGATGTTAGCGATGTCCCCAACAGCGGATTGGAAGGAGCCGGTGGCATAGAAGTTGAGAGCCACCGTCACCTTCACTGCCACCGACAGAGACGTCCTGCGCATCAGCTGTGGCTGCAGATCTCTGTGAAGCAGCTGGCAGATGTCTGCAACCACCTCCCTTTTGAATCGCAGCCTCCTAACACACATCGCGGCAGACATGGTCAGATAGGAGGGCTGATGGCGGTATACCCTGGGTGGGTAAGGCCTCAGTTGGCGATGCCTGTTGCCCCGTCTGCGTCTAGCCAGGGCTGCCACTCTCTCACGGCGTCTGTAAGCCCTTCTGGCATAAGGCTGAAAGTCAGCGTTGGCACCCAATGCAGCCCCCATTATATGCTGGCAAACACTGAGCTCTCAATGAAGGCAAAGATAATTGCTAAGCTCTGGCCTGAGCCAAAAATACCTGTCCTAGTGTTGGTCCAAACCAGTAAGCTCTCCTCCTTGGTCTCTCTCCAAAAAACCGTTGCACAAGAGTGAATGCTGCAAAATGGCTGGCCTTTATAGTGCAGGGTAAGTGCCCTTTAATTAGCACTCCCCGCGGCCTGCCTCGGCTGTGTACCGTTCCACTTCACAGTCGTTAGGGCCGCCCGGCGCACAATGGGCCGGCGCGAGTGAAGTTCCGGTTCGGGGCGCACAAAGGGCGTTGCACGACGATATGACGTCATGATCTGCGCGCGCAGCAGGGCACGTGCTAAGACTTTGCGCCGGCGCTAAATGTGTACTGAAGTTGGGGCGAGGCGCAGATCGCGCTGCGCCCGGGCGCTAAGCGCCTAGCGCTCGAGATCTACTCCTCCTAAGGCGCTAACGGCTGGCGCGCCCAACGAATTTCTAGGCCATAGTTCTGTAGTGCTACCAGTTGAGGTGACTGTAAGAACTGTAGGGGTCAGCAGAAAAATGACTAGAGATAATTAGCTTACATCAGCAGAAAACCTTAAAGGTAACACTACTGGAAAAGGGTATAAATATTGAACTCTCAAATGGGATAATAGACTCGCTTAAAGGGGCAAAGCGATTCTCAGCTTCATGGCTAGCTCTGTAAGTCTCCAACTCTTTGTACCTCGGGGATCAAGGTACTGTATTTGATTTTGGTGGGTATCCTGAATAAACTTTAAGAACTGTAAAACTGTAGCGAAGTTAAGATTTGAGAGTAAGGATCTCTTATAAGATTGTAAAGCTTTCTCTTTTTGGAACTGTTAATGTTGTGCTTGACTCACCAACTGTAAATTATATGTCGGTTCTTTAATAAATCTATATAATTTTAGAATTCTCTCACATAATACTTCTGTATCAAACTCACGAACTCAATCTCTGTACACTCTTTGGTGAGGAGTTGCAGAATTCTGGGGGGGTTTTCCGGACCCTCATAATATCCGGAACGTTACAGTCTAGCTAAACTTATTAAAAGTGCTATCTGGAGGATGGTAACATTTTCAGGTTGTTCCTTTCTTTTAGGGATAGTCCGGACCTTTTGGCCTAATTAAGCATCTTTAGGATTCGGCTACCTCAAACCTCAGTTGAAAGTAAACATCTGAGGAATACGCCTGATCCGGGGTAGCCCTAAAGGGGCTAGGACTAGTAATTATCCATTCAAGGTGAACCAGTGGATGTGGTGTATTTGGATTTCCAGAAGGCATTCGATAAGGTGCCACATAAAAGGTTACTGCATAAGATAAGAGCTCATGGAATTGGGGTAATATATTAGCATGGATAGAGAATTGGCTAACTAAACAGAAAGCAGAGAGTCGGGATAAATGGGTCATTTTCCGGTTGGCAAAAGGTAACTAGTGGGATGCCACAGGGATTGGTGCTCGGGCCTCAACTATTTACAATCTACATTAATGACTTGGATGAAGGGACCGAGTGTAATATAGCCAAGTTTGCGGATGATACAGAGATGGGTGGGAAAGCAAGTTGTGTAGAGGACTCAAAGAACCTGCAAAGGGATATAGACAGGCTGAGTGAGTGGGCAAACATTTGGCAGATGGAGTATAATGTGGGAAAGTGCGAGGTTATACACTTTGGCAGGAAAAATAAAAAAGCAAATTATTATTTAAATGGAGAGAGATTACAAAATGCTACAGTTCAGAGGGACCTGGGGGTCCTTGTGCATGAAACACAAAAAGTTAGCATGCGGGTACAGTAAGTAATCAAAAAGGCAAATGGAATGTTGGCCTTTATTTCAAAGGGGTTAGAGTATAAGAGCAGGGAAGTCCTGCTGCAACTGTACAGGGTATTGGTGAGACCACATCTCGAGAACTGCGTACAGTTTTGGTCTCCTTATTTAAGGAAGGATATACTTGCATTGGAGGCAGTTCAGAGGTGATTCAGTAGGTTAATTCCAGAGATGAGGGGGTTGACTTATGGGGAAAGGTTGAGCAGGCTGGGCCTATACTCATTGGAATTTAGAAGAATGAGAGGTGATCTTATTGAAACATATAAGATACTGAGGGGGCTCGACAAGGT
This sequence comes from Somniosus microcephalus, assembly GCF_052327205.1. NCBI lineage: Eukaryota > Metazoa > Chordata > Chondrichthyes > Squaliformes > Somniosidae > Somniosus > Somniosus microcephalus. The sequence continues at coordinate 173,678,596 of NC_140992.1, forward strand.
AGATGCAGAGAGGATGCTTCCCCTCCTGCGGAAATCTAGAACGCGGGGGCACAGTCTCAGAATAAAGGGTCGCCCTTTTAGAACTGAGATGAGGAGGAATTTCTTCTCGCAGAGGGTCATAAATCTGTGGAATTCTCTGCCCCAGAGAGCTGTGGAGGCTGGGTCATTAAATACATTTAAGGTGGAGATAGGCAGATTTTTGCAAGATAAGGGAGTGAAGGGTTATGGGGAGCGGGCAGGGAAGTGGCTTTGAGCCTAAGATCAGGCATGATCTTATTGAATGGCGGAGCAGGCTCGAGGGGCCAAGTAGCCTATTCCTGTTCCTATTTCTTATGTTCTTATGCATGGGACAGGCTGGATGGACGCCATTTTGGTATACTTGTAGCAGAGTCTGACGGTCGCTCACATGCACTTCCCAGCAGGTATCCTGGCAAGTGAATGGGAGCAGAAACCCTGGATCATTAGCCCAAGGGACCTGAGGTCAGTTGTTGCATCTCTGCACTGACCGGGGATTCACAACCTGAGATAAAAACAGAAAATGCTGGAAAAACTTAGCAGGTCTTGTTAAGTATGTGTGTTGTATTGAACAATTAACACAAAGACTTAAACGTATAACTCAAACAGGTCTTTACTGGTTGGAGGTAGGGACTATACGTAGGTCTTTACTTCATGCCCACAGGCGGGAACTGAGGGGAGATCAGTACCCACAGTACTATTTATACCCCTATGGCCAGGAGTGGTACTGCGTATCACTACACCCTACAAGTAGTGCAGTCCTGTCCATAGGTTCAAAGTAGCACACATATTACATACACATTCCTCCCTTCCTAGCTTTACAGTCATCTCCCCATTTAACATAACGTAATAACATATATACATATATAACTTCAGGTTTACATAACAGAATAACATAGATACATAGATAACTTCATGTCAAAACAGATCACAGATTCAGTCTCTGCGGAAAACAGTTCACAGATTCAATCTCTGTGGTGTAGTCGGTTCACGTTGCTGGAGTGACTCATTCAATAGTCCTTCCATGGATTTAACAGTTTGAACTTCCGAACTGAATTGGCTCCGTTCGGAGGGACCACGTGTGTGATCTGGTAGAGGTAATAATGGTTCAGATGGGTCATCTTCTGTTTCGACTTTTCCTTTTCTGCTTCTTGGAGACTCTCTGGGCTCCACTGTCAGCTGCCAGCTGCATGCGCAGTTCCTCCTTCTCTTCCTCCTTTTTCCGTAGTAGAGCCACCTTCTCCCGATGTTCCGTAGACTTTCGGTGCTCCTCCATGATTTCTGTATGGTGGGAGTCGAAGTTACAAGTTGGGCAGGACAGGACATAGTAATATTCGGTGTCGTCCTGATCTAGGCCAGCGAGAGGGTCTTCTACTTCCTCCATACCCAGCTGGGCGTTAGCCAGCTTTTGTTCCAAGTCCAGACATCTTTCCTGAAGAGACTTCTTCATGCGTACCTCTTCATCCAGCTTTTTCTGGGCTTTCAGCAAGTCGTTTACTAATGACCTCATTTGAGATTTTACTGCTTCAACTTCTTTTGGAGATTGATTGATCGGACTATTCAATCCCTCTACCGGAGCAGCTGTTTCAGCGGTCTGTTGTTCTACGTTGACGTGAGTCAGCGTACTTTTGGCATCCAAGGGCTGCTCTGTTGCAGTCATCTCAGTCTGTGTTGCCACCTCAGCTCTTCCAATAACCTTTGAGAGCTCCGAACCCCTTTCGTTTGAATATTGAAGTTCGTGTTCAAGTTTTTCCCATTTCAGAGTCCTGTCCTTCAGCATATGCAAGAGTTGGCTGACCGTTAACTCCTCTGACATCAGACGTTTTGTGTGCTCCTGCTCCATTTTCTCCATCAGCTGCTTCTGTTGTCTTTCCAGATTCTCCAACTCTATATCAAAGAACTCTTTCGTTGCATTCAACTCTTGGTCAAAACGGCGAAGCATTTGTTCTAATTGCTGTTGTAGTTTGAAATGGAGTTGAGTTCGAGCCCGGTGTCCCTCAGAAATGGGCACATCAGTAGACTTGCCAGACTCAGAATCCACAGTTAAACTATGTTGTTGTTGCTCAGTGGAATTCTGTGCTGAAACTTTGTCTTTTGCACCTGAGTTGGGCTTACCATCATCCGTTCCAGAGTCTGGGCCGACTATCTTCACCGAGTTCTCACTCGTTATTGTTTGTAGGAAATGCCAGTCCATATTCATTTTCCTAATCCACTCCCGTCCTAGTAGTGGAGAACCTCCTTCAGATATCACATATAAGTCCATTATTTGACTGTCTTCGCCCTTGTGGACCACTGCAACCTCTATTTTCCCGATGGGGTACACTCTTTGCCCCGTGTATGTTTTCAATATAATCCCCGTATCCTGTAGGGGAATATGTTGGAATAACTTTCCGTAATCTTTCTTATTTATGACCGTCAATGCCGATCCAGTGTCCAATTCCAGTTTTACTTGGACTCCTTCTATCTGAAGAGTGACCCAAATTGTCTGGAGGTCTGCACCCTTACCAGCGTTGAGTACTCTTAAGCTAGCCAGTTCATTACAGCTTAAGCTAGCCAGTTCATTACTGCTAGCGTCTGAATCGGACTCCTGTTCGGTCACCTTGTGTACCTTTGCGTATTTTCCTTGCGGTGACTTCTTGTTGCTGGTCTTCTTCCCTGACCTGCATACTCTAGCTATATGTCCAAGCCGACCACAAGTTCTACATTCTTGGTTTTTAAACCAACACTGGTTCTGATCATGCGTTGTCTTTCCACAACGATAACATTTGCCAGAACTCACACCCAATTTGTGTGCACTGAGCTCCGGTGACCGTAGCTGCATTACTGCCGTGCCTCTCGCTGTGGCTTCGTGTGCTGCTGCCATAGTGACCGCCTTCTCAAGCGTCAGCTCATTCTCCTCGAGCAGTCGCTTTTGTGTATCCTGTTTAAATAAACCACACACAAATTTGTCTCGTAGTGCATCTGTCAGTCCCGTTCCAAACTGGCAATATTTCGCTAATTTACGCAATTCCAGCAAATATTCAGCATTGCTTTCATGCTGTAGCTGCCTTCTGTCGTAAAATTTAAATCGTTCCGCTAGCATCAGCGGCGTGAGGTTTAGATGATCTTTCAGGACAGTAACAATCTCATCGAACGTCTTATCCGCCGGTTCATCTGGTGATAACAGGTGTTTCAATTGCCCGTATGTCTTCGCACCCATTAAATTTAATAATGTTAGAGCTTTATCTTGGTCACGAATTTTATTGGCCTTACAATAATTTTTTACTCTTTCAACATATATGGCCCAATCTTCGAGGTCACTATCAAAGATGCTAATATTCCCGTGTTTAGGCATTGTAGATTTGCAATTTCTCAGATTTTATTTTGTTTGCTTGTTATCAAAGATGGCGGCTTCCCGCTCTTGCCGTCGTTCTCCGCCCACAAAATGGCGGTTTTCCCGCGCTTGGCGGTCTTCACCCGTCCCCCGACGCCGTCTCCCTTCAGCCCCCGAGTGCGGCCCTTATCTTCGCCACGATCGCCCGAGTGCGGCCCTTATCAGCGGATGCGATCGCTGGATCGCGAAGTGGCTCCCGACCGAAGCGGCTCTTGCTCGCTCCCTCCCGGGCTCTGGCTTACCCGCTCGCGCGTTTCACCGCGGCTCTTATCAGGGATTGCGATCGCCCTTATCTTCTCCAACTTCCCCAGCCCTGTCTTTGCAGCCAACGCTGCACGGCTTACCCCACCACCTAGGTTGAACAAGGAAACTGCAGAAAGTCTTCTGTCAGTCGCTGGAAGCTGTCAGGATGGCTGCTGCACTCCAGTGCTCAGTCGCTGATGGAGGCTTCAGAGTCCTAAAGCCTGTCGCTTCTAGTGGGGTGGTGATGTTTGAAACCTCTCTTCAACTGCCGCAGGGTAAGAACCTGACTCGTCGCCAGTGTTAAGTATGTGTGTTGTATTGAACAATTAACACAAAGACTTAAACGTATAACTCAAACAGGTCTTTACTGGTTGGAGGTAGGGACTATACGTAGGTCTTTACTTCATGCCCACAGGCGGGAACTGAGGGGAGATCAGTACCCACAGTACTATTTATACCCCTATGGCCAGGAGTGGTACTGCGTATCACTACGCCCTACAAGTAGTGCAGTCCTGTCCATAGGTTCAAAGTAGCACACATATTACATACACAACAGGTCTGGCAGCATCTGTGGAGACAGTCAATGTTTCAGGTTGATGACCTTTCATTAGAATGAGAGGTGAACAGTTTTTAAGCCAGGGAAAGGAGGGGGCGGGAGGCAATGAACAAAAAAAGAAAGACTTGCATTTATAAAGCGCCGTTCATGACCACCGAACGTCTCAAAATGCTTTACAGCCAATGAAGTACTTATGAAGTGGAGTCACTGTTGTAATGTGCGAAACACGGCTGCCAACTTGCGCATAGCAAGCTCCCACTAACAGAAACGTGATAATGACCAGATAATCTGTTTTTGTTATGTTGGTTGAGGGAGAAATATTGGCCAGGACACACAAGAACATAAGAAATAGGAGCAGGAGTAGGCCAATCGGCCCTTCGAGCCTGCTCCGCCATTCAATGAGATCATGGCTGATCTTCTGCCTCAACTCCATTCACAGGCCCTATCGCCATATCCCTTGATGCCTTTACTTGTCAGAAATCTATCGACTTCTGTTTTGAATATACCCAATGACTGAGCCTCCACAGCCCTCTGGGGTAGAGAATTCCAAAGACTCCCCAACCAAGGGAAACATTCTCCCAGCATCCACCCTATCAAGCCCTGTATTAATTTTGTATGCTTCAATGAGATCCCCTCTCATTCTTCTGAATTCAAGAGAATACAGGCCTGGTTTACTCAATCTCTTCTCATACGACAGTCCCGCCATCCCAGGAATCAATCTCGTGAACTTCGTTGCAATCCCTCTATGGCAAGTACATCCTTCCTTAGGTAAGGAGACCAAAATTGTACACACTACTCAGAGCGTCGGCGGGAATTTCAGCGGCAGCAGCAGGGCTATAAAAGGTCCCAGAGACCAGGTAAGGCCTCAGAGCGTCGGCGGGAATTTCAGCGGCAGCAGCGGGGCTATAAAAGGCCCCAGAGATCAGGTAAGGCCTCAGAGCGTCGGCGGGAATTTCAGCGGCAGCAGCGGGGCTATAAAAGGCCCCAGAGACCAGGTAAGGCCTCAGAGCGTCGGCGGGAATTTCAGCGGCAGCAGCGGGGCTATAAAAGTCTCCAGAGCCCAGGTAAGGTTTTACCAGTCTCCAGTCTGGGAACTCGGAGGGAAGGAGAGAGGTAAAAAGTAATCCAAGTGTGACGTCACCAGAAAGTGGGAAAGTGATTGGTTGGTAAGTATTTCTCCCTTTTTAAGCTTAAATCTCTTTGGTTTATAGTTTCTAAGGTGTGATATTCACCATCTAGAATCGGGGCAGAGGGTATTTAAGAATAATATTAATAAATTTAATTAATTACATAGAATGGGAGATCAGGTGATGTGTTGCTGCTGCAATATGTGGGAGCTGGTGGACACCATTGATGCTCACGGTGATCACATTTGCAGTAAGTGTTGGCTGCTCAAGGAATTTCGGCTCCGTGTTGAAGAGCTGGAGTCTGAGCTTCAAACACTGAGACACATGAGGGAGGGGGAGAGTTACCTGGACTCTGTGTATCATGAGATATTCACACCAATTAGATTAATTCATTCGGATGTAGTCCGTGGCCAGGGTCAGGATGGTGTGACTAGAAGTGAGGCAGGTACGGGGATCCAGGAGTTAGTGTTGGAGGAGCCGCAGCCCTTGCTCTTGTCCAATAGGTTCGAGGCTCTTACTCCCTGTGAGGATGGGAACAGGGACTGCGGGGAGGATGAGCAACCTGGCCACAGCACCATGGAGCAGGGGGCCATTCAAGTGGGGGGAGTTAAAAGAAATGTTGTAGTGGTAGGGGATAGTATCGTTAGGGGGATAGATAGAGTTCTTTGCAGCCGAGAGCGAGAGTCCCGAAGGCTGTGTTGCCTGCCCGGTGCCAGGGTTAAGGACATCTCCTCTGGACTGGAGAGAAACTTGGAGTGGGAGGGGGAGGATCCAGTTGTCGTGGTCCATGTTGGGACCAACGACATAGATAGGACAAGGAAGGAGGTTCTGCTGAGGGAGTTTGAGCAGCTAGGGGCCAAATTAAAAAGCAGAACCACAAGGGTAATAATTACCTGAGCCACGAGCGAATTTGGCTAGGACAAATAAAATTAAAGAGTTAAATGCGTGGCTCAAAGACTGGTGTGGGAGAAATGGGTTTTGCTTCCTGGGACACTGGCACCAGTATTGGGGCAGGAGGGAGCTGTTCCATTGGGACGGGCTTCACTTGGCCCGTGCTGGGACTAGAGTCCTGGCGGATCATATAACTAGAGCTGTAGAGAGAGCTTTAAGCTAACTAGTGGGGGGGAGGTTCCTAGAGAGCAAATAATAAAAATGACAACAGAGAAGGTCATAGACTTAGGTAGCAGTGGGGAAATTAAAAACCAGAGCGTGTCAGGAAGGGGCAGAAGGTATGGAGTAAAAGGTAAAGTAATAAAAAGGGCAAAAGCAGGAATTAAGTGTTACAAAACATATTTGAAAGTTCTCTATCTGAATGCACGTAGCATTCATAACAAAATAGATGAGTTAATGGCACAAATAACTACATATGGGTATGATCTTGTGGCCATTACAGAAACATGGCTGCAGGGTGACAATGCCTGGGAATTAAACATACCAGGTTATTTAATAATCAGGAAGGACAGGCAGGAAGGAAGGGGAGGTGGGGTGGCTGTGTTAATAAAGGAAGGAATCACTGTAATACAGAGAAATGATATTGGGTCAAAAGATCAGGATAATGAAACAGTTTGGGTGGAGGTAAGGAGTAATAAGGGGAAAAAACACTAGTGGGCGTAGTCTATAGGCCTCCGAACAGTTGCAACTCTGTTGGACGGAGTATCAATCAGGAAAGAGTTGTGGCTTGTAATAAGGGAACATCTATAATTATGGGGGATTTTAACTATCATATTAATTGGACAAATCAAATTGGGCAGGCCTGCCTTGAGGATGAGTTCATTGAGTGTATTAGGGATGGGTTTCTTGAGCAGTATGTAACTGAACCGACAAGGGGGCAAGCAACCTTAGATCTGGTCCTGTGTAATGAGACATGATTAATTAAAAATGTCCTAGTAAAGGATCCCCTTGGAATGAGTGACCATAACATGGTTGAATTCCATATTCAATTAGAAGGTGAGAAGGTTGGATCTCAAACAAGCATGCTAAGCTTGAATAAAGGAGACTATGAAGGTATGAGAGCGGAATTGAGTAGAGTGGATTGGGAAAATAGATTAAAGGGTAAGACGATACATGATCAGTGGTGTACATTTAAGGAGTTATTTTACAACTTCCAAAAAAAATATATTCCACTGAGAAGAAAAGGGTGTAAAAGAAAAGACAGCCATCCATGGCTAAGTAAAGAAATTAAGGATAGTATTCGACTAAAAACAAGGGCATATAAGGTAGCCAAATCTAGTGGGAGGATAGAGGATTGGGAAAACTTTAAAAGACAGCAAAAAATAACAAAAAGATTGATTAAGAAAGGGAAGATAGATTATGAAAGTAAATTAGCAAAAAATATAAAAACAGATAGTAAGAGTTTTTATAGTTATATAAAAAGAAAAAGGGTGGCTAAAGTAAATGTTGGTCCCTTAGAGGATGAGACCGGGAAATTAATGGTGGGAAATATGGAGATTGCAAAAACACTGAATGAATATTTTATATCAGTCTTGACAGTAGAAGACACTAAGAATATCCCAACACTGGACAAACAGAGGGCTAAAGGGGGGGAGGAGCTAAACATGATCAAAATCACTAAGGAAGTGGTACTCGGTAAAATAATGGGACTCAAGGCGAATAAATCACCTGGACCTGATGGCTTGCATCCTAGGGTCTTGAGGGAAGTGGCGGTAGGGATTGTGGCTGCATTGGTAATAATTTTCCAAAACTCCCTGGACTCGGCAAAGGTCCCGGCAGACTGGAAAACTGCTAATGTAACACCCTTATTTAAAAAGGGCAGTAGACAGAAGGCTGGAAACTATAGACCGGTTAGCCTAACATCTGTGGTCGGTAAAATTTTGGAGTCCATTATTAAGGAGACAGTAACAGAACATTTGGATAATCATAATATAATAGGACAAAGTCAGTATGGTTTTATGAAGGGGAAGTCATGTTTGACAAATTTGCTGGAGTTCTTTGAGGAAGTAACATATAGGGTGGATAAAGGGGAACCAGTGGACGTAGTGTATTTAGACTTCCAAAAGGCATTTGACAAGGTGCCACACAAAAGATTATTGCTTAAGATAAAAATCACGGGATTGGGGGTAATATTCTGGCATGGATAGAGGATTGGCTATCTAACAGAAGGCAGAGAGTTGGGATAAATGGTTCATTCTCAGACTGGCAATCAGTAACTAGTGGTTTTCCGCAGGGGTCAGTGCTGGGTCCCCAACTCTTTACAATCTATATTAACGATTTGGAGGAGGGGACCGAGTGTAACATATCAAAGTTTGCAGATGATACTAAGATGGGAGGGAAAGTAGTGAGTGAGAAGGACCTAAAAAACCTGCAAGGGGACATAGACAGGCTAAGTAAGTGGGCAGAAATTTGGCAGATGGAATAGAATACTGGAAAGTGTGAGGTTATGCACTTTGGCAGGAAAAATCGTTGAGCAAGTTATTATCTTAATGGCAAGAAACTGGAAAGTACTGAAGTACAAAGGGATCTGGGGGTCCTGGTGCACGAAACTGAAAAGGTTAGTATGCAGGTGCAGCAAGTGATTAAGAAGGCCAATGGAATGTTGGCTTTCATTGCTAGGGGGATAGAATATAAAAATAGGGAGTGTGATAAAAATAATAACTTCCGGGAAGTTATGTCATCACTTCCTGTGAACTGTGAACTATGAACTATGAACTGTGTACATACCTCACTTCCTGTCATGTGTCACTTCCTGTTGGACTGGTATAAATACTGGTCTGTTCAGTATTGTAAGAGGCTTCTACCAGAGGCATGGTAAAGACCTCTCTTGTATATAGTGTGTTTATAAGTTACTTAAAGCTTACTTTAAAGTTACTTGATGGTAAGCCTCCTTTTTCTTACATCAATTTAAGTAACTTAGTATTTACACTCACGAATACTAGACCTTCGGACAAACTCGGAATTAAGGATCCAGGGATCCACCCATCATGGAGAAAATCCTTAGACCTATTCGTCTGGACTTGGACCCGAATGCACCAGCAGCTGGCAGGGTATGGAAGCATTGGTACCGTACTTTTGAGAATTTTCTGGATGAATGTGAAGCGGATGCTCCTGCTAGATTGAAGATACTTATCAATTATGTGACCCCAAAAGTGTTCGAATATGTTGATGAATGGGATAATTACAATGAGGTGATTCGGGCACTTAAGAAACTGTATGCCAAGACCCCAAATGAGGTCTATGCTAGACATCTACTGGCCACAGCCCGACAAGGGCCAGGGGAATCAATTGACGAATTCCTGCAAGAACTTCGCAGGCTCAGCGTAGATTGTAACTTTCAGGCAGCCTCAGCTGAGCTGTACCGCCAAGAAATGATTCGTGATGCTTTCATCTGCGGGATTGCCTCTCCATTTATACGCCAGCGTCTACTAGAAAGTAAAACACTTGAGCTACAAAAAGCTTTTGACCTAGCTTGTTCACTGGATTTGGCAAAGAGAAATGCAGACCTCTATCAGCTGCCCAGATCTCGATCTGCTGCTGTAGCTGCAACCAGACAATTCAAGCGGTCTCAGGTGAACCCTATAATGGGGGAATCTAATTCTGATAATTCTGATGAAGAAGAGGAGGACGACCCCACTTTAGCAGCCTCTTGGTAATCTAGGAAGGAATGCTTCTTTTGTGGAGATGCTTTTCACCCTAGGAAAACCTGCCCTGCTTGCAATGCAATCTGCAGTTATTGCGGGAAAAAAGGACACTTTGCTAAAGTTTGCCTATCAAGGGCCTCTACGAGGGCCAATCCAGCTAAGGCCTACTGAACTGCCCCAATTAGGGCCTATCAAGATGCTCCAGCTAGGACCTATCAAGCTTCCTCTCGAGCTCTCTCCCGAAGAAGCACACCGAGAGTTTTAGCCACTCTCTGTGCAACGACACCAATTACAGCTGCTTGCCCACAGAACCTGTCTCATGCTGCCACAAAAATTTCAATTAAAGGGCATACCTTAGATGCCTTAATTGACTCAGGAAGTACTGATAGTTTCATTAAGGAACAGATTGTTGCGAAATTGAAACTACATGTCTTCCCATCGGACCAGGCAATTGCGATGGCCCAGTCATCACTTAATACCAGAATCTCCGGCTTTTGTGTTGTTGATATGACACTTCATGGTCGTATGTATCCCTCCACCCGACTTTCGGTGCTCAAGGACTTATGTAGTGATCTCCTCTTAGGACTGGACTTCCAAAAACAGCATAAGAAACTCACCATTGAGTTTGGTGGATCCAAACCCGGACTTACTATTTCTAATATACCGTCTAAATTACCATTTTGTGCATTATCAGCAGCTTCACTTGATAAACCCTCATTATTTGCCAGTATTCCGCCTCAATGCCAACCGATAATAACGAAATCGCGGCGCTTTAATCAGGAAGACCAATCTTTTATTGCGGCTGAAATCTCTCGACTTCTAGCAGAGGATATCATTGAACCATGTTCGTCGCCCTGGCGGGCTCAAGTCGTCATTGTCAAGAACCCTCTAAAACCTCACAAACAGCGACTATGCATCGATTATTCGCAAACCATCAATCAATATACCGACTTGGACGCCTACCCATTGCCACGCATTGATGATATGGTTAATAAACTGGCCGAATACAAAGTGTTCTCAACTTACGATTTAAAAAGTGCCTATCATCAGGTACCCTTGAAGGTCTCAGATAAGCAGTACACAGCCTTTGAGGCTAATGGACGGCTGTACCAATTTCGTCGCCTCCCATTCGGGGTTACTAATGGAGTGGCTGTCTTTCAACGGACAATGGATGGCCTGGTTAAGCAGGAAAACCTAAGGGACACTTTTCCCTATCTTGATAACATTACCATTGCAGGTCACGATCAACAGGAACACGACTCCAACCTCCAAAAATTTCGGGATGCCCTCCATCGCTGTAATTTGACCCTGAATGAATCCAAATCTGTTGAGTCGCAACCGACCATCAACATCCTTGGCTACTGCATAGGCAATGGTATCATTAAGCCAGACCCAGAAAGACTTCGCCCGCTCCAACAGCTCCCGTCACCTAAGAATCTGGCTTCTTTACGTCGGGCTCTCGGTCTGTTTGCATACTACGCTAAATGGATTCCTCATTTTTCGGACAAAATCCAACCCTTGCTGCATGCTAGATCATTTCCACTGGGAACAGCAGCTGTTGCAGCCTTTAACCTTCTCAAAAAACAGTTGGAGAAAGCGGCTCTTCACTCCATTGATGAGAATCTCCCTTTCGTGGTTGAATGTGATGCCTCGGAGGTGGCGATCTCGGCTACTCTGAATCAGGAAGGTCGTCCTGTAGCATTTATGTCCAGGACCTTACAAGGTGCCGAGCTACATTATCCTCCGGTTGAGAAAGAAGCCACAGCCATCATAGAGGCAGTACGGAAGTGGAACCATTTTCTAGCTCACCAGCACTTTACATTGATCACGGACCAACGATCAGTCGCCTTCATGCTCGATAATCGAAAACGAACCAAAATTAAGAATAATAAAATACAACTTTGGAGGATGGAACTGGCCTCTTTTGGTTATACCATTCTCTATCGGCCTGGCAAGGAGAATGTGGCCCCGGACACCCTCACATGGGCATTCTGCTCCACTATGTCATCCTCCACCCTCATGGATGTCCACAATGGTTTGTGCCATCCTGGCGTTACGCGCATGCTACATTTCGTACGATCACGGAATCTCCCTTTTTCCACTGGAGATGTAAAGAAAATATGCTCAGAATGCCGGCTTTGTCCGGAATTAAAACCTCAGTTCTTCCGCCCCTCAGATGGTATACTCATACATGCAACCCAACTGATGCAACGACTTAGCATCGATTTTAAGGGCCCAGTGCCCTCTTCAACTCGGAACACATATTTGCTCGCCATGATCGACGAATATTCACGTTTTCCGTTTGCCTTCCCCTGCTCCAATATGCTGGCGTCCACCGTAATCTGCTGCCTTGAGCAGGTATTTTCTCTCTGTGGCATGCCGGCTTATATTCACTCAGATCGGGGTCCATCCTTTATGTCGAGGGAACTCAAGGACTACCTCTCAGAACGGGGAATTGCTACAAGCAAAACAACACCATACCATCCCATCGGAAATGGGCAGGTAGAGAGGTATAACGGTATCATCTGGAATTCCGTACGTCTCGCTTTAAGATCTCGGGGCCTACCAGACCAGCAATGGGAAACAGTGCTTCCGGATGCATTGCACTCTATACGGTCCCTGCTTTCTACAGCCACAAATACTACACCTCATGAGCGGTTCTTTGGATTCCAGCGTCGCTCATCTCATGGGACATCACTCCCGTCATGGCTAACTACTCCTAGACCTGTATTACTCCGAAGATACGTTCGGACGTCTAAAAATGACCCTCTTGTAGACGAGGTCGAACTAACCGATGCCAACCCCACCTATGCAAACATACGATATTCCGACGGCCGAGAATCTACCGTATCATTACGGGATCTGGCTCCCTGCCCACCAGGACCTAGTGGGACATCGGGTGATGGCATTTCACCAGGAAACTCTTGGGACCTATCGGGTACCCCTCTCCAGGATCCTGATCAGACACCAACTAGCTTGGTGCCGGTAGAACCCCGTGCTCAAGGTTGCGACCCTCCCAGTACCATGCATGAAAGTACTGGTCTGCCACAGACCAGCTCTGCACCTCCCTCTGAACAGAGGCAGTCTGACTTTGAACCTATTGGGGCTCGTACTCGAAGCCATGATCTCCCCGACCCTTCACAGGGCAATCCAGGCCACACGGACTCTGGCCAATGGCCAACCGCATGTAAGCGGACCAGCGATCCTCTACGATGGGAATCCAAACGGGTGCGACTCTTCCTTGTTCGGCGGCTGCGGACCAAAAGGTAGACCACAGCCTCCTAAACCTGCAGGAGGGAAGAATGTGATAAAAATAATAACTTCCGGGAAGTTATGTCATCACTTCCTGTGAACTGTGAACTGTGAACTATGAACTATGAACTGTGTACATACCTCACTTCCTGTCATGTGTCACTTCCTGTTGGACTGGTATAAATACTGATCTGTTCAGTATTGTAAGAGGCTTCTACCAGAGGCATGGTAAAGACCTCTCTTGTATATAGTGTGTTTATAAGTTACTTAAAGCTTACTTTAAAGTTACTTGATGGTAAGCCTCCTTTTTCTTACATCAGGGAGGTATTGCTTCAGTTGTACAAGGTATTGGTGAGACCGCACCTGGAATACTGCGTACAGTTTTGGTGTCCATACTTAAGAAAGGACATACTTGCTCTCGAGTCAGTACAAAGAAGGTTCACTCGGTTAATCCCGGGGATGAGGGGATGGACATATGAGGAGAGGTTGAGTAGATTGGGACTCTACTCATTGGAGTTCAGAAGAATGAGAGGCGATCTTATTGAAACATATAAGATTGTGAAGGGGTTGGATCGGGTGGATGCGAGGGGGATGTTCCCGATGATGGGTGAAACTAGAACTAGGGGGCATAGTCTTAGAATAAGGGGCTGCTCTTTCAAAACTGAGATGAGGAGGAACTACTTCACTCAGAGGGTGGTAGGTCCATGGAATATGCTGCCCCAAAAAGCTGTAGAAGCTACATCATTACATAAATTTAAAACAGAAATAGACAGTTTCCTAGAAGTAAAGGGAATTAAGGGTTATGGGGAGCGGGCAGGAATTTGGACATGAGTCTAGGTTCGGATCGGTCATGGCCCTGTGGGTAGCGGAGCTGGCCCAGGGGCTGTGTAGCATGATCCTGCTCCTATTTTGTGTGTCTAATTCTGTTAGATTCAGGAGATGGTTCTGTGATAGTAGATTGGCGGTTAGGATCAGATCAGCCATGATCTTATTGAATGGTGGAGCAGGCTCGAGGGGCCGATTGGCCTACTCCTGCTCCTATTTCTTATGTTCTTATGTTCTTATGTTCTCTGGACTCTCGCGCTCTCCTGGGCTCCCACTGTGTTTTGTACCGCCAAACTCTCGCTCTCACCTGGGCACCCGCTGTGATTAGTACTGCCGAACTCTCATGCTCTCCTAGGCTCCCGTTCTGTTTAGTACCGCCAAACTCTCGCACTCTCCTCGGTTCCTGCTGTGATTAGTACCGCCGAACTCTCGCACTCTCCTGGGCTCCCACTGTGTTTTGTACTACCGAACTCTCGCGCTTTCCTGGGCTCCCTCTGTGTTTAGTACCGTCGAACTCTCACGCTCTCCTGGGCTCCCGCTGTGTTTAGTACCGCCAAACTTTCACGCTCTCCTGGGCTCCCGCTGTGTTTAGTACTGCCGAACTCTTGCACTCACCTAGGCTCCCGCTGTGTTTAGTACCGCCGAACACTTGCGCTCTCCTGTGCTCCCGATGTGTTCACTACCGCCGAACACTCGAGCTCTCTTGGGCTCCCGCTGTGCTTAGTACCGCCGAACTCTCGCGCTCTCCTGGGCTCCCGCTGTGTTTAGTACCGCCGAACTCTCGCACTCTCCTGGGGTCCTGCTGTGTTAAGTACTGCCGAACTCTCGCATCTTTACCTGGACTCCTGCTATCTTGAGAGTGACCCAAATGTTTCAGTGATCCTCCGTTTTGATCACATTATGTAGTTTCAGACAACTCAGCTCCCTGCTTTCGTAGTCGGTATCACTCTTTTGTTTGTCTGAACTATTCTCCGTCACCTTATGTACCTTCTTGTACTTTTCTTTTGGAGATTTCTTATTGCTGGTTTTCTTTCCCGACCTGCAGACTCGTGCTATGTGTCCTACTTTTCCACACTGTCTGCACACTTTATCTTTGAACCAGCAATCATTGTGGTCATGTGTTGTTCTGCCGCAGCGATAGCACTTCTCTGTTCTGTATGACATTTCATTTGTGCCATATTCTTGCGGTCTCTGTTATATCTCTGCAGCGCCCCGTGCTGCTGCTTCATGTGATACCGCAATGCTGAAAACCTTGTCCAGCGTAAGGTCCTTTTCAGATAAAAGCCATTTCTGGGTTCCTTCACTTTGAAGCCCACACACAAACTTGTCCCTTAAGGTATCTGCCAGTCCCGTTCCAAACTGGCAGTGTTTCGATAGTTTGCGCAGTTCTGTTAAATATTCAGCATTGCTTTCATCCTTATGCTGGTTCCGTTTGTGAAACTTGAATCTTTCTGCTATCAGCAGCGGTGTGGGGTTTAAATGTTCCTGTAGTATCGTCACTATTCTTATGTTCATTAATAAATAGACATTCTTATTATGAACACAGCTAGCTTTTGCTAGACACTTTTATTGAGCACATGTGGACTAGGTACAGTATCTGTAGAGGCATCCATCTTGACTGCTGCCTTGTGGGTAGCCTATTGCCTCATGGGTAATGTAGTCTTGATATACATACAGCTGGGTAGTGTAGTCTTATACATACAGCTATATACAGTTCTACACAGCTCTACGGCTCCACCTAGTGTCCACTATAGAATGACATGTTATTGATCATTACAACTAGGTCTCCAAAACTCTTTTCCACTGGCTTCGCTGGGGTTACTAGATTTCGTAATAAGCCATATGTCTTTGCACCCATTAAATTTAACAATACCGGCGCTTTCTTGTCATCTGACACCTCATTTGCCTTTCAGTATACCTCTATTCGTTCGACATATGTAGCCCAATCTTCGACTTCATTGTCAAATGCGGTGATACTGCCACTCTTTGGCATTTTGGGCGTGGTTTAAAATGGCTTAAAATGGCATCTCCCACGCTTTCCGTCCTCCCCCGCTGCTGCCAACGCCGCTCTCGGCGGTCCTCGTGGCAATGGCGGCGCCCTGTAGGTTTCGCGCGCTTCTCCTGCGCTGCTGCCAACCCCGCTCTCGGCGGTTCTCGTGGCAATGGCAGTGCCTCGCGGGTTTCTGCGCGTCTCTCTCCCTCTCCTCGACACTGCTCGGCCCATGAACACCGGCTGCGCCCTGTGTGCTCTGCCCTCTCTCTCTCTCTCTCCCGTCGATGCTGCTCGGCCCTTTGCTGTGTTGCTCGGTCGGGCTCTAGCCCGCCGCTGTCCGGGAAGTGTCTGCGCACTACCTGTTGCCAGCCCGTTTTGCTGGACCACCGCGACTGGAAAGCCAAGCCTGGCTCTCGACAGCCTCCCCCGCAATTCTCAAGTCTCTGCTGGATGACTGGGCAGTTGCCCGTGATCGACGCCCGTGACTCTGGCCTTGACCTCCAATCTACTGGTCTCCAGGAACGAATCCCTGGGAGGTGATGCAGAGTTGCAGATAGGATCAAATTTGCCTCGTCGCCAATGTTGTGTCTGTCAGTAGTAAGACACAAGACTGCAGGAGAACGGTACAACAGGTGTTTACTCAACGTGGCTCACTCTGGAACTGAACTGTACAGATTACTACTCAGTGCTATATACAGGTGTGGTCACTGCCGGTACTACAGTATACATGAGCTGTAAAAAGTAGTTCCCCCCTTAAAGGTATATACATTACATATACCACTGTGCCACCACCCCTGGTGGGTCTGTCATGCCGGTGGGACAGGACATACCCAGGGATGGTGATGGAGGAGTTTGGGACATTGGCTGAAAGGTATGATTCTGTGAGCATGACTATGTCAGGCTGTTGCTTGTCTAGTCTGTGGGACACTCTCCCAATTTTGGCACAAGCCTCCAGATGTTGGTGAGAAGGACTTTGCAGGGTCAATTGGGCTGGGTGTGCCATTGTCATGTCCAAAGCCGGTGTCGAAGTCGATGCCGGGTGGTCCATCCAGTTTTATTATTATTGTTTTTCGTAGCGGTTTGTTACAACTGAGTGACTTGCTCAGCCATTTCAGAGGGCAGTTCAGAGTCAACCATATTGCTGTGGGCCTGGAGTCACTAAAGTGATTTAAACTAGGAATTCATCTTGCTTCTTCCTCTGCACCCTTTCCAAAGCCTCAATATCACCCATGTGACGAGAGAAAACTGAACACAGTGTTCTGACTGAGGCCTGCCAAGATCTTGTACAAGGACAACATTGTATGCTTTGGTTTACAGTGAATTGTCCTGTGAATACAACCTAGAAACCTACTTGCTTGAGCTATAGCTTCATTGCATTGGCCATGGACCTTTAGAGAGTGATATACTAAAACAACCAGATCTCTTTCACTGCTGGCTTTAATCCTTTTCCTTGTAGGGTATAAGTAAGTTTAGCATTTGACCTGCCCACATGCATGCCACTGCACTTTTCTGAGTTAAACATAATTTGCCAGTCACGAGTCCAATATCCTAACACATTTAAATTGATCTGTAGTAATCGAGCATCCTATATAGTCCTGACTCTCGCACATATCTTGGTATCATCCGCAAACTTGCGGATCATTCCTTCAACACCTACATCTAGATCATGAATGAAAATGGTAAATAGCAAAGGTCCTAACATCAATCCCTGTGGGACATCATCGGTAACCAGGACAATACTGTAACCGGGTGCCTTCCTTAGTCAAATAGCTTCCCAACAGTCACTGGCCAGGTTCACACCTCAGGAATGCCTGAGGTACCAGAATCAGTAACTGTGAAGGTCCCACCTGTGGCAGGATCATTCTAAGCAACCGCAGGAGATCACTGCGCCATCTCCCAATTATCGGTGAGTTGCAACATGCAAGTCACTGACACATTGGCCCAGAAATTCGGGTCCCAACGCATGAGTACGCACGGGGTACTCACACGTGAACCCGATGGAAGTGCCGGTTTCTTGCATGCACTGCGCATGCGCGGGAAACCGGCACTTCCGTTCCTCTGAACGAAGGGGTTCAGAGGTCGAACGCGTGCGCGCGGGAGTCTGCGCGTGCACTTTGAACTTACATTTTTTTTACAGGTTTTTCCGTGAGGGTAAGTCTTTAGATTTTAGAAATGTAAAAACCAGGCGTAAGGCCAGCATTTTAACAGGTAAGTGGTCAATTAATTAAAATTAAAACATTTTTGCCACAGGTTTATTATTTTTAAACACTTTAAAGCAAGGTAAGTTTATTTTTAGCCCTGTTTTTTTATAAAATTATTTTTTTCAAAAATTTAAATTATTGTTTAAAATAGTTATTTATTGTAATTTATAGTTTATTTAAAAAGTGTGATTTAAAAAAAATGTATTTGAAGGTTTACTGTTATTTTGGGGCCCGTATATTCATAAGTTTAGACAGGTGTTTCTGTCAATCTTATGAATGGGCTTTTCCCACCTCTGATTGGCTGCCCATGGCTCACGTGATCCCAGGGGACGCATCGCACTAACTATGCCCCTGGGACACGCAAGCACAGCGCGCCGGGAGTTGGAGCAGGCCCCGGAGCGGAATTCCACGGGAGCCCAGAGCTCAACTGCCGGCGCGCAAGGTAAGTGCAGGTCGGGGGCTTGCACCCGCGGGAAGCCCCCGACCTGAATTTCTGGGCCATTGTTTGCTGCATCAGTGATTTCATCAGTATAAGTGTGTATGTGTATCTGTTTGTCCGTGTGTGTGTGTGTCACTTTGTGTTTGTGTGTGTCTCAGTGTGTATTTTTATCTGTATCTATCTGTGTGTGTCAGTGTATATCTCTATATATTTGTATCTGTGCGTCATTATAAGTGTGTGTGTGTTTCAGTGTACACCTGTATCGATGTCAGTATGTATCTGCGTGTGAATGCTTGTGTCAGTGTGTATCTGTGTGTGTTATTGCGTAACTGTGTCTTTGTGTCTGTGTATCTGTAACTGTGTGTATGTGTCTGTGTGTGTGTGTTTGTATCTGTGTGTGTGTAGGAACGTGGGTTCCTAACTAAAAGACTGAGTTCTACTCAGGCGATCAAACAAAATGAACTTTAATGAAACAAACAGGCTTTAACAAGAAACTGCAGGATAACGTCGAATGTAGGTTTGCTCTCTCTGGAGGCTCCACGAGGACTGCCCCTGCAGTCCTGTGGCTGACGTCATCACGTCATCATGTTTTCCCACCAGTGGGGGATCACGTGATGAACGGCATGACGTCATCACGTTTTAACCGCGCTGTTAAAGCAACCACACTCTGTACAGTTAAGCAGCATAAATAAAGGTACAGACTCAGACTGTAGCTAACATGTTGTTAAAGGAATTATGTACAAGCGATCTGAGTCCTTTGGTGGCTCCGCCACATGTGTGTATTTGTATCTGTGTGTGTGTGTGTGTGTCTGTGTGTGTGTGTGTGTGTATTTGTATCTGTGTGTGTGTTGTAAGAAAATCAGCATGTGCTGTAGTCTTTTGCTGTAAAAGTTTGCTGTAACTTGACCAAACTTAAAAGTTGACCAAATTTAATGTACCAGCATTCTTGGAGAGGCTTTCTGCTGAGCAAATGTAAAATAAACTGCTGCGACTGTGAGCTTTGAAGGCTGCAAGCTGTTAATCAGTTAAGGAAGCGACAGGCCCTGAGCAGGAACAAATGGTTGGACATTACAAAGACAGGTACATCTTCTGGCAAATGGTGTGAACAACCTTGGGGCCCCGGGGTCATGTGTAGCTGAAGGGAGGAGACAGACCTTCGGAGTTCTGCAAAACAGGACATGAGTTAATGAATTTTGCACAATGTGCATTGTGACCAGTGGTCGGCCGACCACATCTGTAAATAACAATGGTCAGCAGACACAGGATGTGTATGTTTGAGAGATTGACAGCTCAGACAAGTTAAGCCGAACATTGGAGCCTGCATGATCGAAATTTACAGAGAAGAACAAGAACTGTATAAAAGACAGTGTCCAAAAGATATCAGCGCTGCAGTTGGAAGGAGGGGCCTGGCCAGTCATCTCGCCTACGAGGACCTACAATCAACGCTGGACTGATCATCTGCGGGTGGTTGTATGTATGATCTCTTATAACACTATTGGTGGATTGCTCGAATACGGGTTTTGAATCTGTCTTAAGGGCAATAAAATCTTAAAGACAGAACTCATGTATCTGGTGTAATTTCTCGTAAATCTCAAGTATGAATCAGTAACCTGTTGGTCTCAGGACTGAGGTCTTACAGTGTATTTGTATCTGTGTGTGTGTGAGTGTGCGAGTGTGTGTGTGTGTGTATCTGTGTGACTGTGAGTGTGTGTTGGTGTGTGTATTAGTGTGTGCTTGTGTCAGTGTGTATCTGTGTGTGTGTCAGTGTGTACCTGTGTGTGTCAGTGTGTATCTGTGTGTGTGTCTGTGTGTGTGTCAGTGTGTATCTGTGTGTGTCAGTATGTATCTGTGTGTGTCAGTGTGTATCTGTGTGTGTGTCAGTGTGTACCTGTGTCTGTGTCAGTGTGTATCTGTGTGTGTGTGTGTGTGTACCTGTGTGTGTCAGTGTGTATCTGTGTGTGTCAGTGTGTACCTGTGTGTGTCAGTGTGTATCTGTGTGTGTCAGTGTGAACCTCTGTGTGTGTGTCAGTGTGTATCTGTGTGTGTGTGTACCTGTGTGTGTCAGTGTGTTTCTGTGTGTGTCAGTGTGTACCTGTGTGTGTCAGTGTGTATCTGTGTGTGTCAGTGTGTACCTGTGTGTGTCAGTGTGTATCTGTGTGTGTCAGTGTGTATCTGTGTGTGTCAGTGTGTACATGTGTGTGTCAGTGTCTACCTGTGTGTGTCAGTGTGTATCTGTGTGTGTCAGTGTGTACCTGCGTGTATCAGTGTGTATCTGTGTGTGTGTCAGTGTGTATCTGTGTGTGTCAGTGTGTATCTGTGTGTGTCAGTGTGTACCTGTGTGTGTCAGTGTGTATCTGTGTGTGTCAATGTGTATCTGTGTGTGTCAGTGTGTACCTGTGTGTGTCAGTGTGTATCTGTGTGTGTCAGTGTGTACCTGTGTGTGTCAGTGTGTACCTGTGTGTGTCAGTGTGTATCTATGTGTGTCAGTGTCTATCTGTGTGTGTCAGTCTGTACCTGTGTGTGTGTCAGTGTGTACCTGTGTGTGTGTGTACCTGTGTGTGTCAGTGTGTACCTGTGTGTGTCAGTGTGTATCTGTGTGTGTCAGTGTGTATCTGTGTGTGTCAGTGTGTACCTGTGTGTGTCAGTGTGTATCTGTGTGTGTCAGTGTGTACCTGTGTGTGAGTCAGTGTGTATCTGTGTGTGTCAGTGTGTATCTGTGTGTGTCAGTGTGTACCTGTGTGCGTGTCAGTATGTATCTGTGTGTGAGTCTGTACCTGTGTGTGTCAGTGTGCATCTGTGTGTGTCAGTGTGTATCTGTCTGTGTGCGTCAGTGTGTATCTGTGTGTGTCGGTGTGTACCTGTGTGTGTCAATGTGTATCTGTGTGTGTCACTGTGTACCTGTATGTGTCAGTGTGTACCTGTGTGGGCCAGTGTGTATCTGTGTTTGTCAGTGTGTACCTGTGTGTGTCAGTGTGTATTTGTGTGTGTCAGTGTGTATCTGTGTGTGTGTTTGTGTGTACCTGTGTGTGTCCGTGTGTATCTGTGTGTGTCAGTGTACACCTGTGTGTGACAGTGTGTATCTGTGTGTTTCAGTGTGTATCTGTGTGTGTGTGTATGTACCTGTGTGTGTCAGTGTCTATCTGTGTGTGTCAGTGTGTGCCTGTGTGTGTCTGTGTGTATCTGTGTGTCAGTGTGTATCTGTGTGTGTCAGTGTGTACCTGTGTGTGTCTGTGTGTATCTGTGTGTCAGTGTGTATCTGTGTGTGTCAGTGTGTACCTGTGTGTGTCAGTGTGCATCTGTGTGTGTCAGTGTGTACCTGTGTGTGTCAGTGTGTATCTGTGTGTGTCAGTGTGAACCTGTGTGTGTCAGTGTGTGCCTGTGTGTATCAATGTGTACCTATGTGTGTCAGAGTATACCTGTGTGTGTCAATGTGTATCTGTGTGTTTTAGTGTGTACCTGTGTGTGTCAGTGTGTATCTGTGTGTGTCAGTGTGTATCTGTGTGTGTTTGTGTGTGTGTATCTGTGTGTGTCAGTGTGTATGTGTGTGTGTCAGTGTGTACCTGTGTGTGTCAGTGTGTATCTGTGTGTGTTTGTGTGTGTGTATCTGTGTGTGTCAGTGTGTATGTGTGTGTGTCAGTGTGTACCTGTGTGTGTCAGTGTGTATCTGTGTGTGTCAGTGTGTATCTGTGTGTGTCTCTGTATACCTCTGTGTGTCAGTGTGTATCTGTGTGTGTCAGTGTGTACCTGTGTGTGTCAGTGTGTATCTGTGTGTGTCAATGTGTACCTGTGTGTGTCAGTGTGTACCTGTGTGTGTCAGTGTGCACCTGTGTGTGTCAGTGTGTATCTGTGTGTGTCAGTGTGTACCTGTGTGTGTCAGTGTGTATCTGTGTGTGTCAGAGTGTACCTGTGTGTATCAGTGTTTGTCTGTGTGTGTCAATGTGTACCTGTGTGTGTCTGTGTGTATCTGTGTATGTCAGTGTGTATCTGTGTGTATGTCCGTGTGTATCTGTGTGTGTCAGTGTGTACCTGTGTGTGTCAGTGTGTATCTGTGTGTATGTCCGTGTGTATCTGTGTGTGTCAGTGTGTACCTGTGTGTGTCAGTGTATGTCTGTGTGTGTCAATGTGTACCTGTGTGTGTCTGTGTGTATCTGTGTATGTCAGTGTGTATCTGTGTGTATGTCCGTGTGTATCTGTGTGTGTCAGTGTGTAGCTGTGTGTGTCAGTGTGTATCTGTGTGTGTCAGTGTGTACCTGTGTGTGTCAGTGTGTATCTGTGTGTGTCAGTGTGTACCTGTTTGTGTCAGTGTGTATCTGTGTGAGTCAGTGTGTACCTGTGTGTGTCAATGTGTACCTGTGTGTGTCAGTGTGCATCTGTGTGCGTCAGTGAGTGCCTGTGTGTGTCATTGTGTACATATGTTTGTCAGTGTGTATTGTGTGAGTCAGTGCGTACCTGTGTGTGTCCGTGTGTATCTATGGGTGTCAGTGTTTATCTGTGTGTGTCAGTGTGTATCTGTGTGTGTCAGTGTGTATCTGTGTATGTCAGTGTGTACATGTGTGTGTCAGTGTGTACCTGTGTGTGTCAGTGTGTACCTGTTTATGTCAGTGTGTATCTGTGTGTGTCAGTGTGTATTGTGTGAGTCAGTGTGTAGCTGTGTGTGTCAGTTTGTATCGTGTGTGTCAATGTGTACCTGTGTGTGTCAGTGTGTATCTGTGTGTGACAGTGTGTGTCTGTGTGTGTCAGTGTGTACCTGTGTGTGTCAGTGTGTATCTGTGTGTATCAGTGTGTGCCTGTGTATGTCAGTGTTTATCTGTGTGTCAGTGTGTATCTGTGTGTGTCAGTGTGTACCTGTGTGTGTCAGTGTGTGACTGTGTGTATCAATGTGTACCTATGTGTGTCAGAGTATACCTGTGTGTGTCAATGTGTATCTGTTTTTGTCAGTGTGTACTATGTGTGTCAGTGTGTATTTGCGTGTGTCAGTGTGTATCTGTGTGTGTCAGTGTGTACCTGTGTGTGTCAGTGTGTACCTGTGTGTGTCAGTGTGTATCTGTGTGTGTCAGTGTGTATCTGTGTGTGTCAGTGTGTACCTCTGTGTGTCAGTGTGTATCTGTGTGTGTCAGTGTGTACTTGTGTGTGTCGGTGTGTATCTGTGTATGTCAGTGTGTATCTGTGTGTGTCCGTGTGTATCTGTGGGTGTCAGTGTGTACCTGTGTGTGTCCGTGTGTACCTGTGTGTGTCAGTGTGTATCTGTGTATGTCAGTGTGTATCTGTGTGTGTCAGTGTGTATCTGTGTGTGTCCGTGTGTACCTGTGTGTGTCAGTGTGTATCTGTGTGTGTCACTGTGTACCTGTGTGTGTCAGTGTGTATCTATGTTTGTCCGTTTGTATCTTTGTGTGTCAGTGTGTACCTGTGTGTGTCAGTGTGTATCTGTGTGTGTGTCAATGTGCATCTGTGTGTGTGGCAGTGTGTATCTGTGTGTGTTAGTGTGTACCTGTGTATGTCAGTGTGTACCTGTGTGTGTCAGTGTGTATCTGTGTGTGTTACTGTGTACCTGTGTGTGTCAGTGTGTATCTGTGTGTGTCAGTTTGTATCTGTGTGTGTCAGTGTGTACCTGTGTGAGTCAGTGTGTATCTGTGTGTGACAGTGTGTGTCTGTGTGTGTCAGTGTGTACCTGTGTGTGTCAGTGTGTATCTGTGTATGTCAGTGTGTATCTGTGAGTGTCAGTGTGTATCTGTGTGTGTCAGTGTGTGCCTGTGTGTGTCATTGTGTACATATGTTTGTCAGTGTGTATTGTGTGAGTCAGTTTGTACCTGTGTGAGTCAGTGTGTATCTGTGTGTGACAGTGTGTGTCTGTGTGTGTCAGTGTGTACCTGTGTGTGTCAGTGTGTATCTGTGGGTGTCAGTGTGTATCTGTGTGTGTCAGTGTGTATCTGTGTGTGTCAGTGTGTACCTGTGTGTGTCAGTGTGTACCTGTTTGTGTCAGTGTGTATCTGTGTGTGTCAGTGTGTACCTGTGTGTGTCAGTGTCTATCTGTGTGTATCATTGTGTGCCTGTGTATGTCAGTGTTTATCTGTGTGTCAGTGTGTATCTGTGTGTGTCAGTGTGTACCTGTGTGTGTCAGTGTGTACCTGTGTGTGTCAGTGTGCATCTGTGTGTGTCACTGTGTACCTGTGTGTGTCAGTGTGTATCTGTGTGTGTCAGTTTGTATCTGTGTGTGTCAGTGTGTACCTGTGTGTGTCAGTGTGTATCTGTGTGTGACAGTGTGTATCTGTGTGTGTCAGTGTGTATCTGTGTGTGTCAGTGTGTACCTGTGTGTGTCAATGTGTACCTGTGTATGTCAGTATGTATCTGTGTGTGTCAGTGTGTGCCTGTGTGTGTCATTGTGTACATATGTTTGTCAGTGTGTATTGTGTGAGTCAGTGTGTACCTGTGTGTGTCCGTGTGTATCTGTGGATGTCAGTGTGTATCTGTGTGTGTCAGTGTGTATCTGTGTGTGTCAGTGTGTATCTGTGTATGTCAGTGTGTACCTGTGTGTGTCAGTGTGTACCTGTGTGTGTCAGTGTGTATCTGTGTGTGTCAGTGTGTACCTGTGTGTGTCAGTGTCTATCTGTGTGTATCAGTGTGTGCCTGTGTATGTCAGTGTTTATCTGTGTGTCAGTGTGTATCTGTGTGTGTCAGTGTGTACTTGTGTGTGTCAGTGTGTGACTGTGTGTATCAATGTGTACCTATGTGTGTCAGAGTATACCTGTGTGTGTCAATGTGTATCTGTTTTTCTCAGTGTGTACCTGTGTGTGTCAGTGTGTATCTGTGTGTGTCAGTGTGTATCTGTGTGTGTTTGTGTTTGTGTATCTGTGTGTGTCAGTGTTTATCTGCGTGTGTCAATGTGTACCTGTGTGTGTCAGTGTGTATCTGTGTGTGTCAGTGTGTACCTCTGTGTGTCAGTGTGTATCTGTGTGTGTCAGTGTGTACTTGTGTGTGTCGGTGTGTATCTGTGTATGTCAGTGTGTATCTGTGTGTGTCCGTGTGTATCTGTGGGTGTCAGTCTGTACCTGTGTGTGTCAGTGTGTATCTGTGTATGTCAGTGTGTATCGGTGTGTGTCAGTGTGTATCTGTGTGTGTCAGTGTGTACCTGTGTGTGTCAGTGTGTATCTGTGTGTGTCACTGTGTACCTGTGTGTGTCAGTGTGTATCTATGTGTGTCAGTTTGTATCTGTGTGTGTCAGTGTGTACCTGTGTATGTCAGTGTGTATCTGTGTGTGTGTCAGTGTGCATCTGTGTGTGTGGCAGTGTGTATCTGTGTGTGTTAGTGTGTACCTGTGTGTGTCAGTGTGTACCTGTGTGTGTCAGTGTGTATCTGTGTGTGTCACTGTGTACCTGTGTGTGTCAGTGTGTATCTGTGTGTGACAGTGTGTGTCTGTGTGTGTCAGTGTGTACCTGTGTGTGTCAGTGTGTATCTGTGTGTGTCAGTGTGTACCTGTGTGTGTCAGTGTGTATCTGTGTGTGTCAGAGTTTACCTCTGTGTGTCAGTGTGTATCTGTTTGTGTCAGTGTGTACCTGTGTGTGTCGGTGTGTATCTGTGTGTGTCAGTGTATACCTGTGTGTGTCAGTGTGTGCCTGTGTGTCAATGTTTACCTATGTGTGTCAGAGTATACCTGTGTGTGTCAATGTGTATCTGTGTGTGTCAGTGTGTACCTGTGTGTGTCAGTGTGTATCTGTGTGTGGCAGTATGTATCTGTGTGTGTGTGTGTGTGTGTGTGTATCTGTGTGTGTCAGTGTGTATCGGTGTGTGTCAGTGTGTATCTGTGTGTGTCAGTGTGTACCTGTTTGTGTCGGTGTGTATCTGGGTATGTCAGTGTGCATCTGTGTGTCCGTGTGCATCTGTGGGTGTCAGTGTGTAGCTGTGTGTGTCAGTGTGTATCTGTGTGTGTCAGTGTGTACCTGTGTGTGTCAGTGTGTATCTGTGTATGTCAGCGTGTATCTGTGTGTGTCAGTGTGTATCTGTGTATGTCAGCGTGTATCTGTGTGTTTCAGTGTGTATCTGTGTGTGTCAGTGTGTACCTGTTTGCGTCAGTGTGTATCTGTGTGCATCAGTGTGTACCTGTGTGTGTCAGTGTGTACCTGTGTGTGTCAGTGTGTATCTGTGTGTGTCAGTGTGTGCCTGTGTGTGTCAGTGTGTACCTATGTTTGTCAGTATGTATTGTGTGAGTCAGTGTGTACCTGTGTCTGTCAGTGTGTAATTGTGTGTGTCAGTGTGTATCTGTGTGTGTTTGTCAGTGTGAATGTGTGTGATTCAGTGTGTATCTGTGTGTGTGTGTCAGTGTGTATCTGTCTGTGTGTGTCACTGTGTATCTGTGTGTGTCAGTGTGTACCTGTGTGCGTCAGTGTGTATCTGTGTGTGTCACTGTGTACCTGTGTGTGTCAGTGTGTACCTGTGTGTGCCAGTGTGTATCTGTGTTTGTCAGTGTGTACCTGTGTGTGTCAGTGTGTATCTGTGTGTGTCAGTGTGTATCTGTGTGTGTGTTTGTGTGTACCTGTCTGTGTCAGTGTGTATCTGTGTGTGTCAGTGTGTACCTGTGTGTGTCAGTGTGTACCTGTGTGTGCCAGTGTGTATCTGTGTTTGTCAGTGTGTACCTGTGTGTGTCAGTGTGTATCTGTGTGTGTCAGTGTGTATCTGTGTGTGTGTTTGTGTGTACCTGTCTGTGTCAGTGTGTATCTGTGTGTGTCAGTGTATAACTGTGTGTGACAGTGTGTATCTGTGTGTTTCAGTGTGTATCTGTGTGTGTGTGTACCTGTGTGTGTCAGTGTGTACCTGTGTGTGTCAGTGTGTGCCTGTGTGTATCAATGTGTACCTATGTGTGTCAGAGTATACCTGTGTGTGTCAATGTGTATCTGTTTTTGTCAGTGTGTACCTGTGTGTGTCAGTGTGTATCTGTGTGTGTCAGTGTGTATCTGTGTGTGTTTGTGTTTGTGTATCTATGTGTGTCAGTGTTTATCTGTGTGTGTCAGTGTGTACCTGTGTGTGTCAGTGAGTATCTGTGTGTGTCAGTGTGTATCTGTGTGTGTCAGTTTGTACCTCTGTGTGTCAGTGTGTATATGTTGGTGTCAGTGTGTACTTGTGTGTGTCGGTGTGTATCTGTGTATGTCAGTGTGTATCTGTGTGTGTCCGTGTGTATCTGTGTGTGTTTGTGTGTGTGTATCTGTGTGTGTCAGTGTGTATCAGTGTGTACCTGTGTGTGTCAGTGTGTATCTGTGTGTGTCAGTGTGTATCTGTGTGTGTCAGTGTATACCTCTGTGTGTCAGTGTGTATCTGTGTGTGTCAGTGTGTACCTGTGTGTGTCAGTGTTTATCTGTGTGTGTCAATGTGTACCTGTGTGTGTCAGTGTGTACCTGTGTGTGTCAGTGTGCACCTGTGTGTGTCAGTGTGTATCTGTGTGTGTCAGTGTGTACCTGTGTGTGTCAGTGTGTATCTGTGTGTGTCAGAGTGTACCTGTGTGTGTCAGTGTATGTCTGTGTGTGTCAATGTGTACCTGTGTGTGTCTGTGTGTATCTGTGTATGTCAGTGTGTATCTGTGTGTGTGTCCGTGTGTAGTTGTGGGTGTCAGTGTGTAGCTGTGTGTGTCAGTGTGTATCTGTGTGTGTCAGTGTGTACCTGTGTGTGTCAGTGTGTATCTGTGTGTGTCAGTGTGTACCTGTTTGTGTCAGTGTGTATCTGTGTGTGTCAGTGTGTACCTGTGTGTGTCAATGTGTACCTGTGTGTGTCAGTGTGTATCTGTGTGTGTCAGTGTGTGCCTGTGTGTGTCATTGTGTACATATGTTTGTCAGTGTGTTTTGTGTGAGTCAGTGTGTACCTGTGTGTGTCCGTGTGTATCTGTGGGTGTCAGTGTGTAGCTGTGTGTGTCGGTGTGTACCTGTGTGTGTCAGTGTGTATCTGTGTATGTCAGTGTGCACCTGTGTGTATCAGTGTGTACCTGTTTGTGTCAGTGTGTATCTGTGTGTCAGTGTGTATCTGTGTGCGTCAGTGTGTACCTGTGTGAGTCAGTGTGTGCCTGTGTGTATCAATGTGTACCTATGTGTGTCAGAGTATACCTGTGTGTGTCAATGTGTATCTGTTTTTGTCAGTGTGTACCTGTGTGTGTCAGTGTGTGTCTGTGTGTGTCAGTGTGTATCTGTGTGTGTTTGTGTTTGTGTATCTATGTGTGTCAGTGTTTATCTGTGTGTCAGTGTGTACCTGTTTGTGTCAGTGTGTATCTGTGTGTGTCAGTGTGTATCTGTGTGTGTCAGTGTGTACCTCTGTGTGTCAGTGTGTATCTGTTGGTGTCAGTGTGTACTTGTGTGTGTCGGTGTGTATCTGTGTATGTCAGTGTGTATCTGTGTGTGTCCGTGTGTATCTGTGAGTGTCACTGTGTAGCTGTGTGTGTCAGTGGGTATCTGTGGGTGTCAGTGTGTACCTGTGTGTGTCAGTGTGTATCTGTGTATGTCAGTGTGTACCTGTGTGTGTTAGTGTGTATCTGTGTGTGTCAGCGTGTACCTGTTTGTGTCAGTGTGTATCTGTCTGTATCAGTGTGCACCTGTGTGTGTCATTGTCGACCAGTGTGTGTCAGCGTGAACCTGTGTGTGTCAGTGTGTGTCTGTGTATGTCAGTGTGTATCTGTGTGTGTCAGTGTGTATATGTGTGTGTCAGTGTGTATCTGTGTGAGTGTCAGTGTGTACCTGTGTGTGACAGTGTGTATCTGTGTGTGTCACTGTGTACCTGTGTGTGTCAGTGTGTATCTATGTGTGTCAGTTTGTATCTGTGTGTGTCAGTGTGTACCTGTGTGTGTCAGTGTGTATCTGTGTGTGTCCGTGTGTATCTGTGGATGTCAGTGTGTATCTGTGTGTGTCAGTGTGTATCTGTGTGTGTCAGTGTGTATCTGTGTATGTCAGTGTGTACCTGTGTGTGTCAGTGTGTACCTGTGTGTGTCAGTGTGTATCTGTGTGTGTCAGTGTGTACCTGTGTGTGTCAGTGTCTATCTGTGTGTATCAGTGTGTGCCTGTGTATGTCAGTGTTTATCTGTGTGTCAGTGTGTATCTGTGTGTGTCAGTGTGTACTTGTGTGTGTCAGTGTGTGACTGTGTGTATCAATGTGTACCTATGTGTGTCAGAGTATACCTGTGTGTGTCAATGTGTATCTGTTTTTCTCAGTGTGTACCTGTGTGTGTCAGTGTGTATCTGTGTGTGTCAGTGTGTATCTGTGTGTGTTTGTGTTTGTGTATCTGTGTGTGTCAGTGTTTATCTGCGTGTGTCAATGTGTACCTGTGTGTGTCAGTGTGTATCTGTGTGTGTCAGTGTGTACCTCTGTGTGTCAGTGTGTATCTGTGTGTGTCAGTGTGTACTTGTGTGTGTCGGTGTGTATCTGTGTATGTCAGTGTGTATCTGTGTGTGTCCGTGTGTATCTGTGGGTGTCAGTGTGTACCTGTGTGTGTCAGTGTGTATCTGTGTATGTCAGTGTGTATCGGTGTGTGTCAGTGTGTATCTGTGTGTGTCAGTGTGTACCTGTGTGTGTCAGTGTGTATCTGTGTGTGTCACTGTGTACCTGTGTGTGTCAGTGTGTATCTATGTGTGTCAGTTTGTATCTGTGTGTGTCAGTGTGTACCTGTGTGTGTCAGTGTGTATCTGTGTGTGTGTCAGTGTGCATCTGTGTGTGTGGCAGTGTGTATCTGTGTGTGTTAGTGTGTACCTGTGTGTGTCAGTGTGTACCTGTGTGTGTCAGTGTGTATCTGTGTGTGTCACTGTGTACCTGTGTGTGTCAGTGTGTATCTGTGTGTGACAGTGTGTGTCTGTGTGTGTCAGTGTGTACCTGTGTGTGTCAGTGTGTATCTGTGTGTGTCAGTGTGTACCTGTGTGTGTCAGTGTGTATCTGTGTGTGTCAGAGTTTACCTCTGTGTGTCAGTGTGTATCTGTTTGTGTCAGTGTGTACCTGTGTGTGTCGGTGTGTATCTGTGTGTGTCAGTGTATACCTGTGTGTGTCAGTGTGTGCCTGTGTGTCAATGTTTACCTATGTGTGTCAGAGTATACCTGTGTGTGTCAATGTGTATCTGTGTGTGTCAGTGTGTACCTGTGTGTGTCAGTGTGTATCTGTGTGTGGCAGTATGTATCTGTGTGTGTGTGTGTGTGTGTGTGTATCTGTGTGTGTCAGTGTGTATCGGTGTGTGTCAGTGTGTATCTGTGTGTGTCAGTGTGTACCTGTTTGTGTCGGTGTGTATCTGGGTATGTCAGTGTGCATCTGTGTGTCCGTGTGCATCTGTGGGTGTCAGTGTGTAGCTGTGTGTGTCAGTGTGTATCTGTGTGTGTCAGTGTGTACCTGTGTGTGTCAGTGTGTATCTGTGTATGTCAGCGTGTATCTGTGTGTTTCAGTGTGTATCTGTGTGTGTCAGTGTGTACCTGTTTGCGTCAGTGTGTATCTGTGTGCATCAGTGTGTACCTGTGTGTGTCAGTGTGTACCTGTGTGTGTCAGAGTGTATCTGTGTGTGTCAGTGTGTGCCTGTGTGTGTCAGTGTGTACCTATGTTTGTCAGTGTGTATTGTGTGAGTCAGTGTGTACCTGT
Source organism: Somniosus microcephalus (assembly GCF_052327205.1). Taxonomy (NCBI): domain Eukaryota; kingdom Metazoa; phylum Chordata; class Chondrichthyes; order Squaliformes; family Somniosidae; genus Somniosus; species Somniosus microcephalus. The sequence continues at coordinate 173,709,794 of NC_140992.1, forward strand.
GTCTGTCAGTGTGTAATTGTGTGTGTCAGTGTGTATCTGTGTGTGTTTGTCAGTGTGAATGTGTGTGATTCAGTGTGTATCTGTGTGTGTGTGTCAGTGTGTATCTGTCTGTGTGTGTCACTGTGTATCTGTGTGTGTCAGTGTGTACCATGTGCGTCAGTGTGTATCTGTGTGTGTCACTGTGTACCTGTGTGTGTCAGTGTGTACCTGTGTGTGCCAGTGTGTATCTGTGTTTGTCAGTGTGTACCTGTGTGTGTCAGTGTGTATCTGTGTGTGTCAGTGTGTATCTGTGTGTGTGTTTGTGTGTACCTGTCTGTGTCAGTGTGTATCTGTGTGTGTCAGTGTATAACTGTGTGTGACAGTGTGTATCTGTGTGTTTCAGTGTGTATCTGTGTGTGTGTGTACCTGTGTGTGTCAGTGTGTACCTGTGTGTGTCAGTGTGTGCCTGTGTGTATCAATGTGTACCTATGTGTGTCAGAGTATACCTGTGTGTGTCAATGTGTATCTGTTTTTGTCAGTGTGTACCTGTGTGTGTCAGTGCGTATCTGTGTGTGTCAGTGTGTATCTGTGTGTGTTTGTGTTTGTGTATCTATGTGTGTCAGTGTTTATCTGTGTGTGTCAGTGTGTACCTGTGTGTGTCAGTGAGTATCTGTGTGTGTCAGTGTGTATCTGTGTGTGTCAGTTTGTACCTCTGTGTGTCAGTGTGTATCTGTTGGTGTCAGTGTGTACTTGTGTGTGTCGGTGTGTATCTGTGTATGTCAGTGTGTATCTGTGTGTGTCCGTGTGTATCTGTGTGTGTTTGTGTGTGTGTATCTGTGTGTGTCAGTGTGTATCAGTGTGTACCTGTGTGTGTCAGTGTGTATCTGTGTGTGTCAGTGTGTATCTGTGTGTGTCAGTGTATACCTCTGTGTGTCAGTGTGTATCTGTGTGTGTCAGTGTGTACCTGTGTGTGTCAGTGTTTATCTGTGTGTGTCAATGTGTACCTGTGTGTGTCAGTGTGTACCTGTGTGTGTCAGTGTGCACCTGTGTGTGTCAGTGTGTATCTGTGTGTGTCAGTGTGTAGCTGTGTGTGTCAGTGTGTATCTGTGTGTGTCAGTGTGTACCTGTGTGTGTCAGTGTGTATCTGTGTGTATCAGTGTGTACCTGTTTGTGTCAGTGTGTATCTGTGTGTGTCAGTGTGTACCTGTGTGTGTCAATGTGTACCTGTGTGTGTCAGTGTGTATCTGTGTGTGTCAGTGTGTGCCTGTGTGTGTCATTGTGTACATATGTTTGTCAGTGTGTATTGTGTGAGTCAGTGTGTACCTGTGTGTGTCCGTGTGTATCTGTGGGTGTCAGTGTGTAGCTGTGTGTGTCGGTGTGTACCTGTGTGTGTCAGTGTGTATCTGTGTATGTCAGTGTGCACCTGTGTGTATCAGTGTGTACCTGTTTGTGTCAGTGTGTATCTGTGTGTCAGTGTGTATCTGTGTGCGTCAGTGTGTACCTGTGTGAGTCAGTGTGTGCCTGTGTGTATCAATGTGTACCTATGTGTGTCAGAGTATACCTGTGTGTGTCAATGTGTATCTGTTTTTGTCAGTGTGTACCTGTGTGTGTCAGTGTGTGTCTGTGTGTGTCAGTGTGTATCTGTGTGTGTTTGTGTTTGTGTATCTATGTGTGTCAGTGTTTATCTGTGTGTCAGTGTGTACCTGTTTGTGTCAGTGTGTATCTGTGTGTGTCAGTGTGTATCTGTGTGTGTCAGTGTGTACCTCTGTGTGTCAGTGTGTATCTGTTGGTGTCAGTGTGTACTTGTGTGTGTCGGTGTGTATCTGTGTATGTCAGTGTGTATCTGTGTGTGTCCGTGTGTATCTGTGAGTGTCACTGTGTAGCTGTGTGTGTCAGTGGGTATCTGTGGGTGTCAGTGTGTACCTGTGTGTGTCAGTGTGTATCTGTGTATGTCAGTGTGTACCTGTGTGTGTTAGTGTGTATCTGTGTGTGTCAGCGTGTACCTGTTTGTGTCAGTGTGTATCTGTCTGTATCAGTGTGCACCTGTGTGTGTCATTGTCGACCAGTGTGTGTCAGCGTGAACCTGTGTGTGTCAGTGTGTGTCTGTGTATGTCAGTGTGTATCTGTGTGTGTCAGTGTGTATATGTGTGTGTCAGTGTGTATCTGTGTGAGTGTCAGTGTGTACCTGTGTGTGACAGTGTGTATCTGTGTGTGTCACTGTGTACCTGTGTGTGTCAGTGTGTATCTATGTGTGTCAGTTTGTATCTGTGTGTGTCAGTGTGTACCTGTGTGTGTCAGTGTGTATCTGTGTGTGTGTCAGTGTGCATCTGTGTGTGTGGCAGTGTGTATCTGTGTGTGTTAGTGTGTACCTGTGTGTGTCAGTGTGTACCTGTGTGTGTCAGTGTGTATCTGTGTGTGTCACTGTGTACCTGTGTGTGTCAGTGTGTATCTGTGTGTGTCAGTTTGTATCGTGTGTGTCAATGTGTACCTGTGTGTGTCAGTGTGTATCTGTGTGTGACAGTGTGTGTCTGTGTGTGTCAGTGTGTACCTGTGTGTGTCAGTGTGTATCTGTGTGTGTCAGTGTGTACCTGTGTGTGTCAATGTGTATCTGTGTGTGTCAGAGTTTACCTCTGTGTGTCAGTGTGTATCTGTTTGTGTCAGTGTGTACCTGTGTGTGTCGGTGTGTATCTGTGTGTGTCAGTGTGTACCTGTGTATGTCAGTGTGTGCCTGTGTGTATCAATGTTTACCTATGTGTGTCAGAGTATACCTGTGTGTGACAATGTGTATCTGTGTGTGTCAGTGTGTACCTGTGTGTGTCAGTGTGTATCTGTGTGTGTCAGTATGTATCTGTGTGTGTGTGTGTGTGTGTATCTGTGTGTGTCTGTGTGTATCGGTGTGTGTCAGTGTGTATCTGTGTGTGTCAGTGTGTACCTCTGTGTGTCAGTGTGTATCTGTGTGTGTCAGTGTGTACCTGTTTGTGTCGGTGTGTATCTGGGTATGTCAGTGTGCATCTGTGTGTGTCCGTGTGCATCTGTGGGTGTCAGTGTGTAGCTGTGTGTGTCAGTGTGTATCTGTGTGTGTCAGTGTGTACCTGTGTGTGTCAGTGTGTATCTGTGTATGTCAGTGTGTATCTGTGTGTTTCAGTGTGTATCTGTGTGTGTCAGTGTGTACCTGTTTGCGTCAGTGTGTATCTGTGTGTGTCAGTGTGTACCTGTGTGTGTCAGTGTGTACCTGTGTGCGTCAGTGTGTATCTGTGTGTGTCACTGTGTACCTGTGTGTGTCAGTGTGTACCTGTGTGTGCCAGTGTGTATCTGTGTTTGTCAGTGTGTACCTGTGTGTGTCAGTGTGTATCTGTGTGTGTCAGTGTGTATCTGTGTGTGTGTTTGTGTGTACCTGTCTGTGTCAGTGTGTATCTGTGTGTGTCAGTGTATAACTGTGTGTGACAGTGTGTATCTGTGTGTTTCAGTGTGTATCTGTGTGTGTGTGTACCTGTGTGTGTCAGTGTGTACCTGTGTGTGTCAGTGTGTGCCTGTGTGTATCAATGTGTACCTATGTGTGTCAGAGTATACCTGTGTGTGTCAATGTGTATCTGTTTTTGTCAGTGTGTACCTGTGTGTGTCAGTGTGTATCTGTGTGTGTCAGTGTGTATCTGTGTGTGTTTGTGTTTGTGTATCTATGTGTGTCAGTGTTTATCTGTGTGTGTCAGTGTGTACCTGTGTGTGTCAGTGAGTATCTGTGTGTGTCAGTGTGTATCTGTGTGTGTCAGTTTGTACCTCTGTGTGTCAGTGTGTATCTGTTGGTGTCAGTGTGTACTTGTGTGTGTCGGTGTGTATCTGTGTATGTCAGTGTGTATCTGTGTGTGTCCGTGTGTATCTGTGTGTGTTTGTGTGTGTGTATCTGTGTGTGTCAGTGTGTATCAGTGTGTACCTGTGTGTGTCAGTGTGTATCTGTGTGTGTCAGTGTGTATCTGTGTGTGTCAGTGTATACCTCTGTGTGTCAGTGTGTATCTGTGTGTGTCAGTGTGTACCTGTGTGTGTCAGTGTTTATCTGTGTGTGTCAATGTGTACCTGTGTGTGTCAGTGTGTACCTGTGTGTGTCAGTGTGCACCTGTGTGTGTCAGTGTGTATCTGTGTGTGTCAGTGTGTACCTGTGTGTGTCAGTGTGTATCTGTGTGTGTCAGAGTGTACCTGTGTGTGTCAGTGTATGTCTGTGTGTGTCAATGTGTACCTGTGTGTGTCTGTGTGTATCTGTGTATGTCAGTGTGTATCTGTGTGTGTGTCCGTGTGTAGTTGTGGGTGTCAGTGTGTAGCTGTGTGTGTCAGTGTGTATCTGTGTGTGTCAGTGTGTACCTGTGTGTGTCAGTGTGTATCTGTGTGTGTCAGTGTGTACCTGTTTGTGTCAGTGTGTATCTGTGTGTGTCAGTGTGTACCTGTGTGTGTCAATGTGTACCTGTGTGTGTCAGTGTGTATCTGTGTGTGTCAGTGTGTGCCTGTGTGTGTCATTGTGTACATATGTTTGTCAGTGTGTATTGTGTGAGTCAGTGTGTACCTGTGTGTGTCCGTGTGTATCTGTGGGTGTCAGTGTGTAGCTGTGTGTGTCGGTGTGTACCTGTGTGTGTCAGTGTGTATCTGTGTATGTCAGTGTGCACCTGTGTGTATCAGTGTGTACCTGTTTGTGTCAGTGTGTATCTGTGTGTCAGTGTGTATCTGTGTGCGTCAGTGTGTACCTGTGTGAGTCAGTGTGTGCCTGTGTGTATCAATGTGTACCTATGTGTGTCAGAGTATACCTGTGTGTGTCAATGTGTATCTGTTTTTGTCAGTGTGTACCTGTGTGTGTCAGTGTGTGTCTGTGTGTGTCAGTGTGTATCTGTGTGTGTTTGTGTTTGTGTATCTATGTGTGTCAGTGTTTATCTGTGTGTCAGTGTGTACCTGTTTGTGTCAGTGTGTATCTGTGTGTGTCAGTGTGTATCTGTGTGTGTCAGTGTGTACCTCTGTGTGTCAGTGTGTATCTGTTGGTGTCAGTGTGTACTTGTGTGTGTCGGTGTGTATCTGTGTATGTCAGTGTGTATCTGTGTGTGTCCGTGTGTATCTGTGAGTGTCACTGTGTAGCTGTGTGTGTCAGTGGGTATCTGTGGGTGTCAGTGTGTACCTGTGTGTGTCAGTGTGTATCTGTGTATGTCAGTGTGTACCTGTGTGTGTTAGTGTGTATCTGTGTGTGTCAGCGTGTACCTGTTTGTGTCAGTGTGTATCTGTCTGTATCAGTGTGCACCTGTGTGTGTCATTGTCGACCAGTGTGTGTCAGCGTGAACCTGTGTGTGTCAGTGTGTGTCTGTGTATGTCAGTGTGTATCTGTGTGTGTCAGTGTGTATATGTGTGTGTCAGTGTGTATCTGTGTGAGTGTCAGTGTGTACCTGTGTGTGACAGTGTGTATCTGTGTGTGTCACTGTGTACCTGTGTGTGTCAGTGTGTATCTATGTGTGTCAGTTTGTATCTGTGTGTGTCAGTGTGTACCTGTGTGTGTCAGTGTGTATCTGTGTGTGTGTCAGTGTGCATCTGTGTGTGTGGCAGTGTGTATCTGTGTGTGTTAGTGTGTACCTGTGTGTGTCAGTGTGTACCTGTGTGTGTCAGTGTGTATCTGTGTGTGTCACTGTGTACCTGTGTGTGTCAGTGTGTATCTGTGTGTGTCAGTTTGTATCGTGTGTGTCAATGTGTACCTGTGTGTGTCAGTGTGTATCTGTGTGTGACAGTGTGTGTCTGTGTGTGTCAGTGTGTACCTGTGTGTGTCAGTGTGTATCTGTGTGTGTCAGTGTGTACCTGTGTGTGTCAATGTGTATCTGTGTGTGTCAGAGTTTACCTCTGTGTGTCAGTGTGTATCTGTTTGTGTCAGTGTGTACCTGTGTGTGTCGGTGTGTATCTGTGTGTGTCAGTGTGTACCTGTGTATGTCAGTGTGTGCCTGTGTGTATCAATGTTTACCTATGTGTGTCAGAGTATACCTGTGTGTGACAATGTGTATCTGTGTGTGTCAGTGTGTACCTGTGTGTGTCAGTGTGTATCTGTGTGTGTCAGTATGTATCTGTGTGTGTGTGTGTGTGTGTATCTGTGTGTGTCTGTGTGTATCGGTGTGTGTCAGTGTGTATCTGTGTGTGTCAGTGTGTACCTCTGTGTGTCAGTGTGTATCTGTGTGTGTCAGTGTGTACCTGTTTGTGTCGGTGTGTATCTGGGTATGTCAGTGTGCATCTGTGTGTGTCCGTGTGCATCTGTGGGTGTCAGTGTGTAGCTGTGTGTGTCAGTGTGTATCTGTGTGTGTCAGTGTGTACCTGTGTGTGTCAGTGTGTATCTGTGTATGTCAGTGTGTATCTGTGTGTTTCAGTGTGTATCTGTGTGTGTCAGTGTGTACCTGTTTGCGTCAGTGTGTATCTGTGTGTGTCAGTGTGTACCTGTGTGTGTCAGTGTGTACCTGTGTGTGTCAGTGTGTATCTGTGTGTGTCAGTGTGTGCCTGTGTGTGTCAGTGTGTACCTATGTTTGTCAGTGTGTATTGTGTGAGTCAGTGTGTACCTGTGTCTGTCAGTGTGTAATTGTCTGTGTCAGTGTGTATCTGTGTGTGTTTGTCAGTGTGAATGTGTGTGATTCAGTGTGTATCTGTGTGTGTGTGTCAGTGTGTATCTGTCTGTGTGTGTCAGTGTGTATCTGTGTGTGTCAGTGTGTACCTGTGTGTGTCAGTGTGTATCTGTGTGTGTCACTGTGTACCTGTGTGTGTCAGTGTGTACCTGTGTGCGCCAGTGTGTATCTGTGTTTGTCAGTGTGTACCTGTGTGTGTCAGTGTGTATCTGTGTGTGTCAGTGTGTATCTGTGTGTGTGTTTGTGTGTACCTGTCTGTGTCAGTGTGTACCTGTGTGTGTCAGTGTCTATCTGTGTGTGTCAGTGTGTACCTGTGTGTGTCAGTGTGTATCTGTGTGTCAGTGTGTATCTGTGTGTGTCAGTGTGTACCTGTGTGTGTCAGTGTGTATCTGTGTGTGTCAGTATGTATCTGTGTGTGTGTGTGTGTGTATCTGTGTGTGTCTGTGTGTATCGGTGTGTGTCAGTGTGTATCTGTGTGTGTCAGTGTGTACCTCTGTGTGTCAGTGTGTATCTGTGTGTGTCAGTGTGTACCTGTTTGTGTCGGTGTGTATCTGGGTATGTCAGTGTGCATCTGTGTGTGTCCGTGTGCATCTGTGGGTGTCAGTGTGTAGCTGTGTGTGTCAGTGTGTATCTGTGTGTGTCAGTGTGTACCTGTGTGTGTCAGTGTGTATCTGTGTATGTCAGTGTGTATCTGTGTGTTTCAGTGTGTATCTGTGTGTGTCAGTGTGTACCTGTTTGCGTCAGTGTGTATCTGTGTGTGTCAGTGTGTACCTGTGTGTGTCAGTGTGTACCTGTGTTTGTCAGTGTGTATCTGTGTGTGTCAGTGTGTGCCTGTGTGTGTCAGTGTGTACCTATGTTTGTCAGTGTGTATTGTGTGAGTCAGTGTGTACCTGTGTCTGTCAGTGTGTAATTGTCTGTGTCAGTGTGTATCTGTGTGTGTTTGTCAGTGTGAATGTGTGTGATTCAGTGTGTATCTGTGTGTGTGTGTCAGTGTGTATCTGTCTGTGTGTGTCAGTGTGTATCTGTGTGTGTCAGTGTGTACCTGTGTGTGTCAGTGTGTATCTGTGTGTGTCATTGTGTACCTGTGTGTGTCAGTGTGTACCTGTGTGCGCCAGTGTGTATCTGTGTTTGTCAGTGTGTACCTGTGTGTGTCAGTGTGTATCTGTGTGTGTCAGTGTGTATCTGTGTGTGTGTCAGTGTGTACCTGTTTGTGTCAGTGTGTATCTGTGTGTGTCAGTGTGTATCTGTGTGTGTCAGTGTGTACCTCTGTGTGTCAGTGTGTATCTGTTGGTGTCAGTGTGTACTTGTGTGTGTCGGTGTGTATCTGTGTATGTCAGTGTGTATCTGTGTGTGTCCGTGTGTATCTGTGAGTGTCACTGTGTAGCTGTGTGTGTCAGTGGGTATCTGTGTGTGTCAGTGTGTACCTGTGTGTGTCAGTGTGTATCTGTGTATGTCAGTGTGTACCTGTGTGTGTTAGTGTGTATCTGTGTGTGTCAGCGTGTACCTGTTTGTGTCAGTGTGTATCTGTCTGTATCAGTGTGCACCTGTGTGTGTCATTGTCGACCAGTGTGTGTCAGCGTGAACCTGTGTGTGTCAGTGTGTGTCTGTGTATGTCAGTGTGTATCTGTGTGTGTCAGTGTGTATATGTGTGTGTCAGTGTGTATCTGTGTGAGTGTCAGTGTGTACCTGTGTGTGTCAGTGTGTATCTGTGTGTGTCACTGTGTACCTGTGTGTGTCAGTGTGTATCTATGTGTGTCAGTTTGTATCTGTGTGTGTCAGTGTGTACCTGTGTGTGTCAGTGTGTATCTGTGTGTGTGTCAGTGTGCATCTGTGTGTGTGGCAGTGTGTATCTGTGTGTGTTAGTGTGTACCTGTGTGTGTCAGTGTGTACCTGTGTGTGTCAGTGTGTATCTGTGTGTGTCACTGTGTACCTGTGTGTGTCAGTGTGTATCTGTGTGTGTCAGTTTGTATCGTGTGTGTCAATGTGTACCTGTGTGTGTCAGTGTGTATCTGTGTGTGACAGTGTGTGTCTGTGTGTGTCAGTGTGTACCTGTGTGTGTCAGTGTGTATCTGTGTGTGTCAGTGTGTACCTGTGTGTGTCAGTGTGTATCTGTGTGTGTCAGAGTTTACCTCTGTGTGTCAGTGTGTATCTGTTTGTGTCAGTGTGTACCTGTGTGTGTCGGTGTGTATCTGTGTGTGTCAGTGTGTACCTGTGTATGTCAGTGTGTGCCTGTGTGTATCAATGTTTACCTATGTGTGTCAGTATGTATCTGTGTGTGTCAGTATGTATCTGTGTGTGTGTGTGTGTGTATCTGTGTGTGTCTGTGTGTATCGGTGTGTGTCAGTGTGTATCTGTGTGTGTCAGTGTGTACCTCTGCGTGTCAGTGTGTATCTGTGTGTGTCAGTGTGTACCTGTTTGTGTCAGTGTGTATCTGGGTATGTCAGTGTGCATCTGTGTGTGTCCGTGTGCATCTGTGGGTGTCAGTGTGTAGCTGTGTGTGTCAGTGTGTATCTGTGTGTGTCAGTGTGTACCTGTGTGTGTCAGTGTGTATCTGTGTATGTCAGTGTGTATCTGTGTGTTTCAGTGTGTATCTGTGTGTGTCAGTGTGTACCTGTTTGCGTCAGTGTGTATCTGTGTGTGTCAGTGTGTACCTGTGTGTGTCAGTGTGTACCTGTGTGTGTCAGTGTGTATCTGTGTGTGTCAGTGTGTGCCTGTGTGTGTCAGTGTGTACCTATGTTTGTCAGTGTGTATTGTGTGAGTCAGTGTGTACCTGTGTCTGTCAGTGTGTAATTGTCTGTGTCAGTGTGTATCTGTGTGTATTTGTCAGTGTGAATGTGTGTGATTCAGTGTGTATCTTTGTGTGTGTGTCAGTGTGTATCTGTCTGTGTGTGTCAGTGTGTATCTGTGTGTGTCAGTGTGTACCTGTGTGTGTCAGTGTGTATCTGTGTGTGTCACTGTGTACCTGTGTGTGTCAGTGTGTACCTGTGTGCGCCAGTGTGTATCTGTGTTTGTCAGTGTGTACCTGTGTGTGTCAGTGTGTATCTGTGTGTGTCAGTGTGTATCTGTGTGTGTGTTTGTGTGTACCTGTCTGTGTCAGTGTGTACCTGTGTGTGTCAGTGTCTATCTGTGTGTGTCAGTGTGTACCTGTGTGTGTCAGTGTGTATCTGTGTGTCAGTGTGTATCTGTGTGTGTCAGTGTGTACCTGTGTGTGTCAGTGTGTATCTGTGTGTGTCAGTATGTATCTGTGTGTGTGTGTGTGTGTATCTGTGTGTGTCTGTGTGTATCGGTGTGTGTCAGTGTGTATCTGTGTGTGTCAGTGTGTACCTCTGTGTGTCAGTGTGTATCTGTGTGTGTCAGTGTGTACCTGTTTGTGTCGGTGTGTATCTGGGTATGTCAGTGTGCTCTGTGTGTGTCCGTGTGCATCTGTGGGTGTCAGTGTGTAGCTGTGTGTGTCAGTGTGTATCTGTGTGTGTCAGTGTGTACCTGTGTGTGTCAGTGTGTATCTGTGTATGTCAGTGTGTATCTGTGTGTTTCAGTGTGTATCTGTGTGTGTCAGTGTGTACCTGTTTGCGTCAGTGTGTATCTGTGTGTGTCAGTGTGTACCTGTGTGTGTCAGTGTGTACCTGTGTTTGTCAGTGTGTATCTGTGTGTGTCAGTGTGTGCCTGTGTGTGTCAGTGTGTACCTATGTTTGTCAGTGTGTATTGTGTGAGTCAGTGTGTACCTGTGTCTGTCAGTGTGTAATTGTCTGTGTCAGTGTGTATCTGTGTGTGTTTGTCAGTGTGAATGTGTGTGATTCAGTGTGTATCTGTGTGTGTGTGTCAGTGTGTATCTGTCTGTGTGTGTCAGTGTGTATCTGTGTGTGTCAGTGTGTACCTGTGTGTGTCAGTGTGTATCTGTGTGTGTCATTGTGTACCTGTGTGTGTCAGTGTGTACCTGTGTGCGCCAGTGTGTATCTGTGTTTGTCAGTGTGTACCTGTGTGTGTCAGTGTGTATCTGTGTGTGTCAGTGTGTATCTGTGTGTGTGTCAGTGTGTACCTGTTTGTGTCAGTGTGTATCTGTGTGTGTCAGTGTGTATCTGTGTGTGTCAGTGTGTACCTCTGTGTGTCAGTGTGTATCTGTTGGTGTCAGTGTGTACTTGTGTGTGTCGGTGTGTATCTGTGTATGTCAGTGTGTATCTGTGTGTGTCCGTGTGTATCTGTGAGTGTCACTGTGTAGCTGTGTGTGTCAGTGGGTATCTGTGTGTGTCAGTGTGTACCTGTGTGTGTCAGTGTGTATCTGTGTATGTCAGTGTGTACCTGTGTGTGTTAGTGTGTATCTGTGTGTGTCAGCGTGTACCTGTTTGTGTCAGTGTGTATCTGTCTGTATCAGTGTGCACCTGTGTGTGTCATTGTCGACCAGTGTGTGTCAGCGTGAACCTGTGTGTGTCAGTGTGTGTCTGTGTATGTCAGTGTGTATCTGTGTGTGTCAGTGTGTATATGTGTGTGTCAGTGTGTATCTGTGTGAGTGTCAGTGTGTACCTGTGTGTGTCAGTGTGTATCTGTGTGTGTCACTGTGTACCTGTGTGTGTCAGTGTGTATCTATGTGTGTCAGTTTGTATCTGTGTGTGTCAGTGTGTACCTGTGTGTGTCAGTGTGTATCTGTGTGTGTGTCAGTGTGCATCTGTGTGTGTGGCAGTGTGTATCTGTGTGTGTTAGTGTGTACCTGTGTGTGTCAGTGTGTACCTGTGTGTGTCAGTGTGTATCTGTGTGTGTCACTGTGTACCTGTGTGTGTCAGTGTGTATCTGTGTGTGTCAGTTTGTATCGTGTGTGTCAATGTGTACCTGTGTGTGTCAGTGTGTATCTGTGTGTGACAGTGTGTGTCTGTGTGTGTCAGTGTGTACCTGTGTGTGTCAGTGTGTATCTGTGTGTGTCAGTGTGTACCTGTGTGTGTCAGTGTGTATCTGTGTGTGTCAGAGTTTACCTCTGTGTGTCAGTGTGTATCTGTTTGTGTCAGTGTGTACCTGTGTGTGTCGGTGTGTATCTGTGTGTGTCAGTGTGTACCTGTGTATGTCAGTGTGTGCCTGTGTGTATCAATGTTTACCTATGTGTGTCAGAGTATACCTGTGTGTGACAATGTGTATCTGTGTGTGTCAGTGTGTACCTGTGTGTGTCAGTGTGTATCTGTGTGTGTCAGTATGTATCTCTGTGTGTGTGTGTGTGTATCTGTGTGTGTCTGTGTGTATCGGTGTGTGTCAGTGTGTATCTGTGTGTGTCAGTGTGTACCTCTGTGTGTCAGTGTGTATCTGTGTGTGTCAGTGTGTACCTGTTTGTGTCGGTGTGTATCTGGGTATGTCAGTGTGCATCTGTGTGTGTCCGTGTGCATCTGTGGGTGTCAGTGTGTAGCTGTGTGTGTCAGTGTGTATCTGTGTGTGTCAGTGTGTACCTGTGTGTGTCAGTGTGTATCTGTGTATGTCAGTGTGTATCTGTGTGTTTCAGTGTGTATCTGTGTGTGTCAGTGTGTACCTGTTTGCGTCAGTGTGTATCTGTGTGTGTCAGTGTGTACCTGTGTGTGTCAGTGTGTACCTGTGTGTGTCAGTGTGTATCTGTGTGTGTCAGTGTGTGCCTGTGTGTGTCAGTGTGTACCTATGTTTGTCAGTGTGTATTGTGTGAGTCAGTGTGTACCTGTGTCTGTCAGTGTGTAATTGTTTGTGTCAGTGTGTATCTGTGTGTGTTTGTCAGTGTGAATGTGTGTGATTCAGTGTGTATCTGTGTGTGTGTGTCAGTGTGTATCTGTCTGTGTGTGTCAGTGTGTATCTGTGTGTGTCAGTGTGTACCTGTGTGTGTCAGTGTGTATCTGTGTGTGTCACTGTGTACCTGTGTGTGTCAGTGTGTACCTGTGTGCGCCAGTGTGTATCTGTGTTTGTCAGTGTGTACCTGTGTGTGTCAGTGTGTATCTGTGTGTGTCAGTGTGTATCTGTGTGTGTGTTTGTGTGTACCTGTCTGTGTCAGTGTGTACCTGTGTGTGTCAGTGTGTATCTGTGTGTGTCAGTATGTATCTGTGTGTGTGTGTGTGTGTGTATCTGTGTGTGTCTGTGTGTATCGGTGTGTGTCAGTGTGTATCTGTGTGTGTCAGTGTGTACCTCTGTGTGTCAGTGTGTATCTGTGTGTGTCAGTGTGTACCTGTTTGTGTCGGTGTGTATCTGGGTATGTCAGTGTGCATCTGTGTGTGTCCGTGTGCATCTGTGGGTGTCAGTGTGTAGCTGTGTGTGTCAGTGTGTATCTGTGTGTGTCAGTGTGTACCTGTGTGTGTCAGTGTGTATCTGTGTATGTCAGTGTGTATCTGTGTGTTTCAGTGTGTATCTGTGTGTGTCAGTGTGTACCTGTTTGCGTCAGTGTGTATCTGTGTGTGTCAGTGTGTACCTGTGTGTGTCAGTGTGTACCTGTGTGTGTCAGTGTGTATCTGTGTGTGTCAGTGTGTGCCTGTGTGTGTCAGTGTGTACCTATGTTTGTCAGTGTGTATTGTGTGAGTCAGTGTGTACCTGTGTCTGTCAGTGTGTAATTGTCTGTGTCAGTGTGTATCTGTGTGTGTTTGTCAGTGTGAATGTGTGTGATTCAGTGTGTATCTGTGTGTGTGTGTCAGTGTGTATCTGTCTGTGTGTGTCAGTGTGTATCTGTGTGTGTCAGTGTGTACCTGTGTGTGTCAGTGTGTATCTGTGTGTGTCACTGTGTACCTGTGTGTGTCAGTGTGTACCTGTGTGCGCCAGTGTGTATCTGTGTTTGTCAGTGTGTACCTGTGTGTGTCAGTGTGTATCTGTGTGTGTCAGTGTGTATCTGTGTGTGTGTTTGTGTGTACCTGTCTGTGTCAGTGTGTACCTGTGTGTGTCAGTGTCTATCTGTGTGTGTCAGTGTGTACCTGTGTGTGTCAGTGTGTATCTGTGTGTCAGTGTGTATCTGTGTGTGTCAGTGTGTACCTGTGTGTGTCAGTGTGTATCTGTGTGTGTCAGTATGTATCTGTGTGTGTGTGTGTGTGTATCTGTGTGTGTCTGTGTGTATCGGTGTGTGTCAGTGTGTATCTGTGTGTGTCAGTGTGTACCTCTGTGTGTCAGTGTGTATCTGTGTGTGTCAGTGTGTACCTGTTTGTGTCGGTGTGTATCTGGGTATGTCAGTGTGCATCTGTGTGTGTCCGTGTGCATCTGTGGGTGTCAGTGTGTAGCTGTGTGTGTCAGTGTGTATCTGTGTGTGTCAGTGTGTACCTGTGTGTGTCAGTGTGTATCTGTGTATGTCAGTGTGTATCTGTGTGTTTCAGTGTGTATCTGTGTGTGTCAGTGTGTACCTGTTTGCGTCAGTGTGTATCTGTGTGTGTCAGTGTGTACCTGTGTGTGTCAGTGTGTACCTGTGTTTGTCAGTGTGTATCTGTGTGTGTCAGTGTGTGCCTGTGTGTGTCAGTGTGTACCTATGTTTGTCAGTGTGTATTGTGTGAGTCAGTGTGTACCTGTGTCTGTCAGTGTGTAATTGTCTGTGTCAGTGTGTATCTGTGTGTGTTTGTCAGTGTGAATGTGTGTGATTCAGTGTGTATCTGTGTGTGTGTGTCAGTGTGTATCTGTCTGTGTGTGTCAGTGTGTATCTGTGTGTGTCAGTGTGTACCTGTGTGTGTCAGTGTGTATCTGTGTGTGTCATTGTGTACCTGTGTGTGTCAGTGTGTACCTGTGTGCGCCAGTGTGTATCTGTGTTTGTCAGTGTGTACCTGTGTGTGTCAGTGTGTATCTGTGTGTGTCAGTGTGTATCTGTGTGTGTGTCAGTGTGTACCTGTTTGTGTCAGTGTGTATCTGTGTGTGTCAGTGTGTATCTGTGTGTGTCAGTGTGTACCTCTGTGTGTCAGTGTGTATCTGTTGGTGTCAGTGTGTACTTGTGTGTGTCGGTGTGTATCTGTGTATGTCAGTGTGTATCTGTGTGTGTCCGTGTGTATCTGTGAGTGTCACTGTGTAGCTGTGTGTGTCAGTGGGTATCTGTGTGTGTCAGTGTGTACCTGTGTGTGTCAGTGTGTATCTGTGTATGTCAGTGTGTACCTGTGTGTGTTAGTGTGTATCTGTGTGTGTCAGCGTGTACCTGTTTGTGTCAGTGTGTATCTGTCTGTATCAGTGTGCACCTGTGTGTGTCATTGTCGACCAGTGTGTGTCAGCGTGAACCTGTGTGTGTCAGTGTGTGTCTGTGTATGTCAGTGTGTATCTGTGTGTGTCAGTGTGTATATGTGTGTGTCAGTGTGTATCTGTGTGAGTGTCAGTGTGTACCTGTGTGTGTCAGTGTGTATCTGTGTGTGTCACTGTGTACCTGTGTGTGTCAGTGTGTATCTATGTGTGTCAGTTTGTATCTGTGTGTGTCAGTGTGTACCTGTGTGTGTCAGTGTGTATCTGTGTGTGTGTCAGTGTGCATCTGTGTGTGTGGCAGTGTGTATCTGTGTGTGTTAGTGTGTACCTGTGTGTGTCAGTGTGTACCTGTGTGTGTCAGTGTGTATCTGTGTGTGTCACTGTGTACCTGTGTGTGTCAGTGTGTATCTGTGTGTGTCAGTTTGTATCGTGTGTGTCAATGTGTACCTGTGTGTGTCAGTGTGTATCTGTGTGTGACAGTGTGTGTCTGTGTGTGTCAGTGTGTACCTGTGTGTGTCAGTGTGTATCTGTGTGTGTCAGTGTGTACCTGTGTGTGTCAGTGTGTATCTGTGTGTGTCAGAGTTTACCTCTGTGTGTCAGTGTGTATCTGTTTGTGTCAGTGTGTACCTGTGTGTGTCGGTGTGTATCTGTGTGTGTCAGTGTGTACCTGTGTATGTCAGTGTGTGCCTGTGTGTATCAATGTTTACCTATGTGTGTCAGTATGTATCTGTGTGTGTCAGTATGTATCTGTGTGTGTGTGTGTGTGTATCTGTGTGTGTCTGTGTGTATCGGTGTGTGTCAGTGTGTATCTGTGTGTGTCAGTGTGTACCTCTGCGTGTCAGTGTGTATCTGTGTGTGTCAGTGTGTACCTGTTTGTGTCAGTGTGTATCTGGGTATGTCAGTGTGCATCTGTGTGTGTCCGTGTGCATCTGTGGGTGTCAGTGTGTAGCTGTGTGTGTCAGTGTGTATCTGTGTGTGTCAGTGTGTACCTGTGTGTGTCAGTGTGTATCTGTGTATGTCAGTGTGTATCTGTGTGTTTCAGTGTGTATCTGTGTGTGTCAGTGTGTACCTGTTTGCGTCAGTGTGTATCTGTGTGTGTCAGTGTGTACCTGTGTGTGTCAGTGTGTACCTGTGTGTGTCAGTGTGTATCTGTGTGTGTCAGTGTGTGCCTGTGTGTGCCAGTGTGTACCTATGTTTGTCAGTGTGTATTGTGTGAGTCAGTGTGTACCTGTGTCTGTCAGTGTGTAATTGTCTGTGTCAGTGTGTATCTGTGTGTGTTTGTCAGTGTGAATGTGTGTGATTCAGTGTGTATCTTTGTGTGTGTGTCAGTGTGTATCTGTCTGTGTGTGTCAGTGTGTATCTGTGTGTGTCAGTGTGTACCTGTGTGTGTCAGTGTGTATCTGTGTGTGTCACTGTGTACCTGTGTGTGTCAGTGTGTACCTGTGTGCGCCAGTGTGTATCTGTGTTTGTCAGTGTGTACCTGTGTGTGTCAGTGTGTATCTGTGTGTGTCAGTGTGTATCTGTGTGTGTGTTTGTGTGTACCTGTCTGTGTCAGTGTGTACCTGTGTGTGTCAGTGTCTATCTGTGTGTGTCAGTGTGTACCTGTGTGTGTCAGTGTGTATCTGTGTGTCAGTGTGTATCTGTGTGTGTCAGTGTGTACCTGTGTGTGTCAGTGTGTATCTGTGTGTGTCAGTATGTATCTGTGTGTGTGTGTGTGTGTATCTGTGTGTGTCTGTGTGTATCGGTGTGTGTCAGTGTGTATCTGTGTGTGTCAGTGTGTACCTCTGTGTGTCAGTGTGTATCTGTGTGTGTCAGTGTGTACCTGTTTGTGTCGGTGTGTATCTGGGTATGTCAGTGTGCATCTGTGTGTGTCCGTGTGCATCTGTGGGTGTCAGTGTGTAGCTGTGTGTGTCAGTGTGTATCTGTGTGTGTCAGTGTGTACCTGTGTGTGTCAGTGTGTATCTGTGTATGTCAGTGTGTATCTGTGTGTTTCAGTGTGTATCTGTGTGTGTCAGTGTGTACCTGTTTGCGTCAGTGTGTATCTGTGTGTGTCAGTGTGTACCTGTGTGTGTCAGTGTGTACCTGTGTTTGTCAGTGTGTATCTGTGTGTGTCAGTGTGTGCCTGTGTGTGTCAGTGTGTACCTATGTTTGTCAGTGTGTATTGTGTGAGTCAGTGTGTACCTGTGTCTGTCAGTGTGTAATTGTCTGTGTCAGTGTGTATCTGTGTGTGTTTGTCAGTGTGAATGTGTGTGATTCAGTGTGTATCTGTGTGTGTGTGTCAGTGTGTATCTGTCTGTGTGTGTCAGTGTGTATCTGTGTGTGTCAGTGTGTACCTGTGTGTGTCAGTGTGTATCTGTGTGTGTCATTGTGTACCTGTGTGTGTCAGTGTGTACCTGTGTGCGCCAGTGTGTATCTGTGTTTGTCAGTGTGTACCTGTGTGTGTCAGTGTGTATCTGTGTGTGTCAGTGTGTATCTGTGTGTGTGTCAGTGTGTACCTGTTTGTGTCAGTGTGTATCTGTGTGTGTCAGTGTGTATCTGTGTGTGTCAGTGTGTACCTCTGTGTGTCAGTGTGTATCTGTTGGTGTCAGTGTGTACTTGTGTGTGTCGGTGTGTATCTGTGTATGTCAGTGTGTATCTGTGTGTGTCCGTGTGTATCTGTGAGTGTCACTGTGTAGCTGTGTGTGTCAGTGGGTATCTGTGTGTGTCAGTGTGTACCTGTGTGTGTCAGTGTGTATCTGTGTATGTCAGTGTGTACCTGTGTGTGTTAGTGTGTATCTGTGTGTGTCAGCGTGTACCTGTTTGTGTCAGTGTGTATCTGTCTGTATCAGTGTGCACCTGTGTGTGTCATTGTCGACCAGTGTGTGTCAGCGTGAACCTGTGTGTGTCAGTGTGTGTCTGTGTATGTCAGTGTGTATCTGTGTGTGTCAGTGTGTATATGTGTGTGTCAGTGTGTATCTGTGTGAGTGTCAGTGTGTACCTGTGTGTGTCAGTGTGTATCTGTGTGTGTCACTGTGTACCTGTGTGTGTCAGTGTGTATCTATGTGTGTCAGTTTGTATCTGTGTGTGTCAGTGTGTACCTGTGTGTGTCAGTGTGTATCTGTGTGTGTGTCAGTGTGCATCTGTGTGTGTGGCAGTGTGTATCTGTGTGTGTTAGTGTGTACCTGTGTGTGTCAGTGTGTACCTGTGTGTGTCAGTGTGTATCTGTGTGTGTCACTGTGTACCTGTGTGTGTCAGTGTGTATCTGTGTGTGTCAGTTTGTATCGTGTGTGTCAATGTGTACCTGTGTGTGTCAGTGTGTATCTGTGTGTGACAGTGTGTGTCTGTGTGTGTCAGTGTGTACCTGTGTGTGTCAGTGTGTATCTGTGTGTGTCAGTGTGTACCTGTGTGTGTCAGTGTGTATCTGTGTGTGTCAGAGTTTACCTCTGTGTGTCAGTGTGTATCTGTTTGTGTCAGTGTGTACCTGTGTGTGTCGGTGTGTATCTGTGTGTGTCAGTGTGTACCTGTGTATGTCAGTGTGTGCCTGTGTGTATCAATGTTTACCTATGTGTGTCAGAGTATACCTGTGTGTGACAATGTGTATCTGTGTGTGTCAGTGTGTACCTGTGTGTGTCAGTGTGTATCTGTGTGTGTCAGTATGTATCTCTGTGTGTGTGTGTGTGTATCTGTGTGTGTCTGTGTGTATCGGTGTGTGTCAGTGTGTATCTGTGTGTGTCAGTGTGTACCTCTGTGTGTCAGTGTGTATCTGTGTGTGTCAGTGTGTACCTGTTTGTGTCGGTGTGTATCTGGGTATGTCAGTGTGCATCTGTGTGTGTCCGTGTGCATCTGTGGGTGTCAGTGTGTAGCTGTGTGTGTCAGTGTGTATCTGTGTGTGTCAGTGTGTACCTGTGTGTGTCAGTGTGTATCTGTGTATGTCAGTGTGTATCTGTGTGTTTCAGTGTGTATCTGTGTGTGTCAGTGTGTACCTGTTTGCGTCAGTGTGTATCTGTGTGTGTCAGTGTGTACCTGTGTGTGTCAGTGTGTACCTGTGTGTGTCAGTGTGTATCTGTGTGTGTCAGTGTGTGCCTGTGTGTGTCAGTGTGTACCTATGTTTGTCAGTGTGTATTGTGTGAGTCAGTGTGTACCTGTGTCTGTCAGTGTGTAATTGTTTGTGTCAGTGTGTATCTGTGTGTGTTTGTCAGTGTGAATGTGTGTGATTCAGTGTGTATCTGTGTGTGTGTGTCAGTGTGTATCTGTCTGTGTGTGTCAGTGTGTATCTGTGTGTGTCAGTGTGTACCTGTGTGTGTCAGTGTGTATCTGTGTGTGTCACTGTGTACCTGTGTGTGTCAGTGTGTACCTGTGTGCGCCAGTGTGTATCTGTGTTTGTCAGTGTGTACCTGTGTGTGTCAGTGTGTATCTGTGTGTGTCAGTGTGTATCTGTGTGTGTGTTTGTGTGTACCTGTCTGTGTCAGTGTGTACCTGTGTGTGTCAGTGTCTATCTGTGTGTGTCAGTGTGTACCTGTGTGTGTCAGTGTGTATCTGTGTGTCAGTGTGTATCTGTGTGTGTCAGTGTGTACCTGTGTGTGTCGGTGTGTATCTGTGTGTGTCAGTATGTATGTGTGTGTGTGTGTGTGTATCTGTGTGTGTCTGTGTGTATCGGTGTGTGTCAGTGTGTATCTGTGTGTGTCAGTGTGTACCTCTGTGTGTCAGTGTGTATCTGTGTGTGTCAGTGTGTACCTGTTTGTGTCGGTGTGTATCTGGGTATGTCAGTGTGCATCTGTGTGTGTCCGTGTGCATCTGTGGGTGTCAGTGTGTAGCTGTGTGTGTCAGTGTGTATCTGTGTGTGTCAGTGTGTACCTGTGTGTGTCAGTGTGTATCTGTGTATGTCAGTGTGTATCTGTGTGTTTCAGTGTGTATCTGTGTGTGTCAGTGTGTACCTGTTTGCGTCAGTGTGTATCTGTGTGTGTCAGTGTGTACCTGTGTGTGTCAGTGTGTACCTGTGTTTGTCAGTGTGTATCTGTGTGTGTTAGTGTGTGCCTGTGTGTGTCAGTGTGTACCTATGTTTGTCAGTGTGTATTGTGTGAGTCAGTGTGTACCTGTGTCTGTCAGTGTGTAATTGTCTGTGTCAGTGTGTATCTGTGTGTGTTTGTCAGTGTGAATGTGTGTCATTCAGTGTGTATCTGTGTGTGTGTGTCAGTGTGTATCTGTCTGTGTGTGTCAGTGTGTATCTGTGTGTGTCAGTGTGTACCTGTGTGTGTCAGTGTGTATCTGTGTGTGTCATTGTGTACCTGTGTGTGTCAGTGTGTACCTGTGTGCGCCAGTGTGTATCTGTGTTTGTCAGTGTGTACCTGTGTGTGTCAGTGTGTATCTGTGTGTGTCAGTGTGTATCTGTGTGTGTGTTTGTGTGTACCTGTCTGTGTCAGTGTGTACCTGTGTGTGTCAGTGTCTATCTGTGTGTGTCAGTGTGTACCTGTGTGTGTCAGTGTGTATCTGTGTGTGTCAGTGTCTATCTGTGTGTGTCAGTGTGTACCTGTGTGTGTCAGTGTGTATCTGTGTGTGTCAGTGTGTACCTGTGTGTGTCAGTGTGTGCCTGTGTGTATCAATGTGTACCTATGTGTGTCAAAGTATACCTGTGTGTGTCAATGTGTATCTGTGTGTGTTAGTGTGTACCTGTGTGTGTCAGTGTGTATCTGTGTGTGTCAGTGTGTATCTGTGTGTGTCAGTGTGTATCTGTGTGTGTCAGTGTATTCCTCTGTGAGTCAGTGTGTATCTGTGTGTGTCAGTGTGTACCTGTGTGTGTCAGTGTGTATCTGTGTGTGTCAATGTGTACCTGTGTGTGTCAGTGTGTACCTGTGTGTGTCAGTGTGCACCTGTGTGTGTCAGTGTGTATCTGTGTGTGTCAGTGTGTACCTGTGTGTGTCAGTGTGTATATGTGTGTGTCAGAGTGTACCTGTGTGTGTCAGTGTATGTCTGTGTGAGTCAATGTGTACCTGTGTGTGTGTGTGTATCTGTGTATGTCAGTGTGTATCTGTGTGTGTGTCCGTGTGTATTTGTGGGTGTCAGTGTGTAGCTGTGTGTGTCAGTGTGTATCTGTGTGTGTCACTGTGTAACTGTGTGTGTCAGTGTGTATCTGTGTGTGTCAGTGTGTACCTGTTTGTGTCAGTGTGTATCTGTGTGTGTCAGTGTGTACCTGTGTGTGTCAATGTGTGCCTGTGTGTGTCAGTGTGTATCTGTGTGTGTCAGTGTGTGCCTGTGTGTGTCATTGTGTACATATGTTTGTCAGTGTGTATTGTATGAGTCAGTGTGTACCTGTGTGTGTCCGTGTGTATCTGTGGGTGTCAGTGTGTAGCTTTGAGTGTCAGTGTGTACCTGTGTGTGTCAGTGTGTATCTGTGTATGTCAGTGTGTACCTGTGTGTATCAGTGTGTACCTGTTTGTGTCAGTGTGTATCTGTGTGTCAGTGTGTATCTGTGTGTGTCAGTGTGTACCTGTGTGTGTCAGTGTGTGCCTGTGTGTATCAATGTGTACCTATGTGTGTCAGAGTATACCTGTGTGTGTCAATGTGTATCTGTGTGTGTTTGTGTTTGTGTATCTATGTGTGTCAGTGTTTATCTGTGTGTGTCAGTGTGTACCTGTGTGTGTCAGTGTGTATCTGTGTGTGTCAGTGTGTATCTGTGTGTGTCAGTGTGTACTTGTGTGTGTCGGTGTGTATCTGTGTATGTCAGTGTGTATCTGTGTGTGTCCGTGTGTATCTGTGAGTGTCAGTGTGTAGCTGTGTGTGTCAGTGGGTATCTGTGTGTGTCAGTGTGTACCTGTGTGTGTCAGTGTGTATCTGTGTATGTCAGTGTGTACCTGTGTGTGTCAGTGTGTATCTGTGTGTGTCAGCGTGTACCTGTTTGTGTCAGTGTGTATCTGTGTGTATCAGTGTGCACCTGTCTGTGTCAGTGTCGACCAGTGTGTGTCAGCGTGAACCTGTGTGTGTCAGTGTGTGTCTGTGTACGTCAGTGTGTATCTGTGTGTGTCAGTGTGTATATGTGTGTGTCAGTGTGTACCTGTGTGTGTCAGTGTGTATCTGTGTGTGTCAGTGTGTATCCGTGTGTGTCAGTGTGTACCTATGTGTGTGTCACTGTGTATCTGTGTGAGTCAGTTTGTATCTTTGTGTGTTAGTGTGTACTTGTGTGTGTCAGTGTGTATCTTTGTGTGTGTGAGTGTGTATCTTTGTGTGTCAGTGTGTACCTGTGTGTGTCAGTGTGTATCTGTGTGTGTGTGAATCTGTGCGTGTCAGTGTGTACCTGTGTGTGTCGGTGTGTACCTTGGTGTGTCATTGTGTATCTGTGTGTGTCAGTGTGTATCTGTGTGTTTCAGTGTGTACCTGTGTGTGTGTCAGTGTGTATCTGTGTGTGTCAGTGTGTACTTGTGTGTGTCAGTGTGTATTTGTGTGTGTCAGTGTGTACCTGTGTGTGTCAGTGTGTACCTGTGTGTGTCAGTGTGTATCTGTGTGTGTCAGTGTGTATCTGTGTATGTCAATGTGTACCTGTGTGTGTCGGTGTGTATCTGTGTATGTCAGTGTGTATCTGTGTGTGTCCGTGTGTATCTGTGTGTGTCAGTGTGTACCTGTGTGTGTCTGTGTGTATCTGTGTGTGTCAGTGTGTGTATGTGTGTGTCAGTGTCTAACTGAGTGTGTCAGTGTCTATCTCTGTGTGTGTGTCAGTGTGTATCTGTGTGTGTCAGTGTGTACATATGTGTGTCAGTATGTATCTGTGTGTGTCAGTGTGTACCTGTGTGTGTCAGTGTGTATATGTGTGTGTCAGTGTGTATCTGTGTGAGTGTCAGTGTGTACCTGTGTGTGTCAGTGTGAACCTGTGTGTGTCCATGTGTATCTATGTGTGTCAGTTTGCATCTGTGTGTGTCAGTGAGCACCTATGTGTGTGTCAGTGTGTATCTGTGTGTGTCAGTGTGTATCTGTGTGTGTCAGTGTGTACTTGTGTGTGTCAGTGTGTATCTTTGTGTGTGTCAGTGTGTACCTGTGTGTATGTCAGTGTGTATCTGTGTGTGTGTCAGTGTGTATCTTTGTGTGTCAGTGTGTACCTGTGTGTGTCAGTGTGTATCTGAGTGTGTGTGTGTCTGTGTGTGTCAGTGTGTACCTGTGTGTGTCAGTGTGCACCTGTGTGTGTCATTGTGTATCTATGTGTGTCAGTGTATATCTGTGTGTTTCAGTGTGTACCTGTGTGTGTGTCAGTGTGTATCTGTGTGTGTCAGTGTGTATCTGTGTGTGTCAGTGTGTACCTGTGTGTGTCAGTGTGTATCTGTGTGTGTCACTGTGTACCTGTGTGTGTCAGTGTGTATCTGTGTGTGTCAGTTTGTATCTGAGTGTGTCAGTGTGTACCTGTGTGTGTCAGTGTGTATCTGTGTGTGTCAGTGTGTATCTGCGTGTGTCAGTGTGTACCTCTGTGTGTCTGGCTGTATCTGTGTGTGTCAGTGTGTCTTTGTGTGTCAGTGTGTATCTGTGTGTGTCAGTGTGTATCTGTGAGTGTCAGTGTGTATCTGTGTGTGTCAGTGTGTACCTGTGTGTGTCAGTGTGTACCTGTGTGTGTGTCAGTGTGTACCTGTGTTTGTTGGTGTGTCTCTGTGTATGTCAGTGTGTATCTGTGTGTGTCAGTGTGTACCTGTGTGTGTCTGTGTGTATCTGTGTGTGTCAGTGTGTACCTGTGTGTGTCAGTGTGTACCTGTGTGTGTGTCAGTGTGTACCTGTGTGTGTCGGTGTGTATCTGTGTATGTCAGTGTGTATCTGTGTGTGTCAGTGTGTACCTGTATGTGTCAGTGTGTATCTGTGTGTGTCAGTGTGTACCTGTGGGTGTCAGTGTGTATCTGTATGTGTCACTGTGTACCTGTGTGTGTCAGTGTGTATCTGTGTGTGTCTGTTTGTACCTGTTAGTGTCAGTGTGTACCTGTGTGTGTCAGTGTGTATCTGTGTGTGTCAGTGTGTACCTGTGTGTGTCAGTGTGTATCTGTGTGTTTCACTGTGTACCTGTGTGTGTCAGTGTGTATCTGTGCGTGTCAGTTTGTACCTGTGTCTGTCAGTGTGTACCTGTGTGTGTCAGTGTGTATCTGTGTGTGTGTCAGTGTGTACCTGTGTGTGTCAATTTGTATCTGTGTGTGTCAGTGTGTATCTGTGTGTGTCAGTGTGTATCTGTGTGTGTCACTGTGTACCTGTGTGTGTCAGTGTGTATCTGTTTGTGTCAGTTTGTACCTGTGTGTGTCAGTGTGTATCTGTGTGTGTCAGTTTGTACCTGTGTGTGTCAGTGTGTACCTGTGTGTTTCAGTGAGTATATCTGTATGTCAAAGGTTGGTTGCTTGGCCCTACAGTATCAGTGATGTCATAAGGCAGTGACATTTACATATGTACTGTGACATCATACGAGGTAACCTAGCAGCAGTGAAACATCTATTATTAGTTTTGCCATGCAAATCAGTCAGCGACCAATTTCAATTCCTCCTCATGAATCTGGCCGGCACAGGCCCGTGTTCACTGATGAAGCTGGTCTGAACCATTCAACTCAACACTTTCTCTTAGAAGAATGGCGGTGATACTTCACTGAGAGCAGTGGGGGACCACATGTGGGTGAGGAGGAGTGAAGGAAGAGCTGGATTTACTGCTGGCAAGGACTCAGGCCTCAGAGCTCCAGATTAGGAGCACAGGAACAGGAGGAGGCCATTCAGCCCCTCGAGCCTTGTCCACCATTCGAGGAGCTCATGGCTGATCTGTATCATAATGCCATCTACTCGCCTGGGGTTCATCCCCTTGTCTAACAAAAATCTAGCAATCTCAGCTTTGAAATTTTGACCCTCAGCCTCAGCAGTTTTTTGGGGGGGAGAGTTCCAGATTTTCACTCCCCTTTGAGTGAAGAAGTGCTTCCTGGCATCACCCTTGAATGGCCTAACACTAATTTTATGGTTATACTGTAGTGGTACCACCGAGTGTCCCTTACTTATTATACATAATTCCCTTTAACTTAACGATGTATGTATATAGTTTACCTGTATGGGGCGTTGCCCCTTTAAGAATGCGACCTAACGCGATGACGTGGGCAAACGCGATGACGTGGGTAAATGCGAGCCGGCTCAGCTCGGCCTCCCGCTCCCGTGGCAATCGCTGGCCCAGCTCGGCCTCCCGCTCCCGCGGCAATCGCCGGCCTAGCTTGGCCTCCCGCTCCCACGGCAATCGCCGGCCCAGCTCGGCTTCCCGCTCCCGCAACTTCAGCCGCAACGGCCAGCTCCAATGCCGGGTAAACGTGATAACATCATCACGTAATTCATGTGACCGCCCCAAGCGCTGGCAAATGCGATGACGTCACGTCGCAAGTCACGTGACGCCCCACATGTGGGAAAACACGAGCAACGTGATGACGTCACGACGCAAACGCGATGACGTCATCGCGCAAACCTCCGGACTGCCTAGTCAGTCCTCGTGGCGTTCCCGCTGGGGAAAGACCTGTTCCACGACTCTCCTGCATCGTTCTACATTGTTTGCTGCATTTCATCTAATCCAACATTAAAATCCTGTTTGTTGTTCTTCCGAGTCAAGCTCCGTTATTTGTTAGGAATACACCTATTCCTACATAACGGAGCTTAACTTGGAAGAACAACAAACAGGATTTTAATGTTGGATTAGCTGAAATGCAGCAAACAATGTAGATCGATGCAGGAGAGTCGTGGAACAGGTCTTTCCCCAGCGGGAACGCCACGAGGACTGACTCGGCAGTCCCGTGGAATGCGTGATGACATCATCGCCTTTTCCCACGCTTGGGCAGTCACGTGAATGGCATGATGACATCATCGCGTTCTCCCGGCACCCAGCTGTTGCAGCCAAAGTCGCGGGTGCAGGAGGCCGCGCTGAGCCAGTGATTGCCGCAGGAGTGGGAGGCTGAGCTAGGCCGGCGATTGTTGCGGGAGCGGGAGGCCGAGCTGGGCCAGCTCACATTTAGGTGAGTCACGTGATGCGCGACGTGACGTCACCGCGTTAGCCCGCGTTTGGGTGAGTCACGTGATGCGCGACGTGACGTCATTGCGTTAGGTCGCGTTCTTAAAGGGGCAAAGCCCCGTACATGCAAACTGTATATAAACATAGTTAAAGTTAAAGGGAATTATGTATAATGAGTAAGGGACACTCGGTGGTACCGCTACATGCGCCCCCCCAGAATTCGCTTTAATGAACGACAAAAGATGAGGTGGTCTGACGAGCCCGTCTGAACGACTCCTGCAGTCTCGAGACGGAGACTGCTGGGTGGCTGGCGGTCCGGTGGGTGATCGTGCTTGGCCTGCCGTAACGACGATGGATGTCCGAAGGACTCAGCGGTCATGCTGTCTGGACTTGGTGGGCGAGGTCGAAAGGTGCAGGTCGTGAGTGGATCCTTGCGTGCGTCATGGTGAATAATACATATCCAGCCGTGCGAAGGACCGTGGCGTCATGGCGAATTAAATGTATTCAGCCATGCGAAGGACCGTGGAAACGTGTGACCTCTGCAGCCCGTGGTTTGAAGCGGATGCCGGGGTGAAACAGCTGGCTGTGTCATAGTGACTGGCAGGTTGGGCAGACGCAGACCATGGCTCCATCATTGTTGGAAGAAGGTCCTCAGTCTGACGAAATCTGCAGGAACGCCGAACGGGCGATCCAGGAGGAAATAACATGGGTCCTGGCAGGTCGGTGAACTCGCCGACAGGCGAGTGAACTCTTCGGCAGTCGGGAATGCACGGAACGGTGCGTGCCGTAGTGCTACTATGGTAAAACAGAAGTGAGTAAACCGTTGCTGCGTTGATCAGTGATCGGTGATGACAGCAACTTTCGCATGGCCGATCGTGGCCGCGGGATGCCCGTTGGACCCGTCCTCGATGTTTGCAGTGTCAGTAGATGTTTGCGTTTGTTGAGGGG
The DNA here is from genome assembly GCF_052327205.1 of Somniosus microcephalus. Lineage (NCBI taxonomy): Eukaryota > Metazoa > Chordata > Chondrichthyes > Squaliformes > Somniosidae > Somniosus > Somniosus microcephalus. The sequence goes on from NC_140992.1 coordinate 173,736,421, forward strand.
AACACTGTAGAGAGGGCGGCAACGCTTCTAGTTGTTGGTTGAGGGGAAAAACTGCCGGGAGGGCGGCAACGCTTCGCTTTCGCACCGAAAAGCGTGGTAGAAAACACAACCAGCAGGCTAACGGGCTGGTGCATCATCGGCAGGGAATGAGTCTTCGTGTTTCATGAGGGATGGGTCCTCATGGTTTGCGAGGGGAGGGTCCTCGTGGTTCACGAGGGATGGGTCCTCGTGGGTCACGAGGAGTGCGTTCTCGTGGTTCGTGAGGGATGGGTCCTCATGGTTCATGAGGAGTGCGTCCTCGTGGTTCGTAAGGAGCGAGTTCTCATGGCATCTCCGCGGGGGCGCACTCCGATCTTGTGGGCCCGAAAACCTGCGGAACCTGCGCTTGGAGGGATGTACACTTGCTGTTGCGTTGGGAGATGTCGTGGAGGCGGACGATCCATAAGGTGGTAGAGCTGTCAGAGACGGAGACCTCGTTGGTCTGCGCCACATCGATGTTCTTGGCAAACGGGGCTTCTACCTGAATAAAGCACGAGGGCGGTTGTTGCTCCCTGAATTGCGGTAGCGTCAGCAAAACAGCTGGTGCTTCCATGGCGTGCTTCTTTTGTGAAAATCGTTCACAAAAATCGGGGCCCGGCTGCGTTTCGTTCATGAAAAACAGGATCACCTCCAGGCTGCGCTTCCTTTGCGAATATGTTCGCAAAGACGGGGTCGCCAATGTAGGAATTGGTGTTCGTCGGTTGTTGTTCGTTGGGCTCTGCTTCTGTGAAACCATTCACAGAGACAGGGTTCAGGCTGTGCACGTCGCCCGTGAAAAACATTCACCGAGACGGGGTCACCAACGTAGGTTTTGATGAATTCCCGTCCTCACATCGTTGGGTTACCAATGTAGGTTTTGATGAATTCCCGTCCTCACGTCATTGGGTCAGCAATGTAGGAATAGGTGTATTCCTAACAAATAACAGAGCTTGACTCGGAAGAACAACAAACAGGATTTTAATGTTGGATTAGATGAAATGCAGCAAACAATGTAGAACGATGCAGGAGAGTCGTGGAACAGGTCTTTCCCCAGCGGGAATGCCACGAGGACTGACTAGGCAGTCCAGAGGTTTGCACGATGATGTCATCGCGTTTGCATCGTGACATCATCGCGTTGCTCGCATTTTCCTGCGCTTGGGGCGTCACGTGACTTGCAAAATGACGTCATCGCGTTTGCCCGTGCTTGGGGCGGTCACGTGAATTGCGTGATGATGTTATCATGTTTACCCGGCATTGGAGCTGGCCGTTGCGGCCGAAGTCGCGGGAGCAGGAGGCTGAGCTGGGCCAGCGATTGCCGTGGGAGCGGGAGGCCAAGCTGGGCCGGCGATTGCCGTGGGAATGGGAGGCCGAGCTGGGCCGGCGATTGCCGCAGGAGTGGGAGGCCAAGCTGAGCTGGCTCGCGTTTACCCGCATCATCGCGTTTGCCCGCGTCATCACGTTAGGTCGCGTTCTTAAAGGGGCAACGCCCCGTACAGGTAAACTATATACATACATCGTTAAGTTAAAGGGAATTATGTATAATAAGTAAGGGACACTCGGTGGTACCGCCACAATACCGCATTTTCCTGGACTCACCCACCAGAGGAAGTAGTTTCCCTCTATCTACCCTATTAAATCCTTTAATCATCTTAAACACCTCAATTGAATCACCCCTTAATCTTTCATATTCAAGGGAATACAAGCCTACAAACATGTCTTCATAATTTAACCCTTTTAGCCCCGCTGTCAATACATAATTGGAGGAAGGCCAGTTTCAGCGGGTTGAGAATGGATCTGGCCCGGGTAAATTGGAATCAAAGATTGGCAGGCAAAAATGTAATCGAACAATGGGTTGCTTTTAAAGAGGAGATGGTTCGTGTACAGTCAAAGTACATTCCCATGAGGGGGAAAGATAGGGCAACCAAAGCCAGAGCTCCCTGGATGACGAAAGAGATAGAGAGTAAGATGAAGCAGAAAAAGGGAGCGTATGACACAGGTGGAGAACACAAGTGAGAACCAGGCTGAATATAGAAAGTTCAGCGATGAAGTGAAAATGAAATAATAGGGGCAAAGAGAGAGTATGAGAATAGATTTGCAGCTAACATAAAAGGGAATCAAAAACTCTTCTATAGGCATATAAATAGTAAATGGGTAGTAAGAGGAGGGGTGGGACTGATTAGAGACCAAAATGAAGACCTACGCATGGAGGCAGAAGGCACGGCTGAGGTATTACATGAGTACCTTGCCTCTGTCTTCACCAAGGAAGAAGATGCTGCCAAAATCATAGTGAAGGAGGAGGTAGAGGAGATACTGGATGGTATAAAAATTGATAAAGATGAGGCTGGCCGTACTTAAAGTAGATAAGTCACCAGGACTGGATGGGATGCATCCTCGGATGCTGAGGGAAGTAAAGTTGGAAATTGCGGAGGTATTGGCCATAATCTTCCAATCCTCCTTGGATACAGGGGTGGTGCCAGAGGACTGGAGAATTGCAAATGTTACACCTTTGTTCAAAAAACGGTGTAAGGATAAACCCAGCAACTACAGGCCAGTCAGTTTAACCTCGGTAGTGGGAAAGCTTTTAGAAATGATAATCAGGGACAAAGTTAACAGTCACTTGGACAAGTGTGGATTAATTAAGGGAAGTCAGCACGGATTTGTTAAAGGCGAATTGTGTTTAACTAACTTGATTGAGCTTTTTGATGAGGTAACAGAGGGGGTTGATGAGAGCAATGTCGTTGATGTGGTGTACATGGACTTCCAAAAGGCGTTTAATAAAGTGCCACATAATAGGCTTGCCAGCCAAGTTGAAGCCCATGGAATAAAAGGGACAATGGCAGCATGGATACGAAATTGGCTAAGTGACAGGAAACAGAGAGTAGTGGTGAACGGTTGTTTTTTGGACTGGCGGAAGGTAAACAGTGGGGTTACCCAGAGGTCGCTACTAGGACCACTGCTTTTCTTGATATATATTAATGACTTAGACTTGGGTGTTACAGGCCACAATTTCAAAATTTGCAGATGACACAAAACTTGGAAGCATAGTGATCAGTGAGGAGGATAGTGATAGACTTCAAGAGGACATAGACAGGCTGGTGGAATGGACGGACATGTAGCAGATGAAATTTAACACAGAAAAGTGCGAAGTAATAAATTTTGGTAGGAAGAATGAGGAGTGGCAATATAAACTAAAGGGTACAATTCTAAAAGGGGGTGCATGAACAGACAGACCTGGGGGCATATGTGCACAAATCGTTGATGGTGGCAGGGTTAAAAAAGTGTATGGGATCCTGGGCTTCATAAATAGAGGCAGAGTACAAAAGCAAGGAAGTTATGATGAACCTTTATAAAACACTTTATCGGCCTTAACTGGAGTATTGTGTTCAATTCTGAGCACCACACTTTAGGAAGGATGTGAAAGCCTTGGCGAGGGTGCAGAAAAGATTTGCAAGAATGGTTCCAGGGATGAGGGACTTCAGTTATGTGGATAGACTGGAGAAGCTGGGATTGTTCTCCTTAGAGCAGTGAAGGTTGAGAGGAGATTTGATAAAGATGTTCAAAATCATGAGGGGTCTAGACAGAGTAGAGAGAAACTGTTCCCATTGGCAGAAGGATTGGGAACCAGAGGACACAGATTTAAGGTGATTGGCAGAAGAACCAAAGACGACATGAGGAAAAACTTTTTTATGCAGCGAGTGGTTAGGATCTGGAATACACTGCTTGGCGGGGTGGTGGAGGCAGATTCAATCATGGCTTTCAAAAGCGAGTTGGATAAGCATCTGAAGGAAAAAATTTGCAGGGCTATGGAGAAAGGGCGGGGGAGTGGGACTAGCTGAAGTGTTCTTGCAGACAGGCGGCATGGGCTCGTTGGGCCAAATGGACTCCTTCTGTGCTGTTGTGGCGGAGCCACCAGGAGAACTCTGATCTAATGTACATAATTATCTTTAACAAATTATTAGCTACAGAATGAATCTGTATCGTTGTTCATATCATTGCATGTACATAGCGCGGTCCCTTTACGAATGAGACCAAACACGATGACGTCGTCACATTGATCACGTGATCCTCCAGTGGCGGGAAAACGTGATGATGTCATGACATCAGGCTGGGGAGCAGCCCTAGCCAGTCCTCGTGGAGCCAGCAAAGAGTACAGACCTGTAATGTAGTTCTCCTGTGTTTTCATTTTAAATTCTGTTGATTAGTATTAAACATCATTTGTTTGATAGACTGACTCGACCTCAGTCCTTTAGTTAGGAATCTAGCCATTCCTACACTGTAACCATTCTATAATTCTATTGTGAATCTGTGCTGCACCCCTCCAAGATGAATTTTTATGACAAATATGGACCTACCAATATTTATCCCTCAACCACTATCATTAAACAATAAATTATCTGGTCATTACCTCTGCTGTTTGTGGGACATTGATGTGCATAAATTGGCTGCTCCATGTCAGAATGTGTGTACCAGGCAGTTCCATACAGGTCAGTATGAAAAGTTTTGCAACTTGCAGAATATATATTACAGTACAAAAATACGTCGAATGTGATGATAAAAATTTAAGATCGGCAATGTGTTCAAGGATACTTTAGATTAGGAGGACTGCAAATTAGTTATGTTTTTATATCTGAATCCCTCGAGTTTTTCGTAATTGTAACATAGTCCTAGCCATAGTTTAATCTTTACCATTTAAAAGCTCATCTCCAACGGATTTTGCACACAGCAAAATAAAGTGGCCACATTTCAGCAGAGAAAGGAAATGTGGAGGGTGAAATTGATCTTCACCGGTCGTGCAAAATGGGTGATAGCGAATCAGCGGCCCATTTTAGACCCCGCCCCATTTTCTTCTGCATTGACTTCAACTGGGTGGACTGCCGAATTGTTATCGCCTGCTCTGCGTTATCGCCGCAGACCAATTTCACTCACACGTTTTCTTCTTTACATTGGCTTCTGCTGTCATCTACTGACTAAAATGTGAGCAAGTGAAACTGGCCCCATGGTGCCACCTCTTTAAATTTCAAAGTGAGTATTTATTAAGACCACTGTGTCAGCCAATGAGTTTGAGGTGGGGTGGGGCAGGACTTGTGGCAAACAATCTATTTTACAGTGAACCGAGTTTACTTAAACAGAGGGGAAAAATTCGTCCCTTTAGCGCCAACAGATGGCACTAATGGGATGCTACAGCTGTTTCGCTGGGGCGAGGTGAATCCAGCGCTGCACACCAAATCCCGTGGCCGTCCCCATAGAGCAGCCGGTAAGAGGCATCGCTGGGAATGTCAACGGCAGGTGGATCGTGACGTCAGTGAGTGTTCAACGCTAACTGACCGCCCGATCTGCTAAATTGATTCTCGCCATTTACCTTAGCACCTGGAGTAAACAGGGAGAGCTGGCATGAAGCACCAGGAAGCTGGCTCCAGGGACGTTATTTAAAGGGATCATCAGTAATCACTCGCAACTGTCAGGTTAGTGCAGTTTCAGTCGTTTCTTGTCAGTTTCACCTACTGTAAGAGTTTCATTCAGTAATTTCAAGGTTCTTCTGTATCAGGAGCCTTGTTGCAACTAAAAAGTAGCTACATTTATTGTTTAAAGAATCAAACTGCTACACTTGGTAACATTAATGGGGGCTGTACTGGCAGTTGACCTCACCCTCCAGGATCTACGGCGGAGAGAGCGTAGGCAGCAAGAAAAACAGGAACATGTGCGCAGAGATATTTAAAAGAAGTTCCAAATGTGAATATTCAGCTGTTACCTTCCTAACCTCAACAAATGGGAAAACTGCCTCAGCACTAGCATAAATGGCTCAGCAAGCCAGGGAAGGGGCATTGATGGTCTCACATGTAGCACTCCAGCTTTGTACATGGGGGTCAACACTGCAAGAGTGACCCTCTACCCACAGGGGTCAGGAGGCCCTCCTGAAAGAACGATGTGGGAGTACATCACCAAGGCTGTCCCTGCCAGCAGTGTCGCCCTCACCACCTGGCTCCAGTGCTTAAAGAAGCTTCATGGCCTCAGACCACTGGTCAAGGTCAGTGAATGCATCTTCAAAAGCCGTCTCCTACCAACTGCACCACTAGCCTCACACACTGCTCAATGCACAACCCCCAATCACTCACCTACCAACAATCTGCACCAATTACGAGGCACGTCTCCCATTCCTAGCCTCACCTCACCCCCTTGGAGGAGACGGTGCAGGCCATTCTTGGCAGCATGGATGAGCCCTTGGCCAGTGGCGGGACTGAAAGGTTACAAGATACGGGTGTCCTCATACGTTATCCTCCTTCTGGCATGCACCTCTTCCTTTCCGCCCACCCGTCAGCACAACTCCACCCTTGTGCCTTACTCATTTCACACACCCAAGAAATGCAGCCTGCGCAGCTAGTGGATCAACAAGAGGAGGCAGCCTGCCCAGCCAGTGGGACCACAGACGGGTGATTCCATCCCAGGTATCACGGCCACAAAGGGGCTGTCTGCGATGCATCCTTCCGACTGATTCCTCCTCTTCTGCATCTTCCTCTTCTGTGTAGGGGGTGGCGGGTGTGGCGCGTGCACCCAGTCAGTTATGCCCCTGGCTGTTGGTGAGCGGTTCGAATCGCTCCCACGCCCCTGGGTTCTAGACACCGGACTTAGGTGCAGGCGGCGATACAGAAAACTCGAGTAGACAAGTGGCTTGGTGTAAGAAAACCAAGATTTTATTAAAACAGGAATAAAAAACACAGTCTTATGGGAAATTACTGGTAAACAATTACAGGCATAAACAAAATAACTATATACTTATACAGGGAATGGGGAACACACGGCACATCGAGGGAAAATAAATTACGTTAACAATCCCCTTATCCTTATCCCACCCCATACCTAACTAGATTAAGCTAAGAGGGGCCAGGAATTCATGCTCACCGAGTCAAAATCTGCTGAGTTCAAACGGTTGTGGGGTTTGGGGTTCGCTCTTTGTGGTCTCTGGGGCCTGCCATCGTTACTTGGTCTCAGGGCGCTGCAAGGGCGTCGTCCAGGTAAAGTACCCCGAGGTTAAAGTCTTTGCTTGGGTACTTTATCTCGCAAGGATGATGGTTCTTCTTCCTCGGGCGGCAGCAGCTGAAGTTTGCATGAAGATAGTCATAGGTCGGCTGGATTGAAGGCCCGATTATTCGAAGCGTTCTTCAATCTTCTCCCAATTCATCTCGTCTCATCTCATCTCATCTCGTCTCGTCTCGTCTCGCCTCGTTCCGCCTCGTCTGGCCTGGTTTGCCCGTGTTCGCCTGGTGCGATGCCGGGCGTCCCTGATGGGTTCGGGAAGACACGGGCAGTGGCCAGGCGGCAAGCATGGGAGGGAAAGAGAGAGCAAGAGCTAAGAGGGCAAGAGAGGGCGTTGGTTACTGATGGGCCTACAATTATACTCCTTCAGATGGCCCTTATCTGCGCGCCAAATCAGATCAGTCCATTGTTTCACTTTTGGCGGGCTGTTTTAAATGATTATACCAATCTAAACTAACTGGTTTTAGATGGTCGTTTATCGCACCTAATGGCCCGATGTCTGGGCTGTATTGTCATTAATGCATTTTAATCAGCCTGTGCAGCCTTGGTCGCTTCCCTAAGCTGTTTCCGATTATGTATGTGGACAAACTAATGGCCTTGCGCTTAGGCCTAACTGGGGTGATCTGTTCCAATCTGATGAAATGCATATTCAGTGTTTGCTTAACTGTCTAGGTTTTCAAACACAAAAGTCCTTTTTCACAGAAATGCATTTTAAGTTTCGATTTCCCAAAGCAGCTTGTTCTGTGCTGCAGAGTCCAAGCTTTTAAAATCTTACAAGTTTTTGGTCACGAGGTGCAGACGCCATCTTTTGGGTACCCTTTTTAAATTGTCCATAGGGTCCCCTTTATTAATAACCTTCACAGAATCACAGAAACCCCACAGTGCAGATGGAGGCCATTTCGGCCCATCGAGCCTGCACCAACACATATCCCACCCGATCCCCGTAACCCCTACACCAACACCAACACATATCCCACCCTATCCCCACGTATTTAATCCCCCTAACACTAAGGGTCAATTTATCATAGCCAATCAACCTAACCCGCACATCTTTGGGCTGTGGGAGGAAACCGGAGCAAACCCACGCAAACACGGGGAGAATGTGCAAACTCCACACAGACAGTCACCCGAGGCCGGATTCGAACCCGGGTCCCTGGCGCTGTGAGGCAACAGTGCTAACCACTATGCCACCGTGCTGCCTTGGGGAAATGTGGGAATTTTGCAAATCCTACATCTGTGTCTTCCTCTTCCCTCTGCAAGTGGATGCTGTAAATGTGAAATGACAGCAAAAAATGCTGGAAATACTCAGTTGGTCAGGCAGCATGTCGATCTGAGATGTGAACTCTGTTTTTCTCTCCACGGATGTTGTGTGACCTGCTAAGTATTTCCAACATGTTCTGTCTTCTCAAAGGCCTTCATTTACCATCTGAGCCCTTGCAAGCATCCAGCAGCACTCCCTACACACTTAAAAAACTTTTCACATCTATTGCAGCAAGCCACCACTTCAATAAAATTAAAAAAACAGTCCAAACCCTTAGACTCAAACTTACCTGAACAATGTGTGTGTCCCTTTAAGAGGTGCAGACATTGCCACTGTCAGCCTGCTTGCACATCAGGTTAACCTGGAGTGCATAGGACCCAGCACTGAATTGCTTCAGCGCTAGGGTCGAAGTTCACATTGATGATGTCAATGCGGCGTTGCATGCCAATTGATGTCACCATGCCGCCATTTTCTTTCCAGGGCGCTGCCAGTTAATGGCAGCATAAAGGGTAGAGCAATATGGTTGCCATCGCAGGACCCACCACCAGTGGGCAAAAGAGCGGTGTCCACCATTTTATTGCCATTTCATGGCGCTACGGAGTGTCGGTAAGTAGATGAAATTCTAGCCCTTCGTGTCCTGCTCACAGCTTATTTTCCCACCTAGCTTTGTATCATCAGCAAACGTGGATACATTGCGCTCGGTCCCTATATCTAAGTCAGTAATATAGATTGTAAACAGCTGAGGCCCCAGCACTAATCCTTGTGGTACCCCATGGGAATGGTAGCATAGTGGTAATGTTACTGGGCTACTAATCCAAGAGGTCTGGACTAATGATCCCGAGATGTGAGTTCATAATCCCACCATGGCAGTGGGGGAATTTAAATTCAGTTAATCAATAAATCAGTAATACTTACTAGTATTAATAATGGTAACCATGAAACTATCGGATTATCGTAAAAGCCCATCTGGTTTACTAATGTTCTTTAGGGAAGGAAATCTGCCGTCCTTACCTGGTCTGGCCTATATGTGGCTCCAGACCTACAGTAATGTGGTTGACTCATAGAGTCATAGAGTTTTACAGCACAGAAAGAGGCCCTTCGGCCCATCGTGTCTGCGCCGCCCATCCATCCCTGTCCAGTCTAATCCCATTTTCCAGCATTTGGTCCATAGCCTTGAATGCAATGGCATTTCAAGTGCTCATCCAAATGCTTCTTGAATGTTGTGAGGGTTCCTGCCTCTACCACCCTTTCAGGCATTGAGTTCCACATTCCAACCACCCTCTGGGTGAAGAAGTTCCTCCTCAAATCCCCTCTAAATCTCCTGCCCCTTACCCTGAATCTATGCCCCCTTGTTATTGACCCCCCTACTAAGGGGAAAAGTTCCTCTTTATCTACCCTATCTATGCCCCTCATCATTTTGTACACCTCAATCAGGTCCCTCCTCAGCCTTCTTTGCTCCAAGGAAAACAACCCCAGCCTGTCCAGCCTCTCTTCATAGCTGAGGCGCTCCATCCCAGGTAACATCCTGGTGAATCTTCTCTGCACCCTCTCCAAAGCAATCACATCCTTCCTATAGTGAGGCGGCCAGAACTGCACACAGTGCTCCAGCTGTGGCCTCACCAGCGTTTTGTACAGCTCCATCATAACCTCCCTGCTCTTATATTCTATGCCTCGGCTAATGAAGGCAAGTATCCCATATGCCTTTTTAACCACCTTATCTACCTGTTCCGCTGCCTTCAGGGATCTATGTACATGTACACCAAGGTCCCTCTGACCCTCTGTACTTCCTAGGGTCCTACCACTCATTGTGTATTCCCTTGCCTTATTTGTCCGTCCAAAATGCATCACCTCGCACTTTTCAGGGTTAAATTCCATTTGCCACTTTTCCGCCCATCTGACCAACCCGTTTATATCGTCCTGTAGCCTGAGGCTTTCCTCCTCGCAATTTACCACCCCACCAATTTTCGTGTCATCTGCGAACTTACTGATCATACCTTTTACATTCTCATCCAAATCATTTATGTAGATCACAAACAACAAGGGACCCAGCACCGATCCCTGAGGTATCCCACTGGACACAGGCTTCCAGTCACAAAAGCAACCTTCGACCATCACCCTCTGCCTCCTGCCACTCAGCCAGTTTAGGATCCAATGCGCCAAGGCACCCTGGATCCCATGGGCTCTTACCTTCTTGGCCAGTCTCCTATGCGGGACTTTGTCAAAAGCTTTACTGAAGTCCATGTAAACCACATCCACAGCATTTCCCTCATCCACCCCCCTAGTCACCCCCTCAAAAAATTCAATCAGATTTGTCAGACATGATTTACCCTTGACAAAGCCATGCTGACTATCCCCGATTAATCCTTGCCTCTCCAAGTGGAGACTAATTTTGTCCCTCAGAATTTTTTCCAATAATTTCCCTACCACAGATGTTAGGCTCACTGGCCTGTAATTCCCTGGTTTATCCCTGCTACCCTTCTTGAATAATGGTACTACATTAGCTGTTCTCCAGTCCTCTTGTACATCCCCTGTGGCCAGAGAGGTTCTGAAAATTTGTGTCAGAGCCCCTGCAATCTCCTCCTTTGCCTCCCACAGCAGCCTGGGATACATCTCGTCCGGGCCTGGGGATTTATCCACTTTTTGGCCTGCTAAAACCGCTAGCACCTCCTCCCTCTCGATGCTAATATGTTCAAGTATGTCACAGTCCCCTTGCCCGATTTCTATGTCTGCATCGTCTTTCTCCATAGTGAACACAGATGCAAAAAATTCATTTAAAACCCCGCCTACCTCATCTGGCTCTACACACAGATTGCCACTTTGGTCCCTAATGGGCCCTACCCTTTCCCTGGTTATCCTTTTGCCCTTAATATACTTATAAAACATCTTAGGATTTTCCTTTATTTTGCTCGCCAGTGTTATTTCATGGCCCCTCCTCGCCCTCCTAATTTCTTTTTTAAGTACGCCCCTGCACTTTTTATACTCCTCTAGGGCTTCTTCCGTCTTTAGTCTTTTGTAACTGCCAAAAGCCCCCCTTTTATTCCTAATGCATTTTTGTATATTCCTTGTCATCCAAGGTTCCCTTTGCTTGTTGGTCCCACCCTTGACCTTTACAGGAACATGTTGGTGTTGTACTCTCTCTATTTCCCTTCTGAAAGTCTCCCACTGTTTTGATGTGGATTTTCCTATAAGTAGCTGCTCCCAGTCCACTTTGGCCAGATCCTGCCTTATCATATTAAAATCGGCCTTCCCCCAATTTAGAACCCTTATTTCCGGGCCGACTTTGTCCTTTTCCATGACCACCTTAAATCTCACCGAATTATGGTCACTGTCGCCAAAATGCTCTCCTACTGACACTTCCACCACTTGCCCGGCTACATTCCCTAGAATTAGGTCCAGTACCGCCCCCTCTCTTGTAGGACTTTCTACATGTTGGCTCAAAAAGCTCTCCTGGATGCACTTTAAGAATTCTGCACCCTCTAAGCCTTTCACACTCTGACTATCCCAATTTATATTGGGGAAGTTGAAATCCCCCACTATTATTACCCTATTATTTTCGCACTTTTCTGAGATTTGCCTACATATCTGTTCCTCTATCTCCCCCTGACTGTTTGGGGACCTATAGTACACTCCCAGCAAAGTGCTTGCCCCCTTTTTGTTTTTAAGTTCTACCCATATGGCCTCATTAGAGGAACCCGCTAATATATCATCCCTCCTTACAGCAGTAATTGACTCCTTAATTAATATTGCAACACCCCCTCCCCTTTTACACCCCCCTCTGTCTCGCCTGAAGTTTCTATACCCCGGAATATTGAGCTGCCAGTCCTGACCCTCCCTCAACCATGTCTCCGTGATAGCAACAATATCGTAGTCCCATGTGCTCAACAACAACTTCAGTTCATCCACCTTATTTGCAAGACTCCTTGCATTAAAATAAATGCCTTCCAGCCCTGCCATATTCTCTTTTGCCTTCACATATTTGATCTGCCTTCCCAGCTGACTTGTTTTTCCCTCTGTATTTGGCTGTAAATCACCCCCTACTATAGCTCCACTCTGTACCCCATCCCCTTGCCAAGTTAGTTTAAACCCCCCCCCCAGCAGTGCTAGCAAACCTCCCCGCAAGGATATTGGTTCCCCTCTGGTTCAGGTGTAAACCGTCCAACTTGTACAAGTCCCACCTTTTCCAGAAGCAGACCCAGTGATCCAGGAAACTAAAGCCCTCCCTCCTGCACCATCCCTTTAGCCACGCATTCATCTGTTCTATCTTCCTATTCCTATACTCACTAGCACGTGGCACCGGGAGTAATCCAGAGATTACAACCCTTGAGGTCCTGCTCCTTAATCCTTCACCTAGCTCCCTAAATTCTTGCTGCAGGACCTCATCCCTCTTTTTACCTATGTCGTTGGTACCAATGTGGACCACGACCACTGGCTGTTCACCCTCCCCCTCCAGAATGCCCTGCAGCCACTCAGTGACATCCTTGACCCTGGCACCAGGGAGGCAGCAAACCATCCTGGATTCACGTCTACGGCCACAGAAACGCCTATCTGTTCCCCTTACGATAGAATCCCCTACCACTATTGCTCTCCCACTCTTTTTCCCCCCTTCCTGGGCAGCAGGAGCACCCCCAGTGCCAGGAAGTTGGCTGCTGCTGCCTTCCCCTGGTGAGTCATCCCCCTCAACAGCATCCAAAGCGGTATACTTGTTTGAAAGGGGGATGTCCGCAGGGGTTCCCTGCACTACCTGCCTGCCTTTGTTGCTCCGCCTGATGGTCACCCCCTGTGCTGCCCTACCCTGAGGCATGAACAACTCGCTAAACGTGCTATCCACGAGCCTCTCAGCATCTCGCATGCTCCAAAATTCATCCACCCGCAGCTCGAGCGCCACAATGCGGTCTACAAGTAGCTGCAGCTGGATGCATTTCCCGCACACATGGTCGTCAGGGACACTGGCAGCATCCCTGACTTCCCACATGGAGCAAGAGGAGCAGAACACGGGTCTGAGCTCTCCTGCCATGACTTACTCCTTTAATTAATTAAAAAATTTATTCAATACCCCAGTTACAGGTATACTCTAGGGCGCTTTATTTACCAACTGTCCCCACTACGCCACAGAAATTTAACACCACAGAATCCAAGCTTGTATTGAAAAGAGAGAAATACCCACCAACCAATCACTTACCTGCTCCCTGGTGACGTCACACTTGGATTACTTTTTACCTCTCTCCTGGAACCTGGATTGGTATGCCTCTGACTGCTCCCTCTCAAGCCTTTAAGCTCTCCCGCCTCGGGCTGCTCCCGCGCAGGTCCGCTGCTTCTCCGGTCTCGGGGCTGTGGGCCTCGGTGCCTCTGACTGCTCCCTTTTAAGCCTTTAAGCTCTCCCGCCTCGGGCTGCTCCCGCGCAGGTCCGCTGCTTCTCCGGTCTCGGGGCTGTGGGCCTCGGTGCCTCTGACTGCTCCCTTTTAAGCCTTTAAGCTCTCCCGCCCTCTGAAATGGCTGAGCAAGCCATTAGGTTGTAACAAAGTGCTACGAAACAAAATAATAAAAATGAAACTGGATGGACCACCTGGCATCGACATTGGCACTGGCTACAGGCATGGCAATGGCACACCCAGCCCAGTCAACCCTGCAAAGTCCTCCTCAACCAACATCTGGGGACTTGTGCCAAAATTGGGAGAGCTGTCCCACAGACAAGCAACAGCCTGACATAGTCATACTCACCGAATCGTACCTTACCTCACATTGGCACCTGAAATGTATTCATGATTATTGCTTGTAGGATGCCAATTGCAAATGTGATTGGAGTCCCGAGGTGGGTACGCTGCAGCTGAATGAATACCGGTTATCATAAAGCCTCTAGGGGAAATCAAGGGATTTGGTGATCGGCCGGGAATGTGGAGTTGAGGTCGATGATCAGCCATGATCTTATTGAATGGCGGAGCAGGCTCAAGGGGCCATATGGCCTACTCCTGCTCTTGTTTCAGTCAACATCCCAAACCCCTCCATCTCCATCCCTGGGTATGTCCTGTCCCACCGGAAGGACTGACCCACTAGGGGTGGTGGCACAGTGGTACACAGTCAGGAAGGAGTGGCCCTGAGAGTCCTCAACATTGAGTCTGGACCCCAAGAAGTCTCATGGCTTCAGGTTAAGCATGGGCAAAGAAACCTCCTGCTGATTACCACCTATCGCCCTCCCTCAGCTGATGAATCAGTACTCCTCCATGTTGAACGCCACTTGGAAGAAGCACTGAGAGTAGCAAGGGCACAGAATGTACTCTGGGTGGGGGACTTCAATGTCCATCACTAAGAGTGGCTTGGTAGCGCCACTACTGACCGAACTGGCCAAGTTTTGAAGGGCAGAGCTGCCAGTCTGGGCCTGCCCTTGTCCTTCTAGGTGGAACAGGTCACGGGTTTGGGAGGTGCTGCCGAAGAAGCCTTGATGAATTGCTGCAGTGCATCTTGTAGATGGTAGACACTGCAGCCACGGTACACTGGTGGTGGAGGGAGTGAATGCTTAAGGTGGTAGAGGGGGTGCCAATCAAGCAGGCTGCTTTGTCCTGGATGGTGTCGAGCTTCTTGAGTGTTGCTGGAGCTGCACTCATCCAGGCAAGTTGGTAGTATTGCATCACACTCCTTACTTGTGCCTTGTAGATGGTAGAAAAGCTTTGGGGAGTCAGGAGGTGAGACACTCGCCGCAGAATACATAGCATCTGACCTGCTCTTGTTGCCACAGTATTTATGTGGCTGGTCCAGTTAAATCTCTGGTCAATGGTGACCTCCAGGATGTCGATGGTTGGGGATTTGGCGGTGGTAATGCCATTGAATGTCACGGGGTGGTGTTTAGACTCTCGCTTAGAAACATAGAAACATAAAAGATAGGAGCAGGAGTAGGCCATTTGGCCCCTCGAGCTAGTTCCACCATTTAATGAGATCATGGCTGATCATCCAAATTCAGTACCCTGTCCCTGCTTTCTCCCCATATCCCTTGATCCCTTTAGCCTTAAGAAATATATCTAACTCCTTCTTGAATATATTTAATGAATTGGCCTCAACTGCCTTGTGTGGTAGAGAATTCCACAGGTTCACCACTCTCTGGGTGAAGAAATTCCTCCTCATATCAGTCCTAAATGGCTTACCCCTTATCATTAGACTGTGACCCCTAGTTCTGGACTCCCCGCCATTGGGAACATCTGAAGGTATAATTACAAGTCCTAGCCCTTCCCGGGCTACCCCAGATCAGGCGTATTCCCCAGATATTCACCTTCAACTTAAGTTAGAGATAGACGAATTCCATAAGACGCTTAAATGGGTCTAAAGGTTCAGGCTATCTCTCCCTAAAGGAAAGGAACGACTGAAGATGTTACCATCCTCCAGATAGCACTTTTAATAAGTTTTACTAGACTGTAACCTTCCAGATATTGTGAGGGTCCAGAATACCCCCCAGAATTCTGCAACTCCTTACAAAAGAGTGTACAGAAATTGGGTTGGCAAGTTTATACAGAATTACTCTTTGAGACAATTCTAAAAATATATAGTTTTATTTAAGAGCCGACATTCAGTTAACAGCTGTTGAATCAGTCGCAACATTAACAATTCAAAATACAGATAGCTTACATTTCTTATTTCTCAGAGATCCTTATTCTCAAATCTTTACTTCGTTACATTTCTACATTTCTTACTTACTTCTAAATCCAGAACATCCACCAAAATCAATTACTTTGATTACCCAAGACTCAAAGTTAAAAACTTACAGATCGTGCCTGTGAAGTTGAGAAATGCTTGGCCCATTCAACAAGTTCTGACTTTCTGTTTGAAAAGCTCTTATTTTTATACCCTTTTTGCTGTGGTTTATTCTTTAAAGTTCTCTGTTGATATCAGTTAATTGTCTTATTCATTCACTCTTTTGAATGCTTTCTATCTTACTATCAATTCAACTATTGCATGCATAATTATGTCTCTACCTTTAGGTGTTCCAAAAACCATCATAAAAACAATGACAGCAATGGTTTCTGTTTGATGCTATTCTTACAAAATTCTTTCATTCAATTCTTAATATTGGCTTTACTGATTTTTAGCAGACGTTGAGTCTCCTTACTGCTCCAAGTTCAATACAAGCACAATGTAATTGCTTGGTGTATATGTTGAAGTCATATTTTCAAAGTGTTCTTACTGGTATCATAGACACTTTGACCAGAGTGTTTCATGCATTTCTAGCTATCTCAATTGGTTCCATATTTATTTGTGTTTCCTGTCTTCCAAGTTTAACATAAAAACTATTTGACCAGCTTTTCAAAGGCACATGGTTCTTTTAATGTTTGTGTTTCTGTTCAACGTGTTAGCTTATAACACCTTAAACTGAGTCTTCCCATTGTGTTATTCCCAAACTCCAGACCTTTCGGAAGCACCAAACTGCCATTTCAATAGGGTAATTCTTTTAGTATATTTAACTAATTCCCATTTCAAAGCTTGTTTCTTTTTTACAACTTTGTTAAACAACTGATCTTTATCTCAGAAGCCTGTATTTCTGTTTACAGCCTGTGCCTCCGAGGCTTTCCAGACTTTTAAGCCCAGTATATCATGTATTAATAATGTCAGAATTCTGTTCATATTATGGTGTATCTTTCTGAAATATGGCTTATTCCCTCACACATCCTTCCTGCATCTAGTCTGTCTAGCCCTGTTAGAATTTTATAAGTTTCAATGAGATCCCCTCTCATTCTTCTAAACTCTAGCGAATATAAGCCTAATCGACCCAATCTCTCCTCATATGTCATTCCTGCCATCCCAGGTATCAGTCTGGTGAATCTTCGCTGCACTCCCTCCATGGCAAGAACATCCTTCCTCAGATAAGGTGACCAAAACTGCACACAATACTCAAGGTGTTGTCTCACCAAGGCCCTGTACAACTGCAGCAAGATATCCTTGCTCCTGTACTTGAATCCTCTCGCTTTGAAGGCCAACATACCATTTACCTTCTTAACCACCTGCTGCACCTGCATGCTTACCTTCAGCGACTGGTGCACAAGGACACCCAGGTCTCATTGCGCTTCCCCGTTTCCCAATCTATTGCCATTCAGATAATAATCTGTCTTCCTGTTTTTGCCACCGAAGTGGATAACCTTGCATTTATCCACATTATACTGCATTTGCCATGCATCTGCCCAATCACCCAACCTGTCCAAATCATACTGGACTTTCTCTGCATCCTCCTCACAGCACACACACTCATCCAACTTTGTGTCATCTGCAAACTTGGAGATATTACATCTAGTTCCCTTGTCTAGATCATTTATATATATTGTGAATAGCTGGGGTCCTAGCACCAATCCCTGCGGTACCCCACTAGTCACTGCCTGCCACTCGGAAAAAGAGCCGTTTATTCCAACTCTTTGCTTCCTGTCTGAC
Source organism: Somniosus microcephalus (assembly GCF_052327205.1). Classification (NCBI taxonomy): domain Eukaryota; kingdom Metazoa; phylum Chordata; class Chondrichthyes; order Squaliformes; family Somniosidae; genus Somniosus; species Somniosus microcephalus. Next base: position 173,754,134 of record NC_140992.1, read on the forward strand.
AACCAGTTCTCTATCCAAGGCAGTACCTTACCCCCAATCCCATGTGCTTTAACTTTGCATGCTAATCTCTTATGCGGGACCTTATCGAAAGCCTTCTGAAAGTTCAAATACACCACATCCACTGGTTCTCCCTTATCTATTCTACCAGTTACAACCTCAAAAAAGTCCAGTAGATTAGTCAAGCACAATTTACCTTTTGTAAATCCATGTTGACTTTGTCCGATCCCGTCACTGTTTTCCAAGTGCTCTGCTATTACATCTTTTATAATGGACTCTAGCATTTTCCCCAATACCGATGTCAGACTTACCAATCTATAATTCCCCGTTTTCTCTCTACCACCTTTTTTAAATAGTGGGGTTACATTAGCTATCCTCCAATCCATGGGAACTGTTCCAGAGTCTATAGAATTTTGGAAGATGACCAGCAATGCATCTACTATTTTGAGGGCCACTTCCTTAAGTACCCTAGGATGTAGATTATCAGGCCCTGGGGCATGTTGGAGATAGTCATTGCCTGGCACTTGTGTGGTGCGGATTGTTATATCCGTGTGTTAATGGAGACACGGAATGCAGGAGTTGGTTTAACAGGTGTTTACTGAACAAAGTCTGGAGGTGAACTAAAAGATACAAGACACTATACAGGCTTATATACCCGAGTGGTCACTACCGGTATTACAGTACACAGGGGGCTCTTAAAGGTACATACACTACAATTCCTCCCCTTTTAGATAATTAGTACATAACATTTTAAGTAATCATTAATTAACATGTTTACAAGAACAATAATCTACACATTTGCTGCAGTTAATCAATTATAAGTCAGTCTCTCTGGAGGCTTCCTGACTCGGTCTGGATAACGCCTCGGTGGTGTAGTAGTTTTCGGTGGTGTAGTAGGTTCTTTTGGCAAGGTCGATTCGGCTTGAATGCCAGTGTCGGGTTCATCTGGTTCCAGTATCACCGGATCGGAGGTAGATACTATGGGTATCTCTGCTTCATCATTAGGCATATAGAGTTGTGGTGTAGGTTGTCCCTTTTTGGATGACTCTATGATCTGGTCAGCATGGCGCCTTATTATGCTTTCACCAATGTCCACGGTATACATCAGCGGTCCTAGTCGTGTGCAAATAGTTCCAGGCTGCCATTTCTCGGTACGGTAGTCCCGGGCCAAAACTTGTTGACCTATCTGGAAGGTTCTAGTTGGCCTTTCATTCATGCCTTGAAATTGCCGGTTCTCTACGTCCCTTCTGATGTTTGGCTTGATCAAATCCAGCCAGCATCTTAGTCTTCTATTGAAAAACATCATGGCAGGAGTTTGGTTTGTAACCACATGTGTTGCATTCCTGTATGCAAACAAGAAGTTATCTACCTTATGTTGTAGATTTATGTCTTCATTACCCATGGCATTTATGGCCTTCTTGAAGGTCTGGACAAACCTTTCAGCTAATCCATTTGTGGCAGTATGGAATGGGGCGGACGTGTAGTGCTTAACCCCATTGTTTTTTAAGAACTTCCTGAATTCTTCGGACACAAATTGCGGTCCATTATCAGAACAGATCTGTTCAGGCAGCCCATTCCTGGCAAATATGGTCCTTAATACTGTGATGGTTTTTTCCGTGGTGGTGGAGGACATCTTTATTACTTCCGGCCACTTGGAGTGTGCATCAACCGCGATTAAGAACATTGAGTCCATAAATGGACCAGCAAAGTCGATATGTACCCTTTGCCATGGAGATGAGGGCCACTCCCATGGATGTAGAGGGGCTTGTGGTGGGGTGTTTTGGACCTTCTGGCATCCTAGACAGCTCTTGGTCATTTCTTTGATGTCTTCATCGATACCTGGCCACCACACAAACGCTCTGGCTAGGTTCTTCATTTTCACTCCACCCAGATGCCCCTCGTGAAGCTCCTTTAGCACTTTATCTTGGAGTTTGGGTGGAATCACCACTCTGGATCCACACATCAAGGTTCCTCGGCACACTGACAGCTGTTCTCTTCTTTGCGAGAATGCTGGCAACAGTGGTTCGCCATGTGCTGGCCATCCCTTCACCGTTAAATCGTAGACTCGTGAGAGAGTCAGGCGATTTCTCGTATCCTTTTCAATGGTAGAATTTGTTACTGGTAGACATTCTACTATGGTTGAGTGGAACATCTCCACTGGGTCCACTGTAGGTGCCTCTTCTACCGTTGGCAACGGTAGGCGCGATAAACCGTCAGCATTCCCATGCTGTTTTGATCCTTTGTATTCTATGTCATATTGGTGTGCCCCTAGGAAAAGGGACCACCTCTGTAGCCTTTGCGCTGTCATAATAGGAACGCCCTTTTTAGGGTTGAATATGGAGACGAAGGGTTGATGGTCAGCCAACAAGGTAAATTTTTGTCCGTGTAGGTAATGGTTGAATTTCTTCACTCCCCACATCAGGCTGAGTGCTTCCCTGTCGATCCGGGCATAGTTACGCTCAGCTGAGTTCAATGAGCGTGAAGCAAAAGCTATCGGCCGGTCCGAGCCATCAGAGAATCTATGCGATAATACCGCTCCTACACCGTAAGGGGATGCATCACACGCCAGTCTGATTGGCAGTGATGGGTTGTAATGAGCCAACACTTCCTTGGACGTGATCAAGCCTTTGCATTTATGGAAGGCACGTTTACAGTCTTCGCTCCATTTCCAAATTACTCCCGTTTGTAGCAGTGCGTTAAGAGGGTGCAGAACAGTTGACAAGTTCGGTAAAAATTTATGATAGTAATTTATCAATCCCAGGAACGACCTTAATTGTGAGACATTTTCAGGTGCTGGGGCTTTTATGACTGCTTCAATTTTTTCAGGTGACTTATGCAACCCTTCTTCATTAATTATATGGCCACAATATGATACTTGTTTCTGGAAAAATTCTCACTTGGGCGATTTGCTCGTAGGCCCCATTCTCTCAGCCTAGTGAGCACCTGCTCCAAATTGGCAAGGTGCTCATTGTCGTTTTCTCCTGTTACAAGGATGTCGTCTAGGTAGCATTGAGTCCCCGGAATCCCTTGCAGGACTTGCTCCATAGCTCTTTGCCAGATAGCTGGAGCTGATGCTACTCCGAAAACCAGTCGATTGTACTGGTACAGGCCTTTGTGTGTGTTTATCGTGAGATACTTTTTAGAGGCCTCCTCAACCACCATCTGTAGATATGCCTGTGCCAAGTCAATTTTGGTGAAACGTTTCCCTCTGGATAGTGAGGCGAAAATATCTTCTATCCTTGGAAGAGGATACTGTATCATGTGAAGGACCGGGTTTACAGTCACCTTGAAGTCCCCACAGATGCGAATTTTTCTCTGTTCTTCAGATTTATCATTATTCAATGTTTTCTTCATGACCGGGACGATGGGTGTTGCCCACTCGCTCCAATCTACCTTGGATAACACGCCTGCTTTTTCCAAATTCTCCAGCTCTGCCTCGACTGCTGGACGAATTGCGTATGGCACCAGCCTTGCCTTAAAAAACTTGGGAATTGCCGCATCTTCCACTTTTATTGAGGCGGTGACGCCTTTCAAGGTTCCTAGTTCCTGTTGAAACACTTCTTTGGCGTTAGCCAAGATGTCTTTTAATCGTTCAGGTATGACGTCATCATCATTTTTTTTCTTACTGGTCACCGTCAGTGCCTGAATGGAGTGCCAGTCTAAACGTATCTTCCTGATCCATTCACGTCCCAACAACGGTGGACCACCATCTTGCAGAACATATAAATACAACTTCTGTATTTCCTTGCCGTTGTATACAACAGGCACCTTTATTTTCCCTCTGGGGTATACTTTCTGCCCCGTATATGTCTTCAAGATAATGGATGTGTCTTTCAAAGGTATATGCGGAAATAGCCGCTCGTAATCCCGTCGACTTATGATGGTCAGAGCTGATCCTGTATCTAGCTCCATTTTAACTGGGGACCCCGCTATCGTGAGTGTAACCCAAATGGTCTGGTAATCTTCTTTGGCAATTACATTATGTAATTTGAGACAGCTTAGTCCCTTGTTTCCGGAGTCGCTATCGCTCTTCTGGTCTTCGGAGCTACTGTCCATCATCATTTGTACCTTTCTGTACTTTTCCTTATTGATTTTTTTTCTGTCAGTGGATTTTTTGTTTCCAGATCGGCATACACGTGCAATGTGTTCCATCTTTCCGCATTGCTTGCATGCTTTGTCCTTGAACCAGCAGTCCCTCTGGTCATGGGTGGATCTGCCGCAGCGATAACATCTCTCGAAACCCCGTGTCATTTCATGGGTGCCGAAGTCCTGTGGCTTTTGCTGTATCTCTGCAGCTCCTCTTGCTGCTGCTTCGTATGATACAGCCACACTGAAAGCCTTGTCCAGTGTCAAATCTTTCTCAGAAAGTAGCCTTTTCTGTGTTCCTTCATTTAGGAGACCGCAGACGAATTTGTCTCGTAGAGAATCTGCCAGTCTTGCCCCGAATTGGCAGTGCTTTGACAGCTTTCTTAATTCGGTGAGGTAATCAGCGTTACTTTCATTCTTGTGCTGATTCCTCCTGAAGAATTTGAATCGTTCCGCTATCAGCAGCGGTGTTGGGTTTAAGTGATCCTGTAGGGTATCAACAATCTCCTTAAAATTCTTGTCCATCGGTTTGGCTGGAGTGATTAAGTTTCGTAACAGCCCGTATGTCCTTGTGCCATCAGATTTAGAAGTACCGATGCCTTTTTATCATCCTCTACTTCATTCGCTGTGCAATATACCTCCACTCTTTCCACATATGTGGTCCAATCCTCTATATCACTATTGAAAGCAGTAATATTGCCAGTCTTAGGCATCCTGAAAATCAAAAATGGTGCCTCCCGCGCTTTCCTTTCTTCCCTGCCGAGATAAAATGGCGCCTCCCGTGCTTTCCCGCCGCTGCCTCTACTGACAACGCTGTTCTCCGCGGTTTTTATTTACACAGATATTTTTAATAGTTGGAGACTCGTTCCCGCTGGACTCACTGGGACTTTTCCCTCCCTCTGCTTGGTCCGAATGCCGACCTGCTTTGCAGCACCGGCCGTCTCCCGAGTGCTCCACCCTCCATCTCTGTTTGCCTCCGCCTTCCGACTCGCTGCTCGGCCCCGCTGCAGAGCCACCCGATCGAGCCCCAGCCCGCCGCCCAGGAAGGATTAGTGCAGTACCTGCCACCAGCCCGGCTAGCTGGTGAAACCACAGTTTTTTTTTTCTTCGACCTTCGTCTGAGGAATCGATCTCCTTGAGGTGCTGCCGAATTGCAGGTAAGTCCATTTCCAATTCGTCGCCACTGTTGTATCCGTGTGTTAATGGAGACACGGAATGCAGGAGTTGGTTTAACAGGTGTTTACTGAACAAAGTCTGGAGGTGAACTAAAAGATACAAGACGCTATACAGGCTTATATACCCGAGTGGTCACTACCGGTATTACAGTACACAGGGGGCTCTTAAAGGTACATACACTACACGGATGTTACCTGCCACTTATCAGCCCAAGCCTGAACGTTGTCCAAGTGTTGTTGCATGTGGGCATGGACTACTTTTTTTACCTGAGGAGTTGTGAACGGCACTGAACACTGTGCAGTCATCAACGAACATCCCCATTTCTGACCTTATGTTGGAGGGAAAGTCATTGATGAAGCAGCTGAAGATGGCTGGGCCTAGGAAACTGCCCTGAGGAAATCCTGCAGTGACGTCCTGGAGCTGTGATGATTGACCTTCAACCACCACAACCATCTTCCTTTGTGCTAGGTATGACTCCAGCCAGAGGAGCGTTTTCCCCCCGATTCCCATTGACTTAAGTTTTATTAGGGCTCCTTGATGCCACACTCGGTCAAATGCTGCATTGATGTCAAGGGCAGTCACTCTCACCTCAGCTCTGGAATTCAGCTCCTTTGCCCATGTTTGGTCCAAGGCTATAATGAGGTTGGGAGCCGAGTGGTCTTGGCGGGACCCAAACTGGGCATCAGTGAGCAGGCTATTGGTGAATAAGTGCCGCTTGATAGCATTGTCGATGACACAATCCATCACTTTGCTGCTGATTGAGAGCAGACTGATATGGCGGTAATTGGCCGGGTTGGATTTGTCCTGCTTTTTATGACATACCTGGGCAGTTTTCCACATTGTCGGATAGATTCCAGTGTTGTAGTTGTACTGGAACAGCTTGGCTAGAGGCGCGGCTAGTTCTGGAGCACTAGTCTTCAGCACGATAGCCGGGATGTTGTCAGGGCCAATAGCCTTTGCTGTATCCAGTGCGCTCAGCCATTTCTTGATATCACGTGGAGTGAATCGAATTTGCTGAAGACTGGCTTCTGTGATGGTGGGGACCTCAGGAGGAGGCCGATATGGATCATCCACTCGGCACTTCTGGCTGAAGATGTTTGCAAATGCATCCGCCTTGTCTTTTGCACTCACCTGCAGGGCTTCACCATCATTGAGGATGGGGATGATCATGGAGCCTCCTCCTCCCATTAGTTGTTTAATGGTCCACCACCATTCACGACTGGATGTGGCAGGACTGCAGAGCTTTGATCTGATCCATTGATTGTTGGATCGCTTAGCCCTGTCTATAGCATGCTGCTTCCGCTTTTTAGCATGCATGTGTTGCAGCTTCCCTAGTTTGGCACCTCATTTTTAAGTATGCCTGGTGCTGCTCCTGGCATGCTCTTCTACACTCCTTATTGAACCAGGGTTGGTCCCCTGGATTGATGGTAATGGTAGAATGAGAGATATGCTGGGCCATGAGGTTACAGATTTGTGCTGGAATACAATTTTGCTGCTGCTGATGGCCCACAGCGCCTCAGTTTTGAATCTATCCCATTTAGCACGGTGGTAGTGCCACACAACACGATGGAGGGTGTCCTCAGTGTGAAAACGGGACTTAGTCTCCACAATGACTGTGGTGGTCACTGCTACCAATACTCTCATGGACAGATGCATCTGCGACAGGTAGATTGGTGAGGACGAGGTCAAGAAGGTTTTTCCTCGTGTTGATTTTCTCACCACCTGTCACAGGCCCAGACCGGCAGCTATGTCCTTCAGGACTCAGCCAGCAGTGGTGCGACCGAGCCACTCTTGGTGATGGACATTGATGTCCCCCACCCAGAGTACATTCTGTGCCCTTGCTACTCTCAGTGCTTCTTCCAAGTGGTGTTCAACATGGAGGAGTACTGATTCATCAGCTGAGGGAGGGTGGTAGGTGGTAATCAGCAGGAGGTTTCCTTGCCCATGCTTGACCTGAAGCCATGAGACTTCATGGCGTCCAGAGTCAATGTTGAGGACTCCCAGGGCCACTCCTTCCTGACTGTATCACCACCCCTGGTGGGTCTGTGGGTCTGTCCTGCCGGTGGGACAAGATGTACCTAGGAATGGTGATGGAGGAGTCTGGAACATTGGCTGAAATGTATGATTCTGTGAGTATGACTATGTCAGGCTGTTGCTTGACTAGTCTGTGGGACAGCTCTCCCAATTTTGGCACAAGTCCTCAGATGTTGGTGAGGAAGACTTTGCAGGGTTGACTGGGCTGGGTGTGCCGTTGCCGTGTCCATACTGTGGTAAACCACTGTTATTGTATATTGTTACCTCTGGGTGGCGCTGTGTACCAAGGCATGCCTCAGCTGACTCCACCCACATGACCAGGTATAAAGGTGGGGGTTTCGCCGACTCACTTCCTTCTTGGAACCAGTCACCCACGAGAGGCATGCTCCGTTCTCTAGTTAATAAAAGCCTTTTCATCACCTTCCTGATTCATCGTCTTTTATGGAGTAATTGATAAGCGTATCAATTTTATTAACTAGAAGTAAAATGGCGACACCTGAACAGCAACAACAGCAGGCGTTGCTGCGAGCCCTCAGACCGGCATGCCTGGACCTCGACCCTCAAGCAGCGGGTTCATCAACCAATTTCGAACACTGGCTGAGCTGCTTTGAATCCTTCCTAGGAGCCTCCGCCGTGACATCGGAGGAGAACAAACTAAAAGTTTTGACCGCCCAGGTGAGCCCTCAAGTATATACGCTCATCCGGGACGCTACTACGTACACGGCGGCCCTCGAACTACTAAAAGGGCAATACACGCGCCGAGTGAACATGATTTACGCCAGACACCTCTTGGGATCCCGCAGGCAGCAACCGGGGGAATCGGTAGAGGCATTTTTACGGGCGTTACAGACACTCTGCAGAGACTGCGACTGTAAGGAGGTAACGGCTGCGGGGCACGCGGAGGGACTTACTTGTGATGCCTTCGTCAGGGGCCTCCAGTCCGACTACTCCCGGCAGAGACTGCTCGAAAGCAAGGAGCTCGACCTGAAGACGGCCGTAGCCCTTGCGCTCTCGCTAGATGCGGCCCACCGAAACCTCGAAGCATACTCACGTAACGGCGCCGTGCCATGGCCATCGCGACCGTGGGACATGGGACCGCCGCCCCCGGCACCAACTGCTGCAGCGATGTCCCGAAATCAACTGGGACAGCCGCCCCCGGTAAGAACCGCAGCGATGCCCCGTAACCAGGCCCAAAAATGCTATTTCTGTGGCCAGTTAAAACACCCTAGAGCGCACTGCCCGGCTAAGACCGCTACCTGCTCGGGCTGCGGGAAGAAAGGCCATTACGCCAATGCCTGCAGGGGGAAACCAGTGAACGCCAGCAGCGCCGCGTGCGAACCATGGGGGCAGCCATCTTATCCGCCATTTTGTGCACCTCCGGCCGCATGGCCGCCGCCATTTTATCCGCCGCACTCAACCGCCACTTCATCTCCGGACTCGACCACCGTCTCGTCGGACGACCATACCGACTCACTAAGCCATACACTGGCCTCCGTTACGCTGGATCAAGCCCTCCCTCATCATCTATCCAGCTCCATGATGGATATCACGGTAAACGGCCGCGCCACCACTTGCCTAATCGACAGCGGTAGCACAGAGAGTTTTATTCACCCAGACACGGTACGTAGCCACTCCCTCACGGTCCTGCCGACGCGCCATCGGATCTCTATGGCGTCCAAGTCCCATTCAATGGACGTCGGCGGCTACTGTGTGGTGACCCTTTCGGTTGGGGGCACAGAATATAAAAATTTTAAACTTCTAGTCCTGCCCCGTCTCTGCGCTGCCGTGCTGCTAGGGTTGGATTTTCAGTGCCACCTTAAAAGTGTCACATTAGCATACGGTGGACCCCTCCCCCCACTCACAGTCTGCAACCAACACCTTTTAAATCGCCCGCCGCAAACCACCTGCAGCCTTTCCACACTAAAAGTCCCCCCCCCCCCCTTGTTCGCTAACCTCACCCACGACTGCAAACCCATCGCTACCAAGAGCAGGCGGTACAGTGCCGGGGACAGAGCTTTCATTAGCTCTGAGGTGGAGCGGCTCTTGAAGGAGGGCATTATCGAAGGGAGCACTAGCCCCTGGTGAGCCCAGGTTGTAGTCGTTAAAACCACTGATAAACGCCGCCTGGTCATTGACTACAGCCAAACCATAAACCGGTACACTCAGCTGGACGCATACCCCCTTCCTCGCATATCTGATATGGTCAACCAGATTGCGCAATACAAAGTATTCTCCACCATTGACCTTAAGTCAGCATACCACCAGCTCCCCATCCGCCATGAGGACCGCCAGTATACTGCCTTCGAGGCGAACGGCCGCCTCTACCACTTCCTTAGGGTTCCCTTCGGCGTCACCAACGGGGTTTCGGTCTTCCAAAGGGAGATGGACCGGATGGTTGACGAGAACGCGCTGCAGGCCACCTTTCCCTATCTGGATAACGTCACCATCTGTGGCCACGACCAGCAGGACCATGACGTTAATCTAGAAAAATTCCTCCGTACGGCCCAACGGCTGAACCTAACGTACAATAAAGAGAAATGTATGTTTCGCACCAAACGCCTCGCCATTCTCGGCTGCGTGGTGGAGAACGGAGTCATCGGGCCCGACCCCGACAGAATGCGCCCCCTAATGGAGCTACCCCTCCCCCACTGCCAAATGGCACTGAAGAGATGCCTGGGGTTTTTCTCCTACTATGCCCAGTGGGTGCCCCACTATGCAGACAAAGCTAGACCCCTCATCAAATCCACCTCCTTCCCCCTGACACCAGAGGCATGTGCAGCCTTCACTCTTATCAAGAGCGATATCGCGAAGGCCACAATGCACGCAGTGGATGAGTCGATCCCCTTCCAAGTGGAGAGCGATGCATCCGACTTCGCCCTAGCTGCGACCCTTAACCAGGCGGGCAGACCCATGGCCTTTTTCTCAAGGACCCTCCAGGGCCCCGAGACCCGACACTCCTCTGTCGAAAAGGAGGCCCAGGCTATTGTGGAAGCGCTGCGTCACTGGAGGCATTACCTGGCCGGAAAATGGTTTACCCTGCTCACTGACCAGCGTTCAGTAGCTTTTATGTTCAATAATAAGCAGAGGGGCAAAATCAAGAACGACAAGATCTTGAGGTGGAGAATCAAACTCTCCACCTACAATTATGATATCTTGTACCGGCCCGGGAAACTAAATGAGCCCCCAGACGCCCTATCACGTGATACATGCGCCAACGCGCAGGTTGATAGACTGCAGACCCTCCACAATGACCTCTGCCACCCGGGGGTCACCAGGTTCTTCCATTTCATCAAATCCCGTAACCTGCCCTACTCCATCGAGGAGGTCAGGACCATGACCAGGAACTGCCAAATCTGTGCCGAGTGCAAACCGCACTTTTATAGGCCGGACAGAGCAAGCCTGATCAAGGCCACTCGCCCCTTCGAGCGCCTGGGCGTCGATTTTAAAGGGTCCCTCCCCTCCTCTGACCGCAATGTGTACTTCCTCAACATAATTGATGAGTACTCCCGTTTACCGTTTGCCATCCCTTGCCCAGACATGACCAGTACCACGGTCATCAAATGTCTGAATGACCTCTTCGCCTTGTTCGGGTTCCCTAGCTATATACATAGCGACAGGGGCTCATCTTTCATGAGCGACGAACTTCGGCAGTACCTGCTAGCGAGAGGTATTGCTACGAGCAGAACCACCAGCTACAACCCCTGGGGGAACGGCCAGGTGGAAAGAGAGAACGCGACGGTTTGGAAGGCCATCCTCTTAGCCTTAAAATCTAAGGGCCTTCCGACCTCTCGCTGGCAGGAGGTCCTCCCTGCGGCGCTCCACTCCATCCGGTCACTGCTTTGTACTGCCACTAATGCCACCCCTCATGAGCAAATGTTCGTTTTCCCCAGGAAGTCCACATCGGGAACCTCGCTACCGGCATGGCTGACTTCTCCTGGGCCCGTCCTACTGCGGAGGCACGTAAGGACCCATAAAATGGACCCCCTGGTCGAGAGGGTGCACCTCCTACACGCCAACCCCCAGTATGCCTGGGTGACATACCCAGACGGGCGGGAGGACACGGTCTCCATACGAGATCTCGCACCCTCGGGTACCCCTGAACTACCACCGTTATCCCCCACCACCCCTCCCAATCCAACCCCTGTAGACGACATGCCGGAGCCCCAGGACCCTTCGTTGACCACCCAGACACCAGATCCGACATTGGATGCTGCAACACCGCCGCCGCCACCACGACGATCAGGACGTCAGACAAGACCTCCTGATAGACTTAACTACACGAACTTGTAGTACCCTTCACCCCGCCAGACTTAATTTTAAACAAGGGGTGAATGTGGTAAACCACTGTTATTGTATATTGTTACCTCTGGGTGGCGCTGTGTACCAAGGCATGCCTCAGCTGACTCCGCCCACATGACCAGGTATAAAGGTGGGGGTTTCGCCGACTCATTTCCTTCTTGGAACCAGCCACCCACGAGAGGCATGCTCTGTTCTCTAGTTAATAAAAGCCTTTTCATCACCTTCCTGATTCATCGTCTTTTATGGAGTAATTGATAAGCGTATCACATACCGAGGTCAATGCCGGGTGGTCCATCCGGTTTCATTTTTATTATTTTGTTTTGTAGTGGTTTGTTACAATTGAGTGGCTTGCTGTGCCATTTCAGAGGGCAATTAAGAGTCAGCCACATTGCTGTAGGTCTGGAGTCATTTATAAGCCAGACCAGGTAAAGATGACAGATTTCCTTCCCTAAAGGACATTAGTGAACTAGATGGGTTTATTACAACAATCCAATAGTTTCATGGTTACCATTACAGATACTAGTAATTATTCCAGATTTATTTAATTAACTGAATTTAAATTCCCCAGCTGCTACTGGTGGGATTTGAACTCACGTTACACGTTACACTTGGATCATTAGCCCAGGCCTCTGGATTACTAGTCCAGTGACAATACCACTATGCTATTGTTCCTGTAGGACATAGCTGCCAGAGTAGGACTGCGGCAGGTGGTGAGAGAAACAACATGAGGGAAAAACCTACTTGGCCTTGACCACCACACTTCCCTTGTGGAGATGATGTCCCATCTTCACACTGAGGATACCCTCCATTGTGTTGTGTACCACCGTGCTAATTGGGATAGATTCAGAACAGATCTAGAAGCTCAAAACTGGGCATCCATGAGGCGCTGTGGGCCATCAGCAGCAGCAGAATTGTATTCCACCACAATCTGTAAACTCATGGCCCGGCATACCCCTCACTCTACCATTACCATCAAGACAAGGGACCAACCCTGGTTCAATGAGGAGTGCAGAAGTGCATGCCGGGAGCAGCACCAGGCATTTCTAAACATGAGGTGCCAACGTTGAGAAGCTGCAACACAGGACTACATGCATGCTAAACAACAGAAGCAGCATGCTATAAACAGAGCTAAGTGATCCCACAATCAACGGATCAGATCAAAGCTCTGCAGTCCTGCCACATCCAGTCGTGAATGGTGGTGGACCATTAAACAACTAACGGGAGGAGGCTCCATGAATATCCCCATCCTCAATGATGGCAGCGCCTAGCAGGCGAGTGCAAAAGTACAGTTACAACACTGGCATCTATCCGACAATGTGGAAAACTGCCCAGGTATGTCCTGTCCACAAAAAGCAGGACAAATCCAACCCGGCCAATTACCGCCCCATCAGTCTACTCTCAATCATCAGCCAAATGATGGAAGGTATCGTTGACAGCACTTACTCACCAATAACCCACTCAGTTTGGGTTCCGCCAGGACCACTCGGCTCCAGACCTCATTACAGCCTTGGTCCAAACATGGACAAAAGAGCCGAATTCCAGAGGTGAGGTGAGAGTGACTGCCCTTGACATCAAGGCAGCATTTGACCGAGTGTGGCATCAAGGAGCCTTAGTAAAATTGAAGTTAATGGGAATCGGGTGGAAAACTCTCCTTTGACTGGAGTCATACCTAGCACAAAGGAAGATGGCTGTGGTGATTGAAGGTCAATCATCACAGCCCCAGGAGATTGCTGCAGGAGTTCCTTGGGGCAGGATCCTAAGCCCAACCTCTTCAGCTGCTTCATCAATGACCTCCTTCCAACATAAGATCAGAAATGGGGATGCTCGATGATAACTGCACAGTGTTCAGTTCCAGTCGCAACTCCTCAGATAATGAAGTCCATGCCCACGTACAGCAAGACCTGGATGACATTCAGGCTTGGGCTGATAAGTGGCAAGTAACATTCAGGGCACATAAGTGCCAGGCAATGACTATCTCCAACAAGCGAGAGTCTAACCACCTCCCCTTGACATTCAATGCATTACCATCACCGAATCCCGCACCATCAACATACTGGGGGTCACCATAGACCAGAAACTTAACTGGGCCAGCCACATAAATACTGCAGCAACAAGAGAGAGTCAGAGGCTGCATATTCTGCGGCGAGTGTCTCACCTCCTGACTCCCCAAAGCCTTTCCACTGTCTACAAGGCACAAGTCAGGAGTGTGATGGAATACTCTCCACTTGCCTGGATGAATGCAGCTCCAACAACACTCAAGACCCTCAATACCATCCAGGACAAAGCAGCCCGCTTGAGTGGCACCCCATCCACCACCTTAAACATTCACTCCCCCCACCACCGGCGTACCGTGGCTGCAGTGTGTACCATCTACAAGATGCACTGTAGCAATTCGCCAAGACTTCTTCAGCAGCACCTCCCAAACTCACGACCTCTACCACCTAGAAGGACAAGAACAGCAGGCGCATGACCACACCATCACCTGGAAGTTCCCCTCCAAGTTAGACACCATCCTGACTTGGAAGTATATCGCGGTTCCTTCATCGTCGCTGGGTCAAAATCCTGGAGCTCCATCCCTAACAGCACTGTGGGAGTACGTTCACCACAAGGGCTACAGTGTTGAAGAGGGTGGCTCACCACCACCTTCTCAAGGGCAATTAGGGATGGGCAATAAATGCTGGCCTTGCCAATGACACCCACATCCCAGAAATGAATTTTAAAAAGTACACTAAAACTTTCACGACATGAACTGCAGTGGTTCAAGAAGACGGCTCACCACGACATTATCAAGGGCAATTAGGGATGGGCAATAAATGCTGGCATTGCCAATAATGCCCACATCCCATGAATGAATGAAAAAAACCTCAGCGAAAGATAGAATCATACAACACAAGGAGGGCATTCGGCCCATCGTGCCTGTGCTGGCTCTTTGGTAGAGCTATCTAATTAATCCCACTCCACTGCTCTTTCCCCATAGCCCTGTAAATTTTCCCCTTTGAGTATCTATCCAATTCCATTTTGAAATTTATTATTGAATCTGTTTCCACCGCCCTTTCAGGCAGTGCATTCCAGATCACAACAACTTGCTGCGTAAGAAATGTTTCCGCATGTTGCCTCTGGTTCTTGTTGGATCCATGGTTCAGTGGATTAATAATTACACGGATGCTGTACATAAACAAATAACAGGTCTTTACTGGAGGAGGGTAATCTCTAGACTGGGGTACAGAGGCATGCGCACAGCTTATATACCGGTGTGGTCACTGCCGGTACTACAGTATACAGGAGCTGTAAAAAGTAGTTCTGACTTAAAGCACATACACTACAATTCCTCCCTTTTTAGATTAATAATACCCCCTTAATATTCAAATATCAATTACATTTTTACATGTACATTCAATAACAAAAGTCCATTTATAGATTCAGTCTTTGGGGCGGCTTCCTGACCCTTTCGGGATAGCGCCTTTCCGGAGGTTCTTGTTCTTGGTGCAGAGGCGATTCTGACCCCCTTTCATCGGGTAGTTCATCGGGTTCCACTGCTACTGGGTCTGAAGTAGATGCTACCGGTATGTCGGGTTCATCCCCAGGTACTCGAGACATGGGGTTGACGCATTCCTGTGATGCTAAGATCTGATCGACGTGGCATCTCACAATGTTCTCCCCGACATCCACTGTGTACATTAAGGGCCCCTGCCTTGTACATATCGTTCCGGGTTGCCACTTCTCTGTTCGATAGTCCCGGGCCAAGACTGGTTGCCCATAAATTGAAGCTCCTTGTCGGCTTCTCGTTGATGTGCTGGAATTGTTTGTCCTCAACATTTCTTCGCACATTTGGTCTGAGCAAGTCCAGACGAGATCTCAACCTTCGGTTAAAGTACATCATGGCCGGGGTCTGGTTGGTAACTGCATGTGTCGCGTTTCGGTAGGCTAATAAGAAATTGTCCATCTTATGCTGTAGTGGAATTTCCTCGTCGCACATGGCCTTTATCGCCTTCTTAAAGGTTTGTACGAACCTCTCAGCCAATCCATTGGTGGCTGGATGATACGGGGCGGATGTGTAATGCCTTACCCCATTCCTTTTCATGAATTTTTGGAACTCGTCGGACACAAACTGTGGTCCATTATCAGAGCAGATCTGCTCTGGCAAACCGTTTCTGGCAAATATGGTCCGTAGGACTGCAATCATTTTCTCTGTAGTGGTTGAAGACATCTTTATCACCTCAGGCCACTTTGAATGAGCATCCACTGCTATTAAGAACATTGAGTCCATGAATGGACCAGCGAAATCAATGTGCACCTGTTGCCATGGAGAGGAGGGCCACTCCCATGGGTGTAGAGGGGCATGTGGTGGTGCATTTTGGACCTTCTGGCATCCTAAGCAGCTCTTAGTTAGGTCTTCGATTTGTTGATCAATTCCCGGCCACCACACATAAGCACAAGCTAGGCTTTTCATTTTCACTCCCCCCCAGATGACCTTCATGTAGCTCATTTAGCACTCTCTCCCTTAACTTGGGTGGAATCACCACTCTGGATCCACACATCACTGTCCCCTGGCATACTGACAGCTGTTCTCTTCTGGATGAGAATGCTGGCAACAGTGAGTGGCCATGTGTTGGCCATGCCCTCACCGTCAATTCATATACCCGTGACAGTGTCGGATCATTGCGGGTCTCCTTCTCTATATCCGCGTTTGTTACTGGCAATCGTTCAATTATCGACGAATAAAATATCTCGATAGGGTCCACTGCTTGTGCTTCCTCCACAGTAGGCAGTGGCAGGCGCGATAGCCCATCAGCGTTCCCATGCTGTTTCGTGCCTTTATATTCTATTTCATATTGATTCGCCCCTAGAAACATGGACCATCTTTGTAACCGCTGTGCAGTCATTACTGGCACGCCCTTCTTAGGATTAAAGATGGAGACAAGTGGTTGGTGGTCAGTCAGCAAGGCGAACTTCTGTCCATGCAGATAGTGGTTGAATTTTTTTTTACTCCCCATACTAGGCTGAGGGCCTCGCTGTCAATCTGGGCGTAGTTGCGCTCAGCTGAGGTTAGTGACCGAGACGCAAAGGCTACTGGCCTCTCCAACCCGTCTGGGAATTTGTGCGACAGCACCGCTCCAATGTTGTAGGGTGATGCATCACATGCCAAACGAATTGGTAGTGCTGGGTTGAAATGGGCCAACACCTCTTTTGATGTGATCAATTCTTTACACTTCTGGAAAGCTCATCTACGTTTGTCATCCCACTTCCATGGTACCCCTGTTTGCAGTAGGGTGTTCAGCGGGTGTAATACCGTAGACAAATTTGGTAAGAACTTGTGGTAATAGTTTACCAGCCCGAGGAACGACCTCAGTTGTGACACATTTTCCGGTGCTGGAGCCTTGACTAATGCCTCTATCTTGTCAGGGGACTTATGTAACCCCTCTTACATAGATACATAGATACATAGAAGATAGGAGCAGGAGTAGGCCATTCGGCCCTTCGAGCCTGCTCCGCCATTCAATGAGATCATGGCTGATCATCCAAATTCAGTACCCGGTCCCTGCCTTCTCCCCATTTCCCTTGATCCCTTTAGCCTTAAGAAATATATCCAACTCTTTCTTGAATATACTTAATGAACTGGCCTCCACCGCCCTCTGTGGCAGAGAATTCCACAGGTTCACCACTCTCTGGGTGAAGAAATTCCTCCTCATTTCAGTCCTAAATGGCTTACCCCTTATCCTTAGACTATGACCCCTGGTTCTGGACTCCCCAGCCATCAGAAACATCCGCCCTGCATCTAGTCTGTCCAGGCCTGACAGAATTTTATAGGTTTCGATGAGATCCCCTCTCAATCTTCTAAACTCCAGTGAGTATAAGCCCAATCGACCCAATCTCTCCTCATACGTCATTCCTGCCATCCCAGGTATCAGCCTGGTGAATCTTCGCTGCACTCCTTCCATGGCAAGAACGTCCTTCCTCAGGTAAGGCGACCAAAATTGCACACAATACTCAAGGTGTGGCCTCACCAAGAACCTGTACAACTGTAGCAAGACATCCTTGTTCTTGTACTCGAACCCTCTTGCTACGAAGGACAACATACCATTTGCCTTCTTAACTGCTTGCTGCACCTGCATGCTTACCGTCAGCGACTGGTGTACAAGAACACCCAGGTCTCTTTGCACTTCCCCTTCTCCCAAACTATTACCATTCAAATAATAATCTGCCTTCATGTTTTTGCCACCAAAGTGGATAATCTCACATTTATCCACATTATAGTGCATTTGCCATGTTTCTGCCCAATCACCCAACCTGTCCAAATCATGCTGGAGTTTCACGACATCCTCCTCACAGCATACCCTCCCCCCCAGCTTTGTGTCGTCTGCAAATTTGGAGATATTACATCCAATTCCCTCGTCCAGATCATTAATATATATTGTGAATAGCTGGGGTCCTAGGACCGATCCTTGCGGTACCCCACTAGTCACTGCCTGCCACTCGGAAAACGACCCGTTTATTCCAACTCTTTGCTTTCTGTCCGCCAACCAGTTCTCTAACCAAGTCAATACCTTGCCCCCAATCCCATGTGCCTTAATTTTGCACGCTAATCTCTTATGCGGGACCTTATCGAAAGCCTTCTGAAAGTCCAAATACACCACATCCACTGGTTCTCCCTTATCTATTTTACCAGTTACATCCTCAAAAAATTCCAGTAGATTAGTCAAGCATGATTTACCTTTTGTAAATCCATGTTGACTTTGTCTGATCCAGTCACTGCTTTCCAAGTGCTCTGCTATTACATCTTTTATAATGGACTCTAGCATTTTCCCCACTACTGATGTCAAGCTTACCGGTCTATAATTCCCCGCCTTTTCTCTACCACCTTTTTTGAATAGTGGGGTAACATTAGCTACCCGCCAATCCATGGGTACCGTTCCAGAGTCTATCGAGTTCTGGAAGATGACCAGCAATGCATCTACTATTTCTAGGGCCACTTCCTCAAGTACCCTGGGATGTAGATTATCAGGCCCTGGGGATTTATCAGCCTTCTGTCCCATCAATTTTCCTAACACCATTTCCCTACAAATACTGATTTCTTTCAGTTCCACCCTTTCATCAGACCCTATATTCCCCGGCATCTCTGGGAGGTTATTTGTGTCCTCCTTTGTGAAGACAGAACCAAAATATGTATTTAGTTGGTTTGCCATTTCTTTGTTCCCCATTATAAATTCCCCCGATTCTGACTGCAAGGGATCTACACTTGACTTCACCAATCTTTTTCTCTTCACATATCTATAAAAGCTTTTACAGTCAGTTTTTATGTTCTCTGCAAGCTTACTCTCATATTCTATTTTCCCTTTCTTAATTAATCCCTTTGTCCTCCTTTGTTGAATCCTAAACTGCTCCCAATCCTCAGGGTTATTGCTTTTTCTGGCCAATTTATATGCCCTCTCCTTGGACCTTATGCTATCCCTAATTTCCCTTGTTAGCCATGGTTGGGTCACCTTTTTTGTTTTATTTTTATGCCAAACTGTGATGAACAAATTCTGTAGTTCATCCATTCGGTCTTTGAATGTTTGCCATTGCCTATCCACCGTCAACCCTTTGAGTGCCATTCCCCAATCAATCCTACCCAACTCGCTCCTCAGACCATCATAGTTTCCTTTATTTAAATTGAGGACCCTAGTCTCCGAGTCAACTACTTCATTCTCCATCTTAATGAAGAATTCGATCATATTATGATTGCTCCGACCCAAGGGGCCTCTTACAACACGATTGCTAATTAATCCTTTCTCGTTACATAATACCCAGTCTAAGATGGCCTGATCTCTGGTTGGTTCCTCGACATATTGGTCCAGGAAACCATCCCGTAAACACTCCAGGAATTCCTCCTCCACAGTATTGTTACTCATTTGGTTGGCCCAATCTATATGTAGATTAAAGTCACCCATGATGACTGCTGTGCCCTTATTGCACGCTTCTTTAATTTCTCTTTGAATGCCATCCCCAACCTCCGCCTTACTGTTTGGAGGTCTATAAACCACTCCCACTAATGTTTTTTTCCCCTTAGTATTTCTCAATTCTACCCATACAGATTCCACCTCATCAGAGCTAATATCCTTCATTACAATTGTGTTAATCCCTTCTTTAACCAGTAATGCTACCCCACCTCCCTTTCCTTTTTGCCTATCTTTCCTGAATATTGAATACCCCTGGATGTTGAGTTCCCAGTCCTGGCCTTCCTTGAGCCACGTTTCCGTAATCCCAACCAAATCGTATTTGTTTACTTCTATTTGCGCAGCCAATTCATCCACCTTATTACAAATGCTCCTTGCATTAAGACACAAAGCCTTCAGGCTTGCTTTATTAATGCTCTTAGACCTATTAGAATTATTATTTACTGTGGCCATGTTTGATTTAAACCGTTGATTTCTCTGACTGCCACTTTTGTTTTTCTCCTTCCTATCTTTTGCTTTTATCCTTGTTTCCCTTTCCTCTGTCTCCCTGCTCAGGTTCCCAACCCCCTGCCATTTTAGTTTAAACCCTCCCCCACAGCACTAGCAAACACTCCCCCTAGGACATTGATTCCAGCCCTGCCCAGGTGCAGACCATCTGGTTTGAACTGGTCCCACCTCCCCCAGAACCAGTTCCAATGTCCCAGGAACTTGAATCCCTCCCCCTGGCACCATTCCTCTAGCCACGTATTCATCTGAAGTATCCTTCTATTTCTACTCTGACTAGCACGTGGCACTGGTAGCAATCGTGAGATTACTACCTTCGAGGTCCTGTTTTTTAATTTATCTCCTAACTCCCTATACTCCGCTTTTAAGACCTCATCCCGCTTTTTACCTATATCGTTGGTGCCTATATGCACCACGACAACTGGCTCTTCACCCTCCCCTTCCAAGATGTTCTGGAGTTGCTCGGAGACATCCTTAACCCTTGCACCAGGGAGGCAACACACCATCCTGGAGTCTCGTTTGCGGCCGCAGAAACGCCTATCTATTCCCCTTACAATTGAATCCCCTATTACTATAGCTCTACCCCTCTTTTTCCTCCCATTCTGTGCAGCAGAGCCACCCCTGGTGCCAGGAAGTTGGCTGCTGCTGCCTTCCTCTGATAAGCCATCCCCCCCAACAGTACTCAAAGTGGTGTATCTGTTGGAGAGGGGGATGGCCACAGGGGACCCCTGCACTACCTGCCTGCGCCTAGTACTCTGCCTGTTGGTCACCCGTTCCCTTTCTTCCTGTCCAACCTCTACCTGCGGTGTGTCCAACTCCGTAAATGTGCTATTCACGTTGTCCTGAGCATCGTGAACACTCCAGTATGTTTCCAATCGCAGCTCCAGTGCCGCAATGTGGTCTGTCAGTGGCTGCAGCTGGATGCACTTCCTGCACACGTAGTTGTCAGGGACACCGGAAGTGTCCCTGAGTTCCCACATCTCGCAGGAGGAGCAGATCACGGGGCCCGGCTGTCCTGCCATGACTTACCCTTTAATTAATTGAATTTAAATTAAATCAATCAATCCCACTAATTACACTACAGTTAACTGGTTTACCAACAGTCCCTGCTACACCAGAGGGACCTTAGAAACTATAAACCAGAGTTAAAGTATTAAAAAAAAGAGATATACTCACCAACCAAATACTCACCAACCAATCACTTACCTGCTTCCTGGTGACGTCACACTTTGATTACTTTTTACCTCTCTCCCCTGCTGTTGAACTGGTCGGGCTGCTCCTGACTCACTGCCACTGGTTTGAACTGCCGCCGATGCTCAGTGTTCCCACAAGGCCCGTTCTAGTCGGGCTGCTCCTGACTCACTGCCACCGGTTTGAACTGCCGCCGATGCTCAGTGTTCCCACAAGGCCCGTTCTAGTCGGGCTGCTCCTGACTCACTGCCACCGGTTTGAACTGCCGCCGATGCTCAGTGTTCCCACAAGGCCCGCTCTAGTCGGGCTGCTCCTGACTCACTGCCACTGGTTTGAACTGCCGCCGATGCTGTGTTCCCACACAGGCCCGCTCTAGTCAGGCTGCTCCTGACTCACTGCCACCGGTTTGATCTGCCGCCGATGCTGTGTTCCCACAAGGCCCGCTCTAGTTGGGCTGCTCCTGACTCACTGCCACCGGTTTTAAACTGCCACCGATGCTGTGTTCCCACAAGGCCCGCTCTAGTCGGGCTGCTCCTGACTCACTGCCACCGGTTTGAACTGCCGCCGATGCTGTGTTCCCACACAGGCCCGCTCTAGTCGGGCTGCTCCTGACTCACTGCCACCGGTTTGAACTGCTGCCGATGCTGTGTTCCCACAAGGCCCGCTCTAGTCGGGCTGCTCCTGACTCACTGCCACCGGTTTTAAACTGCCGCCGACGCTGTGTTCCCACACAGGCCCGCTCTCGTCGGGCTGCTCCTGACTCACTACCGCCGGTTTGAACTGCCGCCGATGCTCTTCATCGATGATGTGGCCGCAATACGAGATCTGTTTCTGGAAAAACTCGCACTTGTGATGATTAGCTCGTAGCCCATATTCCTTTAATCTGGCGAGCACCTTCTCCAAGTTAGCGAGGTGATCACCGTCATTTTCGCCCGTGACCAAGATGTCGTCCAAATAACACTGGGTCCCTGGAATCCCTTGCAGGACCTGATCCATTGCCCTTTGCCAAATAGCCGGAGCTGAGGCTACTCTAAACTCCAGCCGGTTGTATTGATAGAGACCTTTATGGGTGTTGATCATAAGGTAATGTTTCGAAGCTTCTTCTACCTCCATTTGCAAGTACGCCTGGGCTAGATCAATTTTGGTGAAGCGTTTACCACCAGATAGCGAGGCGAAAATATCCTCAATTCGTGGAAGTGGATATTGCACCATGTGAAGGACTGGGTTCACTGTCACCTTAAAATCCCCACAGATGCGGACCTTCTTTGGTTCCCCAGGTGTATTACTCAACGACCTCTTCATTACAGGAATGATGGGTGTAGCCCACTCATTCCAGTCCACTTTGGACAGTACTCCTGAACGTTCCAACCCTTCCAGCTCTGCTTCAACCGCTGGTCTGATCGCATAAGGCACTGGTCTGGCCTTCAGAAACTTTGGGCTTGCATTATCCTCTATTTTAATTGTTGCTGTTATTCCTTTTAGTGTTCCTAGTCCCTCCTGGAACACTTCTTTTGCATCAGTTAGCATTTTTGACAGTCATCCAGGTGTGACGTCGTCATCCATTTTGGCCTCCACCTTCAGTGCCTGTATGGAATGCCAATCTAAATGTATCTTCCGGATCCATTCACGTCCTAGCAGTGGTGGTCCTCCATTTGGCAATATATATATATCCATTTTAGTCACTTCCTGACCTTTATATGTCACTTTCACCCTTATTTTTCCTTTGGGGTAGACTTTTTGCCCCGTATACATCTTCAAGACAATCTCTGTAGCTTTCAAGGGTATGTGTGAAAATAGCCGCTTGTAGTCTCTTTGATTTATGACTGTTAGAGCTGACCCTGTGTCCGATTCCATTTCCACTTGGACTCCATCTATCTTGAGTGTAACCCAGATAGTCTGGTGATCCTCCATTTCGGTTACATTATGTAGTTTCAGACAACCCAGCTCCTTGCTTCCGGAGTCTATGTCACTTTTCTGTTCGTCTGAACCACTGTCCATCACCTGGTGTACCTTTTTGTACTTCTCCTGTGGAGATTTCTTACTGTTGGTTTTCTTCCCAGACCTGCAGACTCTTGCTATGTTTCCTGCTTTCCCATACTGTCTGCACACTTGGTCCTTGAACCAACAATCTTTCTGGTCATGTGTTGTTCTGCCGCAGCAATAGCACTTCCCTGTTCCATAGGTCATTTCGTTGGTGCCATATTCTTGCGGTCTCCATTGTATCTCTGCAGCGCCCCGTGCGGCTGCTTTGTGTGATACTGCCATACTGAAAGCTTTGTCCAGCGTAAGGTCCTTTTCTGATAGAAGCCGTTTCTGGGTTCCTTCACTTTGTAGCCCACACACAAACTTGTCCCTTAACGTGTCTGCTAGTCCCGCTCCAAACTGGCAGTATTTCGATAGCTTGCGCAGTTCCGTTAGGTACTCAGCATTGCTTTCGTCTTTGTGTTGGTTCCTTTTATGGAACTTAAATCGTTCTGATATCAGCAGCGGTGTGGGGTTTAAGTGGTCCTGTAGGATTTCTACTATGCTTTCAAAATTCTTGTTGACCGACTTCTCTGGGGTTATTAAATTTCGCAGTAACCCATAAGTTTTTGCACCCATGGAATTTAACAGAACCAGTGCTTTATTAGCATCTGGCACTTAATTCGCCCTGCAGTACACCTCAATACGTTCCACATATGTCGCCCAATCTTCGACTTCATTGTCGAACGTAGAGATACTGCCACTCTTTGGCATTCTTGTTGTGCGTTAGCTATCACCAATGGCGCCTCCCGCGCTTCCCCTTCTTCTCCGCTGGCACAAAATGGCATCTCCCGCGCTTTCCTTCCTTCCCGCGCTCGCCCATCTTCTCCGCTGCGGCTTCGCAAAATGGCATCTCCCGCGCTCTTCCTTCTTCTCCGCGTCTCAATGGTGTCTCCCGCGCTCTCCCTGCTCCTCCACGGCTCAATGGCGTCTCCCCTTGCTTCGCCCCGCAGACCCTGATCAGCCCGTGATCCCTGGCTGTGCTCTGCGCGTTCTTCTCTTGATATTTGTCGACGCCGCTCAGTCTAGAACCCGACTGTTTCTTACCCTCGCTCTCTCCGGTTTGCAGTATTTTGCATCGACGCCACTCGGTGATCAACCCCCGGCCGTGCCCTGCTCTCTTCACCCTCTTTCTTACCCCGTCGACGCTGCCCGGCTCTCTCTCTCTGCCATCGGTCGTCTCCAGCCGCCGCTGCTCGGGAAGGGTCTGCTCTGGACCTGTCGTCGGTCTCTTACTGCTCGTTGTGGCTGGGGAAACAAGCCCGGCTCGCCACAACCTCCCCAGCGAAGTTGGATCTCTGCCTGACTGCTGGGCGGTTGCTCGCGGTTGACGCCCGTGTTTCTGGACTCGACTATTTTTTTTTATGTTGCAGGTAGATTCGCATCAACACTCGTCACCACTGTTGGATCCGTGGTTCAGTGGATAAATAATTACATGGATCGTGTACATAAACAAATAACAGGTCTTTACTAGAGGAGGGTAATCTCTAGACTGGGGTACAGAGGCATGCGCACAGCTTATATACTGGTGTGGTAACTGCCGGTACTACAGTATACAGGAGCTGTAAAAAGTAGATCTGACTTAAAGCACATACACTACAGTTCTTTTGCCAATCATCTTAAATCTATGTTCTCTGGTTACCAACACTTCTGCCACTGGAAACAGTTTCTCCCTAGTTACTCTATCAAAACCCTTCAAGATTTTGAACACCTCTATTAAATGTCCCCTTAGCCTTCTCTGCTCTAAGGAGAACAATCCCAGTTTCTCTAGTCTCGCCACGTAACTGAAGTCTTTCATGCTGGTACCATTCTGGAAAAACCCCTCAGCAGGATATCTGTGGCAATGTACCAGATGGCTAGAAAACCGTCACACAGGAGTGCTGACAGTGGCCTCAGAGCAAAACTCAAGCCCCAGGCTCATTGCAAAACTTAGGCCTCATGGCAAAACATTTCTGGGAAATTGAAATATATTAAGCAGATTTTTAATGTTTCTGCATGTTTGTTATGTTAGAAATTGTGCTGTTTACCTGGGAGCAGCTGATTTGTTTCTGTGCAGAATTGATTATTGTTATTCTAATTGGTAAGCTACGCAGCACTTGAATTGTGTTTGTTTAAATTTTCTGAATATGAAATTAGTGAGTAAAGTTTGAGTGTGACACAGATGGTGTGATTCCTGACACATGATGCTGGAGATACTGAGGAGGGTCTGGCAGCACTGAGGAGGGTCTGGAGGTGCTGAGGAGGGTCTGGAGGTACTGGGGAGGGTCTCAAGGTACCGGGGAGGGTCTGGAGGCACTGAGGAGGGTCTGGAGGTACTGGGGAGGGTCTGGAGGTACTGAGGAGGGTCTGGAGGCACTGAGGAGGGTCTGGAGGTACTGGGGAGGGTCTGGAGGCACTGAGGAGGGTCTGGAGGTACTGGGGAGGGTCTGGAGGCACTGAGGAGGGTCTCGAGGCACTGAGGAGGGTCTGGACGTGCTGAGGAGGGTCTGGAGGCACTGGGGAGGGTCTGGAGGCACTGAGGAGGGTCTGGAGGCACTGAGGAGTGTCTGGAGGTACTGGGGAGGGTCTGGAGGTACTGGGGAGGGTCTGGAGGTACTGGGGAGGGTCTGGAGGCACTGAGGAGGGTCTGGAGGTACTGGAGAGGGTCTGGATGTACTGGGGAGGGTCTGGAGGTGCTGAGGAGGGTCTGGAGGTACTGGGGAGGGTCTGGAGGTGCGGAGGAGGGTCTGGAGGTACTGGGGAGGGTCTGGAGGCGCTGAGGAGGGTCTGGAGGCACCGAGGAGGGTCTGGAGGTGCTGGGGAGGGTCTGGAGGCACTGAGGAGGGTCTGGAGGTACTGGGGAGGGTCTGGAGGCGCTGAGGAGGGTCTGGAGGTATTGGGGAGGGTCTGGAGGTGCTGAGGAGGGTCTGGAGGCGCTGGGGAGGGTCTGGAGGCACTGAGGAGGGTCTGGAGGCACTCGGGAGGGTCTGGAGGCACTGAGGAGTGTCTGGAGGTACTGGGGAGGGTCTGGAGGCGCTGAGGAGGGTCTGGAGGTACTGGGGAGGGTCTGCAGGCGCTGAGGAGGGTTTGGAGGCACTGAGGAGGGTCTGGAGGCACTGAGGAGGGTCTGGAGGCACTGAGGAGGGTCTGGAGGTGCTGGGGAG
This sequence comes from Somniosus microcephalus, assembly GCF_052327205.1. Classification (NCBI taxonomy): domain Eukaryota; kingdom Metazoa; phylum Chordata; class Chondrichthyes; order Squaliformes; family Somniosidae; genus Somniosus; species Somniosus microcephalus. The sequence continues at coordinate 173,780,520 of NC_140992.1, forward strand.
GGTTTGGAGGCGCTGAGGAGTGTCTGGAGGCACTGAGGAGGGTCTGGAGGTGCTGAGGAGGGTCTGGAGGCACTGAGGAGGGTCTGGAGGTACTGGGGAGGGTCTGGAGGTACTGGGGAGGGTCTGGAGGCGCTGAGGAGGGTCTGGAGGTACTGGGGAGGGCCTGGAGGCGCTGAGGAGAGTCTGGAGGCGCTGAGGAGGGTCTGGAGGCACTGAGGAGGGTCTGGACGCACTGAGGAGGGTCTGGAAGCACTGAGGAGGGTCTGGAGGTGCTGAGGAGGGTCTGGAGGTACTGGGGAGGGACTGGAGGCACTGAGGAGGGTCTGGAGGCACTGAGGGGGGCTGGAGGCACTGGGGAGGGTCTGGAGGCACTGAGGAGGGTCTGGAGGCACTGGGGAGGGTGTGGAGGTACTGGGGAAGGTCTGGAGGTACTGGGGCGGGTCTGGAGGCGCTGAGGAGGGTCTGGAGGTACTGGGGAAGGTCTGGAGGTGCTGAGGAGGGTCTGGAGGTACTGGGGAGGGTCTGGAGGCACTGAGGAGGGTCTGGAGGTACTGGGGAAGGTCTGGAGGTACTGGGGCGGGTCTGGAGGCGCTGAGGAGGGTCTGGAGGTACTGGGGAAGGTCGGGAGGTGCTGAGGAGGGTCTGGAGGTACTGGGGAAGGTCTGGAGGCACTGAGGAGGGTCTGGAGGCACTGAGGAGGGTGTGGAGGTACTGGGGAAGGTCTGGAGGTACTGGGGCGGGTCTGGAGGCGCTGAGGAGGGTCTGCAGGTACTGGGGAGGGTCTGGAGGCGCTGAGGAGGGTCTGGAGGTACTGGGGAGGGTCTGGAGGCACTGAGGAGGGTCTGGAGGCACTGAGGAGCGTCTGGAGGTACTGGGGAGGGTCTGGAGGCACTAAGGAGGTTCTGGAGGCAATGGGGAGGGCCTGGAGGTGGTGCTGAGGAGTGTCTGGGGGCACTGAGGAGGGTCTGGAGGCACTGAGGAGGGTCTGGAGGCACTGGGGAGGGTCTGGAGGCACGTAGGAGGGTCTGGAGGCACTGAAGAGGGTCTGGAGGTGCTTAGGAGGGTCTGGAGGCGCTGAGGAGGGTCTGGAGGCACTGAGGAGGGTCTGGACGTGCTGAGGAGTGTCTGGAGGCACTGGGGAGTGTCTTGAGGCACTGAGGAGGGTCTGGAGGCACTGAGGAGGGTCTGGAGGTACTGGGGAGGGTCTGGAGGTACTGGGGAGGGTCTGGAGGTGCTGAGGGGGGTCTGGAGGTACTGGGGAATGTCTGGAGGTGCTGAGGAGGGTCTGGAGGTACTGGGGAGGTTCTGGAGGTGTTGAGGAGGGTCTGGAGGCGCTGAGGAGTGTCTGGAGGTACTGGGGAGGGTCTGGAGGCACTGAGGAGGGTCTGGAGGTACTGGGGAGTGTGTGGATGCACTGAGGAGGGTCTGGAGGCGCTGGGGAGGGTCTGGAGGCACTGAGGGGGGTCTGGAGGCACTGGGGAGGGTCTGGAGGCACTGAGGAGGATTTGGAGGCACTGAGGAGGGTCTGAAGGCACTGAGGAGTGTCTGGAGGCACTGAGGAGGGTCTGGAGGTGCTGGGGAGGGTTTGGAGGCGCTGAGGAGGGTCTGGAGGGACTGAGGAGGGTCTGGAGGCGCTGAGGAGGGTCTGGAGGCACTGGGGAGGGTCTGGAGGTACTGGGGAGGGTCTGGAAGCGCTGAGGAGGGTCTGGAGGTACTGGGGAGGGTCTGGAGGCGCTGAGGAGGGTCTGGAGGCACTGAGGAGGGTCTGGACGCACTGAGGAGGGTCTGGAAGCACTGAGGAGGGTCTGGAGGTGCTGAGGAGGGTCTGGAGGTACTGGGGAGGGTCTGGAGGCACTGAGGATGGGCTGGAGGCACTGAGGAGGGTCTGGAGGCACTGAGGAGGGGCTGGAGGCACTGGGGAGGGTATGGAGGCACTGGGGAGGGTCTGGAGGCGCTGAGGAGGGTCTGGAGGCACTGGGGAGGGTCTGGAGGCACTGAGGAGGGTCTGGAGGCACTGAGGAGGGTGTGGAGGTACTGGGGAAGGTCTGGAGTTACTGGGGAGGGTCTGGAGGCGCTGAGGAGCGTCTGGAGGTACTGGGGAGGGTCTGGAGGTGCTGAGGAGGGTCTGGAGGTACTGGGAAGAGTCTGGAGGCACTGAGGAGGGTCTGGAGGCACTGAGGAGTGTCTGGAGGTACTGGGGAGAGTCTGGAGGCACTAAGGAGGTTCTGGAGGCAATGGGGAGGGCCTGGAGGTGCTGAGGAGTGTCTGGGGGCACTGAGGAGGGTCTGGAGGCACTGAGGAGGGTCTGGAGGCATGGAGGAGGGTCTGGAGGCACTGAGGAGTGTCTGGAGGTACCGAGGAGGGTCTGGAGGTGCTGAGGAGGGTCTGGAGGCGCTGAGGAGGGTCTGGAGGCACTGAGGAGGGTCTGGAGGTACTGAGGAGGGTCTGCAGGCGCTGAGGAGTGTCTGGAGGCACTGAGGAGGGTTTGGAGGTACTGGGAGGGTCTGGTGGCACTGAGGAGGGTCTGGAGGTACTGAGGAGGGTCTGGAGGCGCTGAGGAGCGTCTGGACATGCTGAGTAGGGTCTGGAGGTACTGGGGAGGGTCTGGAGGTATTGAGGAGGGTCTGGAGGCACTGGGGAGGGTCTGGAGGCACTGGGGAGGGTCTGGAGGTGCTGAGGAGGGTCTGGAGGTGCTGAGGAGGGTCTGGACGTGCTGAGGAGGGTCTGGAGGTACTGGGGAGGGTCTGGAGGTACTGAGGAGAGTCTGGAGGTACTGAGGAGGGCCTGGAGGTACTGGGGAGGGTCTGGAGGCACTGGGGAGGGTCTGGAGGCACTGAGGAGGGTCTGGAGGCGCTGAGGAGGGCCTGGACATGCTGAGGAGGGTCTGGAGGTACTGGGGAGTGTCTGGAGGCACTGGGGAGGGTCTAGAGGCACTGAGGAGGGTCTGGAGGCACTGAGGAGGGTCTGGAGGCACTGGGGAGGGTCTGGAGGCACTGGGGAGGGTCTGGAGGTGCTGAGGAGGGTCTGGACGTGCTGAGGAGGGTCTGGAGGTACTGGGGAGTGTCTGGAGGTACTGAGGAGGGTCTGGAGGTACTGAGGAGGGTCTGGAGGTGCTGAGGAGGGCCTGGAGCTACTGGGGAGGGTCTGGAGGCACTGAGGAGGGTCTGGAGGCGCTGAGGAGGGCCTGGACATGCTGAGGAGGGTCTGGAGGTACTGGGGAGTGTCTGGAGGCACTGGGGAGGGTCTAGAGGCACTGAGGAGTGTCTGGAGGTACTGGGGAGGGTCTGGAGGCACTGAAGAGGGTTTGGAGGCGCTGAGGAGGCTCTGGAGGTACTGGGGAGGGTCTGGAGGCACTGGGGAGGGTCTAGAGGCACTGAGGAGGGTCTGTAAGGGGCAAGTGTTAAGCAGTCTAAGATGAGTTTGGAGTGCATGTGTGGTAAATAAGGTTGGTGAGCTGCAGGCACAAGTCACCGCATGGGACCACAATATAGTGGAAATAACAGAGATCTGGCTCAAAGGAGGGAGAATTGGGAATTAATATTCACGGCTACAATGTATTCAGGAAAGATAGGGGAGACAAAAAGGAGGGGGCGTTTGGCAGCATTGATCAAAGTAACTATTATAGCACTGGAGTGGGACGATGTAGTTGAAGGGCCAAAGACAGAATCTGTTTGAACAATAGAGGAGTTATTGGGTCTGTACTATAGGCCACCAAATAGTGTAAAGGAGACATAGGAACAAATTTGCAGACAAATTAAAGAATGATGCAAGAACTACAGATTAGTCTTAATGGGAGACTTCAATGATCCAACTATAGACTAGGATAGTAACAGTGTAAACAACAAAGAGGGGAGAAATTCCTGTAATGTGTACAAGAGAACTTTCTTGATCAGTGTGTTTCTAGTCAAATACGGAAGGAAGCAGTGCTGGATCTAATTCTTGGGAATGAAGTGGGGCAAGTGGAGCATGTTTCAGTGGGAGAGAATTTGGGGAACAGTGATCATAATATCATCAGCTTTAGAATAGTTATGGAAAAGGACAAGGTGCAATCAAGCATAAATACTTACCTGGAGGAGGGCTAACTTCAGTGAGTTGAAAAAGTATCTGGCCCAGGTGGAATGGAATCAAAAATTGGTAGGCAAAACAGTAACTGAACAATATGAGGCCTTCAAACAGTAGATGGTTCGGATACAAAACAGACACATTCCCATGAGAGGGATAGGAAGGCATCCAAAACTAGAGCTCCCTGGATGACTAAAGATATAGAAGGTAAAATGATGCAGATAAAGGAGACTTATGACAATTGGAAGGTTTGTACTACAGTAGAGAACCAAGCTGAATATAGAAAGTACAGAGGAGATATAAAAAGGGGAATAAGAGGGGCAAAAAGAGAGTATGAGAACAGATTAGCAGCTAACATAAAAGGGAACCCAAAAGCCTTTTATAAGCATATAAATAATAAAAGGGTAGTCAAAGGAAGGGTGAGACTGATTAGGGACCACAAAGGAGATCTTTTTGTGGAGGTACTAAATGAGTACTTTTCACTAAAGAAGAGGATGCTGCCAATGTAGCAGTAAAGCAGGAGGCATTAGCAATACTGGATAGGATAAAAATAGATATAGAGGAGGTACTTAAAAGGTTGGCAGTCCTCAAAGTAGAAAAGTCCCCTCGTCCGGATGAGATGAATTACTGGTTACTGAGGGAAGTAAGGGTGGAAATTGCAGAGACTCTGGCCACAATCTTCCAATCATCCTTGGATACGGGAGTGGCGCCAGAGGACTGGAGGATTGCAAATGTTACACCCCTGTTTAAAAAAGGGGATAGGGATAAACTCGGCAACTACAGGCCAGTCTGCCTAACGTCAGTGGTGGGGAAACTTTTAGAGACAATAATTCGGGACAAAATTAATTGGCATTTGAAAAAGTATGGGTTAATAAATGAAAGTCAGCACAGATTAGTTAAAGGAAAATTGTGTTTAACTAACTTGATCGAGTTCTTTGATGAACTAACGGAGAGCGTTGATGAGGATAGTGTGGTTGATGTGTCAGGGAACTTTCAAAAGGCATTGGAAAATGTACCACATTGTAAACTTGTTAGCAAAATTAAAGCCCATAGGATTAAAGGGACAGTGGCAGCATGCATACAAAATTGGCTAAGGGACAGAAGGCATGGAGTAGTGGTGAACATTTTTTTTCAGACAGGGGTCAGTATTAGGACCACTGCTCTTTTTGATATATATTAATGACCTGCGTTTGGGTATACAGGGCATAATTTCAAAGACTGCAGATGATACGAAACTTGGAAATGCTGTAAACAATGAGGAGGAGAATAACAGACTTCAGGAGGACATAGAAAAACTGGTAAAAAATGGGCAGACCCATGGCAGATGAAATTTAACGCAGAGAAGGGTGAGTGATATATTTTGGTAGGAAGAAGAAGCGGTATGAACTAAATGGTACAATTTTAAAGGGGGTGCAGGAACAGAGAGACCTGAGGTGTACGTACACAAATCTTTGAAGGTGGCAGGACAAGTTGAGAAGGCTGTTAAAAAAGAATATGGGATCCTTGGCTTTATTAATAGAAGAATTGAGTACAAAAGCAAGGAAGTTATGCTAAACATTTATAAAACACTGGTTAGGCCTCAGCTTGTGATCAATTCTGGGTGTGGGAGCGAAAGTCCGTACTAGCTGGTACCTCAAATGTTCTTTCTGGTGAGTCTGTGAGACCAGCACACGATGAGTTAAAAGTTAAAACAGCTTTCTGCTGAGCATTCGTTGTAAATTGTGTAAACAAGGATATGTACACAGGAAAGTAAAATATAGAATGTGTAAGAGTCATTCAGCCATATCTGTAATGGTCTGGAATATGTCAGTTTGGTCACTTGTGTTTAGGGGAGTGGGAGAGTTTATGATGGAAATTAGGTCACTTGTGTTTATGGAAGTGCATGTTTGTTTAGTGCATGCTGTTATTCTGTTGTCAATTGTATGTATCTTTAATGTACTGTGGTTTATTGATAGTATGCATGGAATGTAGTGACCAAAGGTAAAGAATGGTATAAGATTGCGAGTGAGTCTGTGTTTTAGCAGTTCACTCTCATAGACTCATAGAATCACAGAAATTTATGGCACAGAAGGAGGCTATTCAGCCCATCATGTCTGCGCCAGTCGAAAAAGAGTTATCCTGTAGGAATTAACGAATTCCTACAAATAACGGAGAGCGACACAAGAGAACAATCAAACAGGTCTTTACTCAAAGGAGATGCCACGAGGACTGCCTGGGCAGTCCCGTGGTTTGCGACGTGACATCATTGCGTTTGCCCGCGTTTTCCCGCGCTCTTAAAGGGGCCATGCCTCGTACATGCAAACTCTATATACAAAACACAGTAATGCCTAACCCAATGGTACAGGTTTAGGCTGGTGTTAGAACATCGTTAAAGAGAATTATATACAGTTAGCCAGAGTCATTCAGTGGTTCTGCCACATGCGCCCCCCCAGAATTCGCTTTAACGGACAAAGTCAAACGGTGAGGGGGTCTGACGAGCCTGTCAGAACGACTCATGCACTCTCGAGGCGGAGGCTGCTGGACGGCTGGCGGTCTGGCGGGCGGTCGCACTTGGTCTGCCGTAATGACAACGGGTGGCTGACCCCGTCTCAGCAGTTGTGCTGTCTCGATGGGGCAGTCGAGGTCCAAATGTGCTGGCTTTAAGCGGTCGACCGAAATGTGGTCCGGTTTACCACTGACATCTACCGTGAGGGTTTTGTCCCCTGCTTCCAACACGCGGAAGGGACCGGTATATGGGGCCTTGAGTGGATCCCTATGTGCTTCATGGCGAATAAAAATGTGTTCAGCCTTGTGAAGCTCCGTGGGAACGTGTGACCTCTGCGGCTCGTGGTGCAAAGTGGGCACCGGTGCGAAACATCTGGCCGCCTCTTGGTGACTAGCAAGCTGGGCAGATGCGGACCATTGCTCCGTCGATGTTGGTAGGAAGTCCCCTGGGACCCGCAGCGGCTGACCATACACAAGCTCTGCTGATGAAGAGTGAAGGTCATCTTTGGGGGCCGTGCGACGGCCCAACAGGACCCACGGTAGCTTGTCTGCCCATCCAGCGTCCTGGAGGCTGGCTCTCAGGGCGGCCTTCATTGACCGGTGGAAGCGTTCGCAGAGGCCATTCGCCTGTGGATGGTAGGCTGTGGTGTGGTGTAATTTGACACCGAGTCCTTAGGCCACTGCATTCCAGAATTCGGAGGAAAACTGCGGTCCCCTGTCTGACGAAATATCGGCGGGTACTCCGAAACCGGCGATCCAGGAGGAAATGAACGCCCTGGCCACGTCCGCCGAAGTAGTGGATGACAGGGGGACCGCCTCTGGCCATCTGGTGGTGCGGTCAACCATGGTCAGGATGTGTGAAAAACCATGGGAGGGTGGGAGTGGTCCTACCAGGTCCACGTTGATGTGGTCAAAACATCGCTCCGGAACTGTGAAGGCGTCCAACGGAGCTTTGATGTGGTGCTGTACCTTGGCCTTTTGGCAGACCACGCAGGTGTTGGCCCAGTCGTGGACATCTTTATGCATGCCATGCCATACAAATTTCGCTGACATCAGTTTCTGAGAGGCCTTCATTCCAGGGTGTGACAACCCATGTATGGCGTCGAACACTTTGCTGCGCCAGACGACCGGCACGACAGGGCGAGGATCCTGTACGGAGACGTCACACAACAGCGTGGTACCTGCCGAATGGAACTTGACGTCGGCCAACTGGATGCCAGTGATGTCCGTTCGGTAAGCTTGGACTTCCGGGTCTGAGGCTTGGTCTGCTGCCATGAGGGTGTAGTCGATGCTCAAATGAACCGTATTGACGATTGCGCAGGAGAGGCAGTCTGCCACCAGGTTGTCCTTACCGGCCACGTGCCGTATATCCATGGTGAATTCGGATATGTAGGTCAGTTGACGCTGCTGTCGGGCTGACCACGGTTCGGCGGTCTTGGACATTGCAAAGGTCAGCCGCTTATGGTCCACAAAAGCGGTGAAAGGACGTCCTTCCAGAAGGAACCGAAAATGGCGGATGGCCAGAAAAAGGGCAAGCAACTCCCGGTCGAATGTGCTGTATGCTCTCTCGTTCTGCCGTAGTTGACGGCTGAAGAATGCCAATGGCTGCAACGTCCCGTTCACCCACTGCTGTTGCACGGCACCGACTGCGTAGTACGACGCGTCGGTGGTGAGGGCGATGGTGGCTCCTGGCAGCGGGTGCGCCAGCATAGTCACGTTGGCTAAGGCGCTTTTGGTGTCGGCGAACACTCGGGCCATGTCATCCATCCAGTCTACCGGGTTCTTGCCAGTCTTGCCCTTGAGGGCCTCGTACAGGGGCTACATGAGTAGTGCCGCCTTAGGCACGAAATGGTGGTAAAAGTTTACCAAGCCTAGGAATTCCTGCAGGGCCTTTATGTTCTGCGGGCGTGGAAAGGATGTCACCACCTCTATCTTCGAAGGTAAAGGAACCGCTCCCTCTGAGGTGATGCAATGCCCCAGGATGTCAATTTGGTGCAGGCCAAACTGACACTTGGCCGGTTTGATAATCAGGCCATGTTGGCTGAGGCGTCACAAAAAGGGTGCATAGGTGACAGGTATGTTCTTCCTTAGTAGGACTGGCAATTAGAATATCGTCCAGGTAGACGAAGAGGAACTTGAGGTCCCGCAGCACGGAGTCCATCAGGCGTTGGAAAGCCTGGGCGGCGTTCTTTAACCCAAACGGCATCCGTAAAAACTCGAAGAGGCCGAATGGGGTGATGACTGTGGTCTTCTGGACGTCTTGTGGATGAACTGGGACCTGGTGGTAGGCCCGGACGAGGTCGACTTTTGAGGACACGGTGTTCCCTGCCAAATGGGCAGAGAAATCCTGGATATGGGGGATCGGGTACTGACCAGGAGTGGTGGCGTCATTTAGTCGTCGATAGTCGCCGCATGGCCACCATCTGCCGCCAGGCTTCGGGACAATATGGAGGGGTGAAGACCAGGGACTATTCGACTGGCGAATAATCCCCAACCGTTCCATGGTTGCGAACTTCGCCTTTGCGACCGCCAGCTTGCCAGGTTCTAGGCGCCGGGCCCACGCGTAGATCGGGGGGGGCGTTGGTGGTGATGTGGTGTTCCACACCATGTTTCGTGGCTGTGGAGGAGAACGTGGGTCTTGTCAGGTCGGGGAATTCGCTGAGCAGGCGAGCGAACTCATCAGGAGTTGGGATCGCACAGGAGACAGTGCGTGACGTAATGTTACTGCGGTAACATGGAAGAGAATTAAAAGTTGCTGCATTGATCAGCCGCCGGTTCCTAACGTCGACCAGGAGGCTGTTGGCGCACAAGAAATCCGCGCTGAGGAGGGGCTGGGAAACTTTGGCCGTAACAAACTCCCAGGGAAAACGTTGCCCCCCGAGGCACAACTCCACTCGCCGTCTGTCGAAGGTCCGAATTGTTCCGCCATTGGTCCTTCAAGGGTGGGGCCGTGATTCCCCATCTGCACATCGAGGGCGGACGCGGGTAAAATGCTGCACTGCGCTCCGGTGTCGCACAGAAAACGACGACCGGAGAGAGTATCAGTGATGAACAGCAATTTTCCCGCGTTGCCGATTGCCATCATGGCCGCGGGGTGCCCGTTAGACCCGTTCCTCGGTGGTCGCAGTGTCAGTCGTTGTTTTTTGGGGGGAAAACTGCAGGGAGGGCGGCAACGCTTCACTTTCGCGCCAAACTGCGCATGGTAGAAACACAGCCCAGCAGGCGGACGAGCTGGGGCGGTGTCTACGGGGGATGGGTGCCTCATGGCAGCGCAGTACTCCCGAGTTACAGCGAAAATTTTGTCAGCCTCCACAGCGAGTGTTGCGCAGTCTTCGGTTTCAGATCTGGCCAGGGCAGCTTGTACCTGTTCAGGCAGTTGGCTGAGGAAAATCTCGCGGAATAGGAAACATTCCCGTTCTGAGCCCAGGTGTGTGAGCATTTGGCTCATCAACTCTGAAGGCTTGGAGTCCCCGAGCCCGGGCATAGCGAGTAATCAACGGGTGCGCTCCGATTTTGTGAGCCCGAAAACCTGCAGTAACCGCGCTTTGAGGGTTTCATACTTGCGCTCCGTTGGGGGGTTTTCGAGGAGGCTGACGATCCGAGAGGCGGTAGAGCTGTCGCGTGCGGAGACCACGTAAAGATACTTGGTCTGATCCGCATCGATGTCCCTCAGGGCGAACTGGGCCTCGACCTGAATAAACCACGAGGGTGTTTGCTGCTCCCAGAACTGCGGTAGCTTTAGTGAAATGGCGTTTGCTTCCATGCTGTGCTCTTCTTTTGTGAAAACATTCACAAAAACGGGGTCACCAATGTAGGAATTATCGAATTCCTACAAATAACAGAGAGCGACACAAGAGAACAATCAAACAGGTCTTTACTCAAAGGAGATGCCACGAGGACTGACTGGGCAGTCCCGTGGTTTGCGATGTGACGTCATCACGTTTGCCCGCATTTTCCCGCGCTCTTAAAGGGGCCACGCCCCGTACATGCAAACTCTATATACAAAACACAGTCATGCCTAACACAATGGTACATGTTTATGCTGGTGTTAGAACATCGTTAAAGAGAATTATGTACAGTTAGCCAGAGTCATTCAGTGATTCTGCCACAATCCCGCCTAATCCCACTTTCCAGCTTTTGGTCTGTAGCCTTGCAGGTCACTGTGCTTCAAGTGCATATCCAAATACATTTTAAATGTGATGAGGGTTTCTGCCTCTACCACCCTTTCAGGCAGTGCATTCCAGACCCCAACCGCCCCCTGGGTGAAAACATTTCCCCTCAGCTCCTCTCTAATCCTTCTACCAATTACTTTAAATCTATGCCCCCTGGTTATTGACCTCTCTGCTGAGTAAAATAGGTGCTTCCTATCCACTCTATCTAGGCCCCTCATAATTTTATACACCTCAATTAAGTCTCCCCTCAACCTCTTCTGTTCCAAAGAAAACAACCCCAGCCTATCCAATCTTTCCTCATAACTAAAATTCTCCAGTCCTGGCAACATCCTTGTAAATTTCCTCTGTACCCTCTCTAGTGCAATCAGATCTTTCCTGTAATGTGGTGACCAGAACTGCACGCAGTACTCTAGCTGCGGCCTAACTAGTGTTTTATGGAGTTCTTACATAACCTCCCTGCTCTTTTATTCTATATTCTATGCCTCAGCTAATAAAGTAAAGTATCCCGTATGCCTTCTTAACAACCTTACTTACATTCAGGGATCTGTGGTCATGCACGCCAAGGTCCACTTCTCAGTATCCGACCATTTAATGTGTATTCCCTTGCCTTGTTAGCCCTCCCCAAATGCATTACCTCACACTTCTCCGGATTGAATTCTATTTGCCACTTTTCTGCCCACCTGACCAGTCCATTGATATCTTCCTGCACTTTACAGCTTTCTTCCTCACTATCAACCACACGGCCAATTTTTTTATCATCTGCAAACTTCTTAATCATGACCCCTGCATTGAAGTCTAAATCATTGATATATACCACAAAAAGCAGGGGACCTAGTACTGAACCCTGCGGAACCCCACTGGAAACAATCACAAAAACACCCTTCGACCATTACCCTTTGCTTCCTGCCACTGAACCAATTTTGGATCCAACTTGCCACTTTCCCTTGGATCCCATGAGCTTTTACTTTTTTGACCAACCTGCCATGTGGGACCTTGTCAAAAGCCTTGCTAAAATCCATGTAGACTACATCAAATGCACTACCCTCCTTGTTACTTCCTCAAAAAATTCAATCAAGTTAGTCAGACACGACCTTCCCTTAACAAATCCATGCTGACTGTCCTTGATTAATCCGTGACTTTCTAAATGATGATTTATACTGTCCCTCAGAATTTTTTCCAATAATTTTCCCACCACCAAGGTTAGGCTGACTGGCCTGTAATTACTCAGTCTATCTCTTTCTCCCTTTTAAAACAATGGCACAACATTAGCAGCCTTCCAGTCCTCTGGCACCACACCTGTAACCAGAGAGGATTGGAAAATGACTGTCAGCACCTCTGTTATTTCCTCCCTTGTCTCTCTTAACAGCCTTGGATACATTTCATCTGGACCTGGCAATGTATCTACTTTCAAGGATGCTAAACCTCTTAATACTTCCTCTCTCTCTATGTTTATCTAATCTAATATTTCACATTCCTCCTCCTTAGCTACAATGTCTGCATCGTCCCTCTCTTCTGTGAAGACAGATGCAAAGTATTCATTAAGAACCATACCCACGTCTTCCGCCTCCACATACAAGCTTCCTTTTTGGTCTCTAATAGGCCCTACTCTTTCCTTAGTTATTCTCTTGCTCTTAATGTATTTATAAAAGATCTTTGGGTTTTCCTTGATTTTACTTGTCAATATTTTTTCATGCCCTCTTTGCTTTCCTAATTTCCTTTTTAATTTCACCCCTGCATTTTCTATACTCTAGACTTTCTGTAGTATTGAGCTCTCGATATCTGACAAAAGCTTCCCTTTTTTTCCTTATCCCTTATGCCCCTTGACATTCAGGGTGCTCTAGATTTTGGAGTCCCACCCTTTTTCTTTGTGGGAACTTATTTGCTCATTACCTCTGATCTCACACACTACATTCATATTCTCACACATGCCACATCCCCATCACTCAGCATGTCAGACTTCACCACACTCAAACTGTCAGACACACCACATTCCCTATCACGCACCATCTGCAATCTCACACCTACACAAAACCTTAAGCCAATGGCAGCTAGGTTACTGTAGTGTATGTACCTTTAAGGGGAGAACTACTTTTTACAGCTCCTGTATACTGTAGTACCAGCAGTGACCACACCTGTATATAAACCCTGAGTAGGGATCTGTACAGTTAGTTTTAGAGTAACCCTCATCCAGTAAACACCTGTTGATTGTTCCCTGCAGTCTCTTGCCTAATTATTGAAGGACACACAGCATCAAGATACACGGACCTAACATTGGCGACGAGAAGACTCAAACCTACCTGCAACTCTGCATCACCTCCCAGGGATTCGCTCCTGGAGAACAGTGAAAGAAGAAGGCCGAGTCCAGAAGCACGGGCGTTGACCATCCAGCGGAGACTTGAGCATTGCAGGGGAGGCTGTTGAGAGCTGGGCTTGGTTCTCCAGTCATGGTTGTCCAGCGAAACGGGCTGGCAACAGGTACGGCGCAGGCCCTTCCCGGACAGCAGCGGCTAGAGCCGACCGACAGCACAGAAAAAGGCTGAGCAGCGTTGACGGGAGAAGAGAGAGGGTAGAGCGCACAGGGCGCAGCCGGTGTTCAGGGCCGAGCGGCGTCGACGGGAGAAGAGAGCGGGTAGAGCGCACAGGGCGCAGCCGGTGTTCATGACCAAGCGGCATCAACGAGAGAGAGCAGAGCGTAGCCGGTGTTCAAGGGCCGAGCAGCGTCAACGAGAGAGAAAGGCACGCAGGAAAATGCGCAGAGCGCAGCCGGTGTTCAAGGGCTGAGCAGCGTCAGCGGAGAAGAAAGGAAAGCGCGGGAGACGCCATTTTGAGCCGCAGCGGAGAAGAAGGGAGAGCGCGGGAGACGTCATTTTGAGCCGCAGCGGAGAAGAAGGGAGAGCGCGGGAGATGCCATTTTGAGCCACAGCGGAGAAGAAGGGAGAGCGCGGGAGATGCCATTTTGAGCCAGTCTAACCACACCCAGGGATGCCGAAGAGTGGCAGTGTCACAGCGTTCGACAATGAAGTCGAAGATTGGATGACATATGTCGAATGCATAGAAGTATACTGCAAGGCGAATGAAGTGCCAGATGACAGGAAAGTGCTGGTATTGTTGAATTCAATGGGTGCAAAAACGTATGGCTTACTGCGAAACCTAGTAACCCCAGAGAAGCCAGTGGAAAAGGATTTTGAAAACATAGTGTCAATCCTACAGGACCACTTAAACCCCACACCGCTGCTGATAGCAGAAAGATTTAAGTTTCACAAAAGGAACCAGCATAAAGATGAAAGTAATGCTGAGTATTTAATGGAACTGCGCAAGCTATCGAAACACTGCCAGTTTGGAACAGGACTAGCAGATACTTTAAGGGACAAGTTTGTGTGTGGGCTTCAAAGTGAAGGAACCCAGAAACGGCTTCTATCAGAAAAGGATCTTACGCTGGACAAGGCTTTCAGCATGGCAGTATCACACGGGGCGCTGCAGAGATACAACGGAGACCGCAAGAATATGGCACAAATGAAATGTCATACGGAACAGTGAAGTGTTATCGCTGCGGCAGAACAACACACGACCATAATGATTGCTGGTTCAAGGACAAAGTGTGCAGACAGTGTGGAAAAGTAGGACACATAGCAAGAGTCTGCAGGCCGGGAAAGAATAACCAGCAGCAAGAAATCTCCACAGGAGAAGTACAAGAAGGTACATAAGGTGACGGAGAGTAGTTCAGACAAACAGAAAAGTGATACAGACTCCGGAAGCAAGGAGCTGGGTTGTCTGAAACTACATAATGTGATCAAAATGGAGGATCACCAATCTATCTGGGTCACGCTCAAGATAGCCGGAGTCCAAGTGAAAATGGAATTGGACACAGGATCAGCCCTAACAGTCATAAACCGAAGGGACTACAAGCGGCTATTCTCACATATACCCTTGAGAGATACAGAGATTGTCTTGAAGACGTACACGGGGCAAAAAGTCTACCCCAAAGGAAAAATAAGGGTGAACGTTATATATAATGGCAAGGAAACACCAAAAATTGACCTATATGTATTGCCAGATGGAGGACCACCACTACTAGGACGTGAATGGATCCGGAAGATGCAGCTAGATCGGCATTCCATACAAGCACTGACTGTAGATGCCAAAAAGGATGATGACGTCACACCTGGACGACTGTCAAAAATGCTAACTGACGCACAAGAAGTGTTCCAGGAGGGACTCGGAACACTAAAAGGCCTAACAGCGATGATCAAAATAGAGGAAAATGCAAGCCCAAAGTTTTTTAAGGCCAGACCGGTGCCTTATGCGATCCGTCCAGCTGTCGAAGCAGAGCTGGAAGGTTTGGAACGTTCAGGAGTACTGTCCAAAGTGGACTGGAGCGAGTGGGCTACACCCATCATTCCTGTAATGAAGAGGTCGTTGAGTAATACGCCTGGGGAACCAAAGAAGATTCGCATTCGTGGGGACTTTAAGGTGACAAAGAACCCAGTCCTTCACACGGTACAAGATCCGCTTCCACGGATTGAAGATATTTTCGCCTCGCTATCTGGAGGGAAACGCTTCACTAAGATTGATCTGGCCCAGGCGTACCTGCAAATGGAGGTAGAAGAAGCCTCGAAACAGTACCTCACGATCAACACTCATAAAGGTCTCTACCAATACAACCGGCTGGTGTTCGGGGTAGCATTAGCTCCGGCTATTTGGCAAAGGGCAATGGATCAAGTCCTGCAAGGGATTCCAGGGACCCAGTGTTATTTGGACGACATTCTGGTCACGGGCGAAAATGACAGTGATCACCTCGCCAACCTGGAGCAGGTGCTCACTAGGTTGAAGGAATATGGGCTCCGAGCTAATCGCCACAAATGCGAGTTTTTCCAGAAGCAGATCTCATATTGTGGCCACGTTATTGATGAAGAGGGGTTACATTAGTCCCCTGAAAAGATTGAGGCAGTCGTCAAGGCTCCAGCACCGGAAAATGTGTCACAACTGAGGTCGTTCCTCGAGCTGGTGAACTACTACCATAAGTTCTTGCCGAATTTGTCTACAGTACTACACCCACTGAACACCCTACTGCAAACGGGGGTACCATGGAAGTGGAATGACGAATGTAAACGAGCTTTCCAGAAGTGCAAAGAATTGATCACATCAAAAGAGGTGTTGGCTCATTTCAACCCAGCACTACCAATTCGGTTGGCATGTGATGCATCACCCTATGGCATTGGAGCGGTGCTGTCGCACAAATTCCCGGACGGCTCGGAGAGGCCAGTAGCCTTTGTGTCTCGGTCACTAACCTCAGCCGAGTGTAACTACACCCAGATTGACAGGGAGGCCCTCAGCCTAGTGTGGGGAGTGAAAAAGTTCAACCACTATCTGCACGGGCAGAAGTTCACCTTGCTGACTGACCACCAACCACTTGTCTCCATCTTTAATCCAAAGAAGGGCGTTCCGGTAATGACTGCGCAACGGCTACAAAGATGGTCCCTTTTTCTAGGGGCGAACCAATATGAAATCGAGTATAAGGGCACAAAACCGCATGGAAACGCTGATGGGCTATCACGCCTGCCACTGCCTACTGCGGAGGAAGCACCAGCAGTGGACCCTGTCGAAATATTTTATTCGACTATAATTGAACGCTTGCCAGTAACTAATGCTGATATAGAGAAGGAGACCCGAAATGACCCGACACTGTCTCGGGTATATGATTTGACAGTGAAGGGATGGCCAACACATGGCGACTCACTGTTGCCAGCATTCTCATCCGGAAGAGAACAGCTGTCAGTATGCCAGGGGACATTGATGTGTGGATCCCGAGTGGTAATTCCACCCAAGTTAAGGGAGAGAGTGCTCAATGAGCTTCACGAAGGCCATCTGGGAGGGGTGAAAATGAAAAGCCTTGCTAGGACTTATGTGTGGTGGCCGGGGATCGATCAGCAAATCGAGGACCTGACAAACAGCTGCTCAGGATGCCAGAAGGTCCAAAATGCACCACCACATGCCCCTCTACACCCATGGGAATGGCCCTCATCTCCATGGCAACGGGTGCATATTGATTTTGCTGGTCCATTCATGGACTCAATGTTTCTATTTGGCCGTGGATGCGCACTCGAAATGGCCTGAGGTGATCAAAATGTCCTCCACCACCACAGAGGAAACTATTGCAGTCCTACGGACCATATTTGCCAGGAACGGCTTGCCAGAGCAGATTTGCTCTGATAACGGACCACAGTTTTTGTCCAAAGAGTTTTGAAGATTTATGAAAAGGAATGGGGTAAGGCATTGCACATCCACCCCGTATCATCCAGCCACAAATGGATTGGCTGAGAGGTTCGTACAAACCTTTATAAAAGCAGTAAGGGCCATGTGCGATGACGACATTCCACTGCAGCATAAGGTGGACAATTTCCTGTTAGCCTGCAGAAATGCGACACATGCAGTCACCAACCAGACCCCGGCCATGATGTTCTTTAACCGAAGGTTGAGATCTCGTCTGGATTTGCTCACACCAAATGTACCAAGAGATGTTGAGAATAAGCAATTCCAGCACATCAATGAGAAGCCAACAAGGAGCTTCAATGTAGGGCAACCAGTCTTGGCCCGCAACTACCGAACAGAGAAATGGCAACCAGAAACGATATGCACACGGCAGGGGCCACTAATGTACACAGTGGATGTTGGGTAGTGTTAAGTTTGTGTATTGTATTGAACAATTAACACAAAGACTTAAACGTATAACTCAAACAGGTCTTTACTGGTTGGAGGTAGGGACTATACATAGGTCTTTACTTCATGCCCACAGGCGGGAACTGAGGGGGATCAGTACCCACAGTACTATTTATACCCCTATGGCCAGGAGTGGTACTGCGTATCACTACGCCCAACAAGTAGTGCAGTCCTGTCCATAGGTTCAAAGTAGCACACATATTACATACACAACATTCCTCCCTTCCTAGCTTTACAGTCATCTCCCCATTTAACATAACGTAATAACATATATACATATATAACTTCAGGTTTACATAACAGAATAACATAGATACATAGATAACTTCATGTCAAAACAGATCACAGATTCAGTCTCTGCGGAAAACAGTTCACAGATTCAATCTCTGTGGTGTAGTCGGTTCACGTTGCTGGAGTGACTCATTCAATAGTCCTTCCATGGATTTAACAGTTTGAACTTCCGAACTGAATTGGCTCCGTTCGGAGGGACCACATGTGTGATCTGGTAGAGGTGATAATGGTTCAGATGGGTCATCTTCTGTTTTTACTTTTCCTTTTCTGCTTCTTGGAGACTCTCTGGGCTCCATTGTCAGCTGCCACAGCTGCCAGCTGCATGCGCAGTTCCTCCTTCTCTTCCTCCTGTTTCCGTCGTAGAGCCAGCTTCTCCCGATGTTCCGTAGACTTTTGGTGCTCCTCCATGATTTCTGCACTTTGGGAGTCGAAGTTACAAGCTGGGCAGGACAGGACATCGTAATATTCGGTGTCGTCCTGAGCTAGACCAGTGAGAGGGTCGTCTATTTCCTCCATACCCAGCTGGACGTTAGCCAGCTCTTGTTCCAAATCCAGACATCTTTCCTGAAGAGACTTCTTCATGTGTACCTCTGCATCCAGCTTTTTCTGGGCTTTCAGCAAGTCGTTTACTAGTGACCTCATTTGTGATTTTAATACTTCAACTTCCTTTGGAGATTGATTGATCGGACTATGCAATCCCTCTACCGGAGCAGCTGTTTCAGCGGTCTGTTGTTCTACGTTGACGTGAGTCAGCGTACTTTTGGCATCCAAGGGCTGCTCTGTTGCAGTCATCTCAGTCTGTGTTGCCACCTCAGCTCTTCCAATAACCTTTGAGAGCTCCGAACCCCTTTCGTTTGAATATTGAAGTTCATGTTCAAGTTTTTCCCATTTAAGAGTCCTGTCCTTCAGCATATGCAGGAGTTGGCTGACCGTTAACTCCTCTGACATCAGACGTTTTGTGTGCTCCTGCTCCATTTTCTCCATCAGCTGCTTCTGTTGTCTTTCCAGATTCTCCAACTCTATATCAAAGAACTCTTTCGTTGCATTCAACTCTTGCTCAAAACGGCGAAGCATTTCTTCTAATTGCTGTTGTAGTTTGAAATGGAGTTGAGTTCGAACCCGGTGTCCCTCAGAAATGGGCACATCAGTAGACTTGCCAGACTCAGAATCCACAGTTAAACTATGTTGTTGTTGCTCAGTGGAATTCTGTGCTGAAACTTTGTCTTTTGCACCTGAGTTGGGCTTACCATCATCCGTTCCAGAGTCTGGGCCGACTATCTTCACCGAGTTCTCACTCGTTATTGTTTGTAGGAAATGCCAGTCCATATTCATTTTCCTAATCCACTCCCGTCCTAGTAGTGGAGGACCTCCTTCAGATATCACATATAAGTCCATTATTTGACTGTCTTCGCCCTTGTGGACCACTGCAACCTCTATTTTCCCGATGGGGTACACTCTTTGCCCCGTGTATGTTTTCAATATAATCCCCGTATCCTGTAGGGGAATATGTTGGAATAACTTTCCGTAATCTTTCTTATTTATGACCGTCAATGCCGATCCAGTGTCCAATTCCAGTTTTACTTGGACTCCTTCTATCTGAAGAGTGACCCAAATTGTCTGGAGGTCTGCACCCTTACCAGCGTTGAGTACTCTTAAGCTAGCCAGTTCATTACAGCTTAAGCTAGCCAGTTCATTACTGCTAGCGTCTGAATCGGACTCCTGTTCGGTCACCTTGTGTACCTTTGCGTATTTTCCTTGCGGTGACTTCTTGTTGCTGGTCTTCTTCCCTGACCTGCATACTCTAGCTATATGTCCAAGCCTACCACAAGTTCTACATTCTTGGTTTTTAAACCAACACTGGTTCTGATCATGCGTTGTCTTTCCACAACGATAACATTTGCCAGAACTCACACCCAATTTGTGTGCACTGAGCTCCGGTGACCGTAGCTGCATTACTGCCGTGCCTCTCGCTGCGGCTTCGTGTGCTGCTGCCATAGTGACCGCCTTCTCAAGCGTCAGCTCATTCTCCTCGAGCAGTCGCTTTTGTGTATCCTGTTTAAATAAACCACACACAAATTTGTCTCGAAGTGCCTCTGTCAGTCCCGTTCCAAACTGGCAATATTTCGCTAATTTACGCAATTCCAGCAAATAATCAGCATTGCTTTCATGCTGTAGCTGCCTTCTGTCATAAAATTTAAATCGTTCCGCTAGCATCAGCGGCGTGGGGTTTAGATGATCTTTCAGGACAGTAACAATCTCATCGAACGTCTTATCCGCCGGTTCATCTGGTGATAACAGGTGTTTCAATTGCCCGTATGTCTTCGCACCCATTAAATTTAATAATGTTAGTGCTTTATCAGCCTCACGAATTTTATTGGCCTTACAATAATTTTTAACTCGTTCAACATATATGGCCCAATCTTCGATGTCACTATCAAAGTTGCTAATATTCCCGTGTTTAGGCATTGTAGTACTTTATCAGATTTGCAATTTCTCAGATTTTTTTTTTGTTGTTATCCAAGATGGCGGCTTCCCGCTCTTGCCGTCGTCCTCCGCCCACAAAATGGCGGTTTTCCCGCTTCTGCCTTCTTCCCCAGCGGTTTTCCCACGAAAAATGGCGGCTTTCCCACGCTTCTCGCTCTCCCCGCCCACTTCAATGGCGGTTTTCCCGCGCTTCTCATCGCTGACTTTCAGCCCGACTGTGGCTCTTATCTCCTGTGCGATCGCTGGTGCGCCGCCCACCCGAAACGGTTCTCAGCCCTTATCACCGGTGCGATCGCTGGCCCGCTAAGCGCCTCCCGCTTGAAGCGGCTCCCGGCCTCTGGCTCACCCGCTCGGCGGCTCTTGCTCGCTCCCTCCCGGGCTCTGGCTTTCCCGCTCGCGCCCTCCCAGGCTCTGGCTTACCCACGAGGTTATGGAGGCTTCAGGGTCCTAATGCCTGTCGCTTCCAGTCGCTGGAAGCTGTCAGGATTTCTGCTGCCCTTCAGTTTTCAGTGGGGTGTTGAGGATTGGAACCTCTCTTCAACGTCCTGTCTTTGGACGAAGCCGCTGTGGAATAACTGCCGCAGGGTTCGAACCGACTCGTCGCCAGTGTTAAGTATGTGTATTGTATTGAACAATTAACACAAAGACTTAAACGTATAACTCAAACAGGTCTTTACTGGTTGGAGGTAGGGACTATACATAGGTCTTTACTTCATGCCCACAGGCGGGAACTGAGGGGGATCAGTACCCACAGTACTATTTATACCCCTATGGCCAGGAGTGGTACTGCGTATCACTACGCCCAACAAGTAGTGCAGTCCTGTCCATAGGTTCAAAGTAGCACACATATTACATACACAACAGGTAGAACATTGTGAGACGCCATGTCGACCAGCTCCTAGAGTCACAGGAACAAGTCAACCCCATGTCTCGCGTACCTGGTGATGAACCCGACATACAGGTAGCATCTACCCCAGAAACAGTAGCATCAGAAGCTGATGAACCAACCGACGACAGGGGGCCAGAATCGCCTCCACACCAAGAGCAAGACACTCAGGAAAGGCGCTATCCAGAAAGGATCAGGAAGCCGCCCCAAAGACTGAATTTATAAATAGACTATTTTCAGTTAATGTTGCATGTTAAAAGTTTTAATTGTAATTAGTTGATATTTAATTGTTAAATGAATGTTATGGTACTGTTAATCTAAAAGGGGAGGAATTGTAGTGTATGTACCTTTAAGGGGAGAACTACTTTTTACAGCTCCTGTATACTGTAGTACCGGCAGTGACCACACCTGTATATAAACCCTGAGTAGGGATCTGTACAGTTAGTTTTAGAGTAACCCTCATCCAGTAAACACCTGTTGATTGTTCCCTGCAGTCTCTTGTCTAATTATTGAAGGACACACAACATCAAGGTACACGGATCTAACAGTTACATGCAGCTTCCTCGCTTTGCTTATGTACCTCAATCAATAGGGTCACTCTAAGGGAAGCCATAATGATGATAGAATCAGCCACATGCTGTTTAATGAGGCTGAGATTGTCTTACTCACTTACTTCAAGAACTACTTTCTGCACTACATCAACACCTTCAGTCACAGCACCCCACCTCCACCATTACCCCACCTCACCCAACATGTCATCTCATGAGAGGTCCACCACTATACAGAAAGAAACCTTGGGTCTAGCACACGTCCGTCACACACCAGACTCCACACTTTGTAATCGATGCAAAACATTGATAGAAAAGAAAGTCAATCATTAGCACAGAGAAGGTGAACCCAGAATATTACACTATGTTGTCTTGTCATGCCAAGTGAAGAAAAAGAGACATCATTTAAATGAATGAAAAGTGCATTTCTAACTCAAAGGGCGATCAATATTTTGAATGATCCACCAGGTAAGGGTATGAATTCAAGATATTGGAGGAGTTCACCATACAGCTGGTTGCTAGGCTGGGGGAGCTGGGTTTTCTAGAGCTGAAGTCAATGGGTCAAATGGTCTTTTTCTTTTCTTCTGTCTTTATACCCCTGCTATAGTGATATTACAAATTGCAGACCAATCCATCGAGACCCAAAAAATGTCGCCGGAACCAAGTAGAAGAATTGGCTCTTTTTTGATGGCTCTGTTAAAGGGACTGGTCAACGATGATGATAGCACTCGACGAGAAATGTTCCAGACTATATATAGACTGGGCCATCAGTGGCCAGAATATGTCCCCTTACAACCTCTGACAACATGCCTGGCTCCCAGATGTAGAGAACACTGTCATTCTGAACAACATGGAAATGCTCATCAAAGACAATCTCAGCCTCATTAAACAGCATGTGGCTGATTTTATCATTGTTATGGCTTCCCTTAGAGCGACCACGTTGATTGAGGTACATAAGCAAAGCCAGGAAGCTGCATGTAACCTGGTTGCCATTGGCTTAAGGTTTTTACAAGAAGTGCTGGCAGTTACATTGGAAGATTTGAAGAAAGGGTATCCAACCCATGTTTTTATGGTCAAAACATTGATAAGGCTGTCATCAGCCTACGTCCATGAGATGGTACCTTTAATAAAGCCCGTCCTGGAGATTATAATTCCAGTACTGATGAAGGTCACGCTAGACTACCATAAATCAGTGTTTGCCGCAGCACTGGGCGCTTTTAGCAAGAATTTCCTACTCTACGTGGATGATGTAGAGAAGCGCCCACAGACAACAGTGACTAAAGAATCCTTCGCCAATGAGATGAACATTGCTTATGATTTGCTCTTCAATAAGTGGCTTGAGAAGGAGGAGTCTCCATTAAATATCATAATAGTGGAAGCTCTGGGCTACTCCACCTCCTTGATGACCAAAGACAGCCTAGAGGTACAACTGCCAAGAATAATTCCTGGAATCCTGGCTCCATACAAAGTTAAATCCGATCACCTTGCTATCACCCATAGTCTGTGTCATATTGTGGCTACTTCCGTTAATATGAAAAGTCAAGGGCCTAGAAATTCATTGTAGCCACTTTTGGGGCGGTAAAGTGGGGCGGCCGCTAAAGTTTGCGCCCGCCGCCAAATCGAGGCCACTTCTCCGATATTCATTAGCTTCGCCCTAAGAGTTCGCTCGAGCGCTAAAACTGCTGCTGGATGCCTCTCTTTGGGCGCTAAGCCGGAGGTGCAGATCGATAGCGCCGAGGCCGGGCGCAGCGCAGGTGCGGCCATCTCGTGATTGACAGCAGACACCCTGGCGCCAGCCAGCTCTTAAGGGGGAAGGGTCGACTGTGTCTGCTGCCACGCCCTGGATAGTGGAGCCCGCCAGCTAGGCCTGAACACTGCTGCTGGACCCAAATAGCACCTGAAGCCATGCAGAAGGCCCGTGAACGTGCGCAGCGCTTCTCAGAGCATGATCTGAGTGTGCTGGTTGGTGCTGTGGCGAAGAGGCGCCATGTTTTGTACCCGGACAATGGCAAGAAGGTGCCGTTCCGCGTCTACAGGAGAGCCTGGAGGCATGTCGCCAGCAAGCTGTCAGCCAACAGCGAGGTCCCCAGGAGCGGTGTCCAATGCCGCAAAAAGTTTAATGACCTCACTCGCATTGTCAGGGTGAGTACCCTTTCCAGTGTCCTCCTCATCCTTGCATGTGCACCTCACATTATGGGCAAAGGGACCTGAAAGCCCTAAAGGCCAGCCCTCATCCAGCAGCGATGGGACAGGCATGAACATCAATTGCACATTCTGCACTTAACACACTGGCCAAACTATTCCACCATGGGAGGCAGTGCACACAAGATTAGGGCGACACACTGGCCAGGCTATTCCACCATGGGAGGCAGCACACACAAGATCAGGGCAACAAACTGGCCAGGCTATTCCACCATGGGAGGCAGTGCACACAAGATCAGGGCGACACACTGGCCAGGCTATTCCACCATGGGAGGCAGTGCACACAAGATCAGGGCGACACACTGGCCAGGCTATTCCACCATGGGAGGCAGTGCACACAAGATCAGGGCGACACACTGTACTTAGAGGCCATCCTTTCTCTTGCAGGCCAAGCTGGCTAATAATCGGAAGAGCCGGACTGCGACCGGGGGAGGCCAACCCCAGATCCAGCCACTCACCGAGCTTCAACATCGCGTGGAGCGCATCATGCGTGCCCAGGTGATTGGCCCTGTTGCATGTAGAGATGCCGACCCTGTTCTGGGCACCAATGGTAAGGACATCCACATTTGGACCGCTCTCGTCCCACTTGCGCATCAGATCTACATCCTTTGCCACTGCCACTCCCCCAGTGGAGCTGGCAGGAGCTGCTGCAGCGACTGATGCTGGCCAGCCACAGCTGCAGCATTCAACAGCCGCCTGCTCGACGGCCAGACCTCGACTAGGCCGACCCCCAAGGGCATCTGCCATCATGACATGTGCCCCTCAGGAGCCTGCCCCCAGCCTTGCAGCAGCCAATGGCCTTACTTTGAGGAGGAGCAGCAGGGCGGGCAGGGGCCACACAAAGATGGCCAAGGCATCGCCCTAGCGGGCCAAATAGTCGAATGTGTGGCCAGTTGTGTTTGTTTCTTGAGGCCGAGAATTGGATGTTTGTTTTTTAAAGGCCGATGATGTGATGTTTGTTTTTTACGAAGGCCGAGAATGACGGCCATTTTAGTTGCATTATTTTGTTAATCCTCTCCAGGTTGTGGGAGCGAGTAATGTGTTTGAGTGTTTTTTGGGGGTTTCGTCTGTTTTTGGTTTTCATGTGGGAAGGGACCTGAGTTTGAACAATAAAGCATTTTATTTATTAACATTGTCCATGTTTGATCTTTGAAGTGTTTGTTGCCTTAACCGGCTGAGGGCTTGCGGAGCGGCTGCAATCATGTTCTTTCATTGGCACAAGCCATTCCCTGACAGGGGGCCTAGAAGTGACGTTCAATAAGCCGCCGACGGGCGGCCCTTGGACCTTGTGCCTCCCTCCTGGGCTGGTACTCCTCGTCCTCCTCCTCCTCATGCTCCTCCTGCTCCTCCTCCTGAGGTGGTGGTCCAACGTGAGGTGGCAGTGCCTGAGACCTGCGGATAGCCAGGTTGTGCAGCATGCAGCAAACGACGACGAATTGGGAGACTCGATCCTGCGAATACTGGAGGGCTCCCCCGGAGCGATCGAGACAGCGGAACCATTGCTTGAGGACGCCGATTGTTTGTTCTATGATGTTCCTAGTCGCTTGATGGCTCTCGTTGTATGCCTCTTCAGCAGGGGTCGTGGGCGCGCAGAGCGGGGTCATGAGCCAGGTACACAAAGGATAGCCTTTGTCCCCGATAAGCCATCCTCTTGGGGGAGGCTGTGCCTGGAACATGTCAGCCACAGTTGTCTGTCGCAGGATAAAGGCATCGTGGCTGCTGCCTGGAAAGCGGGCATTGACAGCTAGGATGCGCTGCCTGTGGTCACACACCAGCTGTACATTGAGGGAATGGTAGCCCTTTCGGTTGCGGTAATCCTCGGCATGCTCAAGAGGTGCCCGCAAAGCCACATGCGTGCAGTCAATGGCGCCCTGCACCATGGGGAAGCCCGCTATTCTTGCAAATCCCACTGCACGCTGCTGCTGCTTGTCCAGGGTCATGGGGAAGGAGATGAATCGATGTCTCCTTCTGAAAAGGGCTTCGGTCACCTGGCGGATGCAGCAATGCACGGCGAACTGGGAGATGTTAGCGATGTCCCCAGTAGCGGATTGGAAGGAGCCGGTGGCATAGAAATTGAGAGCCACCGTCACCTTCACTGCCACCGACAGAGACGTCCTGCGCATCAGCTGTGGCTGCAGATCCCTGTGAAGCAGCCGGCAGATGTCTGCAACCACCTCCCTTCTGAATCGCAGCCTCCTAACACACATCGCGGCAGACATGGTCGGATAGGAGGTCTGCTGGCGGTATACCCTGGGTGGGTAAGGCCTCAGTTGGCGACGCCTGTTGCCCCCTCTGCATCTAGCCAGGGCTGCCACTCTCTCACGGCGTCTGTAAGCCCTTCTGGCATAAGGCTGAAATTCAGCGTTGCCACCCAATGCAGCCCCCATTATATGCTGGCAAACACTGAGCTCTGAATGAAGGCAAAGATAATTGCTAAGCTCTGGCCTGAGCCAAAAATACCTGTCCTAGTGTTGGTCCAAACCAGTAAGCTCTCCTCCTTGGTCTCTGTCCAAAAAACCGTTGCACAAGAGTGAATGCTGCAAAATGGCGGCCCTTTATAGTGCAGGGTAAGTGCCCTTTAATTAGCGCTCCCTGCGGCCCGGCTCGGCTGTGTACCGTTCCACTTCACAGTCGTTCGGGCCGCCCGGCGCACAATGGGCCGGCGCGAGTGAAGTTCCGGTTTGGGGCGCACAAAGGGCATTGCACTAGTAAATGACGTCATGATCTGCGCGCGCAGCAGAGCGCGCGCTAAGACTTTGCGCCGGCGCTAAATGTGTACTGAAGTTGGGGCGAGGCGCAGATCGCGCTGCGCCCGGGCGCTAAGCGCCTAGCGCTCGAGATCTACTCCTCCTAAGGCGCTAACGGCTGGCGCGCCCAACTGAATTTCTAGGCCAAAGTCTTAGAACACAGATGGAGGGTGTACTTAGTAACTTGCATGAACAGTTTTGTATTCCAGTAGATTGCGATAACCAGCTCGCTGCAGAGAATCGCAATCAGATCCTTGGCTGCTACACTGTTCTGGCCCAAGATCATGCTGACTCACTCCTGGAATTCCTTCTCCCCCAGCTGGAAACCAACAATCCACAAACTAGACAGGGAACACTAAGTGTCCTCAAGCACCTTATCAGGGCTGTCCCTTCACAGCTGGAAAGGAGAAAGGCCCAATTTGTGGCTGGTTTGAAACTAACGCTTCTAGACAACAATGTCAAGAAGTTGATTGTGGAGACAATTGGTGCCATGGCCCACGAAGGTTACCTAGCTCTTGAGGGAGGAAGAATAATGGTGGAGTTTATCCTGAAACAGTATGTTCTCTCCACAGACTCAGGGAACCAAATCCCATTGGATAATGATGTAGATCAGGTTACCCATGAAGACTCGAGTCCAATGGGCCAGAAATTCACGACCAAAGGCGTGAGTGCGCTCGGGGTACTCACGCATCTGGCCGTTGGAAATGCCGGCGTTCAGCATGAACAGCGCATGCGGGGAACGCCGGCATTTCCAGACCTCGAGCGCGTGCGACTGCACAGGCAGCGCTTGCGCAGTGAACTTCGTAGATTTCATTCATGAAATCCGTGAGGGTAAGTCCTCAGAATTTACACTTGAAAAAAGCAAGTGTAAAGTGGTTCATTGGCTGCGGAGGAAGAAACATTTTATCGTGGAGCTTCTGAAATGCAATATTTTTGTTTGGGAAAGGGAGGGAAGTTATTTTAAGAAATTTTAAGTAAGTTTTAAAGTTAAAATTTTTTTTTTTTTAAAGGGTTTTCAGAACGGTAGGCAGAAGGAGCAATTGTGGCTGTGTGAATGGAATGTGAGAATGAGTTATGTATGTATGTCCACATATATTCCTTTACGTATATGTATGTATGTTTTATATTCCTTTACTAATGTGTATGAATGTATGTTTTTAATTATGATTTTCCAATAAGTTACTTTCTCTGAAAGTCATAATTAAATAATACATTCATACACATAAGTAAAGGAATATATACATAACACGCAAAGGAATATATACAGACATACATACTTTCAGAAGCTCCACGATAATAAATATCTTCCTCCGCAGCCTCTGGAGCAACTGTACCCATGCTTTTTTCATGTGTAAGTTGTAATGACTTGACCTCACTGAAAGCATTAATGAAAGCGGCGAATTATACTGCGCACGCGCTGCCTGTGCAGTCGCACGCGTTCTGCCTCTGAACCCCTTCGTTCAGAGGACAGGAAATGCCGGTTTTCCCCACATGCACTGTGCATGATGAAAACCGGCATTTCATCCAGCCAGATGTGTAAGTACCCCGACCGTACTCGCGCATTTGGAAGGGAATTACTGGGCCAACATTTTACATGTCAATAAAATGAAAAATTTAACAATTGCACGACTTGCCCCCTCGCATCTGCGACTGAGGGTCCAAGGAGGTGCATTGCGCAAGAGGTCATCATCGTACGTATCCTCACACTGTTCCCTTTGGGGAACTGTATGAAGTGGTGGAAGGATTTATGGCCGTGATTAATGCTCATTCCGTGACCGTAACCATCTTTGAACCAGCCATTAGGGTGGTTAGTCCTGTGGCGGGAGGGTTTTACGGGCTCCCACAACCCATCTGAGGGGGGGGGGCCACCAACACCCACGGACGCAAGTATCCCGCTGGATGTCCACCCAGAATTTAAAGTTGGAACTCCGACTCCACTTGCCGGGACTGTCTGGAGTGGGGTTCAAAACCCTACTCCTTCTGGCCCAGCGGCGGGGATGCTTACTGCTACGCAAAAGGCCCACTCCGCACAAAAGGTGACACCCATACGTTTCCTGCGCCTTTTCCCTCCCCATGACTGGAGCCCTATGCTGCCATTTCACGTTGCTAATCGGATTGGGCCTTTGTCATAGCGGTAGGATCCCCGCCGCTGGGCCAGATCAGGGTAGGGTTTCGAACCCCGCTCCAGACAGTCCCGGCAAGTGGAGTTGGAGCTCCGGCTCTAAATTCTGGGTTGACATCCAGTGGGATATTTGCGTCCGTGGGTGTGGGTGGCCCCCCCTCCTTGTATAGCTTGTGGGAGCCCGTAAAACCCTCCCGCCATAGGACTAACCGCCCTAATGCCTGGTTCAAAGATGGTTACGGTCACGGAATGAGCGTTAATCATGGCCATAAATCCTTCCACCACTTCATACAGTTCCCCAAAGGGAACAGTGTGAAGACACGTATGACGACGACATTGCTAAATAAATAAATGGAATTTAAAAAATTCTTTTAGGGCTTTTAAAAGTCTTTAAATTGCTTTAATTCTGTTTAAAACTACTTCAGATTACTCAAAATAATGTAAACATTTTAAAAAGTTTATAAAAGTTACCAAAATCTTCAAAAAACTTCCAAAAATCTATTTAAACTGCTGCTTTGCATGTAAAAATGGTTAGCAGCTTGACAGAAACATTGGGGGCGTGTCCAGTGAAACTGAGACCTCAAGGGGCATGTCTCACTTGCACTGCACGCTCCTGGCTTCGCGCTGGCTGCACTCCTGGGCGGCGTGACGTCATACGCTGCCCGGGATTCTTCTTCTGGAAACACCAATTCCAGGCATCCCTGGAGCTGATCGGCAGTAGCGCGGGGTAAGTGTAAATACGGGGCTTGCACGCGCTGCAAGCCCCGTTCTGGAATTTCTGGGCCAATATGTGTAATCATGATATTTACTCTGACAGCACTTGCCCCGGGACTAGCTGGCCAACGTGCTCTTTATGCTCTTCAAAGGGCTGGTTGACCACCAACCCAGCTGTGCCAAAACAGCTGCTATTATACTGAAAGCTGGAGGATCAGCTCTCAGAGACCCTCGCGGCGCTGCACCTTCAAATGCCGGCAATCAGACAAAAGGAAGTGACACTGACTGTGCTAGAAACCTTCACTCCTCGCACCTGCCAGCTGTTGTGCGTTGTCTCCTCAGGTTCCCCGTGGACGAGCGCACCATTGCCATCTGGCGCTCAGTAGCAAAGAAGACCCAACTGTCTTTTTCATCATTCAAACAACTGGTGCAATACATGAAGAAATCAGTGTCATTGAATGAAAGGAGCCAATCAGTGACAGAGAATGAGAGCCCTGATCCTCTGGCTGTTATATGTGCTCTCTACGAACTGGAGTCTGCAGAGGCTGTAAACACCTTGGCCTAGAAATTCACTATGGCCCCGCCAGCTGGCTAGCGCCCAAAAGTTAGCGCTGGGCGGGAAGCCTATAGCGATCGTCAGATATTCATTGTTAGCGCCCCAATTCGGAACCGGGCGCTATACCAGGGTGTGCCCGCCTCCGCTTGGGGCGCTGACACGGAATATCAGCGCTCTTGGCGCCGCTGCGCCAGCCGCTGCGGAGCGGCAGGCTGCGGTACTGCAGGCCCCCTCCTTCTCTTAAGGGGGAGCTGCCTGCAACGGGGAGATCGCCGCTGGATAGTGCCGGCAAATGAGCCCGGCACCACGGAGAAGTGCCGGGCTCGCGGAAAGCAGCCGGCAATGCCGCGGGGGGGGTGGAGGAGGCCGGGGAAGGAGGTGCGGGCAGGCGGCCGCCGAAAAAGCGGCCGGCCGCACCTTCCGCTTTAAAGCGCCCCACTAAGGCAGCAGGACGGCCCTGTTTTCTGGTCGCTGTTTGCGGCCGCTTCGGAGGAGGCGGCCGCAACTAAATATGGGGATCGGGCCGGTTTCGGGGCGGAACCGGGGCACTGCGCACACCGATGACATCATCGGTGCCGGCGCAGCGCTAACGGCTACCGCCGCCAATACCGCTGCGCTGAATATCTGCGCAAACTCATTTCTGGCGCAAAATCACTCTTTAGGCGTTAACTGGGCGCAAAGCTGGCAGCGCCTTAATGAATTTCTAGGCCCTTGTATTCTGACTTATTCGGTGCTCTGTTAATTCATCTGAGTTCCTGTATCTAAGCCAATTTGCCTTATGACTTTATTCCCTCCTGTGAATTACAGCAGACAGAAAATCGATCAGCAACACCAGTGTGCAGAAGCACAGAGCTTTGCCTGTCATCAGTGAAGATTCTCAGGGCCACGAATCGAGCGCACAATTAAGTGGTTTTAAATTTCGTCCGGGAGAAAGGAGGCTGGGATTTGATGTTGGACCATTTGCTGTTGGAAATCTGCCATCCTTACCTGGGTTGGCCTACATGTGACTCCAATGTGGTTGACTCTTAACTGCCCTCTGAAATGGCCTAGCAAGCCACTCAGTTGTAACAAACAGCTACGAGAAACAATAATAATAAGAATAAAGCAGGACAGACCACTCGGCATTGACCTTGGCACCAGCTTCGGACATGACAACGACACACCCAGCCCAGTCGACCCTGCAAAGTCCTCCTCACGTGTGCCAAAATTGGGAGAGCTGTCCCACAGACATAAGAACATAAGAAATAGGAGCAGGAGTGGGCCATTTAGCCCTTCAAGCCTGCTCCGCCACTCAACAAGATCATGGTTGATCTTCTACCTCAACTCCACCTTGCCGCACTATTCCCATATTCCTTAAGTCCCTTGATTCCCCCAAATTTATCAACCTCTGTCTTGAATATATTCAATGACTGAGCATCCACAACTCTCTGGGGTAGAGAATTCCAAAATTCACAACCTTCTGAGTGAAGACATTTCTCCTCATCTCAGTCCAGAATGGCCAACCCCTTATTTTGTGACTGTAACACTGTGTTCTAGATTTCCCAGCCAGGGGAAACATTTTCCCAGCATTAACCCTGTCAAGCCCCTTAAGAATGTTATATGTTTCAATTAGATCATCTCTCATTCTTCTAAACTCTAAGGAATATAGGCCTAGTTTACTCAATCTCTCCTCATAGGGCAATCCCCTCATCCCAGGAACCAGTCTAGTGAATCTTTGCTGCACTCGCTCTAAGGCAAGTGTGTCTTTCCATAGGTAAGGAGACCAGAACTGTACACAGTGCTCCAGGTGTGGCCTCACCAATGCCCTTTATAATTGTAGTAAGACTTCTTTACTCTTATACTCTAATTGCTTTGTAACAAAAGCTAACATACCATTTGTTTTCCTAATTGCTTGCTGTACCTGCATGTTAACTTTCTGTGATTCATGTACAAGGACGCCCAGGTCCCTCTGAATGCAAACATTTCCCAGTCTCTCACCATTCAAAAATTTTTCTGCTTTTTTGTTTTTCCTACCAAAGTGGATAATTTCACATTTCCCTACATTGTATTCCATTTGCCATGTTCTTGCCCACTCAGTCAACCTGTCTATATCTCTCTACAGCCTCTTTGCATCCCCCTCACAGCTTACTTTCCCACCTAACTTTGTATCATCAGCAAACTTGGATACGTTTCACTCCCTTCATCTAAGCCATAAATCTAGATTGTAAATAGCTAAAGCCCAAGCAATGATCCATGCGGTACCCCGCTAATTACAGCCATCCAACTTGTAAAAGTCCCGTTTATTCCTACTCTGTGTTTTCTGTCCATTAACCAATCCTTAATCCATGCTAATATATTACCCCCAATACCATGAGTCCAAATTTTGTGTAGTAACCGCTTGTGTGGCACCTTATCGAATGCTTTTTGAAAATCCAAATACACTACATGCACTGGTTCCCCCTTATCCATCCTACTAGTTCCACCTTCAAAAAACTCTAACAGATTTGTCAAACATGATTTCCCTTTCATGAAATCATGTTGACTCTGCCTAATCATATTATGATTTTCTAAGTGCCCTGTTACCACGTCCCTAATAATAGATTCTAGCATTTTGCCTACTTCTGATGTCAGGCTAACTGGCCTATAGTTCCCTGTTCTTTTCTCTTCCTCCTTTCTTAAATAGCGGGGTTATGCTTGCTACCTTCCAATCCCTGGGGACTGTTCTAGAATCTAGGGAAGTCTGAAAGATTAATCTCTGCAGCTACCTCTTTTAAAACCCTAGGATGCAGGTCATCAGGTCCAGGGGATTTGTTGCCACTTAGTCCCATTAATTTCTCCAGGACTATATCTTTACTTATACTGATTTCTTTAAGTTCCTCATTCTCTCTAGACCCTTGGTTCCCCATTATTTCCAGAATGTTTTTTGTGTCTTCCACCGTGAAGACAGATACAAAGTATTTGTTTAATGTCTCTACCACTTCCTTATTGCCCATTATAATTTCTCCTGTCTCTGCCTCTAATGGGCCCAAGTTTACTTTCACTAATCTCTTCCTATTTACATACCTATAGAAACGTTTACAATCTGTTTTATGTCTCTTGCTAATTTACTCTCATATTCCTTTTTCTCTTTCCTTATCAATTTCTTGGTCATCCTTTGCTGAATTCTAAAATCCTCCCAATCCTCAGGCTTACTACTCTTTTTGGCAACATTATAAGCCTCTTCCTTTGATCTAATACTATCTTTAACTTCTCTTGTTAGCCATGGTTGGACCACTTTTCTTGTGGGTTTTTTGTACCTTAAAGGAATGTATATTTGTTGTAAATTATGTATTTATTCTTTAAATGCTAACCATTGCTTGTCTATCGTCATACCTTTTAATGTAGTTTCCCAATATACCATAGCCAACTTGCCTCTCATACCTACAAAGTTTGCTTTGTTTAGATTTAAGACCCTAGTTTCGGATTTAACGAAATCACTTTCAAACTCAATATAAAGTTCTATCATATTATGGTCACTCTTCCCTAAAGGCCTCTTTACTACCAGGTTATTAATTAATCCTTTCTCATTGCACAATACTAGCTCTAAAATAGCCTGTTCCCTAACATATTCCGTAACATATGGTTCCGTAACATACTGATCTAGAAAACTATCTTGTATACATTCCATGAATTCGTCCTCCACACTACTGCAACTTTGGTTTGGCCAGTCTATATGTAGATTAAAGTCTCCCATGATTACTGTATTACCCTTGTTACCTGTGCCTCTAATTTCCTGATTTATACTATCCCCTACTGACACTTGCTCCACTTGACCCACCTCATTCCCCAGAACCAGATCCAGCAATGCCTCCTTCCTCATTGGGCCAGAAACATACTGATCAAGAAAGTTCTCCTGAACACACTTCAGAAATTCTTCCCCCTCTCCGCCCTTTACATTATTAAGTTTAAGATCATTAGAAAATTAACATTAGAAAGGCCAGTCCCAGGCTGCACGGGACCGGCAGAAAGCTGTGCGGCCGCTCGGCCGGGCAGCTTACAGGGAACATTGGTCAGGAGGTGAGTCACTCGCCGCAGAATACCCAGCCTCTGACCTGCTCTTGTAGCCACAGTCTTTATGTGGTTGCTCCAGTTAAGTTTCTGGTCAATGGTGAACTCCAAGATGTTGATGGTGGGGGATTCAACGATAGTAATGCCGTTGAATGTCAAGGGGCGGTGGTTAGACACACTTGTGATGGAGATGGTCATTGCCTGGCACTTGTGTGGCACTTGTGGCTAATTGCCACTTATTAACCCAAGCCTAGATGTTGTCCAGGTCCTGCTGCATGCGGGCACAGACTGCTTCATTATCTGAGGAATTGCAAATGGCATTGAATACTGTGCAGTCATCAGCGAACATCCCCACTTCTGACCTTATGGTGGAGGGAAGGTCATTGAAGCAGCTGAAGATGGCCTAGGACACTGCCCTGAGGAACTTCTGGGGCTGAGATGATTGGCCTCCAACAACCACAAGGGCTCAAGTTTAAAGTTCTCATCTTTGTGTTTAAATCCCTCCATAGCCTCACCCCTCCCTATCTCTGTAACCTCCTATATCACTACAACCCTCCGAGATCTCTGCATTCCTCCAATGCTGCCCTCTTGTGCAACCACAATTTGAATTGCTCCACCATTGGTGACTGTGCCTTCAGCTGCCGCGGCCCTAAGACCAGGAATTCTCTCGCTATCCCTGAACCCACATCTTTCTCTAGTGCTATCAAGCGGCACCTACTCACCAATAACCTGCTCACCGATGCTCAGTTTCAGTTCTGTCAGGACCACCCGGCTCCAGATTTCATTACAGCCTTGGTTTAAATATTGACAAAAGAGCTGAATTCCATGACAATCTTCCTTTGTGCTAGCTATGATTCCAGCTAGTGGAGAGGGCAGTCACTCCCACCTCCCCTCTGGAATTCAGCTCTTTTGTCAATATTTAAACCAAGGCTGTAATGAAATCTGGAGCTGGGTGGTCCTGACAGAACTGAAACTGAGCATCGGTGAGCAGGTTATTGGTGAGTAGGTGCCGCTTGATAGCACTAGAGAAAGACGTGGGTTCAGGGATAGCGAGAGAATACCTGGCCTTAGGGCCCCGGCAGCTGAAGGCACAGTCACCAATGGTGGAGCAATTCAAATTGTGGTTGCACAAGACGGCAGCATTGGAGGAATGCAAATATCTCAGAGGGTTGTAGGGATATAGGAGGTTACAGAGATAGGGAGGGGTGAGGCTATGGAGGGACTTAAACACAAAGATGAGAACTTTAAACTTGAGCCCTTGCAGAACCAGGAGCCAATTTAGGTCGGTGAGCACTGTAAGTTTCGCAAAATTCAGGCAGTTCCCCCCCCGAAGATTATTTAATTAAAAGAGACCCTGGTTGGACTGAGTTTTAAAATCCAGGGCACAACAAAATGGCTGCGGTCAGACCTCGTGACCGAAAGCCTGTCAGTTTCAATTCAGACCCTGGCAATCTAACAGCTTGTGTATTTCAATGTCTGCAGCAAGGAGATCACGAAACCAGACAAGGCTTTTGCATATGCATTGGGGACAAACCCAATTACAATCAGACCTACGCATAAAGGCCATCAAGGTGTTTGCTCAAACAATCAATTCAATTCAATTCAAATCGCTTTATTGGCATGATAAGGTACATCTTATGTTGCCAAAGCATCAAAATACATTTATGGTTGAACACATAAACGCAGTTCTATTCATACAGTGTATAAACAGGTATATCCCTGAGTGTATAAATATACATTCGCATTATTTATATATACTCTTTTCTTAGTTTACTGGTTGTCCCCCTGTTCATGGCAAGCTGTAACATAGTGTGCCGCCAGTGCTACACAGCTTCTCTCCTCCCCCAGTAGGTATGGGAGTTTTTGGTTGTCATTCAGATTTCTGAATTCAGGGCATATTTGTGAGAATTTTTGGTAGAAATTCTCCCTGATGCCCTGATATTTTCCACAGGCTGTGAGGAAGTGCATCTCTGTCTCCACTACTCCCTGACTGCAGTGAGAGCATATCCTGTCTTCTCTTGGCAGCCTGGTCTGCCTGTGTCTGCCTTTTTCGATCGCTAGGCTATGTTCGCTAAGTCTGTACCTTGTCAAGGTTCTTCTCAGTTTGTTATCCTTTACCATGGTCAGGTACTCAGCCATGTTGTATTGTCTGTTTAGGGTCAAATGTAAGAAATCACACAACACCAGGTTATACACCAGGTTTCTTACATTTGTCCACCCCAGTCCAACTCCGGCATCTCCACACCATGTTTAGGGTCAAGTAGCAATTGAGTTTGCTTTGGGTTTTTGTTGTTTCTGCCCAATATGACAGGTATTTTTCCTTTTGTTTAGTGACAATTGTGTTGGGTTGAATTCTCTCTGCTACGATGTCACTGTCCTGGGGCTGGTTATTGTTAGTAGTGTTAGTGGTTGCTTCACTGAGTCCCAGGACTAGTTGACTGAGAATCAAAATAATCAGCGGGGCCATCAAGACGGGGCTGGCCCCCATCAAAGAACCTGTTGGACAAAGGAGAGCAGTTGCAGAACCGGCAGGAACTAGGGACAGGGTCACTGGACAAGGCTTGGAAGCTAAGCAGAGCCAGGCCTGGTTAGTACCTGGAGGGGTGACCATTAGGGAAGACCAGGTGCAGAAGGTCACAGAAGGAGCCCCAAGGAGGGGCGGTTGGTAAGAAGCCACGGGAGGAGTGGCTGGTGAGCAGGCCCGGGCGGTGGGCTGAAGATTGTCGGACAGGAGGAATGGTGGAAATGGAATGGTGGCACGCAGCGGCTTTGCTTCTCCCAGTCATGGGAGCTTGCAAGATCACATTTCGTTGTTCATGTACTTGTGCAATGACAATAAAGTTGAATTATTATTGTTACCAGCCATCCAAGTCGATGGGCCAAGATCGATACCATTTGTTTTAAACGAGCTCACCCAAATCGTACAAAGAATGAGCTGATTGAACTTGGAGATAAGGGCTACCGAGGTGGGTATAACTAGCCTTTCGAACAGCCACTCTCTCTCTCTTGGCTCGCCTCCTGCTCAACCAAGGAAGAAGACCATTGAAGGAGAGCCTGGATACCCTGTCAGAGACCTTTTAATTACTGGGGTATCTCTACCTGGACGGTGAAGTCTGTGCAACAGCGGGACCATGTGACATCGGCAGCCAACAGGGCAAAGGGGCAAGGCTTTTCTTTCAACATCTCAGACCGGTGAGCATTATACTTCTGACCCATCACAAGATAAACTAGTTAGGGGTAGAGGGTGGGAGTTAAGGGGATTGCTGAATTGTTATTCTAGCCATTTTCCCTCGATGTGCCATTTCTCCTCCCCTGTTAAGTGTAAGTGTACTGCATTCATATCATCTTTTTTTTGTATAGTATTGTTATCTTATTTTTCTCTGATAATAAATTTTGGTTTTTCTTTGTACCAAACCACTGGTCCGCTCGTTTGTCGATATCGCTATCTGCCAATAAGCCCGGGGATCAGAACTAAGGCGTGAGCGATTCGAACCGCTCAGAGATAAGGCAGCCGGAGACATATCCGACTGGCCAAAGCAAGTAGCAAAACCCACTCAGAGCGGTTCGCATCGCTCAGCCCTTAGTTCTGATCCCCGGACTTATTGGCAGATAGCGATATAGACAAACGAGCAGACCAGTGGTTTGGTACAAAGAAAAACCAAAATTTATTATCAGAGAAAAATAAGATAACAATACTATACAAAAAAAAAATGATATGAATGCAGTACACTTACACTTAACAGGGGAGGAGAAATGGCACATCGAGGGAAAATGGCTAAAATGACAATTCAGCAATCCCCTTAACTCCCACCCTCTACACCTAATTAGATTATCTTGTGATGGGTCAGAAGTATAATGCCCACCGGTCTGAGATGTTGAAAGAAAAGCCTTGCCCCTTTGCCCTGTTGCCTGCCGAGGTCACGTGGTCCCGCTGTTGCACAGACTTCACCGTCCAGGTAGAGATAAGCCAGTAATTAAAAGGTCTCTGACAGGGTATCCGGGCTCTCCTTCGATGGTCTTCTTCCTTGGTTGAGCAGGAGGCGAGGCGAGAGAGAGAGAGTGGCTGCTCAAGAGGCTAGTTATACCCCCCTCGGTAGCCCTTATCTCTACGTTCAATCAGCTCATTCTTTGTACGATTTGGGTGAGCTCGTTTTAAACAAAAGGTGTCGATCTTGGCCCATCGACTTGGATGGCCGGTAATCGGTTCCTGCCGGTTCCGCAACTGCTCTCCTTTGTCCAACAGATTCTTTGATGGGGGCCAGCCCCGTCTCGATGGCCCCACTGATTATTTTGATTGTTTGAGCAAACACCTTGATGGCCTTTATGCGTAGGCATGATTGTAATTGGGTTTGCCCCCAATGCATATGCAAAAGTCTTGTCTGGTTTCGTGATCTCCTTGCTGCAGACATTGAAATACACAAGCTGTTAGCTTGCCAGGGTCTGAATTGAGACGGACAGGCTTTCGGTTATGAGGTCTGACCGCAGCCATTTTGTTGTGCCCTGGATTTTAAAACTCAGTCCAACCAGGGTCTCTTTTAATTAAATAATCTTCGGGGGGGAACTGCCTGAATTTTGCGAAACTTACAATGCTCACCGACCTTCATTGGCTCCTGGTTCTGCAAGGGCTCAAGTTTAAAGTTCTCATCTTTGTGTTTAAATCCCTCCATAGCCTCACCCCTCCCTATCTCTGTAACCTCCTATATCCCTACAACCCTCTGAGATATTTGCATTCCTCCAATGCTGCCGTCTTGTGCAATCACA
Organism: Somniosus microcephalus; assembly: GCF_052327205.1. Taxonomy (NCBI): domain Eukaryota; kingdom Metazoa; phylum Chordata; class Chondrichthyes; order Squaliformes; family Somniosidae; genus Somniosus; species Somniosus microcephalus. The sequence goes on from NC_140992.1 coordinate 173,819,292, forward strand.
ATTTGAATTGCTCCACCATTGGTGACCGTGCCTTCAGCTGCCGAGGCCCTAAGGCCAGGTATTCTCTCGCTATCCCTGAAGCCACAAATAACCTTCCCCTGTATTTACCTATGCATAATCCCTCAGCCTACATTTCCCGTACTTAGAGAAAACGCGGTGTACGACAGGCATCTACAGATGGCAAATACGATTCTTTACAAACAATCCAAGCGTGGAGGGGTCCAACACACCTGCACCACTTGGTACATTCCAAACTTTTATTCTGTACTATCAAACAGTCACAATCTTTATTAAAATAACACAATGAAACGAAGAAACAATCTTTATTAAAAAATAACAAACAATGACCATCACGTTTAAGTGATGCGATGCAAAACTCAAATGGGTGTCTCTTCTTCCACCCGGGCATAATGTTCCTTCCACACCTTTTTAGTTTTAAACTCTAATCTGGGACCCTTTCTCCTACACTGGATGCACACCAGGTAGAGAACTATCCCTAACTGACACACCACCAGGGTGTGGGATGCCATACGGATCCAGGATTGAACCTCTATATTTTCAAAAACGTCCCACCAGGGTGGGGTCGTAATATCTAAAATGTCGGCCCCTATCTGGACAGTCTTCTGTTCCAGGGTATAGAAGTGTTTTTGTGACACTAAAACGGCTTTTAGCAATTTGGTGAGGTGTTCTGGGAGAGGGGGAATCTGATAACCGAAATGCGCAACATATTTCTGCAGGTGGGTGAAATTCTCTTTCACAGTGAGGTGAACAGTGGAGGGTTCAGGAATGGGGACAATCCGTAGTTGTGCCACTTGAACTTCTGCCTCGGGTTTGAAACAGAAACTGCTGTCACTCACCGCACACCAGCTATGCTGTCCGTACTGGTAGTGAGGCGCTCCTGTGGTGACACAATATGTCCCACCTCCTATATATGCTACCTGGGGGGGAACTTGGCCTTGTGCCATTGCCTCCATGAGGCAATTTATAGGTTTCACGCCAGCAGCTCTGAACCCGCACTGTGGTTTGGAATAGGCATTCAAGTGCTGGGGACACAGGATGATGTGTGCTCCCCGGCTACGGCACCCTGAGAGGTCAGTGCCCGTCATAGCATGCTCCCACTTTATGACGTAGTGTGGGACCGCTGTAAAACGAATGTGTGCACCCCCCTGAATGACTCCAATGTTCTCCACCCTGTACACCGGCGCGGGTCGGGCCGTCCCGCCAATGACCGGCATTCTTACAACTATCCCCATGATGGTGTGGTTGGACCGCCCACAGTCCATTGGGACTGGGTAGGCCTCCGAAGATAGCCAGAGCTGGCACGGGCTTAATGCATTCTCAAAAGGGTGGAGGGCTGCGAGGTGTTTGTTGCTGGTCCAGGAGGGGACTAAACCTTGCTTTAAATCCTCCAGATTGCTGCGGCCCTCGCCCAGCAACCATGCCCCATACAGCACGCACACTTCATTCTGTGCAGCTTGGTCAGAAGCGTTTCTGTCCTCCCTAATGAGAGCATTAATCATTTTGGCATGTTCCTCCAGCTCCGCTATGATCTCCTTTAAGTGGAGTGTCATGGCCTGGTCCTCATGCAACTCGGAACCCACCACCTCATTCTCATCGATTAATATTTTCTTTAATTGCGTTTTTAAACCATTAATCTGGGTCTGCAGCTCGATGTCATCTAAGCTGTTGATGACAGAAGTCCCCGTGTTAAAACCAGTTAAAACATCGTTAAAAGCACCCCTTCTTTGTCTCCCAATCCTGTCCAAAAGCTCATGGGTGTATAGTCTGGTTCTGTCAACGTCTGAAAAATCAAACTCATAGAATTTACGGAACATATCTTTTAAGAGGGCTTGATACAACGGCGCGGTCTCTGTGGGGCACCACGCGGGTAGGTGTACCTCGGTGAGGTTTAAAATCATGGAGGCTACCACGTAGCACACCCCTTGATACAGCACCTGGTCTGTAGGTACTAGCACCAAGCCGTTCCCTCGTCCCTTGGTGGTGGTGGGGCATCCCTCTACTATCGTCCGTGACGTCGCGGCCATGGGCAGGGGCTGTCGGGGGCGGGTCACCAGTTCAGTGGCATTAACTGAGATTGGGGAGCATGGGATCGCGCATGCGTCCAGGCGAGACTCCCAGTCCAACCCCTCCCGTTATCTTGCCACTGGCTGCGGAAAATGATGGAAATGCCTGTGGGGCAGGCCTTCTCTGATCCCCACATACAGACATAGATCCCCTGATCCGGTTCCCACCATTTATCCCAGCACACACTTAACCCACCGTGGGTCCCTGTGATAGTCCGGTGAGTGTTGTTCCCCAACCGTTCCCACTCAACTCTGGGGTTCCCCATGCCTTTACTTAATTTCCTGAGCCACCACCACCTATCCAGGGGAACGTGTCCCTTGCATGTTAAACATATCCTTTTGCCCACGGTGACGCTAATCCTGGGAGTAACGATCCGTATCCTGGGGCACAGGAGGGAGGCCTCCCCGTAGGTGAACCCGGTCTGGCTGGAGTACTGGGACGAATTGGATCCCAGCCACCCTGGCCACGTTCCCTCGTGGAAGTAAGCGGTGGTCTCCTCCGCCTCCCGTACAGCGCTACCGTCGACCGCCACCGGCGCCCTGTACCCCGAGCACCCGAAGATGTGGTGGTCCTCGATGTCCCCTCTCCTACCGGATTACGCCTCCATACATTCCGAAATTTCCCTGTAACAGATATAGAAGCATACAGCCAGGTTCCCTAGAGACTCGCTGGCTCGGGTGACATATGGTTGGGCCCAGCGACCTCGACTCACATGGACAATACTCTGAGCCGACTTACTCAAAACTAACCATCACCTTAATTAGAATTAAATTAAACACCCTAAGCTTAACACTATATAAACTTAAAACTTAAAGGCCTAGAAATTGGGTTGGGGCGCAAAAGTGGCGCAAAGGTCGCCTGAGCGCAGGATTTAGCGCAGCGTTCGAGGCTTTAGCGATAGTCAGATATTCAGTTCCATTGCCCCTAGAGGGAGACGGGGCGAGGCTCGAGGCGCTCCGCGTCCCTCTTAGGGCGCTGAAACTGAATATCGCAGCGCAACGTGCCGCAGTGCCACACGCTGCGGCACAGCACGCTGCGGTACTGCAGGCCTTCCTCCCATTGTTAAGGGGGAGGGGCCTGCAACAGCGCGATCCCCGCTCGCGAGTGCCGGCAAACAAACCCGGCACCAAGGAGAAGTGCCGGGCTCTCGGGAAACAGTCGGCAATGCCGCGGGTGGGGGGTCAGGAGGCCGGGGACGGAGGTGCTGGCAGGCGGCCGCCAAAAAAGGCAGCCACCCCGCACCTCCACCTTAACTTGCGCCGCTGCCGGCACAGTAAGGCCCCGTGAACCGGGCGCGGGTAGCGAATGGGGCGCTGCGCACACCGATGACGTCATCAGTGGTGGCGCAGCGCAAATGGCTAACGCCACCATTAGCGCCCCTGCTGAATATCGCGGGAGGCGCAGCCAGTGGCACTACAGCCACTGACTGCCTCTTTAGGCGCTAACAGGTGGCGCTACTCACACAATTTTTCCCCCCAACTACCTAAAACTATATATATCCGCCGCCCGTCTCTGGGCGGCCAGCCTAATCCCTGTTTGGGCTGTTGCAGGCTGCTCTCTGCGGTGCGGCTGCACCGACCTGCACTTCCGGTCCCTTGCAGTCTGTAGCTGCTAGCTGGGTACCTTTGTCTTTCGGCTTCTCCCTGGCTCGGAAGGCTGTCGTTTTAGGCTGGGGTGTCGGTGAACATACCTTTCTGGGCTGGGTGTCCGAGGGGACCTTCTAGGGAGGGCTACTGGTGGGGCCACCTTGGTGAGTGGACCTTTTGATCGGACCCTTATCTTTGTGGGTGCGGCCTGTGGGTTTCCCACGACCGCTGGCTGAGGGTCCTTTCCCTTGAGTCCCACCCCTCCCAAACCTAAGCTGGGGACAGGTAATCCCTCGCTGCCGGCTGCCGGTGGCTGAGGGTCTCCGCCTTCAGGTTCAAAACCTGTGTTGTAGGCGGGGTTATCTGGCTCGGGCTCCTCCTCCTCCCCACCTGAATCCCAGAAGATGGGGGGAGTGGTCTGAACAGGGGGCTGGGTGACTCCTCCCCTGACGCACGTGACTGCGCCTGCTTGCACAGCCTGTGTACTTGAACTTGCTGCGGGCTGGCGATTTTTAACCTCGGGTTGGATCCCGGCTGCCTGTTTCTTCACCTCCGGCTCAAACAGCTTACACTGGTTGATATAACCAGCAGCCTGCCAGTAACCCTGTTCTAAATTCTTTCTCCTTACCAGGGCGGCCTTAAAGGCGGGATCTTGGGCTTGGACCTGCTTTTCGTCAGGGGCCAAAGCTACCCCGCTGTGTGCCTCCCTTGTCCCGGATTGCTGCTACCGGGCCTGCTCTACAGGGATCCCAGAACTCTCTTTCCCTGCCCCCCTGCTTGGCCACCTCGTCAGTCTTTTGGTTACCCTCCCACGTGGTATGGAGGGATCCTAAACCTATGGGCAAAGGTTTTGACCTTTCCCCAGCCTGCTCGTTCCCTGTGGGTCCCATTAAGCAAAATGGGACCTTGTTAGACCGGGGTGAATTTGTCGGGTCTTCCGAATGAACCACCATGCTGGAAGCTCCAGTGTCCACCGAATATCTCCCCTGCACCGTCTTCACCCCCATCTTAACATAGGGCCTGCTCCCCTCAGCGTTTTCGCAGGGACACAGGTCGACAGGCTGCGCTGGCTCTAGTCATTGCTGGGAGTGGGATGGGGCAGACGGGGTCAAAGCACCGGTGGTGGCTGCTACTTTTCCCTGGCTGGCCAGGAGGAGAGATCGTAGGGACTGTATCGACTCCAGGAGTGGCTCGATCGCAGCGGGAGGGATACCTGGCCCTGCCTTTTGGGCTGGGGCTGGTGAATTCCTCCCCTTATTCTCCTTCCAGGGACTCTTACAATCCTTTTGCCAGTGGCCATCCTTCCCGCACCCGTAACAGTTCAGCTTATTCTGGGAGGGACGGTTTCCCTCCTGGTGCCACTCTTTCTTATTCTGGCCCCCAGGTTTAACCTCATGGACTTTCCCCTTGGCTTGGGGCGTCTCGATACCCCTTATATTTTTTAATGCTATCGTGAGCTGGCGGATCACCGTTTCCTCAGTGGTCTGGGGGCTACGGGGGTCAAACCAGGCCGCAGCCTGGGCTCGGATTTGGGGCAGGCAGTTTGTCATTAGACAACGGAGCCAATGGGCCAATTGGGCTTGGACCATCAACGTTCATGCCGGCGTTCCCGGGCACGCCCTCCGGTAGACTGGCCACAGCCTGTCTGCGAATGCCTGCGGGGACTCCCCTGGGAGCTGTACCGTTCTTTCTACATGGGCGAACGGGCTGCCGTCATTCATACCCATGGCCTCCAATACCTCATCCCTTAAGTCATCGTATCCCTTCTGCCCCTTCTTACATTCATCTGATAGGGTCTGGAGGAGTTTACCCTCCAGAGAAAACAGCAGCATCTTGGCTTGCTCTGCGTCATTGCAGCCATTAACGCAAGCTGCCTGTTCTATCTCTCTAAAATGCAGTGAGGGGTCTCCCTTTTCGGAGAGCTTGGGGATGTGACTAACCATGGCCCTGAGTTGCTGGGTGCCATGCGGTACCACAAACTGGTTTTGGATGGCTCCTTGTTCGTCATCATCGCCGGGCGGGCCGTACCTCCGTTGTCGGAGGGGGTACACTGGTCCCGGCCCCTCTAGCGGGGGCTGCTGTACCTCCCTCCCCTACCACTTCATCTTCCACCCCCCTATGCTGCCAGACCTCCTGAAAGCTCGGAGCTATGGGTGGTGGCCGTGAAACCTCTGGTTCCCTTGCTGGCTCATCTCTGTGCGCTGCCTGTGGGACCGTTCTGCTTGGGTTGCCGGTAAAGTCCAACTGGCCTGCCTTTGGGCTGGTAAGGCATATCATCCCCTTAGCCCTCGCTAAAGCCATAGTCAAGGTTGCTATCTCTTCCCTACAGGGGCCATGATCTGCTTCCTCAAAGCCTCGGTCGCAAGCCAGCCTATATGCTGCCTTTACTTCTTTAACCTTCTCCTCCTGTTCTCTTATCTCTTGGATTAGGCGGGCAATTGTGTCCTGCAACCTTATCTCACTACCTCTTGCCTCTCTGACCTGGAACTCCAAACACTCCACCTTGTACCTTGCTCTACCTTTGACTTCGGCGGTGTGGCATTCCAGGCGCTCTATTTTTGCCCTTGTATTATTCTTAACTTCAGCGACCTGGCTCTCCAGGCGCTCTATTTTTGCCTGGTGTTCTTTTGCCATCTGCACTCTTTCTTGGTTTAGCGCCTGAAGCGCCACTATCAATTTCTCCTCTGCTAAAACCTTATCCTGTATCTCTATCTCCTTGTCCTGGACTTCTACGGCCGATTTCTTAAGCTCGGCAGCCTGTGCTGCTACAACCCCGTCCAACAGTAGGGCCTGTTTCTTGTAGCACATAAGCCACACTGCTTTCTCTATTGACCCCTTATGTTGTTTACTGGCCGTCCACTGGGCGGCTGCATCTATGGGACGCACAGCCTGTAATAGGGTGAGTATCCACTTCTTGGTGATATTCACCTTTCTAAACACATAATTGGACAACCTCTCTTCCATTACGGCTCCTTCGTCTGCACCACTGTCTGCTATATCACACACTGCTGCCGGGGTCCTGCCGCCGGTCGCCATTCTGTAAGGGGGTTTTGCTACTTGCTTTGGCCAGTCAGTTATGTCTCCAGCTGCCTTATCTCTGAGCGGTTCGAATTGCTCACCTCTTAGTTCTGATCCCCAGGCTTATTGGCAGATAGCGATATCGACAAACGAGCAGACCAGTGGTTTGGTACAAAGAAAAACCAAAATTTATTATCAGAGAAAAATAAGATAACAATACTATACAAAAAAAAGATGATATGAATGCAGTACACTTACACTTAACAGGGGAGGAGAAACGGCACATCGAGGGAAAATGGCTAAAATGACAATTCAGCAATCCCCTTAACTCCCACCCTCTACACCTAATTAGATTATCTTGTGATGGGTCAGAAGTATAATGCCCACCGGTCTGAGATGTTGAAAGAAAAGCCTTGCCCCTTTGCCCTGTTGCCTGCCGAGGTCACGTGGTCCCGCTGTTGCACAGACTTCACCGTCCAGGTAGAGATACCCCAGTAATTAAAAGGTCTCTGACAGGGTATCCGGGCTCTCCTTCGATGGTCTTCTTCCCTGGTTGAGCAGGAGGCGAGGCGAGAGAGAGAGAGTGGCTGCTCGAGAGGCTAGTTATACCCCCCTCGGTAGCCCTTATCTCTACGTTCAATCAGCTCATTCTTTGTCTGATTTGGGTGAGCTTGTTTTAAACAAAAGGTATCGATCTTGGCCCATCGACTTGGATGGCCGGTAATCGGTTCCTGCCGGTTCTGCCACTGCTCTCCTTTGTCCAACAGGTTCTTTGATGGGGGCCAGCCCAGTCTCGATGGCCCCACTGATTATTTTGATTGTTTGAGCAAACACCTTGATGGCCTTTATGCGTAGGCATGATTGTAATTGGGTTTGTCCCCAATGCATATGCAAAAGTCTTGTCTGGTTTCGTGATCTCCTTGCTGCAGACATTGAAATACACAAGCTGTTAGCTTGCCAGGGTCTGAATTGAAACTGACAGGCTTTCGGTCACGAGGTCTGACCGCAGCCATTTTGTTGTGCCCTGGATTTTAAAACTCAGTCCAACCAGGGTCTCTTTTAATTAAATAATCTTCGGGGGGCCTGAATTTTGTGAAACTTACAGCACAGGGGTGTTGGGAGAAGAGGACATGGTGCAAGTTAGGATACGGGCAGCTGAGTTTTGAATGAGCTCAAGTTTATGGTGGGGTGTGTGGTAAGATATCCTATTCTTATATACATATATACGTAGGATTAGGATTTTGTTTAATCTCATATGATTAAGGCCTTTGGCAGTCGTGGCTTTAGCTGCCTACGCTCTAAGTGCTCGAATTACCTCCGTAAATCTCTCCACCTCTCCACTTCTCTTTCCTCCTTTAAGACACTCCTTAAAACCTACCGTTTTGACCAAGCTTTTGGTTATCTACCCTAACATTTCCTTATATGTCTCAGTGTCAATTTTTTTTTATATATCACTCCCGTGAAGCACCTTGGGACGGTTTATTACGTTAAAGGCGCTACATAAATATAAGTTGTTGCTGTTGTTGTAGAATTAGGATTTTGTTTAATCTCATATGATTAAGGTTTTTGCTTTCTTTTGATTTATAAATAGCAGGGGCAGGGGCGCAGACAGGCGATGTTATGTTGGTAGAATTAGGTAGTCTTGGGGATGCAGAGAATATGAGGTCGGAAGAACAGCTCGGGGTCAAGACGAGTGAAGTTAGCTCTGTGTATAGGTGGCTACTACTGGTGTTTTGCATGTGTTGTAGCTTCACTTAGCTGACACCTCATTCTAATGGATGCCTGGTGCTGCTCTGGGGAAGCCCTTCGCCACTCCCCATTGAACCAGGATTAGTCGCCCAGCTTGATGGTGGTGGAGAAGTGAAACATGTGCCAGGCCACGAGGTTACAGACTGTGGTGCTATACAATTATGCTGCTGATGGTTCACAGTGCCTCATGGATGCCCAGTTTTGGGCTGCTAAATCTGTCCATTAGTACGGTGATAGTGCCAGACTGCACAATGGAAGTAAAGTGTCCTCACTGTGGGGACGAGACTTAGCCATCCATTGCCAGCTCTGGCTGGACCACATCAAGCACTATTGGGTCTTGCTCTCCTCTTCCAAAACTGCTCAGCACTCAAGGATCATCCTTCAGAGCAAAGACAACCCCCGGCTTCTTTTCTCCACTACCAACCATCTCCTTGAAACCCTCTTCTCTGCCCTCTCCACCCTGACCTCCAACAAGTGCAAGGAGCTCATCTGTTCAAATGTCCCTGCTGCATCAGCCCCTTCCCAAGCCAAACTTCCCCCAAGCCCCCCTGCCCTAGCCCTGAACCCACATCTTTCTCTAGTATTTCTACAATTTCCTTTCATGCTCTCTCAGAGTTCATCTTGTCCACGAGACCCAGCACGTGCTCCCTTGACCCCATTCTCACTAAACCGCTGACCACCCAGCTCCCCTTCCTGGCCTAATGCCAGCTGATGTTGTAAATGGTTAAGGCCTCAGGTACTGACCCCCTCCATTTCAAGACTGCTATCATCTTCCCTCCTCAAAAAAAGCCACCCTCAACCCCAATAATCTGACAAACAAGGTGACTCAACCGTGGCTAACAAGGGAAATTAGGGATAGCATAAGATCCAAGGAGAGGACATATAAATTGGCCAGAAAAAGCAATAATCCTGAGGATTGGGAGCAGTTTAGGATTCAACAAAGGAGGACAAAGGGATTAATTAAGAAAGGGAAAATAGAATATGAGAGTAAGCTATCAAGGAACATAAAAACTGACTGTAAAAGCTTTTATAGATATGTGAAGAGAAAAAGATTGGTGAAGTCAAGCGTAGGTCCCTTGCAGTCAGAATCAGGGGAATTTATAATGGGAAACAAAGAAATGGCAGACCAACTAAATACATACTTTGGTTCTGTCTTCACAAAGGAGGACACAAATAACCTCCCAGAGATGTCGGGGAACATAGGGTCTGATGAAAGGGTGGAACTGAAATAAATCAGTATTTGTAGGGAAATGGTGTTAGGAAAATTGATGGGACTGAAGGCCGATAAATCCCCAGGGCCTGATAATCTAAATAAGGAAGTGGCCCTAGAAATAGTAGATGCATTGCTGGTCATCTTCCAGAACTCGATAGACTCTGGAACAGTACCCATGGATTGGAGGGTAGCTAATGTTACCCCACTATTCAAAAAAGGTGGTAGAGAAAAAGCGGGGAATTATAGACCGGTAAGCCTGACATCGGTAGTGGGGAAAATGCTAGAGTCTATCATAAAAGATGTAATAGCAGAGCACTTGGAAAGCAGTGACAGGATCAGACAAAGTCAACATGGATTTACAAAAGGTAAATCATGCTTGACTAATCTACTGGAATTTTTTGAGGATGTAACTCGTAAAATAGATGAGGGAGAACCAGTGGATGTGGTGTATTTGGACTTTCAGAAGGCTTTCGATAAGGTCCCACATAAGAGATTAGCGTGCAAAATTAAGGCACATGGGATTGGGGGCAAGGTATTGACTTGGATAGAGAACTGGTTGGCGGACAGAAAGCAAAGAGTTGGAATAAACGGGTCGTTTTCCGAGTGGCAGGCAGTGACTAGTGGGGTACCGCAAGGATCGGTCCTAGGACCCCAGCTGTTCACAATATATATTAATGATCTGGACGAGGGAATTGGATGTAATATCTCCAAATTTGCGGACGACACAAAGCTGGGTGGGAGGTAAACTGTGAGGAGGATGTCGTGAAACTCCAGTATGATTTGGACAGGTTGGGTGATTGGGCAGAAACATGGCAAATGCACTATAATGTAGATAAATGTGAGGTTATCCACTTTGATGGCAAAAACAGGAAGGCAGATTATTATTTGAATGGCAATAGATTGGGAGAAGGGGAAGTGCAAAGAGACCTGGGATTTCTTGTGCACCAGCCGCTGAAGGTAAGCATGCAGGTGCAGCAGGCGGTTAAGAAGGCAAATGGTATGTTGGCCTTCGTAGTAAGAGGGTTCGAGTACAGGAACAAGGATGTCTTGCTACAGTTGTACAGGGCCTTGGTGAGACCACACCTTGAGTATTGTGTGCAGTTTTGGTCGCCTTACCTGAGGAAGGACGTTCTTGCCATGGAAGGAGTGCAGCGAAGATTCACCAGGCTGATACCTGGGATGGCAGGAATGACGTATGAGGAGAGATTGTGTCGATTGGGCTTATACTCACTGGAGTTTAGAAGATTGAGAGGGGATCTCATCGAAACCTATAAAATTCTGTCAGGCCTGGACAGACTAGATGCAGGAAGGATGTTTCTGATGGCCGGGGAGTCCAGAACCAGGGGTCATAGTCTAAGGATAAGGGGTAAGCCATTTAGGACTGAAATGAGGAGGAATTTCTTCACCCAGAGAGTGGTGAACCTGTGGAATTCTCTGCCACAGAGGGCGGTGGAGGCCAGTTCATTAAATATATTCAAGAAGGAGTTGGATATATTTCTTAAGGCTAAAGGGATCAAGGGATATGGGGAGAAGGCAGGGACAGGGTACTGAATTTGGATGATCAGCCATGATCTCATTGAATGGCGGAGCAGGCTCGAAGGGCCGAATGGCCTACTCCTGCTCCTATCTTCTATGTTTCTATGTTTCTATGTTACTTCCCTATCATCTCTAAAGATCTTGAATGTTTTGTCGCCCCCCCAAATCCATGATTACCTTTCACAGCTTCATTTTGAATCTCTCAAATCAGGTTTCTGCCTCTACTACAGCACTGAACTAGGCCTAATAAAAGTCACAAGTGACATCCTCTGTGACTGTAATGATGATGCATTATTCCTCCTCAATCTCTCTGCAGCCTTTGAATACGGTCAACTACACAATCCCTCTCTAACGCCTCTCCTCTGTTGTCCAGCCCAGTGGGGCTGCCTTCACTTGGCTCCACTCTTGACCCACACTCTTACTTCTGGAGTCCTCTAATCTATCCTTGGCAGCCTCCTATTCCTCATCTACCTGCTGACCCTTGGCAACATCGTCCAAATATATGGATTCAGGTTCCACATGTACGTTAACAACCGGTCTACCTCTCGAACACTTCTTTCAACCCCTCCACTGCCTCTGTGTTGTCAGACTGCTTGTCCAACATCCAGTCGTGGATGAGCTGCAATTTCCCTTGGTTGACTATTGGGAAGATCAAAGCCATCGGGCTCGATTTTAACTCAGCTGTCAGGCGGGCTTTGAGGCAGGCGGGGGTCTGAAATCGCAAAACCTGGGGGTCGGGACCCCCCCGCCTGGTTCCCGACACCTAGCCATTTTAACCCAGGCGTGTCTGATGGTCCCGAATCAGTCCTGCCTGCAACAGGCGGGACTGGTCTTGAGGGCCCTTAAACAGCACTCATTGCATAGAAACAGGGAGTGGTACTGGGGTTATTGTCTCTGGCCAGTCAGAAGTATCTGAGCTTCTCCAGAGCCCCGTGCGGTTTCAAATCGCTCCCCTTTTCTGGTTCGGACCGCCGGACTTATTTCAGTAGCAATATAGACAAAACGAGACTCGTGGTTGGGTACAAAGAAGATCGGTATTTATTGAAAATAAGAATAAATTGAAAATAATGATGAATACAGCACTCTTTTACTTAATACAGCACACCTTTGCTTAATACAGCACACCTTTGCTTAATACAGCACACTTTTGCTTAATACAGCACACCTTTGCTTAATACAGCACACTTTTGCTTGATACAGCACACCTTTGCTTAATACAGCACACCTTTGCTTAATACATCACACCTTTGCTTAATACAGCACACCTTTGCTTAATACAGTACACCTTTGCTTAATACAGCACACTTTTGCTTAATACAGCACACCTTTGCTTAATACAGCACACCTTTGCTTAATACAGCACACCTTTGCTTAATACAGTACACCTTTGCTTAATACAGCACACTTTTACTTAATACGGGAGGAGAAACGGACACATCAAGTGAAAATTGACTATAATTGCAATTTAACAAAATCCCCCTTTAATTCCCACCCCTAATACTTATCTAGGTTGCCTTGTAAAGGGCCAGAAAGCTTTATGCTCACCAGTAAATGCCTGCTCCATGCCCCTACGGTCTGTCTTGGATTCTTCACCACCCCAAAGTAGAGATAACCCAGTAATTCAAAAGTAACTGCTGGTATTCCACTTCTTTGGGTGGGCTGTTGAGCTGTTCCCCTTTGCAGGCAGTGCACGGAGGCGAGGCGGCAGAGAGAGAGAATGTGGCTTCCTGAGGGGCTATCTTTATACCCCATTGGGAGCCGTTATCTTGGCGCCCAAATCTGGACGCATCTGGGCTATACAGAAGGGATCAATCTGTCCCCATTGACTGTAATGGGTTTGAATGAGTTACCCATTCATTTAAACTGGATTTCGACCAGTTTGAAATGTCCCACTGAATCCTTAAATGTTCAGTCAACAGCACTCAAGTGCTTTGTAAACAATCCATTGTCCTGTGGCCACCGCCCAACTGCAACTGATTGACAGCTTTAAGTAATTAAGCCCTTGAGTCAATATTGTAGAGAGTTCTGTAAACAAACATCCTTTGTCCTGTGGGTGAAAATTCCTAAATTGCAGTTGATTGACAGTTTCAAGTACTTCAACATTCGCGCAGGCTGGTGTTTTTTTCAAATCCTTTGTCAGCCCATGATTGAAGATATACAGCCAGGCTGTCTTTTGTCTTCGGCCACGAGGCCTGACAGCCATTTTTGATGCTCTGGGTTTTTAAGGTATATTCCACCCAGGTTTTCTTTAATCAAAAATAATCTTCGGGGGCTGTAGAAATTTTCCGAAATTCTTGCGAACCTTACAGTCCCCCATCGGATACTAAAACTTGCTTGAAGTATCCTGTTCAAAGGTGAGCAATAACTTCTGACCCCCCACAAACAACCTTCCCTTATACTTATCCATATCTATCTTTGATCCCCCGACACCTCCATCTCCCTTACCCAGAGAGAATTGCAGTACACGGTAGGCATTATTCGACAGAAAAACATGCTTAGTTACAATAATTCAAACACGGAGGGGGTCCAATACCCCTGCACCACTGAGTACTTACAATAATTCAAGCATGGAGGGTCCAATGCCCCTGCACCACTTGTGACACCATACAACACCTTTAATGGGATTACCACCAAGCCAAAACATATCTGTTAAAAATACAAACGGAAGAAAACGAGCTTCCTTTTTTATAATGCAATTGTCTGACACTTTAATAAATGGCACCATTCTTCAGCCATAAATGTATTTCAAACTTTCACAATCTATGGACACAACAATTCATAGGCATATGCAATTTGTTCAATTGACTCTAAACAAGTAGTACAATCTCACAATTAGGAACTAAATTCACACATTATTTCCTTTGGAGTTGGGACCAGTACATAATACAAAATATAAAATGATTAACAAGGTTTTGGTAAACTCTAAATCTTAAACTGGATTTCTAATAACAGTTTAAATGCTGTGGGCATCTGCCTCCTGCAGACCCCTCTCTTCGTGGGCTAGGGGTGCTCCTTTCCCTGAGCATCCAAAGACACGATGGTCCTCTGCATCTTCCGAAACTCTGAAAAAGACTAAAAAAAAACTAGCCAGGTTCCCTGGCTCGGGGGAATGTGATCGGGTCCCACAACCTCGGCTCACATAGACAACACTCTGGAACGGTACCATACTTAAAACTTATACTCTAATAATTAACACTACCGAATTGCAATATAAGATTAAAATTAACACATACTAACTTAATCCTCTATACACGTTACTTGAATAAAGCTATATACAAGTGCCGCCCATCTCATAATCCCTGTATGGACTGCCACAGGCTGCTCCCTGTGGCGTGGCTGGATTGATCCCAACTTCTGATCCCTCGCAGCTTATTTCTGCTGGTTGGGGACTTCTGTCTTTTGGCTTCTCCCTGACTCGGGAGGCCGCCCTTTTCCACTGGAAAGCTGGTGACCATACTTTCTTGGGCTGGGGTACCTGAAGAGACCTCCTAGGGAGTGTCGCTGGTGGGGCTACCCTGGTGAGCGGACCCTTAGCTCGGGTCACAGTCCTTGCTGGCTGGGGACCTTCTCCCTCGGGTCCCTCCCTTCCCAAAATTGGGCTGGGGACAGGCAATCCCTTGCCACCGGCTGCCGGTGGCTGAGTGTCTACCCTTCAGGTCTAAAACCTGGTTCAGGCTCCTCCCTGGAGTCCCACAAGAGAGGGGGAATTGCTCGGGCCAAGTGCTGGGGAACTTCTCCCTTCACGCACGTGACTGCGCCTACGTGTGCAGTCTGTGTGAGTGTACGCGCTGCAGGCTGAGGATTTCTATTCTCAGGTTCAATCCCAGCTGCCTGTTTCCCTGCCTCCGGCTTAAACAACCTGCATTGTTTAATATAACTGGCAGGCTGCCAGTAACCCTGTTCTAAATCCTTTTCCCTTACCAGGGCGGCCTTAAAGGTGGAATCTTGGGCTTGGACCTGCTTTTGGTCTGGGGCCAAAACTATCCCCTGTGTGCCTCCCTTGTCCTGGATTGCTGCTACCGGGCCTGCTCTACAGGGGTCCCAGAACTCTCCTTCCCTGTCCCCCTGCTTAAACAACTTACACTGGTCATGAATGGCTCCTCCCCTAACAATAGCCACAGCACCTGCCTGTGCAGCCTGTGAGCTTGTACCCTCTGCGGGCTGAGGATTTCTGACTTCAGGTTCAATACCAGCTGCTCGTTTCCCTGTGGGTCCCATTAAGCTAAATGGGACCTTGTTAGACTGGGGTGAAATGGTCAGGTCTTCCGAGTGGACCACCGTGCTGGAAGCTCCAATGTCCACCGAATATCTCCCCTGCACCGTCTTCACCCCCATCTTACCTTAGAGCCTGCTCCCCTCAGCATTTTTGTGGGGACACAGGTCGACAGGCTGTGCTGGCTCTAGTCATAGTGGGGTGGCAGAGGGAGCCGAGGGAACTATAGCACTGGTGGTGGCAGCAATTTTTCCCTGGCTGGCCAGGAGGAGAGATCGTAGGGACTGTAAAAATGACTCAAACGCAGCGGGAGGGATATCTGGCCCTGCCTTTTGGGCTGAGGCTGTGGGATCCTTTCTCTTGTTAGCCTTCCAGGGATTCTTACAGTCTTTTCTCCAGTGACTGTCTTTCCCGTACCCATAACAATTTAACCTAGCCTGAGAGAGACGGTTCCCCTCCTGGTGCCACTCTTTCTTACTCTGGATCCCAGGTTTAACCTCATGGACTTTTCCCTTGGGTTGGGGCATCTCGATACCCCTCATGTTTCTCGGAGCTGTGGGTGGCAGTCGTGGGACCTCTGATTCCCTGACCAACCTTGTTCTGGGTGTTGCCTGTGGGATGGTTCTATTTGGGTTGCCGGTAAAGTCCGACTGACCTGCCTTCGGGCTGATAAGACATATCATCCCCTTTGCCCTTTTTAAAGCCATATTCAAGCTTTCTATCTCTTCCCTACAGGGGCCATGATCTGCTTCCTCAAACCCTTGGTCACAGGCCAGCTTATACGCTGCCTTTACCTCCCTAACCTTTTCCTCCTGCTCTTTTACTTCTTGTATGAGGCGGGCATTCTCCTCCTGCACCCTCATCTCATTCCTCTTGGCCTCTGCAACTAGGCACTTCAGGTACTCTAATTCGTACCTCGTGTGGCTTTTGCCCTTACTAAACTGGACCACCAGGCGCTCTATCTTGGCCTGGTATTCTTCAATCTTCCTTTCCTTATCCCAACTCTCTGCTTTAACTTCCCTAAGCCTGCGGGAACCTAACCACAAACAGATCAATGGGATAAAAACGAACCCAATAACTGCTGCTCTCTCCAGACCCAAACCACTGTCTGCTACATCGCATACGGTTGCCAACGGTCCTGCCGCGGTTGCCAACGGTTCTGCCGCGGGCACCATTTTGTAGAAACGGGGGGGTACTGGGGTTATTGTTTCTGGCCAGTCAGAAGTATCTGAGCTGCTCCAGAGCCCCGTGCAGTTTTGAATCGCTCCCCTTTTCTGGTTCTGACCGCCGGGCTTATTTCAGTAGCGATGTAAACAAAACGAGACTCGTGGTTGGGTACAAAGAAGACCAGTATTTATTGAAAATAAGAATAAATTGAAAATAACGATGAATACAGCACTTTTTTTACTTAATACAGCACACCTTTGCTTAATACAGCACACCTTTGCTTAACACAGCACACCTTTGCTTAATAAAGCACACCTTTGCTTAATACAGCACACTTTTGCTTAATACAGCACACCTTTGCTTAATACAGCACACCTTTGCTTAATTCATCACACCTTTGCTTAATACAGCACACTTTTGCTTAATACAGCACACCTTTGTTTAATACAGCACACCTTTGCTTAATACAGCACACCTTTGCTTAATACAGCACACCTTTGCTTAATACAGCACACCTTTGCTTAATACAGAACACTTTTGCTGAATACAGCACACCTTTGCTTAATACACCACACTTTTGCTTAATACAGCACACCTTTGCTTAATACAGCACACCTTTGCTTAATACAGCACACTTTTGCTTAATACAGCACACCTTTGCTTAATACAGCACACCTTTGCTTAATACAAAACACTTTTGCTTAATACAGCACACCTTTGCTTAATACAGCACACCTTTGCTTAATACAGCACACCTTTGCTTAATACAGCACACTTTTACTTAATACAGCACATTTTTACTTAATACGGGAGGAGAAATGGACACATCAAGTGAAAATTGACTAAAATTACAATTTAACAAAATCCCCCTTTAATTCCCACCCCTAATACCTATCTAGGTTGCCTTGTAAAGGGCCAGAAAGCTTTATGCTCACCAGTAAATGCCTGCTCCATGCCCCTGTGGTCTGTCTTGGATTCTTCACTGCCCCGAAGTAGAGATAACCCAATAATTCAAAAGTAACTGCTGGTATTCCACTTCTTTGGGTGGGCTGTTGAGCTGTTCCCCTTTGTAGGCAGTGCACGGAGGTGAGGCAGCAGAGCGAGAGAATGTGGCTTCCTGAGGGGCTATCTTTATACCCCATTGGGAGCCGTTATCTTGGCGCCCAAATCTGGACGTATCTGGGCTATACAGAAGGGATCGATCTGTCCCCATTGACTGTAATGGGTTTGAATGTGTTACCCATTCATTTAAACTGGTTTTCGACCAGTTTGAAATGTCCCACTGAATCCTTAAGTGTTCAGTCAACAGCACTCAAGTGCTTTGTAAACAATCCATTGTCCTGCGGTCACCGCCCAACCGCAACTGATTGACAGCTTTAAGTACTTAAGCCTTTGCGTCAACATTGTAGAGAGTTCTGTAAACAAACATCCTTTGTCCTGTGGGTGAAACTTCCTAAACTGAGGTTGATTGACCGTTTCAAGTACTTCAACATTCGCGCAGGCTGGTGTTTTTTTCAAATCCTTTGTCAGCCCGTGATTGAAGATATACAGCCAGGCTGTCTTTTGTCTTCTGCCACGAGGCCTCACAGCCATTTTTGATGCTCTGGGTTTTTAAGATATATTCCACCCAGGTTTTCTTTAATCAAAAATAATCTTCGGGGGCTGTAGAAATTTTCCAAAATTCTTGCGAACCTTACAATTGGCCTTTATAATCCCATTTTAACAGGCCCTTGCCTGTTTAACCCTTTTCCCATGTAAAACACACCTGGTGGGGATCACGCCTGTGAAACCTGGCGTGAACACTATTGGCTTGCTGACTATCAGCTGCAGGTCAACCATTAAAGAGGAGATTTGATCAGTCCTCATTTGCAGGTGGCAGGACTTTGTTGTCTCAGGCCTGGGGCAACTTTTACCAGGCTTAACCACACCTGTGGAAGGTTGGAGCCTCACACACTTCTCCAGTGTCACCTCCTGCGAAACCCCTCTCACCATCCTCAGCGCTTCCTCAACTGAGGCATCTACCAGAAGCATGGGAGGCATTTTTTCCTACCCTTCTTGGCATTAGAGGACCTCCAGCCCCATTCACGAAATGACACACGCCACAACTGCAGAAGTTGCCATCAGAATTTTTATGCAAAACAAACAACTGATGGCATTTTTACAGAATACACATTTCACGCAAGTGACTACCCTTGTGTCTATTTGTGCTTTATTTTCCTCTTACGCGTGCTCCTACATAATGGTTCCCCTGTGGCTTCAGCAGATGTGGAGGCCCCTTGCTCACTTTCCTGCTGCTCCTGTCTCGACACCTTTGGCGGGCGTCCTCTGGGGTGGTGAGCCTGTGTGGGCTCATCAGCAGTCTGCTGCTCCTGTGGCTGTGCAGGAGTTGAGACATCTATCTCAGTTGGGTATGGACTCCGGCGGGACTCTGACCGAGGGCTCTGCAGTGGCATGGAAGTGTGAGCACTTGGAGAGGAGCCCCCACTTCCTTGAGGTCTGCCATCAACCTCCCTCTCATGGGTCAGGTCCCCCTCAGTGCCTGCAAGTGGCTTGAGAGCACTTGCTGCACATCAGGGGGGCCATGGGGACCCGTATCTGCAATGGCAGTCCTACTCAGAAGGACTTCCATGAAGGTCTGGTTTCTCTCTTCAATAGATGCCCATCGCTCCTCAAGAGATGTCATTCTATTCTGAACACACACCATGTTTTCCATACTCTGGCGACTAACCTCCTCCATGGCCGTAGCCCTCCTCTCCTCTACCGTAGCCAGCCTTACCACGGAGGCAGCAATCATAGCCACGTAGGTAGCCATCCTTTCCATGTTGATGCGTTCATGCACCAATAACTCCACAAAGGCTCTGCTCATGTTCGCTATGGACTCCTCCATTCGCTCCACACTCGCAGCGACCCTGGAGACAAAACCTGCCAGAGACTCCTGCATCTGTGCCTGGAGTTCCATCACCTCTGATCTTACGGATGTACCCAGAGGCAGAGGGTCGACATGCAGCTGAGCCGAGCTGGCAGAGTCCTGTGCCCTCCGAAGAGGACTCTCCACTGCTGTCCCTGTCTCCACAATCTGCTGATGCTCACTTGTGAGCTGTGGTACACCAGGTGACAACTCTACTCTATGTCCCGAAGGTCCCACCGAGGTGTGAGTGTCTGCGCTGGTGCTGGGTGCGCTTATTTCTGCTAACGCTGCGCCCTCAGAGGTTGCAGATTCCTCTGAGGAGTCTGGCTGCTCAGGCTCTTTCTCCTGCACAGTGGGGACGGGGGCTCTCGCTGGTCCTGTGGGGGTGTCAAGGAAAAAGTTAGAGATGTGATGCCAAGGTTACATGCACATTGCATTTTGCAGATGATCATAAGTCCATATGATATAGCTTCAGAATCATTATCAGCGACTCATGCAATGCCAATGAGAGAGATGGAAAACTATTCTGTCACCAGCTTGCAGGATGCACCTGTCTCTCCTTCCCCAACTCCCGCATCTATGTCAGCCCCGACAATCTCCAGGACGCCTTCCTCCCAGGGGGTGAGCTGGGCTAATGAGGGCGGCCCTCCTCCTGTCCTGGCTCACTCTCTCCTGTTGTGAGCACTCTTTTCCTGCAATGAGGGAGACAAGTGGAGGTTGAGTGAGAATGAATGAGTGAGTGCAGAGATTGCATAGCATAGATACTTAGAAGGAGTCAAAGATGGAGTGATGTTGCAAGAGCAAGGGCCCTCCCTGTGTGTTGTCAGTTGTGTTCAAATCATCAGAGTGAGAGGGAGTGTGAGGGCTGCATAGTGGAATAGTTATGTGAATGTGAGCATAGAGAGAGAGGGAATGGGTAAGGGTGCATGGATGTGAGTGTCAAGTGGGATGTGGAGGAAGAGAGTACTGGTGAGGAAAGGCAATGGGGATCAGATTGAGGGTGATGGAAACTTCATACAGTACTTACTTTTCCAGTGCAATGAAGGTCATGGAATCTTTTTCTGCACTGCATCCAGGTGTGCCATGTGAGCCCCTGCCACCTGTAGCCACACAGCCTTGGTCTGACTGGGAGGCCTCTTCCTCCCTGAAGAAGGGAACAGGACCTCCTTGTGGGCCCTAGCACCATCCAGAAATGCCTGGAGTGAAGCCTCATCAAATTTGGGGGCAGCTCTTGCCCTCCCGCTGGCCGTTGCTCCTGCAGGCTCCTGTGCCATCTCAATGGTGAAGTTTGGAAGCCTGCAGAAGAAGCAAGGCTTGCTGTGGGCCCTAAAAGCATCAGCAATGATGACGTCATATTCTGCGACTTTCTGACTGGAAATACTCAATTGCCAAGGCTTCCCACACATTGGAAATCAATTGGCCAATTGAGTGAAAATTGCATCAATCTCACAGACCCATTTAGATTTGTGTGGGAAACACCAAATTCGGGGAACCCGACAATTCCCCGCACCTGAGTTAAAATCGAGCCCATCATCTTTGGTCCCACCAGAAAGTGTGGACCCTTTCCCCACCCACTGTCCCTGATCGAACTGGACTGTTCGCAAACTTGGCATCCTAATTAACCCCGAGCTGGCCTTTCAGCTCCCAATCCTCCCTATCACAAAGACTGCCTAAGCTCTGGAATTCCCATTCTTAGGGGATAATGGGTGACCTAATAGAGGTCTTTTAGATTATAAAGGGGTTTGATAGGGTAGACGTAGAAAAGATGTGGAGGAGACCAAAACTAATGGCCATAAATATAAGATAGTCACCAATAAATCCAATAGGGAATTCAGGAGAAACTTCTTTAGCCAGAGAGTGGTGAGAATGTGGAGCTCGCTACCACAGGGAGTGGTTGAAGCAAATAGTATTGATGTATTTAAGAGGAGGCTAATGAGGGAGAAATATAGGGTGAGATGAAGTACGGTGGGAGAAGGATCGTGTGAAGCATAAACACCGGCTTGAAACAATTAAGCCGAATGGCCTGTTTCTGTGCTGTTAATTCTTTGTCAACCTCTCCCTTTGCCTTTAAGGCCCTCCTTAAAACTTAACTCTTTGACCAAGCTTTAAGTCACTCCTCCTAATATCTCTTTCGTTGGCTCGGCATCAATTTGTCTGATTACTCTTCTGTGAAGCGTCTCCAGTTGATTTTGTATTTTAAAGGTGCAGTATAAATGCAAGTTGTTTTTGACGGCGAGGTGGTCACTTCTATCTAAGCTGTTGTCTGTGAAAGATGAGGACGAGGCCAAGTAGGTTACTGTCTCGTGTTGGTTCCATCACCACCTGATACGGGCCGAGTGTGGCAGCGATGTCCTTCAGCCAGTGGTGGTGCTGCAGGATCTGACAGTGGACTCCTTCAGGTGCCCTGCCATCTGCTGTGCATCGCCAGTCTTCTGCAAGCTGCTTCTTTTAAAACCAGGAGCCACGAGATCTGGATCCCAAGGACAGACTCCTACCAGTCAAAAATGTTTTGCCTCCTAAAGCTTCTATCACCAGTTCCTCTTGGCCACTCCTGCTCTAAGGATCACCCTGTGCACTGAGGAAATTTAGCAGCTCAGTTTGCTTCATGTGTGTGTATGTATGAAAGTGAACATATGTGTACCTGTATGTGTCGATGTATGTATGTATATATATATATAAATAAACGCGCTGTATGGGTTTATATATTGTGATGTATTATCACATGGTTTGTCACATGGTTTAGTATGAGCATGCTCAGTTCGCTTTGGCCTGATAAAGCAAGCACATGGACTAGCAACTCATCGTGTCTCTGTCCTTCATTTGTTCTACCCACATATATTACATTTTGGCGATGAGGATTGGATCCCAAAGCTATTTTTTGGGATCATGGAAGGACACAGTGTTCAACATTTGAGTGGACAATTTTAAGGTGAATTTGTGGACAAATGGAATGTACAGTTCAACACAATGGCCAGTCAGTAAAGCTGCCTATTATTCTAGCAAGCTACAACAACAGGCCAACCCTCATGGGCAAAGACTGGTTGAGAAAGTTAAAACTAGACTCAAAAAATGACTTCAGTGTAGATGCTTCAAAAAAGCGACTCGACAGAATGCTGAACAAGTACGAAAGCATGTTCACAGACAGTTATGAGGGCATCACTGGGTATGACTCGCATATCCACCTCAAGTCCAACGCGAAGCCTGTCTATTGTAAGGCAAGGCCGGTCCCCTATGCGTTGAAAAGTCAGGTGGAAGAAGAGCTAGCGAAGCTGAGAGAGAATGGAATGCTAGTAAAAACTGACAAAAGCGAATGGGCTGCCCCGATTGTGGTAGTGCCCAAAGCTTGTGCGGTGACTACAAAGTTACTATCAACCAAACAGTTGACTATGAGCAGTACCCGTTACCTACATCGCAAGATTTATATGCAGCACTCTCTGGGTCAAAGGTTTTCTTTAAGCTTGACCTGTCACACACTTACACTCAGCTGAATGTTGACAAAGAGAGTCAACAGTATCTCACTATCAACACACACCAGGGATTGCACTCATACACTAAGCTGTCGCATGGTGTACAGTTCTCCTCCAAAATCTTACAGGCTATGCTGGATAAGATTTTGCAAGGAATTCCAAATTGCTTGTGCAATCAAGACGATGTGCTGATTGCAACAAGCAGCGAGGAAGAAAATCTAGAATTGTTAGATTTAGTGCTTCAAAGTTTGAATTCCCAGTGTCAAATTGAAAAGAAGCAAATGTGCTTTGGTGCAGCCCAAGGTTGTGTACCTTTGTCTGAAAGTTGATGCAAATGGCTTGCAACCAGTGAAGGAAGAGGTTGATGCTGTCATCTATGTTCTAAAGCCACAGTGGTCGATGGGGTGCCAATCAAGTGGGCTGCTTTGTCCTGGATGGTGTCAAGCTTCTTGAGTGTTGTTCAGATATGAATATAGGAGGTATGATCAGTGTTATAAATCTCATCATTCTTCAAGAAACTACTCGTGATATAACGCTGGATGGCCAGCTGGTGGCGCCATCCAAGAAGTATAAATACTTGGGCGTTGGCCCCAGCTTGCCAGGGACATTTTGTAAGACAAGGTACTAGTGAAGTACAACTAGATCTCCATGTTCTGAAACAAGTTGATTAAAGCCTTGCTTTATGCTCAACCCAAGTGCGTAGTGAGTTTTATTATGTCAATTTAATCAACTTAATATCAACTCCACGCTTTGGGTGATTTGGGAACAGCCAGCTATGACTCGAACTGTAGAAGGGAACTCAGACAAGTAATTGATCCATCATGGAGAAACTACTCAGACCCGTCCGTCTCGACCTGGACCCGAATTTACTCACAGCCGCTAAGGTATGGAAACACTGGTATTGTACCTTTAGCAACTTCCTTGAGGAGTGTGGTGAGAATGTTCCTAACAAGTTACAAATGCTTGCTAATTATGTATCCCCTCATGTGTTTGATTATATTGAAGACTGTGTAGACTATGATGCCGCTATCCAAATACTACAGCAGCTATATGTCAAGTCCCCAAATGAAATTTTTGCTCGGCATCTACTGGCCACAACTCGACAACAACCCGGGGAATCACTTGACAAATTCCTTCAGAAACTTTGCAGGCTCAGCAAGGATTGTAATCTTAAAGCTGTTACAGATGAGCAGTACCAGGAGGAGTTAATTCGTGATTCCTTTATTAATGGGATTGCGTCTCCCTTCATACGTCAGCATCTGTTGGAGAATAAAACCCTCACGTTACAGGCTGCCTATGACCAGGCATGTTCTCCGGACTTAGCAAAGAGGAATGCAGACATCTATCTTTCACCACGTGCACGGGCTGCTGCTATCACTTTTAGTGACTCTTTCAATAGGCTTCGGGCAGAAGCCCTCACGGATGACGACTCCAACCCAACTGATGACAACCCTACCCTAGAAACCTACACTGATGATGACCCTGCCCTAGCGACATCTTGGCAATCTGGAAGGAAGTGTTTCTTCTGTGGAGGTGCGTTCCATTATAGGAAAGTTTGTCCTGCTCGTAACGCGACCTGCAATCATTGCAGCAAGAAAGGTCACTTTTCTAAGGTATGCCAGTCAAGAGCCGCTGTTAGTAAGAAAGGCCACTTTTCTAAGGTATACCGGTCAAGAGCTCCTGTTAGTTTTGCAGGTACTATCTATAAAACTGCTCCTCCTCCAAGAGCCACTACTAAGGTTACAGCTGCAATCTATAAAACTGCTCCTCCCCCAAGAGCCACTACTAAGGTTACAGCTGCAATCTATAAAACTGCTCCTCCCCCAAGAACCACTACTAAGGTTACAGCTGTCAAGGCTAAAACTGTCCTTCCTCCCATCACAGCTGTTTTCCCCCAAAGTCTGTCCCATGCAGCCATGAAGGTTTCGGTAAATGGGCACATTTTGAGTGCACTAATCAACTCGTGCAGTTCTGACAGCTTCATTAGTGAGCGGGCTGTCAGTAAGTTAAAACTGCACATTTACCCCTCGGACAGGGAAATTGCAATGGCTCTGATGACACTGACCACCAATTCTTCCGGCTTTTGACTTGTCGACCTTATTCTCAATGGCCGCACTTATTTCTCCACCCGGCTCGGGGTGCTCAAGAACCTATGCAGTGATGTGCTCCTGGGACAGGATTTCCAGAAAAAGCACAGAAGACTCACTTTCGAGTTTGGAGGGTCAAAGCCGGAGCTTACTATTTCCAAAGTACCATTTTGTGCACTTTCGGTGGCTTCGCTCGACGAGCCCTCCTTGTTTGCCAATCTTTCCCCCCAATGTAAGCCCATAGTCACTAAATCACAATGTTTCAGCCAAGATGATCGATCCTTTATCGAGACAGAAATCTCTCGCCTTCTAGCTGATGCTATCATTGAGTCATGTTCATCTTCCTGGCGGGCTCAAGTTGTCGTTGTTAAAAATCCTCTGAAGCAACACAAGAAACGTCTTGGCATCGATTACTCGCAAACTATTAACCAGTACACCGACCTGGATGCCTACCCACTACCACACATCGATGACATGGTCAATAACCTTGCCAACTACAAGGTTCTTTCAACTTTTGATTTAAAGAGTGCATATCATCAAGTGCTGTTGAAGGACTCTGACAAGAAGTGTACGGCCTTTAAGGCCAATGGTCGGCTTTACCAGTTTTGTCGCCTTCCATTTGGGGTCACCAATGGGGTGGCCGTCTTTCAACGGGCAATGGATAGCCTAGTCAAACAGGAGAACTTAACGGACACTTTTCCATATCTGGATAATATCACCATTGCTGGTCATGACCAGAAGGAGCATGATGCCAACCTCCAGAAATTTTTTGACATTCTCCGTCGTCGCAACTTAACCTTAAATGAGTCCAAATCTGTGAAATCAGTACCATCAGTCAACATCCTTGGCTACTGGGTGGGCAACGGTGTCATCAAACCGGATCCGGAGTGACTTTGTCCGCTTCAGGAGCTCCCTCCCCCTTCGAATCTCGGCTCTCTTCGTCGGGCACTCGGCATGTTCGCCTATTATGCGAAGTGGATACCCCACTTCTCCGACAAGATCCAGCCCCTGCTTCACGCAAAGTCATTTCCATTGGAGGCAACGGCTATTTCAGCTTTCAACCTCTTCAAACGACAACTGGAAAAAGCCACACTTCGTTCCATTGCTGAAAATCTTCCTTTTGTGGTCGAGTGCGATGCATCGGATGTGGCGATCTCTGCTACCTTGAATCAAGGTGGTCGACCTGTTGCATTTCTGTCCAGAACTTTGCAGGGTAGCAAGCTCCATTATCCTCCTGTCGAGAGGGAGGCTACGGCCATCATCGAAGCGGTATGTAAATGGAGCCATTTTCTCGCTCGTCGCCACTTCACACTTATAACTGATCTGCACTCCGTGGCCTTTATGCTGGATAACATGAAATGCACTAAGATCAATAATAACAAAATACAACTCTGGAGGATGGAATTGGCCGCCTTTGGACACACCATACATTATCGACCCAGCAAAGAGAATGTGGCCCTGGATACCCTCATGCGGGCATTCTGCTCTTCTATGTCAACTTCGACTCTGGCGGATCTTCATACTGACTTATGCCATCTTGGCATTACCCATATGCTGCACTTTGTGCGATCTAAAAATCTCCCATTTTCTACCGAAGATGTGAAAAGAATATGCTCCTCCTGTAGAATTTGTTCGGAATTAAAACCGCAATTCTTCCATCCATTGGATGGCTCGCCCATACACGCTATGCAGCCTATGCAGCGACTCAGCATTGACTTTAAAGGGCCATTGCCCTCCTCAACGCGAATCACCTACTTACTGACTATGGTGGATGAATATTCACGCTTTCCCTTTGCTTTCCCCTGTACCAATATGCTTACTTCCACAGTGATCAAATGCCTTGATCAAGTCTTTTCCCTTTGCGGTACAGCCAATTTCATCCACTCTGATAGGGGTCCCTCCTTCATGTCAAGCGAACTCAAAAGTTATCTCTCCCAACGGGGAATCGCCACAAGTAAAACGACACCGTACCATCCCATCGGTAACGGATAGGTTGAGAGATACAACGCTATCATTTGGAACGCTGTTCATCTTGCGCTGAGGTCGCGCAACCTACCAGACCAGCAGTGGGAAACTATGGTCCCTGACGTGTTGCATTCCATCAGGTCTCTCCTTTCTACATCTACCAATGTCACACTTCACGAGCGATTCTTCAGCTTCCAGCGTCGCTCCACCCATGGGACATCTCTATCATCATGGTTGGCAGCTCCCGGCCCCGTGCTGCTCCAAAGATTCGTCCGGTCATCTAAAACCGATCCTCTCGTCGACGAGGTAGAACTCACTGACGTCAATCTCACGTACGCGCACGTGCGGTACCCTGATGGCCGGGAGTCCACCGTTTCACTCCGGGACCTGGCTCCCTGTCCAGCCGGTTCCACGGACTCAACCGATAGAGGGACCCATGGGGATGATGCCGACACTCTGCGCTCCCCCGAAGATGACGCCCTACCTGGGGCATCGAGAGATCTGCCAGATGCCCCACCGGATCCACTCGGGGAGCCGAGCGCTCCCCGTGGGATGCCCACCCGAGGCCAGGACGCCAGTCAATCCCCGGCTATCCAACAGGATGAAGCCAGTTCTGCGCCTGTGGGGACCCGCACCCAGAGTCACGATCTCCCCAGCCTCCCTCGGGTCGATCAGAGCAACACGGGCCCTGTCGATCCACCGGTATGGATCAATCGACCCAGGGACCAAGACACGGCCATAAACAAAAATCTAAAAGACTGTGGCTATTTGTGGTCCGCCTGATCCGCTAAGAGGAAGTCGTCGGACTTCCAAATCTTTTAGGCAGGAAGAATGTTATAAATCTCATCATTCATCAAGAAACTACTCATGAAATAACGCTGGATGGCCAGCTGGTGGCGCCGTCCAAGGAGTATAAATACTCAGGCGTCGGCCCCAGCTTGCCAGGGACATTTTGTAAGACAGGAACTTGTGAAGTACAACTAGACCTCCATGTTCTGAAACAAGTTGATTAAAGCCTTGCTTTATGCTCAAACCAAGTGCGTAGTGAGTTTTATTACGTCAATCAGTAAGTTCGCAGATGACACAAAAATTGGTGGAGTGGTAAATAGCGAGGAGGGAAGCCTCAGGCTACAGGACAATATATGGGTTGGTTAGATGGGCAGAACAGTGGCAAATGGAATTTAACCCTGAAAAGTGTGAGGTGATGCATTTTGGGAGGACTAACAAGGCAAGGGAATACAGAATGAATGGTAGGACCCTAGGAAAGACAGAGGATCAGAGGGACCTTGGTGTGCATGTACATAGATCCCTGAAGGCAGCAGGACAGGTAGCTAAGGTGGTTAAAAAGGCATATGGGATACTTGCCTTCATTAGCCGAGGCATAGAATATAAGAGCAGGGAGGTTATGATGGAGCTGTACAAAACGCTAGTTAGGCCACAGCTGGAATACTGTGTGCAGTTCTGGTCGCCACACTATAGGAAGGATGTGATTGCATTGGAGAGGGTGCAGAGGAGATTCACCAGGATGTTACCTGGGCTGGAACGCTTCAGCTATGAAGAGAGACTAGACAAGCTGGGGTTGCTTTCCTTGGAGCGGAGAAGGCTGAGGGGGGACCCGATTGAGGTATACAAAATTGTGAGGGGCATAGATAGAGTAGATAGAAAGGAACTTTTCCCCTTAGTAGAGGGGTCAATAACTAGGGGGCATAGTTTCAAGGTAAGGGGCAGGAGGTTTAGAGGGGATTTGAGGACAGACTTTTCACCCAGAGGGTGGTTGGAATCTGGAACTCACTGCCTCAAAGGGTGGTAGAGGCAAGAACCCTCACAACATTCAAGAAGCATTTAGATGAGCACTTGAAACACCATACCTTACAAGGCTACGGACCAAGTGCTGGAAAATGGGATTAGAATAGACAGGGCTTGATGGCTGGCATGGACATGATGGGCCGAAGGGCCTCTTTCTGTGCTGTATAACTCTATGACTCTATGACCTCCAACAACCACAACCATCTTCTTTTGTGCTAGGTATGACCCCAGCCAGTGGAGAGATTTCCCCCCGATTCCTAGTGACTGCAGTTTTACTAGGGCTCCTTGATGCCACACTCGGTCAAATGCTGCCTTGATGCCAAGGGCAACCACTTTCACCTCACCTCTGGAATTTAGCTCTTTTGTCCTGGTTTGGACAAAGGCTGTAATGAGGTCTGGAGCCAAGTCTTCCTGGTGGAACCCAAACTGAGCATCGGTGAGCAGGTTATTGGTGAGTAAATGCCGCTTGAAAGCACTGTCAATGACACCTTCCATCACTTTGCTGATGATTGAGAGTAGACTGATGGGGTGGTAAATGGCCGGATTGGATTTGATTTGTCCTGCTTTTTGTGGACAGGGCATACCTGGGCAATTTTCCACATTGTCGGGTAGATGCCAGTGTTGTAGCTGTACTGGAACAGCTTGGCTAGAGGAGCAGCTATTTCTGGAGCACAAGTCTTCAGCACTACAGCCGGGATGTTGTCGTATCCAGTGCACTCAGCCGTTTCTTGATACCACATGGAGTGAATCGAATTGGCTGAAGACTGGCTTCTGTGATGGTGGGCACATCAGGAGTAGGCCGAGTTGGATCATCCACTCAGCACTTCTGGCAGAAGATGGTTGCAAATGCTTCAGCCTGGTCTTTTGCACTCATGTGCTGGGCTCTGCCATCATTGAGGATGGGGATATTCCTGGAGCCTCCTCCTCCCATTAGTTGTTTAATGGTCCTCCACCATTCACGACTGGATGTGGCAGGACTGCAGAGATTTGATCTGATTGTGTGATCACTTAGTTCTGTCTATAGCATGCTGTTTCTGCTGTTTAGCATGCATGTAGTCCTGTGTTGCATCTTCCGCAGGTTGGCACCTCATTCTTAGGTACGCCTGGTGCTGCTCTTGGCATGCTCTTCTGCACTCCTCATTGAACCAGGGTTGGTCCCCTGGCTTGATGGTAATGGTAGAGTGAGGGATATGCCGGGCCATGAGGTTACAGATTGTGGTGGAAGACAATTCTGCTGTTGCTGATGGCCCACAGTGCCTCATGGATGCCCAGTTTTGAGCTGCTAGATCTGTTCTGAATATTTCCCATTTAGCACAGTGGTAGTGCCACACAACATGATGGAGAGTGCCCTCAGTGTGAAGATGGGACTTCGTCTCCACAAGGACTGTGCGGCGACCACTGCTACCAATGCTGTCATGGACAGATGCATCTGCGTCAGGTAGGTTGGTGAGGATGAGGTCAAGTAGGTTTTTCCCTCGTGTTTCTTCTCTCACCACCTGCCGCAAGCCCAGTCTATGTCCTTCAGGACTCGGCAAGTAGTGGTGCTACCGAGCCTCTCTTGGTGATGGACATTGAAGTCCCCCTCCCAGAGTACATTCTGTGCCCTTGAATCCCTCAGTGCTACTTCCAAGTGGTGTTCAACATGGAGGAGTACTGATTCATCAGCTGAGGGAGGGCAGTAGGTGGTAATCAGCAGGAGGTTTCCTTGCCCATGCTTGACCTGAAGCCATGAGACTTCATGAGGTCCAGATTCAATGTTGAGGTCTCCCACGGCCACTTCCTCCTGACCGTATGCCACTGTGCTGCCACCTTTGGTGGGTCTGTCCTGCTGGTGGGATAGGACATACCCTGGGATGTTGATTGAGGAGTCTGGGACATTGGCTGAAAGGTATGATTCTGAGAGTATGACTATGTCAGACTGTTGTTTGACTAGGCTGTGGGACAGCTCTTCCAATTTTGGCACAAGTCCACAGACGTTGGTGAGGAGGACTTTGCAGGGTCGATTGGGCTGCATGTGCCATTGCCGTGTCTGCAGCCGGTGCCAAGGTCGATGCCGGGTGGTCCATCCGGTTTTATGTTTATTGTTTTTCATAGCAGTTTTTTACAACTGAGTGACTTGCTAGGCCATTTCAGAGGACAGTTAAGAGTCAATCACATTGCTCTGTGTCTGGAGTCACATATAGGCCAAACCAGGTAAGGACGGCAGATTTCCTTCCTTAAAGGACATTAGTGAACCAGATGGGTTTTTACGACAATCTGATAGTTTCATGGTCACCATTACTGATGCTAGCTTTTTATTCCAGATTTATTTAATTAACTGAATTTAAATTGCCCAGCTGCCGTGCTGGGATTTGAACTCACGTCTCTGAATCTGGATTACTAGCCCAGTGACATTACCATTATCCTACTGTTCCCGTTAGTTTATTCTCATATTCTATTTTATTCTTTTTTATCAATTTTTTGGTCATCGTTTGCTGGTTTCTAAAACTCTCCCAATCCTCAGGCTTACTATTATTCTTTGCAACATTATAAGCCTCTTCTTTTAATCTGATACTATCCTTACCTTCTTTTGTTAGCCACGGATGGATCACTTCTCCCTTGGAGTTTTTATTTCTCAATGGAATAGATATTCATTGAGAATTTTGAAATATTTCTTTATATGTTTGCCACTGCTTATCTACCGTCATACCTTTTAAGCTAATTTCCCAATCTATCTTAGCCAACTCGCCTCTCATGCCAATGTAATTGGTTTTATTTAAATTTAAAACTTAAGTTTCAGCTTAAGTATGTCACTCTCCAAACTTAATGTGAAATTCTATCATATTATGATCACTCTGCCCCAGAGAATCCTTTGCCATGAGATTGCTAATTAACCCTTTCTCATTGCACAATACAAGATCTAAAATAACCTGTTCCCTGGTTGGTTCCATGATGTACTGTTGTAGGAAACTGCCTCGAATTGAAGAGATCGCAAAGTCTCTGAAGAATGGATTCAGTCAAGGATAATTTTTGTGGACTTTATGGGATTTTTCTCAGGGTATTTTCCCTGTTATGGGATTGCCCTGTGCAGATATGTGAAAGACTGGTTTGTTAAAACTCCAGAGAATGCATGGCAGTTGGCTGTTACAAAAGAACTCATCCAGTATGTTTGGGTCCGCCCGACAGTCCTGGAAAAAGGAAGGGGGCCATTGAAATTGATTAGAAAAACCATTCTAATATGCAAAGCACTTCTCACCTCCATTTCAGAAGAGAAGCAGAACAATGAACCCTCTGGCCTCACCCAACCAGAAGGAAGCCAGTTTTCCCAGCACAAAGACCGAAAGATATGTCCCAGACTTAGGGCCATTAATCCAATATGCATGGGTCTGAGGATGACTCATCACAGATTAAGCACCAGAGTGCTCAGAAGCAAATGGATTTTATAGATTGGCGGGAAAAGAAAGGGGAAGCCAGACCCCTATAAAGATAGAGGCCTAGAAATTCAGTTGGGCGCGCCAGCCGTTAGCGCCTTAGGAGGAGTAGATCTCGAGCGCTAGGCGCTTATCGCCCGGGCGCAGCGCGATCTGCGCCTCTCCCCAACTTCAGGATACATTTAGCGCCGGCGCAAAGTCTTAGCATGCGCCCTGCTGCGCGCGCAGATCATGACATCATTTAATAGTGCAACGCCCTTTGTGCGCCCCAAACCGGAACTTCACTCACGCCGGCCCATTGTGCGCCGGGCGGTCCGAGTGACTGTGAAGTGGAACGGTACACAGCCCAGCCGGGCCGCGGGGAGCGCAAATTAAAGGGCACTTACCCAGCAGTATAAAGGCCAGCCATTCTGCAGCATTCACTCTTGTGCAACGGTTTTTTGGACAGAGACCAAGGAGGAGAGTTTACTGGTTTGGACCAACACTTGGACAGGTATTTTTGGCTCAGGCCAGAGCTTACCAATTATCTTTGCCTTCATTCAGAGCTCAGTGTTTGCCAGCAAAAAATGGGGGCTGCATTGGGTGGCAACGCTGAATTTCAGCCTTATGCCAGAAGGGCTTACAGAAGCCGTGAGAGAGTGGCAGCCCTGGCTAGATGCAGAGGGGGCAACAGGCGTCGCCAACTGAGGCCTTACCCACGCAGGGTATACCGCCAGCAGGCCTCCTATCTGACCATGTCTGCCGCGATGTGTGTTAGGAGGCTGCGATTCCGAAGGGAGGTGGTTGCAGACATCTGCCGGCTGCTTCAGAGAGATCTGCAGCCACAGCTGATGCGCAGGACGTCTCTGTCGGTGGCAGTGAAGGTGACGGTGGCTCTCAACTTCTATGCCTCCGGCTCCTTCCAATCCGCTACTGGGGACATCGCTAACATCTCCCAGTTCGCCGTGCATTGCTGCATCCGCCAGGTGACCGAAGCCCTTTTCAGAAGGAGACATCAATTCATCTCCTTCCCCATGACCCTGGACAAGCAGCAGCAGCAGCATGCAGTGGGGTTTGCAAGAATAGCGGGCTTCCCCATGGTGCAGGGCGCCATTGACTGCACGCATGTGGCTTTGTGGGCACCTCTTGAGCATGCCGAGGATTACCGCAACCGTAAGGGCTACCATTCCCTCAATGTACAGCTGGTGTGTGACAACAGGCAGCGCATCCTAGCTGTCAATGCCCGCTTTCCAGGCAGCAGCCACGATGCCTTTATCCTGCGACAGACAACTGTGGCTGACATGTTCCAGGCACAGCCTCCCCCAAGAGGATGGCTTATCGGGGACAAAGGCTATCCTTTGTGTACCTGGCTCATGACCCCGCTCCGCGCGCCCATGACCCCTGCTGAAGAGGCATGCAACGAGAGCCATCAAGCGATGAGGAACCTCATAGAACAAACAATCGGCGTGCTCAAGCAACGGTTCCGCTGTCTCGATCGCTCCGGGGGAGCCCTCCAGTATTCGCAGGATCGAGTCTCCCAATTCGTCGTCGTTTGCTGCATGCTGCACAACCTGGCTATCCGCAGGACTCAGGCACTGCCACCTCACGTTGGACCACCACCTCAGGAGGAGGAGCAGGAGGAGCATGAGGACGACGAGGACGAGGAGTACCAGCCCAGGAGGGACGCACAAGGTCCAAGGGCCGCCCGTCGGCGGCTTATTGAACGTCACTTCTAGGCCCCCTGTCAGGGAATGGCTTGTGCCAATGATAGAACATGATTGCAGCTGCTCCGCAAGCCCTCAGCCGGTTAAGGCAACAAACACTTCAAAGATCAAACATGGACAATGTGAATAAATAAAATGGTTTATTGTGCAAACTCTGGGCCCTTCCCACATGAAAACCAAAAACAGACGAAACCCCCAAAAAACACTCAAACACATTACTCGTTCCCACAACCTGGAGAGGATTAACAAAATAGGGCAACTAAAATGGCCGTCATTCTCGGCCTTCGTCCAAAACAAACATCACATCATCGGCCTTCAAAAAACAAACATCCAATTCTCGGCCTCAAGAAACAAACACAAATGGCCACACATTCGACTATTTGGCCCGCTAGGGCGATGCCTTGGCCATCTTTGGGTGGCCCCTGCCCGCCCTGCTGCTCCGCCTCAAAGTAAGGCCATTGGCTCCTGCAAGGCTGGGGGCAGGCTCCTGAGGGGCACATGTCGTGACGCCAGATGCCCTTGGGAGTCGGCCTAGTCGAGGTCTGGCCGTCGAGCGGGCGGCTGTTGATTGCTGCAGCTGTGGCTGGCCAGCATCAGTCGCTGCAGCAGCTCCTGGCAGCTCCACTGGGGGAGTGGCAGTGGCGGCTGGAGGAATGGCGGCAAGCTGGCGGATGGCAGGCGCTCGCTGGTCGCCTGAGACACTGGCACTCGCCCGGGCCAGCACTGCAGCATGCGCACCAATCTGCCGAGGGACAGACCGCTGTGCTGCTGCAGCGCGCCGGGTGCCCTGGCGATGCCTGGCTGACACAGCGAGTGTGGCAGCAGTGAGTGCCCGTGTTGACCTGTTCACTGACCGCATCAGAGCAGCCAGTGATTGGACGGCACCACTGATCACCTGGCCAGTCGCTGACAGAGCTGCCCCGAATTCCGCCCGACTCGCTGCCTGATCTGCCCGGTATTCCGCCCGACTGGTGGCCTCTGAGGGCCCGAACTCGGCCACACTCCGAGAGAGGGAATCGATGGACTCAGGCAACCGTGCCACTGCTGCCATGAGCTCCGTGTGCCGGCGCTCCGAGTCCGCGGACAAGTCTTCGAGGCATTCCATCTCCTCGGCGAAGAGCATCTCCTGACTGGAGGCCGGACTCTCCCTCTGGGGAGAAGGCCGCCGAGCTGGCCGACCCTTCCTGTGTTGCTGGAGGCCGCTGGGCCCAGCAATTGGACTCCCCTCTGACGCATCCCCCCTCTGGGGAGAAGGCCGCCGAGCTTCCACCCCCCTCCCGCCTTTCTGCAGCCCGCAGGTCCCAGGAGCTCCCCTCCCCTTCGACACTTCCGCCACGCTGCCCTCCAGGGAAGACGTGTCCCCTACATTGGCCTGGGTGGCCGCGGCTGAGAGTTCCCCTGATGGGCCGCCTTCCTCTTGCTCCTCCTCCTGCTCCTCTTCAGAGGGTCTGTCACTGGCAAGTTGAGGAGCCTCCTCTTGACCATCTGAAAACAGGAAGGCACAAGAGTAGCTTTAGAGTGAGGAGAGGGCGTCAGTGCGGGATGCATGAGTGGTGGCATTCAGCGCATTGGTCGGACAGTGGCAAAGGATGTAGATCTGATGCGCAAGTGGGACGAGAGAGGTGCAAAAGGTGATGTCCTTATCATTGCTGCCCAGAACAGGGTCGGCATCTCCACATGCAACGGGCCCAATCACCCGGCCACCCATGAGGCGCTCCACGCGATGTTGCAGGTCGGTGAGTGGCTGGATATGGGGTCGGTCTCCCCCGGTCGCAGTCCGGCTCTTGCGATTATTCGCCAGCTTCGCCTGCAAGAGAAAGGACAGCCTCTAAGTACAGTGTATCGCCGTGAACTTGTGTGCACTGCCTCCCATGGTGGAATAGCCTGGCCAGTGTGTCGCCATGAGCTTGTGTGCACTGCCTCCCATGGTGGAATAGCCTGGCCAGTGTGTCGCCATGATCTGGTGTGCAATGCCTCCCATGGTGGAATAGCTTGGCCAGTGTGTTATGTGCAGAATGTGCAATTGATGCTCATGCCTGTCCCATAGCTGCTGGATGAAGGCTGGCCATTAGAGCTTTCAGGTCCCTTTGCCCATAATGTGAGGTGCACATGCAAGGATGAGGAGGTCACTGGAAAGGGTACTCACCCTGACAATGCGTGTGAGGTCATTTAACTTTTTGCGGCATTGGGCACCGGTCCTGGGGACGTTGCTGTTGGCTGACAGCTTGCTGGCGACATGCCTCCAGGCTCTCCTGTAGACACGGACCGTCGCCTTCTTGCCATTGTCCGGGTACAAAACATGGCGCCTCTTCTCCACAGCAGCAAGCAGCACACTCAGATCACGCTCTGAGAAGCGCTGCGCACGTTCACGGGCCTTCTCCATGTCTTCAGGCGCTATTTGGGTCCAGCATCAGTGTTCAAGCCTAGCTGGAGGGCTCCACTTTCCAGGGCGTGGCAGCAGACACAGTCGACCCTTCCCCCTTAAGAGCTGGCCGGCGCCAGGGTGTCTGCTGTCAATCACGAGATGGCCGCACCTGCGCTGTGCCCGGCCTCGGCGCTATCGATCACCACCTCCGGCTTAGCGCCCAAAGAGAGGCGTCCAGCAGCAGTTTTAGCGCTCGCCCGAACTCCTAGGGCGAAGCTAATGAATATCGGAGAAGTGGCATCGATTTGGCGGCGGCCGCAAACTTTAGTGGACGCCCCACTTTAGCGCCCCAAAAGTGGCGTCAATGAATTTCTAGGCCAGACTCTTTTCCACCACTCTCTCTCTCTCTCTCTCGCTCCTGCTCCAACAAGACAAGAAGTACCAGAGAAGCCGACGAGCAGAGCAATCGAAACCGGGGTAAGCATAGTCTCTCAGAAGTGAAGTTTTTGGGCTATTCCGAGGGGGGAGCTTCGCTTGGTTCAGCCAGGCGAAGGGGTTTATGTGACTGGGTAATTTGTTGGTAGGGGTGGAATTAGAGTCCACCATAGCAACAAGGGAATTACTGCTTGTTATAGTCCCCAGTTTTGTACTGTACGTATGTTGATTGTAATCTGGATTTTATCCTCCACAGGGATTGTAATTTCGTTTAGTAGTGCATGTTTTAGTCAGTGTATGTTAGGCCAAATAAATACAAGTTTGATTTTTCACCGAAGCATTCCTGTCCGTGACTTATTTCATTTACACTGAATAATAATTCCAGGTATAGAACTTTCGTAAGGCGGGGCGATTCAAACCGTCCGTCTAGCAATTGGGCTGGGATCAAAACCATTTACATCTCTTGGTGACCAGCGGCAGGATCTGGGTTAAAAGAGTGTAAAAAAACGCCTACATCTCTTGGCCACCGGCAGCAGAACCTTGGTTTATAGAAGTGTAAATCAGTCATGGACAGCGCTTCTGGCAAAAGATCCCAAATGGAGGAAAGGATTTCTTCATATGTGTTTAAGAAGGTTAACGTCACTAAGAAGTGGGTGCTAGGCTTGTTGCGTGCTGAGTGTTCGGTGGACGCAGCGGCAGAATGGACGGAGGGCAAGGAGCATAGGCGCAGCATTGAAAAGGCGATATGGCTCATCTGTCTACAAAGACAAGTGCAACTGCTAGATAAGCAGGTTGCTAAGTTAGAGGCAGAGCTCAGGGAGTCCGAGGCACAGTCAGACGCAAGGGCTGTAGTAGGGAGCAGGTTATTGTTGTGTATGTAATATGTGTGCTACCTTGAACCTATGGACAGGACTGCACTAATTGTTGGGCGTAGTGATACGCAGTACCACTCCTGGCCATAGGGGTATAAATAGTACTGTGGGTACTGATCTCCCCTCAGTTCCCGCCTGTGGGCATGAAGTAAAGACCTATGTATAGTCCCTACCTCCAACCAGTAAAGACCTGTTTGAGTTATACGTTTAAGTCTTTGTGTTAATTGTTCAATACAATACACATACTTAACACTGGCGACGAGTCAGGTTCTTACCCTGCGGCAGTTGAAGAGAGGTTTCAAACATCACCACCCCACTAGAAGCGACAGGCTTTAGGACTCTGAAGCCTCCATCAGCGACTGAGCACTGGAGTGCAGCAAACATCCTGACAGCTTCCAGCGACTGACAGAAGTCTTTCTGCAGTTTCCTTGTTCAACCTAGGTGGTGGGGTAAGCCGTGCAGTGTTGGCTGCAAAGACAGGGCTGGGGAAGTTGGAGAAGATAAGGGCGATCGCAATCCCTGATAAGAGCCGTGGTGAAACGCGCGAGCGGGTAAGCCAGAGCCCGGGAGCCGCTTCAAGTGCGAGGCGCAGCGCGGGCCAGCGATCGGAACCAAAGATAAGGGCCGCACTCGGGGGCTGAAGGGAGACGGCGTCGGGGGACGGGTGAAGACCGCCAAGCGCGGGAAAACCGCCATTTTGTGGGCGGAGGACGACGGCAAGAGCGGGAAGCCGCCATCTTTGATAACAAGCAAACAAAATAAAATCTGAGAAATTGCAAATCTACAATGCCTAAACACGGGGATATTAGCACCTTTGATAGTGACCTCGAAGATTGGGCCATATATGTTGAAAGAGTAAAAAATTATTGTAAGGCCAATAAAATTCATGACCAAGATAAAGCTCTAACATTATTAAATTTAATGGGTGCGAAGACATACGGGCAATTGAAACACCTGTTATCACCAGATGAACCGGCGGATAAGACGTTCGATGAGATTGTTACTGTCCTGAAAGATCATCTAAACCCCACGCCGCTGATGCTAGCGGAACGATTTAAATTTTACGACAGAAGGCAGCTACAGCATGAAAGCAATGCTGATTATTTGCTGGAATTGCGTAAATTAGCGAAATATTGCCAGTTTGGAACGGGACTGACAGAGGCACTTCGAGACAAATTTGTGTGTGGTTTATTTAAACAGGATACACAAAAGCGACTGCTCGAGGAGAATGAGCTGACGCTTGAGAAGGCGGTCACTATGGCAGCAGCACACGAAGCCGCAGCGAGAGGCACGGCAGTAATGCAGCTACGGTCACCGGAGCTCAGTGCACACAAATTGGGTGTGAGTTCTGGCAAATGTTATCGTTGTGGAAAGACAA
Organism: Somniosus microcephalus; assembly: GCF_052327205.1. NCBI lineage: Eukaryota > Metazoa > Chordata > Chondrichthyes > Squaliformes > Somniosidae > Somniosus > Somniosus microcephalus. The sequence continues at coordinate 173,858,255 of NC_140992.1, forward strand.
CGCATGATCAGAACCAGTGTTGGTTTAAAAACCAAGAATGTAGAACTTGTGGTAGGCTTGGACATATAGCTAGAGTATGCAGGTCAGGGAAGAAGACCAGCAACAAGAAGTCACCGCAAGGAAAATACGCAAAGGTACACAAGGTGACCGAACAGGAGTCCGATTCAGACGCTAGCAGTAATGAACTGGCTAGCTTAAGCTGTAATGAACTGGCTAGCTTAAGAGTACTCAACGCTGGTAAGGGTGCAGACCTCCAGACAATTTGGGTCACTCTTCAGATAGAAGGAGTCCAAGTAAAACTGGAATTGGACACTGGATCGGCATTGACGGTCATAAATAAGAAAGATTACAGAAAGTTATTCCAACATATTCCCCTACAGGATACGGGGATTATATTGAAAACATACACGGGGCAAAGAGTGTACCCCATCGGGAAAATAGAGGTTGCAGTGGTCCACAAGGGCGAAGACAGTCAAATAATGGACTTATATGTGATATCTGAAGGAGGTTCTCCACTACTAGGACGGGAGTGGATTAGGAAAATGAATATGGACTGGCATTTCCTACAAACAATAACGAGTGAGAACTCGGTGAAGATAGTCGGCCCAGACTCTGGAACGGATGATGGTAAGCCCAACTCAGGTGCAAAAGACAAAGTTTCAGCACAGAATTCCACTGAGCAACAACAACATAGTTTAACTGTGGATTCTGAGTCTGGCAAGTCTACTGATGTGCCCATTTCTGAGGGACACCGGGCTCGAACTCAACTCCATTTCAAACTACAACAGCAATTAGAACAAATGCTTCGCCGTTGTGAGCAAGAGTTGAATGCAACGAAAGAGTTCTTTGATATAGAGTTGGAGAATCTGGAAAGACAACAGAAGCAGCTGATGGAGAAAATGGAGCAGGAGCACACAAAACGTCTGATGTCAGAGGAGTTAACGGTCAGCCAACTCCTGCATATGCTGAAGGACAGGACTCTGAAATGGGAAAAACTTGAACACGAACTTCAATATTCAAACGAAAGGGGTTCGGAGCTCTCAAAGGTTATTGGAAGAGCTGAGGTGGCAACACAGACTGAGATGACTGCAACAGAGCAGCCCTTGGATGCCAAAAGTACGCTGACTCACGTCAACGTAGAACAACAGACCGCTGAAACAGCTGCTCCGGTAGAGGGATTGAATAGTCCGATCAATCAATCTCCAAAAGAAGTTGAAGTAGTAAAATCTCAAATGAGGTCATTAGTAAACGACTTGCTGAAAGCCCAGAAAAAGCTGGATGAAGAGGTACGCATGAAGAAGTCTCTTCAGGAAAGATGTCTGGACTTGGAACAAAAGCTGGCTAACGCCCAGCTGGGTATGGAGGAAATAGAAGACCCTCTCGCTGGCCTAGATCAGGACGACACCGAATATTACTATGTCCTGTCCTGCCCAACTTGTAACTTCGACTCCCACCATACAGAAATCATGGAGGAGCACCGAAAGTCTACGGAACATCGGGAGAAGGTGGCTCTACTACGGAAAAAGGAGGGAGAGAAGGAGGAACTGCGCATGCAGCTGGCAGCTGACAGTGGAGCCCAGAGAGTCTCCAAGAAGCAGAAAAGGAAAAGTCGAAACAGAAGATGACCCATCTGAACCATTATTACCTCTACCAGATCACACACGTGGTCCCTCCGAACGGAGCCAATTCAGTTCGGAAGTTCAAACTGTTAAATCCATGGAAGGACTATTGAATGAGTCACTCCAGCAACGTGAACCGACTCCACCACAGAGATTGAATCTGTGAACTGTTTTCCGCAGAGACTGAATCTGTGATCTGTTTTGACATGAAGTTATCTATGTATCTATGTTATTCTGTTATGTAAACCTGAAGTTATATATGTATATATGTTATTACGTTATGTTAAATGGGGAGATGACTGTAAAGCTAGGAAGGGAGGAATGTTGTGTATGTAATATGTGTGCTACTTTGAACCTATGGACAGGACTGCACTACTTGTTGGGCGTAGTGATACGCAGTACCACTCCTGGCCATAGGGGTATAAATAGTACTGTGGGTACTGATCTCCCCTCAGTTCCCGCCTGTGGGCATGAAGTAAAGACCTATGTATAGTCCCTACCTCCAACCAGTAAAGACCTGTTTGAGTTATACGTTTAAGTCTTTGTGTTAATTGTTCAATACAATACACATACTTAACAGTTATGCACGGAGCTAAGGGATGAGAAGCAGGGAAGAATAAGCCCGGAGGAAACCTTCCGTAACCATAAGGAGTTCCTGCAATGCCAGGTAACTGAGGCAAAGGGGAACGAGAGGGTGGTTAGGGAGGAGAACACTCGCTTGTCGAGTGAGGTAAAGTTGCTGGGAGAGCAGTTGAAGGATATTCAGGTGGCATACAGTGTCACCAGCACTGGAGGGTTTGATAAGGGTAATCATGGTCCTTGCCAGGAGCAGATCTGGAATTTGACCGATGCTCTATCTAAGGCCAAAGGGATAGTCTGCTTGGTAGCTCCGGGAATGGCCCGGGTAGATGAGGAAGAGCAGGAGGGAGATAAGGAGGACTATAAGGCAGAGGAGGACGCTCGACCACCACCCGAAGTGCCGGGGCCAGGACCCATGTGCCCTGTCCGGCAGCGGAAATACGGTGCGCCTGTAGGTGGTCAAGAGCAAGGAGCACTGCAGAGTGACTTCGTGGTCCCGTATACGACCCCCCAGCTGCAGGCAATGGTCTCTAACCTGATCAAACTGACCAGCTCAGGGGACCCATCTGTCCATTTTACAGATGTGGAGCAGGTGGGGGAGATCAATAATTGTAACGAAGCTGAGACAGACAAATTACTTTTATTTTCCATGGAAAGTAGGTTGTACCAGTCGCTCTCAGCGGGTAGCAAGAGGGGGCAGGGTATGTTCGAGGGGATAAAGGATGACATCCTAGAGGCTGTGGGCCTCAATGATGGCGGTCCCTTCTCCCGAGTGGAAAGGACACTGCAGTCAGCTGGGGAGGCACCACAGGCTTTCGCGGACAGGCTTTGGCCTGTCTACCGGAGTGCCTGTGCGGGGGTGCCCGACCGGGCGCAGCTGCAGGGGGAGCCTAGGGCTCATTGGCTGAAGGACCCTGGTGGCGAGCAGCCTGCCCATGATCAAGGCCAAAGCAGAGGGGTGGTTCGATTCCAGGGATCCCCAGACCACAGAAGAGAGTGTGATCTGGCAGTTAACTCTCTCTTTTAAAAATGGTAGGGGTGAGTGTAATGATCAATAACATTTCATTCTATAGTGGACACTAGGTGGAGCCGTAGAGCTGTGTAGATCTGTATATAGCTGTATGTATAAGACTACACTACCCAGCTGTATATATATTAAGACTACATTACCCATGAGGCACTAGGCTACCCAGAACGCAGCAGTCAAGATGGAAGCCTCTACAGATACTGTACCTAGTCCACATGGGCTCAATAAAGTAACTAGCAAAAGCTAGCTGTGTTCATAATAAGAATGTCTATTTATTAATGAACATAACAGTGAGGATGACAAACCAAAGGGCAGAGTACATGAGATAAAGCCTAGTGGAGGCAACGTTAGAAGAGAGTGGCGCCAGGAAAGGGGTAGCTCAGAGAAGAAGCAAGGTTGTTATAGGTGCGGGAGTAAAGAGCACTGGAGGAAAGACTGCCCAATCTCTGACAAAAGGAGCAGGAAAGGGGATCCTCCAGCGCCAGTGCAGAAAGCCACAGCTGTGACAGGAAGCAGCACTGATCCATTCGCGGTATTAGTGGCTGCTCTCCGCGCAGACTTTCCGGCCGGGCAGGGTAGGGTGGACGCGGCAGTGGGCAGCGCACTCCCATCCGCCCCGAACAATCCCGATCCATGACTAGGGGCTTCTCAGCCCGTTTACCTGTGCCCACTAAGTTATGATGCTTGAAAGAGACCGTGCGTGAAAATGGGGGTGGAGAAGTTGCAAGGGACCTATCTGCTGGACACTGGAGCTTCACGCACCATTGTTTATGCGGATAACCCGACCACATCACCTCCATCGAGCGGGGTCCCACATAACTTAGTCGGGTTCACTGGGAACGAACAGGCTGGGTCTTTCTCCATCCCGTTAGCCATCGATCTGGGTACACTCCATACGGAGTGGAAATGTGTCCTGATGCGGTGGGAGCGGGAGGGGATAGGCATTTTGGGGGCAGACTTCATACTGGCCCACAAGATATTGGTGGATTTCCGGAATCTCTGTCTTTGGGGGGCAGTATGCATGGGAAAGGAGAAGGAGGTGGTAGTTATACCAGGAAAGCAAGGCAAGGGAACTGTGTGTACGATGAAGCCCAAGGGTAGTTATGATCTTGAACTTTTGGTCACTTCTACCCTGGCGGAGTACATAGCGGATGTGCGAGCCAACCTCGCGGCATTTGTTACACACAAGCACGACTGTGGGAGGGTAATAGGGGTGGAGGTCAGAGTAGACAGAGACCCCATGGCCCGACCACAGAAACAGTACAACTTCCCCAGAGAGGCAGAGGCGGATTTAGAGACTGCAGTGGTTGAGCAGGGTGTGCTGAGACCCATAGCGACACATGTTGTAGTGTATGTGCTTTAAGTCAGAACTACTTTTTACAGCTCCTGTATACTGTAGTACCGGCAGTAACCACACTGGTATATAAGCTGTGCGCATGCCTCTGTACTCCAGTCTAGAGATTGCCCTCCTCCAGTAAAGACCTGTTATTTGTTTATGTACAGCATCCATGTAATTATTTATCCACTGAACCACGGATCTAACAGTGGTGACGAGTGTTGATGCGAATCTACCTGCAACATTAAACAAAAAAAAATAAAAAATAGTCAAGTCCAGGAACACGGGCGTCGACCGCAAGCAACCGCCCAGCAGTCAGGCAGAGATCCAACTTCACTGGGGAGGCTGTGGAGAGCCGGGCTTGGTTCCCCAGCCACAACGAGCAGTAAGAGACCAACGACAGGTCCAGGGCAGACCCTTCCCGAGCAGCGGCGGCTGGAGCCGACCGACGGCAGAGAGAGAGAGCCGGGCAGCGTCGACGGGGTAAGAAAAAGGGTGAAGAGAGCAGGGCGCAGCCGGGGGTTGATCACCGAGCGGCGTCGAGGAAAAATACTGCAAAACCGGAGAGAGAGAGGGTAAGAAACAGCCGAATTCTAGACTGAGCGGCGTCGACAAATATCAAGAGAAGAACACGCAGAGCACAGCCAGGGATCACGGGCTGATCAGGGTCCGCGGGGCGAAGCAAGGGGAGATGCCATTGAGCCACGGAGAAGCAGGGAGAGCGCGGGAGATGCCATTGAGCCACGGAGAAGCAGGGAGAGCGCGGGAGACGCCATTGAGCCGCGGAGAAGCAGGGAGAGCGCGGGAGGTGACATTGAGCCGCGGAGAAGAAGGAAGAGCACGGGAGATGCCATTTTGCGAAGCCGCAGCGGAGAAGACGGGCGAGCGCGGGAAGGAAGGGAAGTGCGGGAGACGCCATTTTGTGCCAGCGGAGAAGAAGGGGAAGCGCGGGAGGTGCGATTGGTGATAGTTAATGCACAACCAAAGATGCCGAAGAGTGGCAGTATCTCTACGTTCGACAATGAAGTCAAAGATTGGGCGACATATGTGGAACGTATTGAGGTGTACTGCAGGGCGAATGAAGTGCCAGATGCTAATAAAGCACTGGTTCTGTTAAATTCCATGGGTGCAAAAACTTATGGGTTACTGCGAAATCTAATAACCCCAGAGAAGCCGGTAAACAAGAATTTTGAAAGCATAGTAGAAATCCTACAGGACCACTTAAACCCCATACCGCTGCTGATAGCAGAACGATTTAAGTTCCATAAAAGGAACCAACACAAAGACGAAAGCAATGCTGAGTACCTAACGGAACTGCGCAAGCTATCGAAATACTGCCAGTTTGGAGCAGGACTAGCAGACACGTTAAGGGACAAGTTTGTGTGTGGGCTACAAAGTGAAGGAACCCAGAAACGGCTTCTATCAGAAAAGGACCTTACGCTGGACAAAGCTTTCAGTATGGCAGTATCACACAAAGCAGCTGCAAGGGGCGCTGCAGAGATACAATGGAGACCACAAGAATATGGCACCAACGAAATGACCTACGGAACAGGGAAGTGCTATCGCTGCGGCAGAACAACACATGACCAGAAAGATTGTTGGTTCAAGGACCAAGTGTGCAGACAGTGTGGGAAAGCAGGAAACATAGCAAGAGTCTGCAGGTCTGGGAAGAAAACCAACAGTAAGAAATCTCCACAGGAGAAGTACAAAAAGGTACACCAGGTGATGGACAGTGGTTCAGACAAACAGAAAAGTGACACAGACTCCGGAAGCAAGGAGCTGGGTTGTCTGAAACTACATAATGTAACCGAAATGGAGGATCACCAGACTATCTGGGTTACACTCAAGATAGACGGAGTCCAAGTGGAAATGGAATTGGACACAGGGTCAGCTCTAACAGTCATGAATCAAAGAGACTACAAGCGGTTATTTTCACACATACCCTTGAAAGCTACAGAGATTGTCTTGAAGACGTATACGGGCCAAAAAGTCTACCCCAAAGGAAAAATAAGGGTGAAAGTGACATATAAAGGTCAGGAAATACCTAAAATGGATATATATGTATTGCCAAATGGAGGACCACCACTGCTAGGACGTGAATGGATCCAGAAGATACATTTAGATTGGCATTCCATACAGGCACTGAAGGTGGAGGCCAAAAAGGATGACGACGTCACACCTGGATAACTGTCAAAAATGCTAACTGACGCAAAATAAGTGTTCCAGGAGGGACTAGGAACACTAAAAGGAATAACAGCAACAATTAAAATAGAGGATAATGCAAGCCCAAAGTTTCTGAAGGCCAGACCAGTGCCTTATGCGATCAGACCAGCGGTTGAAGCAGAGCTGGAAGGGTTGGAACATTCAGGAATGCTGTCCAAATGGACTGGAGCGAGTGGGCTACACCCATCGTTCCTGTAATGAAGAGGTCATTGAGTAATACGCCTGGGGAACCAAAGAAGGTCCGCATCTGTGGGGATTTTAAGGTGACAGTGAACCCAGTCCTTCACACGGTGCAATATCCACTTCCACGAATTGAGGATATTTTTGCCTCGCTATCTGGTGGTAAACGCTTCACCAAAATTGATCTAGCCCAGGCGTACTTGCAAATGGAGGTAGAAGAAGCTTCGAAACATTACCTTACGATCAACACCCATAAAGGTCTCTATCAATACAACCGGCTGGTGTTTAGAGTAGCCTCAGCTCCGGCTATCTGGCAAAGGGCAATGGATCAGGTCCTGCAAGGGATTCCAGGGACCCAGTGTTATTTGGATGACATCTTGGTTACGGGTGAAAATGACGGTGATCACCTCGCTAACTTGGAGAAGGTGCTCGCCAGATTAAAGGAATATGGGCTACGAGCTAATCGCCACAAGTGCGAGTTTTTCCAGAAACAGATCTCGTATTGCGGCCACGTCATCGATGAAGAGGGGTTACATAAGTCCCCTGACAAGATAGAGGAAGTAGTCAAGGCTCCAGCACTGGAAAATGTGTCACAACTGAGGTCGTTCCTCGGGCTGGTAAACTATTACCACAAGTTCTTACCAAATTTGTCTACGGTATTACACCCGCTGAACACCCTACTGCAAACAGGGGTACCATGGAAGTGGGATGACGAACGTAGACAAGCTTTCCAGAAGTGTAAAGAATTGATCACATCAAAAGAGGTGTTGGCCCATTTCAACCCAGCACTACCAATTCGTTTGGCATGTGATGCATCACCCTACGGCATTGGAGTGGTGCTGTCGCACAAATTCCCGGACGGTTTGGAGAGGCCAGTAGCCTTTGCGCCTCGGTCACTAACCTCAGCCGAGCGCAACTACGCCCAGATTGACAGGGAGGCCCTCAGCCTAGTATGGGGAGTAAATAAATTCAACCACTATCTGCATGGACAGAAGTTCACCTTGCTGACTGACCACCAACTACTTGTCTCCATCTTTAATCCCAAGAAGGGCGTGCCAGTAATGACTGCACAGCGGTTACAAAGATGGTCCCTGTTTCTAGGGGCGAATCAATATGAAATAGAATATAAAGGCACGAGACAGCATGGGAACGCTGATGGGCTATTGCGCCTGCCACTGCCTGCTGTGGAGGAAGCACCAGCAGTGGACCCTATCGAGATATTTTATTTGTCAATAATTGAACGATTGCCACTAACAAACGCGGATATAGAGAAGGAGACCCGCAATGATCCGACGCTGTCACGGGTATATGAATTGACGGTGAGGGGATGGCCAACACATGGCCACTCACTGTTGCCAGCATTCTCATCCAGAAGAGAACAGCTGTCAGTATGCCAGGGGACAGTGATGTGTGGATCCAGAGTGGTGATTCCACCCAAGTTAAGGGAGAGAGTGCTAAATGAGCTACATGAAGGTCATCTGGGGGGAGTGAAAATGAAAAGCCTAGCTAGGCCTTATGTGTGGTGGCCGGGAATCGATCAACAAATCGAAGACCTAACTAAGAGCTGCTTAGGATGCCAGAAGGTCCAAAATGCACCACCACATGCCCCTCTACACCCATGGGAGTGGCCCTCCTCTCCATGGCAACAGGTGCACATTGATTTCGCTGGTCCATTCATGGACTCAATGTTCTTAATAGCAGTGGATGCTCATTCAAAGTGGCCTGAGGTGATAAAGATGTCTTCAACCACTACAGAGAAAACAATTGCAGTCCTACGGACCATATTTGCCAGAAACGGGTTGCCAGAGCAGATCTGCTCTGATAATGGACCACAGTTTGTGTCCGATGAGTTCCAAAAATTCATGAAAAGGAATGGGGTAAGGCATTACACATCCGCCCCGTATCATCCAGCCACCAATGGATTGGCTGAGAGGTTCGCACAAACCTTTAAGAAGGCGATAAAGGCCATGTGCGACGAGGAAATTCCACTACAACATAAGATGGACAGTTTCTTATTAGCCGACCGAAACGCGACACATGTAGTTACCAACCAGACCCCGGCCATGATGTACTTTAACCGAAGGTTGAGATCTCGTCTGGACTTGCTCAGACCAAATGTGCGAAGAAATGTTGAGGACAAACAATTCCAGCACATCAACGAGAAGCCGACAAGGAGCTTCAATGTAGGGCAACCAGTCTTGGCCCGGGACTATCGATCAGAGAAGTGGCAACCCGGAACAATACGTACAAGGCAGGGGCCATTAATGTACACAGTGGATGTCGGGGAGAACATTGTGAGATGCCACGTCGATCAGATCTTAGCATCACAGGAATGCGTCAACCCCATGTCTCGAGTACCTGGGAATGAAACCGACATACCGGTAGCATCTACTTCAGACCCAGTAGCAGTGGAACCCGATGAACTACCCGATGAAATGGGGTCAGAATCGCCTCTGCACCAAGAACAAGAACCTTCGGAAAGGCGCTATCCCGAAAGGGTCAGGAAGCCGCCCCAAAGACTGAATCTATAAATGGACTTTTGTTATTGAATGTACATGTAAAAATGTAATTGTTATTTGAATATTAAGGGGGTATTATTAATCTAAAAAGGGAGGAATTGTAGTGTATGTGCTTTAAGTCAGAACTACTTTTTACAGCTCCTGTATACTGTAGTACCGGCAGTAACCACACCGGTATATAAGCTGTGCGCATGCCTCTGTACTCCAGTCTAGAGATTGCCCTCCTCCAGTAAAGACCTGTTATTTGTTTATGTACAGCATCCGTGTAATTATTTATCCACTGAACCACGGATCTAACACATGTGAACTCTCCAATTTGGCCGGTTAGGAAACTGGACAATTCATGGAGAGCCACTGTGGACTATCAGGTTCTTAACAAGAACAGCCCAGCCTGTGCCCCCACTGACGTAGCCGTAGCCGACCTGATCGGGAGTATCCCAGCATCCGCGGAAACATTCACGGTGCTGGACATTTCAAATGGACTCTGGTCTATCCCTCTCAAAAGGGAGGACCAGTATAAGTTCGCATTGACTTTCAAGGGTTAGCAGTACACGGGAACGAACAGGCTGGGTCTTTCTCCAACCCGCTAGCCATCGATCTGGGTACACTCCATACGGAGTGGAAATGTGTCCTGATGCGGTGGGAGCGGGAGGGGATAGGCATTTTGGGGGCAGACTTCATACTGGTCACTTCTACCCCGGCGGACCTGCTTTCCCCAAGGGTTTCACAAAAGTCCTTCTATTTTCCACCAATGTATGGCCAACTGTTTAAAAGGTTTTAGCAGACCACAGCAGTATGTGGACGGCCTGCTTTTGTTCTCCAACGAGGGGGAGGAGCATGGCCCCCTGCTGGCTGAACTGCTGAGTCTGTTAAAGGAATCTGGGTTCAAGGTTAATCCCAAGAAAGCACAGATCGGCCAGCAGGAAGTAAAATTCCTTGGGCTGACCGTACGTGCTGGGGAGAGGGCCATCGATGAGGCGAGGAGGAAGGTGGTACAGGAGCTACCTGCCCCGACCACGGTAACGGAGGTAAGATCCTTCCTGGGACTCACAGGGTACTGCAGGGATTTCATAGAGGACTATGTCGCTACGGCAGCTCCTCTACTCCGGCTCCTCCACAAGGGAGTGGACTGGGAGTGGGATGAGGACTGTATGGCAGCTTTTAATCGTCTGAAGAGAGATCTGCAGACCACACCGGCTTTTGGAGCGATTGATGGGGGAAAGTAGCTATTTTTGGAGGTAGCTGCCACAGGGGACAGTTTGAGCGCAGTGCTGCTCCAGGAGAGGCATGACAAGCTGAGGCCTGTGGCATACTCATCAAGAATCCTCACAGATGTAGAGAGGGGGTATTCCAGTTGTGAGAGGCACCTGCTTGCCACACATTGGGCCATGAGGAGATCACAAATCTTCACGGGGGCGTCCCTGGTAAAGCTCTTAACCCATCATATGCCCACTCAGATGGTTCTGGATGGGAGGATAAAGGACGGCACGGTGAGCAGTGCACGCATTGTTCACTGGACTTTATTGCTCTCTCAGATGAATTTGAGTGTGAAAGGCCTCTGTGAGCCCAAGCTCACTGCAAATTTTTGTGCATTGAGTGCTGCTGGAGTTTTGGTAAGTGGGAGATGTAGTGTCCGTGTGTTGATAAAGACACTGAAGACAGGAGTTGGTTCATAGGTGTTTACTAAGCAAAGTCTGGGGGGGGTTCTAACGGATATACACAATATACAGGCTTATATAGCCCGAGTGGCCATTACCGGCATTACAGCACACCTGGGGCTCTTAAAGGCACATACACTACAATTCCTCCCCTTTTAGCTAACTAGTACATCATATTTTAAGTAATTATTAATTACATGTCATAATAAAATAATATACACATTGCTGTAGTTAATTAATTATAAGTCAGTCTCTCAGGAGGCTTCCTGACTCGGTCCGGATAACGCCTCGGGGGTGTAGTAGTTTCTGGTGGTGTAGTAGGTTCTTTTGGCAAGGCTGATTCGGCTTGAATGCCAGTGTCGGGTTCATCGGGTACCAGTATCACCGGATCGGAGGTAGATTTGGGTATCTCTACTTCATCGTTAGACGTATAGAGTTGTGGTGTAGGTTGTCCTTTTTCGGATGACTTTATGACTTGGTCAGCATGGCGCCTTATTATGCTTTCTCCGATGTCCACGGTATACATCAATGGTCCTAGTCATGTGCAGATAGTTCCAGGCTGCCATTTCTCGGTACGGTAGTCCCGGGCCAAAACTTATTGACCTATCTGGAAGGTTCTAGTTGGCCTTTCATTCATGCCTTGAAACTGCCGGTTCGCCACGTCCCTTCTGATGTTGGGCTTGACCAAATCCAGCCGGCATCTTAGGTTTCTATTGAAGAACATCATGGCGGGAGTTTGGTTGGTAACCATATGTGTTGCATTCCTGTATGCGAATAAGAAGTTATCCACCTTGTGCTGAAGTTTTATGTCTTCATTACCCATGGCCTTTATGGCCTTCTTGAAGGTCTGGACAAACCTTTCAGCCAATCCATTGGTGGCGGGATGGTATGGGGCGGACGTGTAGTGCTTAACCCCATTGTTATTTAAGAACTTTCTGAATTCTTCGGACACAAATTGCGTTCCATTATCAGAACATATCTGTTCCGGCAGCCCATTCCTGGCAAATATGGTCCTTAATACTGTGATGGTTTTTTCCGTGGTGGTGGAGGACATCTTTATTACCTCCGGCCACTTGGAGTGTGCATCAACTGCGATTAAGAACATTGAGTCCATAAATGGACCAGCAAAGTCGATGTGTACCCTTTGCCATGGAGATGAGGGCCACTCCCATGGATGTAGAGGGGCTTGTGGTGGAGCGCTTTGGACCTTCTGGCATCCTAGGCAGCTCTTGGTCATTTCTTTGATGTCTCCATCAATACCTGGCCACCATACAAATGCCCTAGCTAGGTTCTTCATTTTCACTCCACCCAGATGCCCCTCGTGAAGCTCCTTTAGCACTTTATCCTGGAGTTTGGGTGGAATCACCACTCTGGATCCACACATCAAGGTTCCTCGGCACAATGACAGCTGTTCTCTTCTTTGCGAGAATGCTGGCAACAGTGGTTCGCCATGTGCTGGCCATCCCTTCATTGTTAAATCGTAGACGCGTGAGAGAGTCGGGTCATTCCTCGTCTCCCTTTCAATGGCAGAATTTGTTACTGGTAGACATTCGACTATGGTAGAGTGGAACATCTCTACTGGGTCTACTGTAGGTGCCTCTTCTACCGTTGGCAACGGTAGGCGCGATAAACCATCAGTATTCCCATGCTGTTTTGATCCTTTGTATTCTATGTTGTATTGGTGTGCCCCTAGAAAAAGGGACCACCTCTGTAGCCTTTGCGCTGTCATAATGGGAACACCCTTTTTAGGGTTGAATATGGAGATGAGGGGTTGATGGTCAATCAACAAGGTAAATTTTTGTCCGTGTAGGTAATGGTTGAATTTCTTCACTCCCCATACCAGGCTGAGTGCTTCCCTGTCGATTTGGGCATAGTTACGCTCAGCTGAGTTTAATGAGCGTGACGCAAAAGCTATCGGCCGTTCTGAGCCATCAGGGAATTTATGGGATAATACTGTTCCTATGCTGTAAGGGGATGCATCGCACACCAGTCTGATTGGCAGTGATGGGTTGTAATGAGCCAAAACTTCTTCGGATGTGATTAAGTCTTTGCATTTATGGAAGGCACATTTACAGTCTTCGCTCCATTTCCAAATCATTCCTGTTTGTAGAAGTTCATTAAGAGGGTGTAGAAGAGTTGATAAGTTCAGTAAAAATTTATGATAGTAATTTATTAATCCCAGGAACGACCTTTATTGTGAAACATTTTCAGGTGCTGGGGCTTTTATGACCGCTTCAATTTTTTCAGGTGACTTATGCAACCCTTCCTTATTAATTGTGTGGCCACAATATGATATCTGATTTTGGAAAAATTCGCACTTGGGGCGATTTGCTCGTAGGCCCCGTTCTCTCAGCCTAGTGAGCACCTGCTCCAAATTGGCAAGGTGCTCATTGTCGTTTTCTCCTGTTACAAGGATGTCGTCTAGGTAGCATTGAGTCCCCGGAATCCCTTGCAGGACTTGCTCCATAGCTCTTTGCCAGATAGCTGGAGCTGATGCTACTCCAAAAACCAGTCGATTGTACTGGTACAGGCCTTTGTGTGTGTTTATCGTGAGATACTTTTTAGAGGCCTCCTCAACCTCCATCTGTAGATATGCCTGTGCCAAGTCAATTTTGCTGAAACGTTTCCCTCCGGATAGTGAGGCGAAAATATCTTCTATCCTCGGAAGAGGATACTGTACTGTATGAAGGACCGGGTTTACAGTCACCTTGAAGTCTCCACAGATGCGAATTATTCTCTGTTCTTCAGATTTATCATTATTCAATGCTTTTTTCATGACTGGAACGATGGGTGTTGCCTACTCGCTCCAATCTATTTTGGATAATACGCCTGCCTTTTCCAAATTCTCTAGCTCTGCCTCGACTGCTGGACGAATTGCGTATGGCACCGGTCTTGCCTTAAAAAATTTGGGAATTGCTGCATCTTCCACTTTTATTGAGGCGGTGATGCCTTTCAAGGTTCCTAGTTTCTCTTGAAACACTTCTTTGGTGTTGGCCAAGATGTCTTTTAATCGTTCAGGTATGATGTCATCATTGTTTTTTTTCTTACTGGTCACCGTCAGTGCCTGAATGGAGTGCCAGTCTAAACGTATCTTTCTGATCCATTCACGTCCCAACAACGGTGGACCACCATCTTGTAGAATGTATAAATACAACTTTTGTATTTCTTTGCCGTTGTATACAACAGGCACCCTTATTTTTCCTTTGGGGTATACTTTCTGCCCCATATATGTTTTCAAGATAATGGATGTGGCTTTCAGAGGTATATGCAAAAATAGCCTCTCGTAATCCCATCGATTTATTACGGTTAGAGCTGATCCTGTATCTAGCTCCATTTTAACTGGGGACCCTGCTATCGTGAGGGTAACCCAAATGGTTTGGTAATCATCTTTGGCAAGTACATTATGTAATTTGAGACAGCTTAGTCTCTTGTTTTCGGAGTCGCTATCGCTCTTCTGGTCTTCGGAGCTACTGTCCGTCATCATTTGTACCTTCCTGCACTTTCCTTTATTGATTTTTTTTTTCTGTCTGTGGATTTATTTTGTCCAGATTGGCATACCCATGCAATGTGTCCAATCTTTCCGCATTGCCTGCATGCTTTGTCCTTGAACCAGCAGTCCCTCTGGTTATGGGTGGATCTGCCGCAGCGATAACATCTTTCAAAACCCTGTGTCATTTCATGGGTGCCGAAGTCCTGTGTCTTTTGTTGTATCTCTGCAGCTCCTCTTGCTGCTGCTTCGTATGATACAGCCATACTGAAAGCTTTGTCCAATGTTAAATCTTTTTCAGAAAGCAGCCTTTTTTGCGTTCCTTCACTTAAGAGACCACAAACGAATTTGTCTCGAAGATAATCTGCTAGTCCTGCCCCGAATTGACAGTACTTTGATAGCTTTCTTAATTCAGTTAGGTAATCAGCGTTACTTTCATTCTTGTGTTGATTTGTCTTGAAGAATTTGAATCATTCCGCTATCAGCAGCTGTGTTGGGTTTAAGTGCTCCTGCAGGGTATCAACAATTTCTTTAAAATTCTTGTCCTTTGGGTGCGCCCATTAGGTTCAGCAGTACTGAAGCTTTTTTTTCATCTTCTATTCCATTTGCAGTGCAATATACCTCTACTCTTTCCACGTATGTGGTCCAATCCTCTATTTCGCTATCAAAAGTATCAATATTGCCAGATTTAGGCATTGCAGAAAAGTTATGGCGCTTCCCCCGCTTTTCTTTCTTTTCTGCAGCAAAGATATGGCACTTCCCACGCTTTCCCGCCACTGCTGCAGATGACAACGCTGTTTCCCGCGGTTTCCGTTCTTTTTTTTTAATTTTTAAAATTTATTTACAGTTGGAGACTCGTTCCCGCCGGACTTTCTAATCAGGTCTGAACGCTGACCTGCTTGCTGCACTGGCCATCTCCCGAGTGCTCCCTCCCAGTCCGTTATTGCTTGCCTCTGATTTTGCTGCCTGTCTCAGCTGTAGAGCCAGCCGCTGGAGCCCCAGCCTGATGCCCAGGAAGGATTAGCGCAGTACCTGCCACCAGCTTGGCCAGCTGGTGAAACCACAGCTTCTCTCACTTTCTTGAGTCTTCTGGACGCCCGAGGAATCGATGTCCTTGAGGTGCTGCCGCATTGCAGTTAAGTCCATTTCCACTTCGTCGCCACTGTAGTGTCCGTTTGTTGATAAAGACACTGAAGACAGGAGTTGGTTCTTAGGTGTTTACTAAGCAAAGTCTGGGGGGGGGTTCTAATGGATATACACAATATACAGGCTTATATAGCCCGAGTGGCCATTACCGGCATTACAGCACACCTGGGGCTCTTAAAGGCACATGCACTACAGGAGAAATATCATTTAAGTGTATTTTGTGAATTTTAGTGTGTTAAGAAGTCAATTATTTGAAGTAATTTTAATTTTTTAAGGGTATATTAAACTATTGGGCAGTTTAAACCGGAAGTAGAATCCGGGTATAAAAGGGGAGGGGCTAGTGCTGTGCACGGAGTGCTTTGTGCATTGAGTGCTGCTGGAATTTTGGTAAGTGGGAGAGTTCGGTCAAGTGGGAGGTGAGGGTGTGTTTTTTGCTCTGTTTTCCCCCCACTCCCAGGCTTAGACAGCACTGCAGAAGCGGAGCAGCAAGACGAGTCAACCAAACAGGCCCCACAGACAGTATTCAAGGAGGAGGTTGGTGATCAGCTGGTTGGTTGGTTGTCTTCCTTCTCTTTTCTTTTATACCTTTAAGTTGGTAAGTCCTATTGAATAGTGGTGTGATATTATCATCTATATCCGGGCAGGGTCTTCATAATTAATAATAAGAAATTTAATTAATTATATAGAATGGAGCAGGTGATGTGTTACTGTTGCGAGATGTGGGAGCCGGTGGACCCCATTGAGGCTCACAGTGATTACATCTGCGACAAGTGTTTGCTGCTAGAGGAACTCAAGTTCCATGTTATGGAGCTTGAGACCGAGCTTCAGACACTGCGACACATCAGGGAGGGGGAGAAGTTCCTGAACTCTATGTTTCAGGAGATGGTCACACCTATGAAGTTAATTACTGCAGATTTAGTCCGTGGTCAGGGACAGGATGGGGTGACTACGAGTGAGGAAGGTACAGGGATCCAGGATGTAGTGTTGAAGGAGACGCAGCCCTTGCTCTTGTTCAGCAGGATCGAGGTTCTTACTCCCTGTGAGGGCGGGAGTGGGGACTGCAGGGAGGATGAGCAACCTGGCCACAGCACCATGGTACAGGGGGCCATTCAAGTGGAGGGAGTAAAAAGAAATGTTGTAGTGGTAGGGGATAGTATCATTAGGGGGATAGATAGGGTTCTCTGCAGTCAAGAGCGGGAGTCCCGAAGGCTGTGTTGCCTGCCCGGTGCCAGGGTTAAGGACATCTCTTCTGGGCTGGAAAGAAACTTGGAGTGGGAGGGGGAGGATCCAGTTGTCGTGGTCCATGTTGGTACAAACGACGTAGATAGGACAAGGAAGACGGTTCTGTTAAAGGAGTATGAGCAGCTAGGGGTCAAATTAAAAAACAAAACCTCAAGGGTAATAATCTCTGGGTTATTACCTGAGCCACGAGCGAATTTGGCTAGGATAAATAAAATTAAAGAGTTAAATGCGTGGCTCAAAGACTGGTGTGGGAGAAATGGGTTTTGCTTCTTGGGACACTGGCACCAGTACTGGGACAGGAGGGAGCTGTTCTGTTGGGACGGACTCCACTTGGCCAGTGCTGGGACTAGAGTCCTGGTGAATCATATAACTAGGGCTGTAGAGAGGGCTTTAAATTAATTAGTGGGGGGGGGAGGTTTCTAGAGAGCAAATAATAGAAATGACAACAGAGAAGGTCATAGACTTAGGTAGCAGTGGGGGAATTAAAAAACAGAACGTGTCAGGAAGGGACAGAAGGTATGGAGTAAAACGTCAAGTACTAAAAAGGGAAAAAACAGGAACTAAGTGTTACAAAACATATTTGAAAGTTCTTTATCTGAATGCACGTAGCATTCGTAACAAAATGAATGAGTTAACGGCACAAATAACGACATATGGGTATGATCTTGTGGCCATTACAGAAACATGGCTGCAGGGTGACCATGGCTGGGAGTTAAACATACCAGGTTATTTAACAATCAGGAAGGACAGGCAGGAAGGGAGAGGAGGTGGGGTGGCTATGTTAATAAAGGAAGGGATCACTATAATACAGAGAAATGATATTGGGTCAAAGGAGCAGGATAGTGAAACAGTTTGGGTGGAGATAAGGAATAATAAGGGGAAAAAAACACTAGTGGGTGTAGTCTATAGGCCTCCGAACAGTTGCAACTCTGTTGGACGGAGTATTAATCAGGAAATAGTTGAGGCTTGTAATAAGGGAACAGCTATAATTATGGGGGATTTTAATTATCATATTAACTGGACAAATCAAATTGGGCAGAGCAGCCTTGAGGATGAGTTCATTGAGTGTATTAGGGATGGGTTTCTTGAGCAGTATGTAAGTGAACCGACCAGGGGGCAAGCAACCTTAGATTTGGTCCTGTGTAATGAGACAGGATTAATTAAAAATGTCCTAGTAAAGGATCCCCTTGGAATGAGTGACCATAACATGGTTGAATTCCATATTCAATTAGAGGGTGAGAAGGTTGGATCTCAAACAAGCGTGCTGAGCTTGAATAAAGGAGACTATGAAGGTATGAGAGCGGAATTGATTAGAGTGGACTGGGAAAATAGATTAAAGGGTAAGACGGTACATGATCAGTGGTGTACATTTAAGGAGTTATTTTACAACTTCCAAAAAATATATATTCCACTGAGGAAAAAAGGGTGTAAAAGAAAAGATAGCCATCCGTGGCTAAGTAAAGTAATTAAGGATAGTATCCGACTAAAAACAAGGGCATATAAGGTAGCCAAACCTAGTGGGAGGATGGAAGATTGGGAAGTCTTTAAAAGACAGCAAAAAATAACTAAAAGATTGATTAAGAAAGGGAAGATAGATTATGAAAGTAAATTAGCAAAAAATATAAAAACAGACAGCAAAAATTTCTATAGTTATATAAAAAGAAAAAGGGTGGCTAAAGTAAATGTTGGTGCCTTAGAGGATGAGACCGGGAAATTAATGGTGGGAAACATGGAGATGGCAAAAACACTGAACAATTATTTTGTATCAGTCTTTACAGTAGAGGACACTAAGAATATCCCAACACTGGACAAACAGGGGGCTCTAGGGGGGGAGGAACTAAATACGATTAAAATCACTAAGGAAGTGGTACTTGGTAAAATAATGGGACTCAAGGCGGATAAATCCCCTGGACCTGATGGCTGTAATGATATCAGCAAATAGAGATGGTATTTGCCTGTTCGATTATGATGCCTTAACAGCATGTTTGCAGGTATTGATTGCTTGTGCCTGACCAGCAGAGGGCATGTGACCGAGACAAGCAAGGCAGTTCAGTTTGGTTTCAGTTTCATTCTAGATGCATCACAAGCATCGTGTCTCCTGTAAAGCTGTATAAAGAGTTGAACAAGCTTTAGATTAAAAGTCATTCTCTTTCATAAATGTCTCGTCATTGAATCCACAAAGAAATCAATACATGGTGTCAGAAGTGATTGAAAGAGATGAAGAGGAAAAATCTGAAGTTAAATCAGCTCTCCACATATTAGCAAGCCAAAAGAGAACATCGTTACTTACCATTAGAGAATAGCTAATGAAGTGAAAAATGGAAGGTTTACTCCCACCGGCGACGCTTCAGTTGACAGGTAATGTGGCTGAAAATTGGAGGAGATTCAAACAACGTGTGGGGTTGTATTTAGCGGCAATCGGAGCTGACGAGCAAAGTGATAACAAGAAATCGTCAGTGTTCTTACATGTCGTGGGTGATGAAGCGCTGGAGGTGTATAATAAGTTCACATTCGCTGCTAATGGAGACAAAATGAAGCTAGATAAAATAATGGAACAGTTTGAGGCCTACTGCATACCTAAACATAATGTGACATTTGAGAGGCACAGATTTTTCACGTGTACGGAAAACGGGTGAGACTATTGATCAGTATGTGACTGAACTGAGAAACAGAAGCAAATCGTGTGAATTTGGGGGACTGACAGACTCGCTGATAAAAGACAGACTGGTGTGTGGTATTCCAGATAATGATCTAAGGGAAAGACTGCTAAGAGAGCAAGATCTAGACCTGGGAAAAGCCATAGCACTGTGTAGGGCTACAGAGACTGTGAAGTTGCAGGCAAAGGAGCTGTTCAGTGACAATAGCTGCAACGTGGATGCAGTGAGAATGAACGGACACAAACCGGTTAACAAAAAGAGCGCCAATGTGAAAAAAGAGGCGTGGCCAGTGAACAAAAATGAAAGGGACAATCGAAAGTCATGTAGTCAATGCGGTACAGAGCATCCACCAAGAAAGTGTCCAGCATATGGTAAAACATGCAATAGTTGCAACAAAAACAACCATTATGCCCGTTGCTGTAAGAACCAAATGCAACAAAGCAAGATCCATGCAGTAGATGAAAGTGACATAGAGGAGTTCAATGTAGATGTTGTGTCTGAAAACAAAAAAGAAGAAAGAGACTGGATGTTGACACTAAAAGTGAATGACATATACATTCCATTTAAATTGGATACTGGAGCACAAGTTAATGTGATATCAGAGACTGATTTTAAGAAAATTAGACCCAGACCAAAGATACATGGAATAAAAGTGAAAGTGACAGGATACTCAGTTACTGATATACCAGTGAAAGGAAGATGCATTGTCAAAGTAACACACAAGGACAGAGAGCACACGCTAGCATTAATCGTGGTGCCAAAGGATGTGCAAGCCATAATAGGTTTAAAAGCCTGTGAGAGACTGAACCTGGTAAAGAGAGTCCTCGTTGTGGAAAGCGAAGGAGAGACAGTCTATGATGAACTCATGAAAGAGTACAACGACCTATTTAAGGGTCTAGGCTGCATTCCAGGAGAACACACGATCAGAGTAGATAAAAGTATGACACCGGTCATACATCCATGCAGAAAAGTCCCGTTTGCTCTTCAAAAGCAACTGAAGGCAGAGTTGGACAGGATGGAAAGCCTGAACGTGATTCGGAAGATAGATGAGCCAACTGAGTGGGTGAGTTCCCTCGTCGTAGTGGACAAAAAGAATGGAAAGCTCAGAATTTGCCTGGATCCAAGAGATCTAAACAGAGCAATAAAGAGAGAGCACTTCAAGCTCCCTACATGTGAGGAAATCATGGCACAGTTTGCAAATGCAAAGTATTTCAGCAAGTTAGATGCATCATCAGGATTTTGGCAGATTAAATTGAACGAAGCAAGTTCAAGACTGTGCACGTTCAACAGTCCATTTGGCAGATACAGATTCCTAAGGTTATCATTTGGCATTGCCTCAGCTCCTGAAGTGTATCACAAAACTATCCATATGATCTATGAGCACCTGGAGGGAGTTGATACATCAATGGATGACATCATAGTATGGGGAACCACGAGAACTGAGCATGACGAGAGACTGAAAAAAGTGCTGGAAGCAACAAGGAAAACAAACCTGAAGCTGAATAGAGAGAAATGCCAGCTCGGGGTGACAGAACTGACATTCGTGGGAGATATCCTTAGCAGTGAGGGCATCAGACCAGATCCCAGAAAGGTGTCCACCATTAAGAATATGCCAAAGCCACAATGCAAAAAGGACGTGCAGAGGTTTAATGGAATGATCAACTACATGGGGAAATTCATATCCAACCTCTCAGAAAAGATGGCGCCACTGAGAAGACTAACTTAAAAGAACATAGAATGGGAATGGAATCATGAGCATGAGAAGTCATGGAGCGATCTAAAGAAACTGCTCACAGAGGAACCAGTTCTGAGGTTTTATGACCCAGCGAGACCCATCAAGATATCATCAGATGCATCAGAGAGTGGGCTCGGTGCCGTTCTTCTGCAAAAATATGACTACTGGCAACCTATTGCATATGCATCGCGCTCAATGACAGACGCGGAGACGCGATATGCTCAAATAGAAAAGGAGCTGCTCAGCATCACATACGCCTGTGAAAGATTTCACCAGTTTGTGGCAGGACAAGCAATCAGTGTAGAGACTGACCATAAGCCCTTTATTGCATTGTTCCAAAAGCCACTAAATAGCTGTCCGCTTAGAATACAAAGAATGATGATAGGCTGCAACGCTATACACTGAATGATGCGTACACACCGGGTAAGCTGATGTATACAGCAGACACATTGTCCAGAGCTGTTGACCCAGGAGAGCCCGCAAACACAGTGAAAAGACTGATGTACAAGGCAAAAGGCAGTGGAACTGACTTCTACCAGAGCATGCTTGTATACCGCACAACGCCGCTCGAGTGTGGTATGTCACCAGCCCAACTCCTGATGGGACGTCGGCTAAGGTCAAACCTACCCATCCCGGAGAACCTCCTGAAAACAAAAGAGGGGGAGAAAGTGAGGAAGTTCAAAGAACAACAGAAAGAAAAGCAAAAGTACTACTATGACAGAGGAACACAAAACCTACCTGAACTCCACACTGGTGACCAAGTAAGGTTCAAAGACAAAACAAACACATGGACTCAGAAGGGAACTGTCCTGAGTGAAGTTCAACCAAGATCATACACCATTCAGACAGATGAGGGTGCTGTTCTGAGAAGAAATCGTCGAGATCTTCTCATGGGACCAGCCACAGCAGGTCAAGAGACTGATACTGTTGAACAACCTGATCACACAGCTGAGAACCAATCATGTGAGGCAACAACTCAGATTCAAGGACAATCAATCAGAAAATCCTCAAGACACGTGAAGCCTCCTGAGAGACTCATTGAGCAAATTTAAGGACTATTGTTATAGAAGAAAGTAATGTTATCTTATTCATTCTTCAAGTTCTAGTGTATTGACATATTTCATGTGAACCCACAAAGCAAGGTTAAAAAACCTTGATCATGATAATGATAATGTAAGTTCATTAAGTGTTACAGTTAAAATGCAGATTAATACAAAGAAAACATGTTGTTAGTTAAAAGTAAAATACTTTTGTTTTAAGAAAAGGAGATTTAATGATATCAGCAAATAGAGATGGTATTTGCCTGTTCGATTATGATGCCTTAACAGCATGTTTGCAGGTATTGATTGCTTGTGCCTGACCAGCAGAGGGCATGTGACCGAGACAAGCAAGGCAGTTCAGTTTGGTTTCAGTTTCATTCTAGATGCATCACAAGCATCGTGTCTCCTGTAAAGCTGTATAAAGAGTTGAACAAGCTTTAGATTAAAAGTCATTCTCTTTCATAAATGTCTCATCATTGAACCCACAAAGAAATCAATACAATGGCTTGCATCCGAGGGCCTTGAGGGAAGTGGTGGTAGGGATTGTGGACGCATTGGTAATAATTTTCCAAAACTCACTGGACTCAGCAAAGGTCCCGGCAGATTGGAAAACTGCTAATGTAACACCCTTATTTAAAAAGGGTAGTAGGCAGAAGGCTGGAAACTATAGACCTGTTAGCCTAACATCTGTGGTTGGTAAAAATGTTAGAGTCCATTATTAAGGAGACAGTAATGGGACATTTGGATAAACATAATTTAATAGGACAAACTCAGCATGGTTTCAGGAAGGGGAAGTCATGTTTGACAAATTTGCTTGAGTTTTTTGAGGAAATAACATACAGGGTGGATAAAGGGGAACCAGTGGACGTAGTGTATTTAGACTTCCAAAAGGCATTTGACAAGGTGCCACACAAAAGATTATTGCTCAAGATAAAAAATCATGGGATTGGGGTTAATATTCTGGCGTGGGTGGAGGATTGGCTCTCTAACAGAAAGCAGAGAGTTGGGATAAATGGTTCGTTCTCAGATTGGCAACCAGTAACTAGTGGTGTTCCGCAGGGGTCAGTGCTGGGTCCCCAACTCTTTACAATCTATATTAACGATTTGGAGGAGGGGACCGAGTGTAACATATCAAAGTTTGCAGATGATACAAAGATGGGACGGAAAGTAGTGAGTGAGGAGGACATTAAAACCTGCAAAGGGACATAGACAGGCTAAGTAAGTGGGCAGAGATTTGGCAGATGGAATACAATACTGGAAAGTGTGAGGTTATGCACTTTGGCAGGAAAAATCATAGAGCAAGTTATTATCTTAATGGCAAGAAACTGGAAAGTACTGTAGTACAAAGGGATCTGGGGGTCCTGGTGCACGAAACTCAAAAAGTTAGTATGCAGGTGCAGCAAGTGATCAAGAAGGCCAATGGAATGTTGGCTTTTATTGCTAGGGGGATGGAATATAAAAACAGGGAGGTATTGCTGCAGTTGTACAAGGTATTGGTGAGACCGCACCTGGAATACTGCATACAGTTTTGGTGTCCATACTTAAGAAAAGACATACTTGCTCTCGAGTCAGTACAAAGAAGGTTCACTCGGTTAATCCCGGGGATGAGGGGGTGGTCATATGAGGAGAGGTTGAGTAGATTGGGACTCTACTCATTGGAGTTCAGAAGAATGAGAGGCGATCTTATTGAAACATATAAGATTGTGAAGGGGCTTGATCGGGTGGATGCGGTGAGGATGTTCCCAATGAAGGGGGAAACTAGAACTAGGGGGCATAATCTTAAAATAAGGGGCTGCTCTTTCAAAACTGAGATGAGGAGAAACTTCTTCACTCAGAGGGTGGTGGGTTTGTGGAATTTGCTGCCCCAGAAGGCTGTGGAAGCTACATCATTAAATAAATTTAAAACAGAAATAGACAGTTTCCTAGAAGTAAAGGGAATTAAGGGTTACGGGGAGTGGGCAGGAAATTGGACATGAGTCTAGGTTCGGAATGGTCATGGCCCTGTGGGTAGTGGAGTGGGCCCAGGGGCCGTGTAGCCTGGTTCTGCTCCTACTGTGTTCTAATTCTGTGTTAGATTTCAGGAGATGGTTTTGTTCCTGTTCCTGGCTGGGGTGGAGATCGCCTTTACAGAAGGTAAGTACTGTAGAAAATATAGGGACAGTGATCTCCTGGAAGAATTTTGATCGCCTAGATGGGTCGGAGAGGAATTTCCCAGATTTTTTCTCCCAAATTGGCCATTGGGTCTTCAGCTGGTTTTTCGCCTCTCCCGGGAGATCACATGGGTTTGGGTGGATGCAGAGTGATTTGAGGTTAGGATCAGATCATCCATGATCTTATTGAATGGTGGAGCAGGCTCGAGGGGCCGATTGGCCTGCTCCTGCTCCTATTTCTTATGTTCTTATGTTCTTATAAAAAAAAAATTTGATCTACCCAAGGGTGGCCCACAAATGTTCTGTTGAAGGGGTATGGGGCGTAGACATAGGGTTGCGGGCTGGGATCCATCTCACGGGCCACGAGATCTATGTGGACGGGTCCACTACAGTGGTGGCCGGGGAGCGACTCACTGGATGCGGGATTTTTGACCCAAAGGCAGGCATTGCCAAGGCCATTAAACTCCCGAGCACCATGAGCGCCCAGCATGCTGAACTGTCGGCGGTGGTGTATGTGGTTACCCACCCCGAAGAGTTCCCTACACCCTTCATGATTTGCTCAGACAGCATGTTCACCTGCAATTCCTGTACAGAATATTTAACCATTTGGTCTCGTTGCGGGTTCACATCTGCAGACGGGGAACCCCAAGCAACCAAGCCATTGTTGCGACAGATCTTAACATTGATAGGAATCCAGGGGGATTTTTATATCCACAAAGTCAAGGCCCACTCTAAGACAGAGGGCAATCAGCAGGCCGACGTACTGGCCAAAGAGGGTGCTCGAATGGGCACGTTTTGGGATCCATATAGGTCGAGTCTGGTAGCAGCGATCAGAGACAGAGGTGGGACCCAAGGGAGTGCAGGGGTAGCAATGGCCCCAGACCAAAAGATGGTCCAGGCATGGGATCCCGCCCTAAAGACTGTTCTGGAGACGCTGGCTAAGGGAGATAAGGTAGTTGCAGGTATTGCGGTAAAAGAATGGATGGTTTTCAGAGGGGAACAGTGGGTAGTTCCGCAGCAGCACCAGAGGGAATTCCTTCAGTTGGCCCATGAGGATCCAGGAGCGGGCCACCCCATGTAAGGTTCGCAAGAATTTTGGAAATTTTCTACAGCCCCCGAAGATTATTTTTTTGATTAAATAAAACCTGGGTGGAATATACCTTAAAAACCCAGGGTATCAAAATGGCTGTCAGGCCTCGTGGCAGAAGACAAAGACAGCCTGCCAGAATATCTCCCATCACTGGCTGACAAAAGGATTTGAAAACACCAGCCTGTGTGAATATGTTGAAGTACTTGAAACTGTCAATCAACTGCAGTTTAGGAAGTATCACTCACAGGACAAAGGGTTGTTTGTTTATAGGCCCTCTACAATGTTGACTCAAGGGCTTAAGTACTTAAAGCTGTCAATCAGTTGCGGTTGGGCAGTGACCGCAGGACAATGGATTGTTTACAAACCACTTGAGTGCTGTTGACTGAACACTTAAGGATTCAGTGGGACATTTCAAACTGGTTGCAAACCAGTTAAAATGAATGGGCAACACATTCAAACCCATTACAGTCAATGGGGACAGTTCGGTCCCTTTTGAATAGCCCAGATACATCCAGATTTGGGGGCGAAGACAACAGCTCCCAATGGGGTATAAAGTTAGCCCCTCAGGAAGCCATTCTCTCTCTCTGCCACCTCGCCTCTGTGCCCTGCCTACAAAGGGGAACAGCTCAACAGCCCAGCCAAAGAAGTGGAATACCAGCAGTTACTTTTGAATTACTGGGGTATCTCTACTTCGGGGTGGTGAAGAATCCAAGACAGACCGCAGGGGCATGGAGCAGGTGTTTACTGGTGAGCATAAAGCTTTCTGGCCCTTTACAAGGCAACCTAGATAGGTATTAGGGGTGGGAATTAAAGGGGGATTTTGTTAAATTGTAATTTTAGTAAATTTTCCCTCGATGTGTCCGTTTCTCCTCCCCTATTAAGTAAAAGTGTGCTGTATTAAGCAAAAGTGTGCTGTATTAAGCAAAGGTGTGCTGTATTAAACAAAGGTGTGCTGTATTAAGTAAAAGAGTGCTGTGCTCATCATTATTTTCAATTTATTCTTATTTTCAATAAATACTGGTCTTCTTTGCACCCAACCACGAGTCTCGTTTTGTCTACATCGCTACTGAAATAAGTCCGGCGGTCAGAACCAGAAAAGGGGAGCGATTCGAAACCGCACGGGGCTCTGGAGCAGCTCAGATACATCTGACTGACCAGAGACAATAACCCCAATACACCAAAAACACCCCCTGTATTTTCTACAAAAAGACGACTGCGGCAGGACCGTTGGCAACAGTATGCGATGTAGCAGATGGTGGTCTGGGTCTGGAGAGAGCTGCAGTTATTGGTTTTCTTTTTATCCCACTGATCTGTTTGTGGTTAGGTTCCCGCAAGCTTAGGGAAGTTAGAGCAGAGAGTTGGGATAGGGAAATGGAGATTGAAGAATACCAGGCCAAGATAGAGCGCCTGGTTGACCAGCTTAGCGAGGGCAAAAGCCACACGAGGTATGAATTAGAGTACCTGAAGTGCCTAGTTGCAGAGGCCAAGAGCAATGAGATGAGGGTGCGGGAGGAAAACGCCCTCCTCATACAAGTAGTAAAAGAGCAGGGGGAAAAGGTTAGGGAGGTAAGGACAGAGTATAAGCTGGCCTGCGACCAAGGGTTTGAGGAAGCAGATCATGGCCCCTGTAGGGAAGAGATAGAAAGCTTGAATATGGCTTTAAAGAGGGCAAAGGGAATGATATGTCTTATCAGCCCGAAGACAGGTCAGTCGGACTTTACTGGCAACCCAAATAGAACCGTCCCACAGGCAACACCCAGAACAAGGTTGGTTAGGGAATCAGAGGTCCCACGACCGCCACCTACAGCTCTGAGCTTTCAGGAGCTCTGGCAGCAAAGGGGGGTGGAGGATGAGGTGGTAGAGGAAGCACAGCAGGCCCCACTAGATAGGCCGAGACCAGGACCAGTGTACCCCCTCTGACAACGGAGGTACGGTCCGCCCATTGATGAAGATGACGCAGGGGCCATCCAGAATCAGTTTGTGGTGCCGTATGGCACCCACCAGCTCAGGGACATGGTTAGCCACATCCCCAAGCTCGCTAAAAAGGGAGACCCCTCACTGCACTTCAGGGAGATAGAACAGGCAGCTTGTGTTAATGACTGCGATGACGCAGAGCAAGCAAAAATGCTGCTGTTTTCCCTGGGAGGTGATCTCCTCCAGGCCCTATCTGGCGAGTGCAAAAGGGGGCAGAAGAATTATGAGGATCTGAAGAAGGAGATATTGGAGGCCATGGGACTCAATTATGGTAGTCCGTTTGCCCGGGTAGAAAGAACGGTGCAGCTCCCAGGCGAGTCCCCGCAGGCGTTCGCAGACAGGCTGTGGCCAGTCTACCAGAGCGCATGCCCGGGAATGCCTGGGCGGGCAGCACTGAACCCAGCCCAATTGACTCACTGGCTCCATTGTCTTATGACAAACAGCCTACCCCAGATCCAAGCCCAGGTCGTGGCTTGGTTTGACCCTCGAAACCCCCAGACCACCGAAGAAGCAGCGATCCACCGGCTCACAGTAGCCTTTAGAAACATGAGGTGTATCGAGACGCACCAACCCAAGGGAACAGTCCATGAGGTTAAAGCTGGGAGCCAGAGTAAGAAAGAGTGGCACCAGGAGGGGAACCGGCCCTCCCAGGCAAGGTTAAATTGTTATGGGTGTGGGAAAGATGGTCACTGGAGAAAAAACTGTAAGAATCCCTGGAAGGATAACAAGGGAAAGGACCCCACAGCCCCAGCCCAGAAGGCAGGGCCAGATATCCCTCCCGCTGCGATCGAGTCATTTTTACAGTCCCGACGGTCTCTTCGGACTGGCCAGGGGAGAGTAGCAGCCACCACCGGTGCTTTGACCCCGTCTGCCCCATCCCACTCCCAGCAATGACTAGAGCCAGCGCAGCCTGTCGACCTGTGTCCCTGCAAAAATACTGAGGGGAGCAGGCCCTATGTTAGGATGGGGGTGAAGACGGTGCAGGGGAGTTATTCAGTGGACACTGGAGCTTCCAGCATGGTGGTCCATTCGGAAGACCTGACCAATTCACCCCGGTCTAACAAGGTCCCATTTAGCTTAATGGGATCCACAGGGAACGAGCAGGCTGGGGAAAGGTCAATACCTTTGGCCATGGGTTTAGGATCCCTCCATACCACATGGGAGGGTAAACACAAGACCAATGATGTGGCCATGCAGGGGGACAGGGAAGGAGAGTTCTGGGACCCCTGTAGAGCAGGCCCGATAGCAGCAATCCGAGACAAGGGAGGCACACAGGGGATAGTTTTGGCCCCGGACCAAAAGCTGGTCCAAGACTCTGCCTTTAAGGCCGCCCTGGTAAGGGAAAAGGATTTAGAACAGGGTTACTGGCAGGCTGTCAGTTATAGTAAACAATGCAGGTTGTTTAAGCCGGAGGCAGGGAAACGGGCAGCTGGGATTGAACCTGAGAATAGAAATCCTCAGCCTGCAGCGCGTACACCCACACAGACTGCACATGCAGGCGCAGGCGCATGTGTGAAGGGAGAAGTTCCCCAGCACTTGGCCCGAGCGATTCCCCCTCTCTTGTGGGACTCCGGGGAGGAGCTTGAACCAGGTTTTAGACCTGAAGGGGAAGACTCTCAGCCACCAGCAGCCGGTGGCAAGGGATTGCCTGTCCCCAGCCCAGGTTTGGGATGGGAGGGACCCGAGGGAGAAGGTCCCCAGCTAGCAAGGAGTGTGACCCGAGCTAAGGGTCCGCTCGCCAGGATAGCCCCACCAGCGATACTCCTTAGGAGGTCTCTTCGGCTACCCCAGCCCAAGAAAGTATTGTCACCCACTTTCCAGTGGAATAGGGCGGCCTCCCGAGTCAGGGAGAAGCCAAAAGACAGAAGTCCCCAACCAGCAGCCATAAGTTGCGAGGGACCAGAAGTTGGGACCAGTCCAGCCACGCCACAGGGAGTAGCCTGCAACAGTCCAAACAGGGATTAGGCTGGCCACCCGGAGATGGGCGGCACTTGTATATAGCTTTGTTCAAGTAATATGTATAGAGGATTAAGTTAAAATGTGTTAATTTAAATTTTATATTGCAATTCGGTAGTGTTAATTATTAGAGTATAAGTTTTAAGTATGGTACCGTTCCAGAATGTTGTCTATGTGAGCCAAGGTCGTGGGACCCGATCACATTCCCCCGAGCCAGGGAACCTGGCTAGATGTTTTTTTTAAGTCTTTTTCAGAGTTTCTGGAGGTGCAGAGGACCATCGTGTCTTTGGATGCTCAGGGAAGGGAGCACCCCTAGCCCACGAAGGGAGGGGTCTGCAGGAGGCAGATGCCCACAGCAATTAAACTGTTATTGGAAATCCAGATTAAGATTAAGAGTTTACAAAAAGCATGTTCATTATTTTATATTTTGTATTATGTACAGGTCCCAACTCCAAAGGAAATAATGTACGAATTTAGTTCCTAACTGTGAGATTGTACTACTTGTTTAGAGTCAGTTGAACAAATTGCATATGCCTATGAATTGTTGTGTCCATAGATTGTGAAAGTTTGAAATACATTTATTGCTGAAGAATGGTGCCATTTATTAAAGTGTCAGACAATTGCATTATAAAAAAGGAAGCTCGTTTTCTTCCGTTTGTATTTTTAACAGATATGTTTTGGCTTGGTGGTAATCCCATTAAAGATGTTGTATCGTGTTAAAACTATGTCACAAGTGGTGCAGGGGCATTGGATCCCCTCCATGCTTGAATTATTGTAAATACTCAGTGGTGTAGGAGCATCAGACCCCTCCATGTTTGAATTATTGTAACTAATCATGTTTTTCTATCAATAGATGCCTACCGTGTACTACGATTCTCTCTGGGTAGGGGAGATGGAGGTGTCGGGGGGATCAGAGAAAGATATAGATAAGTATGAGGGAAGGTTGATTGTGGGGGGGTCAGAAATTATTGCTCACCTTTAAACAGGATACTACAAGCAAGTTTTAGTATCCGATGGGGGACTGTAAGTTTTGCAAGAATTTCAGAAAATTTCTACAGCCCCCAAAGATTATTTTTTTGATTAAAGAAAACCTGGGTGGAATATACCTTAAATACCCAGGGTATCAAAATGGCTGTCAGGCCTCGTGGCAGAAGACAAAGACGGCCTGCCAGAATATCTCCCATCGCTGGCTGACAAAAGGATTTGAAAACACCAGCCTGTGTGAATATGTTGAAGTACATGAAACTGTCAATCAACTGCAGTTTAGGAAGTTTCACTCACAGGACAAAGGGTTGTTTGTTTATAGGCCCTCTATAATGTTGACTCAAGGGCTTAAGTACTTAAAGCTGTCAATCAGTTGCGGTTGGGCAGTGACCGCAGGACAATGGATTGTTTACAAACCACTTGAGTGCTGTTGACTGAACACGTAAGGATTCAGTGGGACATTTCAAACTGGTCGCAAACCAGTTAAAATGAATGGGTAACACATTCAAACCCATTACAGTCAATGGGGAAAGTTCGGTCCCTTTTGTATAGCCCAGATACATCCAGATTTGGGGGCGAAGACAACGGCTCCCAATGGGGTATAAAGATAGCCCCTCAGGAAGCCATTCTCTCTCTCTGCCGCCTCACCTCTGTGCCCTGCCTACAAAGGGGAACAGCTCAACAGCCCGCCCAAAGAAGTGGAATACCAGCAGTTACTTTTGAATGACTGGGGTATCTCTACTTCGGGGCGGGGAAGAATCCAAGACAGACCGCAGGGGCATGGAGCAGGCATTTACTGGTGAGCATAAAACTTTCTGGCCCTTTACAGGGCAACCTAGATAGGTATTAGGGGTGGGAATTAAAGGGGGAGTTTGTTAAATTGTAATTTTAGTCAATTTTCCCTCGATGTGTCCGTTTCTCCTCCCCTATTAAGCAAAAGTGTGCTGTATTAAGCAAAAGCGTGCTGTATTAAGCAAAGGTGTGCTGTATTAAGCAAAGGTGTGCTGTATTAAGTAAAAGAGTGCTGTATTCATCATTATTTTCAATTTATTCTTATTTCCAATAAATACTGGTCTTCTTTGCACCCAACAATGAGTCTCGTTTTGTCTACATCGCCACTGAAATAAGTCCGGCGGTCAGAACCAGAAAAGGGGAGTGATTCAAAACTGCACGGGGCTCTGGAGCAGCTCAGATACTTCTGACTGGCCAGAGACAATAACCCCAATACACCAAAAACACCCCCTGTATTTTCTACACCTGGGCCGGAGACCACCTGGCAATGGGTGGAACAGGCAGGGTAGTGGCCGCAACTGAGGGAGGACATCCGCGACTTCTGCGCGGATTGCTTGGTGTGTGCTGCAAACAACCCTGATCCCCAGAAAAGGAAGGTATCCATGGGTCACACAAGGAGAGTGGAGGGTCCATGGCAGTCCATACAGGTCGATTATATCGGACCGCTGCCCACCGCTCAGTGGGGTTACAAGTACTGCCTGGTCCTGGTAGATGTGTTCTCTAAATGGGTAGAAGCCTTCCCATGCCAAACAGCCACAGCTTTAGGGACCGCAAGGATTCTAGTGAGAGAAGTGTTCTCTAGGTGGGGGCTACCACAGTATGTGGAGTCCGATCAGGGGAGTCACTTCACAGGGGCAATCATGCAGGTGACTCTGAAGATGCTAGGTGTAGAGGGTGAATGGCACGTCGCACACAACCCGCAGTCATCAGGGATTGTGGAGTGAATGAATAGGACCATCAAGGAAAGGTTACGGAAGGAGATGGGTGACTCGCCTAGAAAATGGGCAGAGGCCTTGCCGTTAGTTCTGATGGGGGTCCGAGCCAGCCCGTCTGGAAGCACAGGGTATTCCCCGCATGAGCTCATGACTGGCAGGGTCATGAGAACGCCCAGCCATGTACTGACCCCGGTTCTCATGGAAGGTCAGTTGAGAGAGGTGAACCGGGACAGGTTTGTTAAGAATTTGCTTGAACATCTCAGACAGATCCATTGGCAGGCTGCCAGTAACATGGGGAAGCAACATCGTAGAAATCGTTTATTGCTTAAGCCTCAGAGGCACCACGAGTGGGAGGTCGGAGATCAAGTAATGGTTAGAAACTTCGCCAGGTTAGGGACTTTTGAACCACTATATATGGGACCATACAGTATCATGGATAGGGTGAGTCCAATGGTATATGCGGTCAAAATGCCCCGACGCACTAAGTGGTTCCATATCAATCAGTGCAAGCTTTTTAAAACTGGGGAAAGAGCTGATAAGAGGAGGAAACAGCAGGGCATGGTGAGCTGCGGTACAGGTGTTGGTCTCCAGCCCATAATCTGGGACTGTGAGGGGCCCACAGAGGGACCAGTCATTCCGCTTGTGGGGGCAGGAGTGAGAAGGAGTGCCAGGATCCCACGGCTGAGGGTGCCCTGGACGCCTCCTTACACACCAGTGAACGAAGGAAGCCGGAGTCGTAAGAGGCCCAGAGTCGAGGAAACCTAGTGTGACCACCTGGAGACGGGTGGCGCTGTACATAACTTCTTTCTCTCCTGTCTGTTGCCTTATCTTGTCTGTATAGTTTGGATTTTAATCGTGTGTAGCTGCGTCTGGAAAGGTGAGGCATCACCAAAGGACAACGTTGCGTTCTGTGTGTTTTCAGGGAATGCCTAAGAACAAGATGAAGTCAGCTATGATAGTCCTGATCGTCATGATTAAAGCCAGCACGAGTCACAGGGGCGACACCGAGGAATCGGTTATCTTCAGCTGCACCGGTGGAGACGGACCGACTGTGACCACAGGAGGTGGCTTGAAGGAAGAGGCGAGCGTCTATCTCCACGAGGGAAGATGGCCTGGATGGCTGGGGTCTAATTCCACCCGGTATTCCAGCCATGACGAGTTCACCTATGGTGAAGCATCCGTCCCATGCCCGAGGATAAGGGTTGCCACCTCCCGGGTTAGGGTAACAGGGTAAACGGGTGTGCCTTAGCTGTAGGGGACACATTCCACTGGGAAGGTGGTGGTGGCTCAGGAAACTGAGCATGGATACAGGGGACCAGACAGCTGACGGGGAAAGACTAAGTAATGACATGTACCGGACGATCACGGGTTCTCAGGGAGGAGTGAATATGTGTTGGGATAAGTGGTGGGAATCCGAGGAAGGGATTTATGTGTGTATGTGGGGGTCGGAAAAGATCTGCCCAGCGGGTGTGTCGATCACGTTTAGCAGGCGATGGCAGGGCGCCGAGGGTGGGATCGGTTGGGATCAGAGTGTGGACTCCTGTGTAATCCCAAAACCCCCGAACACCATCAACACCACAGAGCTCATCTCATACACCAGGAAGCCCCCGCCCAGAGCCCCGGCGGTACAGACAACTGTAGATGGGTGTCCCACCACCACCAGGAGTCCAGGGAATGGGTTGGTGTTAATCCCCACTGACAAAGTGTTGTTTCAGAACGTGCACTACGCCATGGCCTCCGTGATCCTGAACTTGACTGAAGTCCATCTGCCTGTGTGGTGTCCAAGGAAGACGGAGAAGCTTTATGAAGCTCTGTTAAAAGTGATGTTTCAGGAATTTTATGAACTGGACTATGGAAATGTAGAGAAAGAACAGCTTTATAATCTGAATGTTGGGGATAGTGTGGGGTCCAGGAGGCAGAGAAGAGGGACCTGGAACAATGTAGCCACAGCGTTCAGTACAGGAATGGGTATTATTAATAGTATGGATGATGCACAACTCCAGATGCAGGTCACTGGGTTAAAGAACCAACTGCGTAAGATTCTAGGGGAAGAGAATACAGTGGTGGGTTCAGAGCTTCATGGGGGCCAGGCAATGACCATTCATTTAAAGGAGGTCATTGCGGAGCTGGAGAAGCATGCTAAAACTGTTAATGATTTGATACGGGAGGACAGGAATGCTTCAGAGCAGGCTGCACGGAATGAGGTGTGTGTGTTGTATGGCGCATGGTTGCTGGGCGAGGGCCGCAGTAACCTGGAGGACCTTGTTAAATCTGTGAGTTGTTCAAGTAATTAATACTCAGACTGAATCAGTAACAATAAAACAGGTCTTTACTGGTTGGAGGTAGGGACTATACGTAGGTCTTTACTTCATGCCCACAGGCGGGAACTGAGGGGAGATCAGTACCCACAGTACTATTTATACCCCTATGGCCAGGAGTGGTACTGCGTATCACTACGCCCAACAAGTAGTGCAGTCCTGTCCATAGGTTCAAAGTAGCACACATATTACATACACAACATTCCTCCCTTCCTAGCTTTACAGTCATCTCCCCATTTAACATAACGTAATAACATATATACATATATAACTTCAGGTTTACATAACAGAATAACATAGATACATAGATAACTTCATGTCAAAACAGATCACAGATTCAGTCTCTGCGGAAAACAGTTCACAGATTCAATCTCTGTGGTGGAGTCGGTTCACGTTGCTGGAGTGACTCATTCAATAGTCCTTCCATGGATTTAACAGTTTGAACTTCCGAACTGAATTGGCTCCGTTCGGAGGGACCACGTGTGTGATCTGGTAGAGGTAATAATGGTTCAGATGGGTCATCTTCTGTTTCGACTTTTCCTTTTCTGCTTCTTGGAGACTCTCTGGGCTCCGTCAGCTGCCAGCTGCATGCGCAGTTCCTCCTTCTCTTCCTCCTTTTTCCGTAGTAGAGCCACCTTCTCCCGATGTTCTGTAGACTTTCGGTGCTCCTCCATGATTTCTGTATGGTGGGAGTCGAAGTTACAAGTTGGGCAGGACAGGACATAGTAATATTCGGTGTCGTCCTGATCTAGGCCAGCGAGAGGGTCTTCTATTTCCTCCATACCCAGCTGGGCGTTAGCCAGCTTTTGTTCCAAGTCCAGACATCTTTCCTGAAGAGACTTCTTCATGCGTACCTCTTCATCCAGCTTTTTCTGGGCTTTCAGCAAGTCGTTTACTAATGACCTCATTTGAGATTTTACTACTTCAACTTCTTTTGGAGATTGATTGATCGGACTATTCAATCCCTCTACCGGAGCAGCTGTTTCAGCGGTCTGTTGTTCTACGTTGACGTGAGTCAGCGTACTTTTGGCATCCAAGGGCTGCTCTGTTGCAGTCATCTCAGTCTGTGTTGCCACCTCAGCTCTTCCAATAACCTTTGAGAGCTCCGAACCCCTTTCGTTTGAATATTGAAGTTCGTGTTCAAGTTTTTCCCATTTCAGAGTCCTGTCCTTCAGCATATGCAGGAGTTGGCTGACCATTAACTCCTCTGACATCAGACGTTTTGTGTGCTCCTGCTCCATTTTCTCCATCAGCTGCTTCTGTTGTCTTTCCAGATTCTCCAACTCTATATCAAAGAACTCTTTCGTTGCATTCAACTCTTGCTCAAAACGGCGAAGCATTTGTTCTAATTGCTGTTGTAGTTTGAAATGGAGTTGAGTTCGAGCCCGGTGTCCCTCAGAAATGGGCACATCAGTAGACTTGCCAGACTCAGAATCCACAGTTAAACTATGTTGTTGTTGCTCAGTGGAATTCTGTGCTGAAACTTTGTCTTTTGCACCTGAGTTGGGCTTACCATCATCCGTTCCAGAGTCTGGGCCGACTATCTTCACCGAGTTCTCACTCGTTATTGTTTGTAGGAAATGCCAGTCCATATTCATTTTCCTAATCCACTCCCGTCCTAGTAGTGGAGGACCTCCTTCAGATATCACATATAAGTTCATTATTTGACTGTCTTCGCCCTTGTGGACCACTGCAACCTCTATTTTCCCGATGGGGTACACTCTTTGCCCAGTGTATGTTTTCAATATAATCCCCGTATCCTGTAGGGGAATATGTTGGAATAACTTTCCGTAATCTTTCTTATTTATGACCGTCAATGCCGATCCAGTGTCCAATTCCAGTTTTACTTGGACTCCTTCTATCTGAAGAGTGACCCAAATTGTCTGGAGGTCTGCACCCTTACCAGCGTTGAGTACTCTTAAGCTAGCCAGTTCATTACAGCTTAAGCTAGCCAGTTCATTACTGCTAGCGTCTGAATCGGACTCCTGTTCGGTCACCTTGTGTACCGTTGCGTATTTTCCTTGCGGTGACTTCTTGTTGCTGGTCTTCTTCCCTGACCTGCATACTCTAGCTATATGTCCAAGCCTACCACAAGTTCTACATTCTTGGTTTTTAAACCAACACTGGTTCTGATCATGCGTTGTCTTTCCACAACAATAACATTTGCCAGAACTCACACCCAATTTGTGTGCACTGAGCTCCGGTGACCGTAGCTGCATTACTGCCGTGCCTCTCGCTGCGGCTTCTTGTGCTGCTGCCATAGTGACCGCCTTCTCAAGCATCAGCTCATTCTCCTCGAGCAGTCGCTTTTGTGTATCCTGTTTAAATAAACCACACACAAATTTGTCTCGAAGTGCCTCTGTCAGTCCCGTTCCAAACTGGCAATATTTCGCTAATTTACGCAATTCCAGCAAATAATCAGCATTGCTTTCATGCTGTAGCTGCCTTCTGTCGTAAAATTTAAATCGTTCCGCTAGCATCAGCGGCGTGGGGTTTAGATGATCTTTCAGGACAGTAACAATCTCATCGAACGTCTTATCCGCCGGTTCATCTGGTAATAACAGGTGTTTCAATTGCCCGTATGTCTTCGCACCCATTAAATTTAATAATGTTAGAGCTTTATCTTGGTCACGAATTTTATTGGCCTTACAATAATTTTTTACTCTTTCAACATATATGGCCCAATCTTCGAGGTCACTATCAAAGGTGCTAATATTCCCGTGTTTAGGCATTGTAGATTTGCAATTTCTCAGATTTTTTTTTTTTTACTGCTATCCAAGATGGCGGCTTCCCGCTCTTGCCGTCGTCCTCCGCCCACAAAATGGCGGTTTTCCCGCGCTTGGCGGTCTTCACCCGTCCCCCAACACCGTCTCCCTTCAGCCCCCGAGTGCGGCCCTTATCTTCGCCGCGATCGCCCGAGTGCGGCCCTTATCAGCGGATGCGATCGCTGGATCGCGAAGCGGCTCTCGGCTCTTATCAGGAGATGCGATCGCTCTGTTGAAACGCCTCCCGCTCGAAGCGGCTCTCGCGCCCTATTCCTCCAGCTCCCCCAGCCCCGTTCGTGCGGCCAACGCGGTCGACTGCCTGTCGCGTCGCTGCCCGGCTCAGACAACGGCTTACCCACCACCAAGCTGGAGAAGAAGCTGACGGTCGCCGATGGAGGCTCCGAGGTCAGGATGTCTTCCAGTGGGGTGGAGAGCGTGGAAACCTCTCTGCAACGTCCTGGCTGTGGACGAAGCTGCCGTGGAGTGACTGCCGCAGGGTCCGAATCAGACTCGTCGCCAGTGTTAAATCTGTGAGTTGTTCAAGTAATTAATACTCAGACTGAATCAGTAACAATAAAACAGGTCTTTACTGGTTGGAGGTAGGGACTATACGTAGGTCTTTGCTTCATGCCCACAGGCAGGAACTGAGGGGAGATCAGTACCCACAGCACTATTTATACCCCTATGGCCAGGAGTGGTACTGCGTATCACTACGCCCAACAAGTAGTGCAGTCCTGTCCATAGGTTCAAAGTAGCACACATATTACATATACAACAGACCTGAGGCAAGGTCGCATCCCTTCATGGTTAAGCAACAAGCATCTTGCGGTGCTGCACCCATATAACAATTCGTTGAGCCCGTGCCAGCTTTGTTTAGCCTCTGAAGCCTACCCTGTCCCTGTAGTTTGCGGGCGGTCCAACCGTACTATGTGGAGCATTTCGGGTACCTGATTCCTTTTTTGCCGGAACACATCACTGAGCTAATAAAGAGCATTGAGCTCTCCCAGAAACATTTTTACAATTTAGAGCAAAAGACAGCAGAAGTGGGGGAGGAGATCAAAGGGATTGTCTCGCCACCATGGTGGGACATCGGTCTGAGTATAGAGATTCCCCCCTGGATTCGCATCTGTTCCCATGCATTAGTTATCATACAATTGTTGCTTGTAAGCTACTTGTTTTACACCAACTGCAGGTGACGGAGCCAGATGCTCCGAGCGCGGTGTCAAGGGGTGTTAGATCGACCCGGAAAGGTGTAATTCGATTTGTGTTGATGATGGTTTTCTCCCTGCAAAACCTGTAATGTACCAAAGTTCTGTAAGCAAGTGTATTGTATTTTGGTTATAGTTTTGCACTCTGTATTGCGCAATGTGCGCTGTTGCATTTTTGTAATGTGTTACCACCTGTCAATGCTGTACTGTGTGATGTGTGCAGTGACCTTTTGGTAATGTCCTGTGGATCTTATTAATGTTCTGTATTTTGTAAGAAGCCGTTTCACTGATGTTTTGACCCAGTAAACGGGAACTATGACACGCAGTAAGGGGTACAGTTCCAGGGTTTTAAAATGTAAAATCAGGGAAACAGCTTCACTTGTGGGAGACTTTGGCCTTTGCTCTCTCATTAAGTGATGCTTTGTGGAAAGAAAAGCATCAAACGGGGGACTGAAGAGATCACAAAGTCTCTGAAGAATGGATTCAGTCAAGAATATTTTTTGTGGACTTTATGGGATTTTTCTGAGGGTATTTTCCCTGTTATGGGATCGCCCTGTGCAGATACATGAAAGACTGGTTTGTTAAAACTCCAGAGAACGCATGGCAGTTGGCTGTTACTAAAGAACTCATCCAGTATGTATAGGTCCGCCTGACAGTCCTGGAAAAAGGAAGGGGGCCATTGAAATTGATTAGAAAAACCATTCTAATATGCAAAGCACTTCTCACCTCCATCTCAGAAGAGAAGCAGAACAATGAACCCACTGGCCTCACCCAGCCAGAAGGAAGCCAGTTTTCCCAACACAAAGACTGAAAGAAATGTCCCAGACTTAGGGCCATTAATCCAATATGCATGGGTCTGAGGATGACCCATCACAGATTAAGCACCAGAGTGCTCAGAAGTAAATGGATTTTATAGATTGGCGGGTAAAGATAGGGGAAGCCAGACCCCTATAAAGAAAGACTCTTTTCCACCACTCTCTTTCTCTCTCTCTCGCTCCTGCTCCAACAAGACAAGAAGTACCAGAGAAGCCGACGAGCAGAGCAATCGAAACCGGGGTAAGCATAGTCTCTCAGAAGTGAAGTTTTTGGGCTATTCCGAGTGGGGAGCTTCGCTTGGTTCAGCCAGGCGAAGGGGTTTATGCGACTGGGTAATTTGTTGGTAGGGGTGGAATTAGAGTCCACCATAGCAACAAGGGAATTACTGCTTGTTATAGTCTCCAGTTTTGTACTGTATGTATGTTGATTGTTGTTGTGTATGTACCTTTAAGAGAAGAACTGATTCTATACTGCAGTACTGGCAGTGACCACCCCCTGTATATAAAGCCATAGCAGGCTTCTGTATTTCAGTCTTAAGTTACCCTCTGTTCAGTAAATACCTATTATTGTTCTCCTGCAGTCCGTGTATTATTTATACTCGGACACTACATTGGCGACGAACAGGTTCGAACTCACCTGCAGTACTGCATCACCTCACGGGGATCTTTTCCTGAGAAGAAGCTTCTTGGAGGTCGAAGTCAGAACAACGGGCGTCGACCGCGGGCAACCGCCCAATGATCCATCGGAGTTCGGAGAGTTGCAGGAGAGGCTGTGGAGAGCTGGGCTTGGCTCCCCAGTCAAGGTGTTCCAGCAAATCGTGCTGGTAGCAGGTAGTGCGCTGATCCTTCCGGACTGCGGCGGGGTCGAGCTCGATCGAGCAGCTCTGCAAAGGGGCCGTGCAGCGTCGTCGGGAGGAAAAGAGAACGAGAGAGGGTGGAGCGCACAGGGCGCGGTCGGTGCTCAAGAACCGGGCAGCGTAGCGAAAATAAAACAAGGGGAAGGAAAAGTGAGACGCGCCAAAGCCGCGGGTCGCCGCCATTACCCTGCAGAATTCTAGGAGCAGCGTGGCAGCAAGGGGAAGAAGGAAAAGCGCGGGAGGCGCCATTTTATTCCATTGGGGAAGAAGGAAAAGCGCGGGAGGCGCCATTTTAATTCATTGGCGAAGAAGAAAAAGCGCGGGAGGTGCCATTTTAAATCACCCAAGATGCCGAAAAGTGGCAATATCACTGCTTTCGACAATGAGGTAGAAGACTGGACCACGTATGTGGAAAGAATTGAAGTGTACTGCAAGGCAAATGAGGTGGCCGATGGAAAGAAGGCGTCGGTATTATTAAATTTGATGGGCGCGAGAACGTACGGCCTATTGCGGAATTTAATTACCCCAGCTAAACCAATGGAGAAAAGTTTTGAGGAGATTGTTAATATCTTACAGGAACACCTAAACCCTGCTGATAGCAGAAAGATTCAAGTTCCATAAAAGAAACCAGCACAAAGATGAAAGCAATGCTGACTATCTTACGGAACTACGCAAGTTATCGAAGCACTGCCAGTTCGGAGCAGGACTAGCAGACACCTTGCGGGATAAGTTTGCCTGCGGGCTCCAGAGTGAAGGAACCCAGAAACGACTACTTTCGGAAAAGGACCTGACGCTAGAACAGGCTTTCAGCGTGGCAGTGTCCTACGAAGCAGCAGCATGGGGAGCTGTGGAAATACAACAGAAACCACAGGAATACAGCGCTAACGAAATGGCGTATGGAGCAGAAAAGTGCTATCGCTGCGGCAGAACAACCCATGATCAGAAGGACTGCTGGTTTAAGGACAAAGTATGCAGGCAATGTGGGAAAATGGGACACATAGCAAGAGTCTGCAGGTCGGGAAAGAAAACCAACACTACAAGAACTACTAAGGAAAAGTACAAGAAAGTAAAGAAATTTACAGACAGTAGTTCGGAAGATCAGGAGAGTGATAAGGACTCCGGGAGCAGGAGACTAAGTTGTCTAAAGTTACACAACGTGATCGCAAAGGAGGATCACCGAACCATTTGGGTCACCCTCATGATAGCAGGGTCCCCAGTAAAGATGGAATTGGACACAGGATCAGCCCTAACTGTCATGAATCAACGAGACTATGAGCGGCTATTCTCACACATACCCTTGAAGGACACGTCCATTGTATTGAAGACATACACGGGGCAAAAAGTCTACCCCAGAGGAAAAATAAGGGTGC
Organism: Somniosus microcephalus; assembly: GCF_052327205.1. Classification (NCBI taxonomy): domain Eukaryota; kingdom Metazoa; phylum Chordata; class Chondrichthyes; order Squaliformes; family Somniosidae; genus Somniosus; species Somniosus microcephalus. Next base: position 173,899,917 of record NC_140992.1, read on the forward strand.
CAGTTGAATACAACGGCAAGGAAACACAGAAACTGTATCTATATATATTACCAGATGGAGGACCACCATTATTGAGAGGTGAATGGATCCGAAAAATACAATTGGATTGGCATTCCATTCAGGCGCTAACTGTGACTGATAAAAAGGATGATGACGTCACACCTGGACGACTGTCAAAAATTCTAACTGACGCGAAAGAGGTGTTCCAACAAGGACTTGGGACTCTAAAAGGAGTAACAGCAACGATAAAAATTGAAGATAACGCAAACCCAATTTTTTTTAAGGCCAGACTGGTACCTTACGTGATCCACCCAGCCATTGAAGCAGAGCTGGAGAGTCTGGAGCATTCGGGTGTGCTGTCCAAGGTGGACTGGAGTGAGTGGGCCACACCCATCATTCCTGTAATGAAGAAATCATTGAGCAGCACGCCTGGGGAACCGAAGGAGGTTTGCATTTGTGGGGACTTCAAGGTAACTGTGAACCCAGTCCTGCACACAGTACAATATCCACTTCCACGGATAGAAGATATTTTTGCCTCACTATCTGGAGGGAAACGCTTTACAAAGATTGATCTGGCCCAAGCGTATCTACAAATGGAGGTGGAAGAAGCATCTAGGAAATACCTCACGATAAACACTCACAAAGGCCTTTACCAGTACAATCGACTGGTATTCGGGGTAGCATCAGCCCCGGCTATTTGGCAGAGGGCGATGGAACAAGCCCTGCAAGGGATCCCGGGGACCCAGTGTTATTTGGACGACATCCTGGTTACGGGCGAAAATGACAGTGAACACCTTGCCAACCTGGAGCAGGTGCTCACGAGAGTACAGGAATATGGGCTATGAGCCAACCACCCCAAATGCGAGTCCTTCAGGAGACAAATCTCGTATTGTGGCCGCATGATTGATGAGGAAGGGTTGCATAAGTTGCCGGACAAGGTTGAGGCTGTAGTCAAGGCTCCAGCACCAGAAAATGTGTCGCAACGGAGGTCGTTCCTCGGGTTGGTGAACTACTACCATAAGTTCTTGCTGAATTTATCTACAATTCTGCACCCACTGAATGCCCTACTGCAAACTGGAGTAACATGGAAATGGAGTGATGAGTGTAAGCGTGCCTTTCAGAAATGTAAATGCCTAATCACTTCAAAAGAAGTATTGGCCCACTACAATCCAACACTACCGATTCGGTTAGCATGTGATGAGTCTCCCTACGGCATCGGAGCGGTGCTGTCACACAAATTCCTTGACGGTTCAGAGAGGCCAATAGCCTTTGCGTCACGCTCGTTAACCTCAGCCGAGCGGAACTACGCCCAGATTGACAGGGAGGCCCTCAGCCTGGTGTGGGGGGTGAAGAAGTTCAATCACTATCTGCACGGGCAGAAATTCACCCTACTGACTGATCATCAGCCCCTGGTCTCCATTTTTAACCCAAAGAAGGGCGTTCCGGTGATGACGGCGCAACGGCTGCAAAGATTGTCACTTTTTCTAGGGGCACATCAGTACGACATAGAGTACAAGGGTGCGAAACAGCATGGAAATGCTGCTGGGCTGTCGCGCCTACCGTTGCCTACGGTAGAGGAAGCACCTGCAGTGGACCCTGTTGAGATATTCCATGCGACCATAGTCGAATGTCTACCTGTTACAAACTCAAGTATAGAGAAGGAAACCCGAAATGACCCGATACTCTCTCGGGTCTATGATTTGATGGTGAAGGGATGGCCAGCACATGGCGACTCACTGTTGCCAGCATTCTCGCCAAGGAGAGAACAGCTGTCAGTGTGCCGGGGACCTTGATGTGTGGATCCCGAGTGGTAATTCCACCCAAGTTGAGAGATAGAGTGCTCAATGAGCTTCATGAGGGTCATCTGGGAGGGGTATAAATGAAGAGCCTAGCTAGGGCGTTTGTGTGGTGGTCGGGAATCGATAAAGAAATCGAGGATATGACCAAGAGATGCACAGGATGCCAGAAGGTCCAAAACGCTCCACCACAGGCCCCGCTACATCCATGGGAGTGGCCCTCATCTCCATGGCAACGGGTGCACATTGATTTTGCTGGTCCATTTATGGACTCAATGTTCCTAATCGCTGTGGACGCCCATTCAAAATGGCCAGAGGTCATCAAAATGTCCTCCACCACCACGGAGAAAACTATTGCAGTCCTACGGACCATCTTCACCAGGAATGGCTTGCCAGAACAGATTTGCTCCGACAATGGGCCACAGTTTGTGTCCGAGGATTTCCGGAGGTTTCTGAGGAATAATGGCCTGAAACATTACACATCTGCCCCATATCATCCAGCCACAAATGGATTGGCTGAGAGGTTTGTGCAGACCTTTAAAAAGGCCATAAAGGCAATGCATAATGACGACATACCACTACAACACAAGGTGGATAATTTCTTGTTCACTTACCGGAATGCGACACATGCAGTCACCAACCAAGCTCCAGCCATAATGTTCTTCAACCGAAGGCTAAGATGTCGCCTGGATTTGCTCAAACCAAACATAAGACGAGATGTTGAGGATAAGCAATTCCAGCACATAAATGAGAAGCCAACCAGGAGCTTCAAGATAGGGCAACCAGTCTTGGCCCGCGACTACCGAACAGAAAAATGGCAGCCAGGAATGATATGCACACAGCAGGGACCACTAATGTACACAGTGGACGTTGGAGAGAGCATCGTGAGACGCCATGCTGACCAGATTCTAGAGTCACAGGAACAAGCCAAACCCATACCACGAGCAGGTGCACCTGGTAATCAACCCGAAGCACAGATTGCGTCTACCTCAGAAGCAGTGGTATTGGAAACTGATGAACCAACCAATGACAATGAGCCAGAATCAACTCTGCCGCAAGAACAGGATACTCGAGAAAGGCGCTATCTAGTCAGGATCAGGAAGCCTCCTCAAAGACTGAACTTATAAATGATTATTTCAGTTGATGTATATAGTACAGAGAAAATTGTAATTGTAATTAGTTATTATTTAGTTGTTAAATGAATGTTATGTCCTGTTTATCTAAATGGGGAGGAATTGTTATGTATGTACCTTTAAGAGAAGAACTGATTCTATACCGCAGTACCGGCAGTGACCACCCCCTGTATATAAAGCCATAGCAGGCTTCTGTATTTCAGTCTTAAGTTACCCTCTGTTCAGTAAATACCTGTTATTATTGTTCTCCTGCAGTCCGTGTATTATTTATACTCAGACACTACATTTGTAATCTGGAATTTATTCTCCACAGGGATAGTGATTTCATTTAGTAGTGCATGTTTTAGCCAGTGTATGTCAGACCAAGTTAACACAAGTTTGTTTTTTCACTGAAGCATTCCTGTCCGTGAGTTATTTCATTTACACTCTGAATAATAATTCCCGGGTATAGAACTTTCGTAAGGCGGGGCGATTCAAACCGTCCGTCTAGCAATTGGGCTGGGATCAAAACCGTTTACATCTCTTGGTGGCCAGCGGCAGGATCTGGGTTAAAAGAGTGTAAAAAACTGCCTACATCTCGCATTCCATGAAATCAACCCCCAGGTTACCTTTGCCAATTTGATTTGCCCAGTCTATATGAATTATTGCATTGTTACAAATGTTGTAATGAAGCGAGATAACCACATTGTCTCTTTACTTGAGTAGTAACAAATATAGTCGTTGCTTCAGGTCCAATACCTTTATTTCCTCAGCCAGTATGCAAAGCACTTTACAAGCAGAGTAGATTAAACAGATAGAGTACAATAGACGTAAGCTTTTACGTCTATTGTACTCTAACATTTGTTAGATTCGAATTCGGAGAAACTCTAGACGGAGACGGAATTGAGAATAAAGTAAAAGTTTTATTAGTAAATAGCTAAAAAGCTTGTGCACAAGGGAGAGAGGCTGATCTCCCCAGAATCGAACCTTTCCTCTCAACGAAATACAATCTACAAGCCTTGATATACCTTTCGATAGGTACCGCCCATTAGGTTGCAAAAGTAGGCATACACATAAAAACAGCATCACTACCGTCACTCCCTTATTGGTTGGCGTGATTAGTCACTCAATGTCGAGAGCCGCCCTGAAGTGTTCTGACATACAGCATAACAATTTCTAGCTTCTGTGAGCAAGGTCACTTAATTCTTGAGATGATAAACAATGTCCGCTTTTGGTTGCGAGCAGAAATTACAAAGGAAGCTGAGGTGTTTGAGGCAGAGATAGAAATGGCCGACTCCCTATGAACTTCAGTTCCCCTTATCTCTCAGAAGGCCAGCTGCATTAAACACTGATTCTGTAACACTGATAACAACAAAGACAGAGACTAAGAGTCTAGTAAATATGTTATTCCTACAGTACTTGGTTAAGAGGGTTAATATGATGGTCAAGTATCCCATCATGCTTCACAGCTACCTAGATGCGACATGTTCATTTTATATATATTTCCTAATACGTGAAGCTAAACATCCTTTGAATGGTTTCTAGTACTACAGCCCTCCCTACAGCTTTGGTTAATATATTTAAAGACTAGAGGATTCAGGCTTTGATTCACAGGCCTATTTTTGCAATCCAACAGTCCCCCCCTCCAACCCCCCGAAAGGAAACCTTGAGGCAGGTTGGAAATTGTGCATACCTATGAGCAGCTGATATAACATGCTGGGAAACCAAGAGCATGAATGATTGAAGTTCCTTCCGGTTACCGGACCTACTTTGTTATACACCTCCCCCCCTAGACCTCTGGCTACTCCAGGAAGACCACCCAGTATCTGTTGCATACGGCCTGGTGTGAATCCTGTCGAGGTGGGCACCAGGTATGCATCAGATGAATATTTTAATTTAAACTGAAGTGTTTCCTGATTCATTATACTACTATCTCAACATTCATATGCTTGATCTCTCCTGCAAACGACCAAAGTCATCCGAAACGCGTGTAGGAGGAGCAGTGCATGCACTAACTTTCTTAACCACTTGTTTCGCAAAGTGTTTCATTTTAGCCCATTTACATTTCTTACATGCCATACATAGCAAACTCAAAACCAGTATTGACTGCCCCACGACTAATATGTGTGAAATCAGTCTGATCCATGGGTGTTCCGATTCTGCCCCGCCTGGGGCATCCTCTGTTTCTTCTATCTTTTCTGATGTTACCCCGCCTGGGGTTTCCTCTACGTTGCTTCGGATCTTCCCTTTCGGTGTGTTCAATTAACTTGCTAGTCATGGGCATGAGTGCTCAATTGGCTTATGTATCAAAGTCTTACTACATAGTGTATACATATATCAAATACATTATCATTATAAGCTGAAGAACTACCAGAGCGTGTGAAATAATACGAACGTAAGGGTGTGCTGATGTATGTCAAGCCCAATATCTCACCAGTGTGAGTTGTCCTCTGCTGTCAATTTCAATATCCATTCTCGAGTTGTCTTACCCCAAAACATAAAAATGCTTTAGGGAGGGGTTCAGTCGCATCATGAGCTGACTGAAACCCTCAAACAACAGGGGAATGTCGTATCTGAGTATCCGAATTGTGCCACACAATTGTGCAGCTCTTACTTAAAAACATGTGCGTGTTGGTTGATCACCTCATACTGGATTCGTACTGGTTTTTCCCACGCTCTGTTACCTACAAAACACAATTATTACAGTCACAGTTAAATTCAGACTTACAATCATTTCAAGCGACATTACAGTTTAACATCTAATAAACAAATCATGGACTCAAAAGATTCTCCAGATCTCTCTTTTATTCGTATCTGTTAAATCTGTGAGTTATCTAGTTAATTAAGACACAGACTAATTAATAACAATCAAAAACAGGTCTTTACTGGTTGGAGGTAGGGACTATTCTGAATACAAGATTACTGCACAGTGCTTATATACCGGTGTGTTCACCCCCGGTATTGCATCTACAGCAGCCTGAGAAAGTAGTACATCTCTTAAGGTGGAACAGGTTACATACACAACACTCCTCCCTTCTTAGCTTTATAGTCATCCCCCCCATTTAACATAACGTAATAACATATATACATATATAACTTCATGTTTAACGTAACATATCACAGATTCAGTCTCTGCGGAAAACAGTTCACAGATTCAATCTCTGTGGTGTAGTCGGTTCACGTTACTCATTCAATAGTCCTTTCATGGATTTAACAGCTTGAACTTCCGAACTGATTTGGCTCCGTTCGGAGGGACCACGTGTGTGATCTGGTAGAGGCGATAATGGTTCAGATGGGTCATCTTCTGTTTTTACTTTTCCTTTTCTGCTTCTTGGAGACTCTCTGGGCTCCATTGTCAGCTGCCACAGCTGCCAGCTGCATGCGCAGTTCCTCCTTCTCTTCCTCCTTTTTTTGTAGTAGAGCCACCTTCTCCCGATGTTCCGTAGACTTTCGGTGCTCCTCCATGATTTCTGTATGGTGGGAGTCGAAGTTACAAGTTGGGCAGGACAGGACATAGTAATATTCGGAGTCGTCCGACAGGTCAGCGAGAGGGTCGTCTATTTCCTCCATACCCAGCTGGACGTTAGCCAGCTCTTGTTCCAAATCCAGACATCTTTCCTGAAGAGACTTCTTCATGTGTACCTCTGCCTCCAGCTTTTTCTGGGCTTTCAGCAAGTCGTTTACTAGTGACCTCATTTGTGATTTTAATACTTCAACTTCCTTTGGAGATTGATTGATCGGACTATGCAATCCCTCTACCGGAGCAGCTGTTTCAGCGGTCTGTTGTTCTACATTGACGTGAGTCAGCATACTTTTGGCATCCAATGGCTGCTCTGTTGCAGTCGTTTCAGTCTGTGTCGTCACATCAGCCATCTCAATGACTTTTGAGAGCTCCGAACCCTTTTCCTTTGAAGATCGCAGCTCGTGTTCAAGTTTTTCCCATTTCAGAGTCTTGTCCCTCAGCATATGAAGGAGTTGGCTGACCGTTAACTCTTCTGACACCAGATTATGGCACGCACCTTCAGAACCTGAATCAGCTTTGATTCGTTCGGCCTCCTCGCGCAGATGGTTGGTGTACTCCTGCTCCATTTTCTCCATCAGTTGCTTCTGTTGCCTTTCCAGATTCTCCCACTCTGTAACAAAGAACTTTTTTATTTCATTCATCTCTTGCTCAAAACAGCGAATCATTTGTTCTAATTGCTGTTGTAGTTTGAAATGGAGTTGAGTTCGAGCCCAGTGTCCCTCAAAAATGTGCATATCAGTAGACTTGACAGACTCAGAATTCTCTGTTAAACTATGTTGTTGTTGCTCAGTGGAATTCTGTGCTGAAACTTTGTCTTTTGCACATGGGTTGGTCTTACCATCATCAGTTCTAGAGTCTGGGCTGATTATCTGCACCGAGTTCTCACTCTTTATGGCTTTTAGCGAATGCCAGTCCATATTTATGTTTCTAAACCACTCCCGGCCTAGTAGTGGTGGACCTCCCTCCGGTAGCACATATAAGTCCATTATTTGACTTCCTTCGCCCTTGTTGGCCACTGCAACCTTTATTGTCCCGATGGGGTACACTCTCTGCCCCGTGTAGGTTGTCAATATAATCTCCGTATCCTGTAGGGGAATATGTTGGAATAACCTTCTGTAATCTTTCTTATTCATGACCGACAATGCCGATCCAGTGTCCAATTCCATTTTTACTTGGACTCCTTCTATCTGAAGAGTAACCCAAATTGTCTGGAGGTCTGCACCCTTACCAACGTTGAGTACCCTTAAGCTAGCCAGTTCAATACTGCTTAAGCCAGCCAGTTCATTACTGCTAGCGTCTGAATCGGACTCCTGTTCGGCCACCTTGTGTACTTTTGCGTATTTTCCTTGCGGTGACTTCTTGTTGCTGGTCTTCTTCCCTGACCTGCATACTCTAGCTATATGTCCAAGCCTACCACAAGTTCTACATTCTTGGTTTTTAAACCAACACTGGTTCTGATCATGCGTTGTCTTTCCACAACAATAACATTTGCCAGAACTCACACCCAATTTGTGTGCACTGAGCTCCGGTGACCGTAGCTGCATTACTGCCGTGCCTCTCGCTGTGGCTTCGTGTGCTGCTGCCATAGTGACCGCCTTCTCAAGCGTCAGCTCATTCTCCTCGAGCAGTCGCTTTTGTGTATCCTGTTTAAATAAACCACACACAAATTTGTCTCGTAGTGCATCTGTCAGTCCCGTTCCAAACTGGCAATATTTCGCTAATTTACGCAATTCCAGCTAATATTCAGCATTGCTTTCATGCTGTAGCTGCCTTCTGTCGTAAAATTTAAATCGTTCCGCTAGCATCAGCGGCGTGGGGTTTAGATGATCTTTCAGGACAGTAACAATCTCATCGAACGTCTTATCCGCCGGTTCATCTGGTGATAACAGGTGTTTCAATTGCCCGTATGTCTTCGCACCCATTAAATTTAATAATGTTAGTGCTTTATCAGCCTCACGAATTTTATTGGCCTTACAATAATTTTTAACTCGTTCAACATATATGGCCCAATCTTCGATGTCACTATCAAAGTTGCTAATATTCCCGTGTTTAGGCATTGTAGTACTTTATCAGATTTGCAATTTCTCAGATTTTTTTTTTTTTTACTGCTATCCAAGGTGGCGGCTTCCCGCTCTTGCCGTCGTCCTCCGCCCACAAAATGGCGGTTTTCCCGCGCTTGGCGGTCTTCACCCGTCCCCCGACGCCGTCTCCCTTCAGCCCCCGAGTGCGGCCCTTATCTTCGCCGCGATCGCCCGAGTGCGGCCCTTATCAGCGGATGCGATCGCTGGATTGCGAAGTGGCTCCCGACCGAAGCGGCTCTCGGCCCTTATCTGGAGATGCGATCGCTCTCGCGGCTCTCGGCCCTTATCAGGAGATGCGATCGCTCTGTTGAAACGCCTCCCGCTCGAAGCGGCTCTCGCGCCCTATTCATCCGGCTCCCCCAGCCCCGTTCGTGCGGCCAATGCGGTCGACTGCCTGTCGCGTCGCTGCCCGGCTCAGACAACGGCTTACCCACCACCAAGCTGGAGAAGAAGCTGACGGTCGCCGATGGAGGCTCCGAGGTCAGGATGTCTTCCAGTGGGGTGGAGAGGGTGGAAACCTCTCTGCAATGTCCTGGCTGTGGACGAAGCTGCCGTGGAGTGACTGCCGCAGGGTCCGAATCAGACTCGTCACCAGTGTTAAATCTGTGAGTTATCTAGTTAATTAAGACACAGACTAATTAATAACAATCAAAAACAGGTCTTTACTGGTTGGAGGTAGGGACTATTCTGAATACAAGATTACTGCACAGTACTTATATACCGGTGTGTTCACCCCCGGTATTACATCTACAGCAGCCTGAGAAAGTAGTACATCTCTTAAGGTGGAACAGGTTACATACACAACAGTATCCATCTATGGATAATTCTTACTAAACATGATTTCTCCTTAGCCCTCAACATAAACTTCAATTTCAATCCCTCTAACAGGTACCAGTGTGTTTAACTCTATTCTGATTGTTTCATTAATTAGATAGTTTCTCGATGGAGTATGTGTCAATGCTTAAAAAGGTTGTCTCACCCTCCTGAGCCAAATTAACTATTTCATGTCTGTCTTGCTGTTGTCAAGTAACTGAGCATGTCTGAGACCCATTCTTCAGTGCAAACTCACCATACATTCCCGGATGGTAATTACCTCATATATAATGAATCACATTTGCACACTCATACCGGTATCTCCATATTATGCCACACATGCCATCCGATATGAGCCTTTCTCGGGCTTTCAGGTATCTTATCGAAAGATTGTCATCATCTGGAGATCTTTGCTCATCTTCCTCTGCATGGTCCCGATGTCTTGGGTAGTGGCCAGGCTATCAAATTCAGTTTTCTTAAAAAGTTCATTAAAGGCAGGGACACAAATATCTCCAACAGAAAGCTATCAATTTACTATTCTTAACTACACTTTCCTGACTTTCACTAGGAAATTTTGAAAATTCCCATTCAGTAGTGTAATTCTCCTGTTTCAATTTAAACCCTCAATCACTTTCCTTTAATTACCATTCATATCTCATTCATGAGTCTTGGAGAAACTTTACTGTCCAGTACAATATTTAAGATTGAAAACATAGATCAAACATTCTCACTTGGTCCAAGTTATTAACACTTTTTATTTATCATTATTTTCGAGGATCTTTTATTTTCCCAAAAGTAACCCAATATATATAGTGCCTGATTCCATTTTGTTAATACAAAATTATCCCAAAATTCAAACAGCAGTATTATTGTACCGGCAGATTTTGTCAACGTTCAATTTCATTTCTATCAATTTATCCTCCATTTCCAATTTCAGAAACAAGTAATTCTCAGGCTAGGTGGCTTACACAGTGTTTTAACATTAGAGACAGAAGTGCTGCAATTAGTTTACAAGGTAACTTCCATATAACAAAAGAAGAGGCAAATCCATTGTGACTCTGCTTAGAGCCCAAGGGATTAATTCATCAAATCATAAATTCCTTCTGTCACTGTGGGGAAATATTAACTTAAAATTAAGAAACTTAAATTTAATACTGTCCAATAATCTTTAAACTTCATACTAAAGTTGTTGCTTGGTGAAATTAAACAGCTGTCAGTGGAAAGGGTTAACTCCTTTGCAGGCTTTGAGGAGGTGGAGCAAAACATTATCAAATTCACGCAATTACGTCAATTCACGTAAATCAAAAAAAGAACTTTCCTGATCGAAAGACAGTTGTGTTTTCACACTTTAACTAAACACGAACACGGAGGTAATATGGACAAAGACAGGATTGAGCAAAGTTCACAAGCTAAGTAAATCTTTGTAAGGGACTCTGCAACTATCAGATGTTCTCGCGGAGCGGAGTTATCTTATTCAATGCGGTCTACACAAATTTACACCAACCAAAATTTCACCGTGGCCACAATGAAAGTTTGGTTTTAATAGGTTAATTAACCTCATAACTCCAATTTAATCCAGATCTTGTAAGCATTCAAATTAATTTTCTTCCAAGCACATTGGCAACTGTAACTTTAAGGCAGAAGCTTATCTTTTGTAAAACTATGAACAGACAAACAAAACAAAATAGCACATTCTTGCAGAAAACAGTAAATTACGTCATATTTCCTTATTGTCCTTTCTTCACATGTCTTTCCAAAATACTGTAAAAACATTGAATATAACTGGAGAAAGATTAGTTTTTAACATTTAAACAAATCAAATCAAACTGCTTTGGAAGACTTCACCATAGCAACCACAAAGGGGAGATAATCAGAATTCAAAAGCCAGGGGTATGTCCTGGGACAGGTCAGGGTCATATAACAGTCAGGGTGAGCAGGATCACTGGTTAAATTGAAAAACTGAGCTGTTGAAACATAGAAACATAGAAACATAGAAGATAGGAGCAGGAGTAGGCCATTCGATATGTAAGGGTAAATAACAACCCAAAGAATTGACTTAATCCTCCGAACTTGGTCCTAACCTAATATTAGGAAGGAAAGAAAGTTAACTCACATTATTCTTAACCATAGGGTCATTCTCATTTCATAATTCATCGCACATTGCACATTAGTTGACACACACACACACTCCATGCAACTTCAATCACAACTTCAAGCAGCAGTCACAATCTAGAGAGAGAGAGAGAGAGAGAGAGAAAGCGCGCAGCCTGCGACCTTGAAGAGGGAAGCACAGGCTTTTAAAGAGACAGTACACTGAAGATGAATGAACACACACTCGGCAGTTTTTTTTTATCCTCAGCCCTAGGGGTCCTGAGGGTTAGGGGAAATTTCTTCCCCAGGTGTCACCACGGGCTTAATCTGTCTCCACCTTACATCAAATTTTTCCTTCAAGCAAACTGAGGTACCTGTACTAAGGAGGATCTGGAAGGGTCCATCCCCCCTTGGCTCAAAAACACCTCGGACTGGTCACTGGACCATCACCCATTGTCCCACACAAGGGGGTGTTTTCCAAAATCCCTCTAACTTTTTGGCATCCCTTGCTTCTTGGAGGTGTTGAACTCGAAAATGATTAATCTGAATGGTCTCACTGAGTACACGTAGGTACTTCAGGAGGGTAGCCTGGAATTGAGAGGTGTCCCCCGTACCCTGGGGGGTGCATCTTGGGGTAACACCATTGTGGGGAGGACGGAGTGCCATCCCCTCCCGGGTCTGTGAAATAGCCTTAGTGATGGATCAGGGCTCGTCTGTGCGATGTAGGGACCACGTACTGTGCCTCGTGACGCTAAAACCCACTAGGGTCTTGGTGTGCTCCCTCTTGCACCCAAAAGCGTACATTCAGGGGACTCAGAGAGATACGCGGTCAGGAGTGCATCCTTTGTCACATCATTGGTCTGGGATGCCTCTTCTTGGTGTATTATTTCTGCAGGACTAAGGGCCATCACAGGGAGAGCCAAAGCAGCCTGTCTAGCAGCCAAATCAGCCACCCGGTTACCTTGGATTTCCGGGGACACTCCGGTTTGGTGGGCGCGAACCTTGATTACAGCCCCCAAGGTGGGGCAATCTGTGGCCCGAATGAGTTCTGTAATCGCGGAAGCGTGTTTAATTGAGTGGCCTAAAGTAGTCAAATAACCCCGTCATTGCCAAAGGCGGGCATAATCGGGGCCAACGGAGTAGGCATACTGGCTGTCAGTATATATGTTCGCAGTTGTTCCTCCTGCTAATTTAAGAGCTTTAGTTGGGCCCGTGAGGAGTTTAACTAGGCTGTGGCGGGTGTGGAGAATGACCTTACCGGGGCCTACCATGGGCCCTATTGTCCAACCACCGCACTATACGCCCGATTGCCCACCCAGTTCCACAGGTGGAAGGGTTTTGCAGGGTCTGGGAGACCCAGGGCAGGTGCATTGGTCAAAGTGATTTTAACCATATCAAAGGCTTTGACTGCCTCAAGTGTCCAATACAGTCTTGCCTCTCCCGGGGGTGTAAGGTTTGCAAAAATTTTGGAAAATTACGACAGCCCCCGAAGATTATTTTTGATTAAAGAAAACCTGGGTGGAATATACCTTAAAAACCCCAGGCATCAAAAATGGCTGTCAGGCCTCGTGGCAGAAGACAAAGACAGCTTCTCCCATCGCTGGCTGACAAAGGATTTGAAAACACCAGCCAGTGTGAATACGTTGAAGTACTTGAAACTGTCAATCAACTGCAGTTTAGGAAGTTTCACTCACAGGACAAAGGGTTGTTTGTTTACAAGCCCTCTACAATGTTGACTCAAGGGCTTAAGTACTTAAAGCTGTCAATCAGTTGTGGTTGGGCGGTGACCGCAGGACAATGGATTGTTTACAAAGCACTTGAGTGCTGTTGACTGAGCACTTAAGGATTCAGTGGGACATGTCAAACTGGTTGCAAGCCAGTCAAATGAATGGGAAAACACATTCAAACCCATTACAGTCAATGTGGACAGACCGATCCCTTTTGTATAGCCGAGCTACATCCAGATTTGGGTGCGAAGATAACGGCTCCCAATGGGGTATAAAGAGAGCCCCTCAGGAAGCCATTCTCTCTCTCTCTGCCGCTCGCCGCCGTGCCCTGCCTACAAGAGGAACAGCTCAGCAGCCCGCCCAAAGAAGTGGAATACCAGCAGTTACTTTGAATTACTGGGGTATCTCTACTTCGGGGCGGTGAAGAATCCAAGGCAGGACCGCAGGGGCACGGAGCAGGCATTTACTGGTGAGCATAGATTTTCTGGCCCATTACAAGGCAACCTAGATAGGTATTAGGGATGGGAATTAAAGGGGAATTTTGTTAAATTGTAATTTTAGTCAATTTTCCCTCGATGTGTCCGTTTCTCCTCCCCTATTAAGTAAAAGTGTGCTGTATTAAGCAAAGGTGTGTTGTATTAAGTATAGGTGTGCTGTATTAAGCAAAGGTGTGCTGTATTCATTATTTTCACTGTATAGCAATTTATTCTTTATTTTCAATAAATACTGGTCTTCTTTGCACCCAACCATGAGTCTTGTTTTGTCTATATCGCTACTGATATAAGTCCGGCGGTCAGAACCAGAAAAGGGAAGCGATTCAAAATCGCACGGGGCCTGGAGCAGCTCAGATACGCCTGACTGGCCAGACATAAGCCCCACCACCAAAGTCCCCCTTTTCTACAAAATGGCGACCACGGCAGGACTGTCGGCGATGGTATGCGATGTAGCAGACAGTGGTCTGGGTCTGGAGAGAGCAGCAGTTATTGGTTTTCTTTTTATCCCACTTATCTGTTTGTGGTTAGGTACCCGCAAGCTTAGGGAAGAGCTTAGGGAAGTTAAAGCAGAGAGTTGGGATAAGGAAATGGAGATTGAAGAATACCAGGCCAAGATAGAGCGCCTGGTGGACCAGCTTAGTGAGGGCAAAAGCCACACGAGGTACGAATTAGAGTACCTGAAGTACCTAGTTGCAGAGACTAAGAGCAATGAGATAAGGGTACGGGAGGAGAACGCCCACCTCATACAAGAAGTAAAAGAGCAGGAGGAAAAGGTTAGGGAGGTAAAGGCAGCGTATAAGCTGGCCTGCGACCAAGGGTTTGAGGAAGCAGATCATGGCCCCTGTAGGGACGAGATAGAAAGCTTGAATATGGTTTTAAAGAGGGCAAAGGGGATACTATGTCTTACCAGCCTGAAGACAGGTCAGTCGGACTTTACCGGCAACCCAAATAGAACCGTCCCACAGGCAACACCCAGAACAAGGTTGGTCAGGGAATCAGAGGTCCCACGACCGCCACCCACAGCTCTGAGCTTTCAGGTGCTCTGGCAGCAAAGGGGGGTGGAGGATGAAGTGGTAGAGGAAGCACAGCATGCCCCGCTAGATAGGCCGGGACCAGGACCAGTGTACCCCCTCCGACAACGGAGGTACGGTCCGCCCATTGATGAAGATGATGCAGGGGCCATCCAGAATCAGTTTGTGGTGCCGTATGCCACCCACCAGGTCAGGGACATGGTTAGCCACATCCCCAAGCTCACTAAAAAGGGAGATAGAACAGGCAGCTTGTGTTAATGACTGCGATGACGCAGAACAAGTAAAAATGCTGCTGCTTTCCCTGGGAGGTGATCCCTTCCAAGCCCAAGATTCTGCCTTTAAGGCCGCCCTGGTAAGGGAAAAGGATTTAGAACAGGGTTACTGGCAGGCTGCCAGTTATATTAAACAATGCAGGTTGTTTAAGCCGGGGGGGCAGGGAAACAGGCAGCTGGGATTGTACCTGAGATTAGAAATCCTCAGCCTGCAGCGCGTACACTCACACAGACTGCACACGCAGGCGCAGTCACGTGCATGAGTGGAGAAGTTCCCCAGCACTTGGCCCGAGCGATTCCCCCTCTCTTGTGGGACTCCGGGGAGGAGCTTGAACCAGGCTTTAGACCTGAAGGGGAAGACTCTCAGCCACCGGCAGCTGGTGGCAAGGGATCGCCTGTCCCCAGCCCAGGTTTGGGAAGGGAGGGACCCAAGGGAGAAGGTCCCCAGCCAGCAAGGACTGGGACTATATCGCTACTGAAATAAGTCCAGCGGTCAGAACCAGAAAAGGGAAGTGATTCAAAACCGCACGGGGCTCTGGAGCAGCTCAGATGCGCCTGACTGGCCAGACATAAGCCCCACCACCAAATTCCCCCTTTTCTACAGGAGCTCTCCCTTTAGGAGGTTATTTAAGAGAGTTGCCAATTCAGTGAAGTCGGCTACGTACGTGCGGCAGTAGTTGAACAATCCCCATCACACTCCGCAGGCCAGAAACAGTGACAGGTCATGGCATTTGTAAAAGTGCTTGAACCCTCTCAGGAGAAGGACAACGCTAGATCTTTCTTGGGGCGTTAAAGGCTGGGACTCTACCACCTATTTCTCCATTGTTGGCATTAACTCCCGGATTCACCCGGACGTGGGCCAGCCATGGGTTTGGATTTCCCGGCCCCAGATTGAGGCGGTGCTGAAGGGCAGATATGGTTATATTCGGGGGGGGCACGTAGGTTGGGGGGTCTTGTTTTGTTGGGTTTGCATGGCCTTAACAATTCCCAACCAATCCTTTAAATCGTCTAAATCCTGAGCACCTGCCGGCTCCAGGTGCAGGAGACTACTAACTCGAACTTTAGCCTCATGAACAGGTCTCAAAAAGTCTTGTAGTGGGGACAGTCTTCCCCTTTTATCCACAATTATGGGACCCATCTGATCCAACCAACTAGCACACAAAACCGCCCCGTAGTTAACTTGCTTAGCCTCCTTTTGTTCCGCTCACCACTCTATTTGATCAGCTAATGGACTTGTTTCCTTCCATCCTTTTTTAATCATTTTGCTTTGATATTTCAGATTAGCCTCTTGGACCCGTTTAACAACAGTGACACCGGTGGCCATAGCTGGGACGTCCGGTGAAAGGGATTTCCCCCGTCACTCATGTCTAATTATTTCATATATCCTTATGCTCTATCTTATGCTTTAACTTACTTCACTTTAATCTTATACTTTAAATGGCACAAACGTAACACCTTATACTCTAAATTAGAAATACACATGCAGGTCTAGTCAATTCTGTCAATCTGAGGTCTCCGTGAGGAGTAATTTAACTATGTGGATAATTTAATACTGTGGCAGGTGAGGTCTGCGGCGAGCATGACTCATCTCGAGGGTGTTTACCAGGGGCCCTTGTTCAGGTCCGCCCCTGCTGCAGAGTTACAGGGCTAATCCCTGCCTCTAGTTTCTAAGTCGGGGTTCCCCTCGCAACCCCACAGACTTGTACCGTCCTACGGACCTTACGTCCTACCTGCTCCCTGCACACCCAGTATCCCACTTCTGACACCAACTGTTAGATTCGAATTCGGAGAAACTCTAGACTGAGACGGAATTGAGAATAAAGTAAAAGTTTTATTAGTAAATAGCTAAAAAGCTTGTGCACAAGGGAGAGAGACTGATCTCCCCAGAATCGAACCTTTCCTCTCAACGAAATACAATCTACAAGCCTTGATATACCTTTCGATAGGTACCGCCCATTAGGTAGCAAAAGTAGGCATACACATACAAACAGCGTCACTACCGTCACTCCCTTATTGGTTGGCGTGATTAGTCACTCAATGTCGGGAGCCGCCCTGAAGTGTTCTGACATACAGCATAACAGTTTCTAGCCTCTGTGAGCAAGGTCGCTTAATTCTTGAGATGATAAACAATGTCCGCTTTTGGTTGCGAGCAGACATTACAAAGGAAGATAAGGTGTTTGAGGCAGAGACAGTAATGGCCGACTCCCTATGAAGTTCAGTTCCCCTTATCTCTCAGAAGGCCAGCTGCATTAAACACTGCTTCTGTAACACTGATAACAACAAAGACAGAGACTAAGGCCCCGATTTTCAGCTTGTGTGGGAAATGGTCAGGTTTCCCCGAATGTGGGGTTTCTGACACACGTAAAAAAGTGTCAGCCAGCTCCACGCAATTTTCCCTCAATTGGCCAATTAATTCCCAGCATGTGGGAAGCCTTGCTAATTGTCCAATTCGAGTCAGAAATCCCCACAGTATGATGTCATCATTCATGGTGCTTTCAAGGTCCATAGCAAGCATTGCATCCTCTGAAGGCTTCCAAACGAACCATACAGGATGGCAGAGGAGCCTGCAGCAGCTGTGGCCAGTGCCAGACATCGAGCTGCCTTCAAATTCGACGAGGCTTCACTGCAGACATTATTGGATGGGGTTAGGGCCCACAGGGAGGTCCTCTTCCCTAGGTCAGGGAGGAAGAAGCCTTCCACTGAGACCAATGCTGCATGGATGCAGGTGTCAGCAGATGCCAACTTGCAGGGAGTCACCAGATGAACCTTGGCATTATATCCCTAACTCCTTCCTTTACACCCCCACAGTACCATCCAGAGCCCCCGTCCTCACTGTGGAGGAGGAAGAGGCTGTGCAGCCAGACGCCTCAGAGGAAGCTCCAACCTCTGAGGGTGCAGCATCAGCAGAAGTAAGCGCACCCAGCACCAGCGCAGAAACTCACACCTCGGGGGGACCTTCGGGACATAGTTGTCACCTGGTGTTTCACAGCTCACAAGTGAGCCTCAGCAGATTCTGGAGACAGAGACAGCAGTGGAGAGTCCTCGTCGGAGGGCACAGGACTCTGCCAGCTCAGCTCAGCTGCGCTGCATGTCGACCCTCCGCCTCTGGGACCATCCGCAAGAGAAGAGGTGATGGATCTCCATGCACAGATGCAGGAGTCTCTGGCAGGTTTTGTCTCCAGGGTCGCTGCGAGTGTGGAGCGAATGCAGGAGTCCATAGCGACCATGAGCAGAGCCTTTGTGGAGTCATTGGCGCATGAACGCATCATCATGGAAAGGTTGGCAACCTCCATGGCGGAGATAACTCGCCAGGGTACGGAAAACATGGTGAGTGCTCATAAGAGAATGACATCTCTTGAGGAGCGTTGGCCATCTGTTGAACAGAGAAACCAGATCTTCATGGAAGTACTTCTGAGTAGGACTGCCAGTGCAGAAATGGGTCCCCATGGCCCCCTAAAGCGCAGCAGGGTGCTCTCAAGCCACTTCCAAGCACTGGCCCCTTCTGGCCTGTGCAGCTTCAGGTGAGTGAGCAGCAGCCTGGTGCTCCTGTTGCTGATCCTGCTGTTCCTGGTTCTGCTGCTGCCGCCTCTGCTGCTGGAGATCCTCTAATGGCAAGGAGGGAAGGAAAAAAAGACATCCCATGCTTCTGGTAGATGCCTCCGCTGAGGAAGCGCTGAGTGAGGGTGGCAAGAGGGGCTTCCCAGGAGATTGCATTGGAGAGGCTCCAACCTTCCACAGCTGTGCCTAAGCCTTGAAGAAGTAGCCCCAAACCTGCAACAACAAGGTCCTTCAACATACAAGTGCTTTCCCTTTAAATCGCAGCTTCTCCAATTGACCTGCAGCTGACAGCAAGCAAGCCGGCAAGCTTCACACCAGGTCTCAGCAGCGGGGTTCCCCGCAGGCGGGTTTGATGTGGGGAAAGCCCCAAAGTTGCAACGGCCCCGGAAAAACTACCTCAACAAGCTGATAATTGCTTATTAGTGCTCCGATTACCAGTCCCGCCAACGGCGGCCGGGACTGAAGCGGGTCGCGGAGAAACGGCGGTCCGAAAGTCGGATGGGGTGGGGACTCAGGCGGGGGGGGGGTCCCGACCCGCTTTTTCGCCGATTTTCGGCCCCCGGCCGCATGAAAAGCCGCCTGATGGCGGCCAGAAAATTGACCCCTAAGAGTCTAGTAAATATGTTATTCCTACAGTACTTGGTTAAGAGGGTTAATATGATGGTCAAGTATCCCATCATGCTTCGCATCTACCTAAATGCTATATGTTCATTTTATATATATTTCCTAATACGTGAAGCTAAACATCCTTTGAATGGTTTCTAGCCCTCCGTACAGCTTTGGTTAATATATTTAAAGACTAGAGGACTCAGGCTTTGATTCACAGGCCTATTTTTGCAATCCAACACACTGTAATAAACTTTAAAACACAAAGGGGGCGATTTTAACT
Organism: Somniosus microcephalus; assembly: GCF_052327205.1. Taxonomy (NCBI): domain Eukaryota; kingdom Metazoa; phylum Chordata; class Chondrichthyes; order Squaliformes; family Somniosidae; genus Somniosus; species Somniosus microcephalus. The sequence continues at coordinate 173,919,304 of NC_140992.1, forward strand.
CAGGTGCGGGATGGTGTCATGTTATCCGAATTTCGTGTTTCCCACACGAATCTAAATGGATGTGGGAGATTGATGCAATTTTAACTTAAGTGGCCAATTGATTTCCAACGTGTGGGAAGCCTTTGCAAATGGGTTTTTCATGACTGAAATTCCCCTCCGATGACATTATCATTGCTGCTGCATTTAAGGTCCAGAGCAAGCCTTGCTTCTTCTGCAGACTGCCAAGCTTCTTGACTGTGCAGTGTGAGGGAGCTGCAGCAAAAATGCCATCACTTGTTAACCAAAAGTCAGTGGGACAAATGATTAACCAAAGTGGGAACTCAGCAACTGAAATTTGAAATGTGACAAATTGCTAACCAAAAGTCAGAGGGACAAATGATTAACCAAAGTGACAGCTCAGTAACTAAAATTTGAAAAGTGAAAATTTTTTAACCAAAAGTCAGAGGGACAAATGATTAACCAAAGTGGCAGCTCAGTAACTGAAATTTGAAAAGTGACAAATTGTTAACTAAAAGTCAGAGGGAAAAATGAGTAACCAAATTTTCAAATGTGGGACTCATTAACTGAAATTTGAAAAGTGACAAATTGTTAACCAAAGGTCAGAGGGACAAATGATTAACCAAAGTGGCAAATCATTAACTGAAATGTGAAAACAGACAAATGGTTAACCAAATATCAAAGGGACATATGACACACACACTGAGAGAGACAGGAAATAAATGGCTCCCATGCTTCTGGCATATGCCTCCGTTGAGGAAGCGCTGAGTGAAGGTGTTGAGAGGGGTTTCCCAGGAGGTCACACTGGAGATGGGTGTGAGGCTTCAACCTTCCACAGGTGTGGTTAAGCTTTCTAAAAGTTGCCCCAGACCTGAGACCACAAAGTCCTGCCACCTGCAAATGATGGCTGATCAAATCTCCTCTTTAATGGTTGACCTGCAGTTGATAGTCAGCAATCCAATAGTGCTCCCGCCAGGTTTCACATTCGTGTTTCCCACCAGGCGTGTTTTACATGGGAAAAGGGTTAAATTTGCAAGGGCCTGTTAAAATAGGATTATAGAGGCCATTTAGTGGTTATTAAGGGCCTTAAAGACCAGTCCCACCTGTTGGATATGGGACGGAGTCGGAACCATCAGACACGCCTGAGTTAAAATTGCTCGGAGTCGTGAACCAGGCGGGGGGGGAGTCCCGCCCGCCAGTTTTTGCGATTTTAACCCCCCGCAAGCCTCCAAGCCCGACTCCACGGCTCAGTGAAAATCGAGCCCAAAATGTCTGTTTTTATATAATTCTGTTTCTGTAGTGAACTTGAATCTGCCTCTTTTCCCTAGATTGGATTCCTTCTGTCACCTGACTTAATATGACACCCTCCCTTTAGTAATCTTCCCATGGTGTTTGTTGTGTATGTAATATGTGTGCTACTTTGAACCTATGGACAGGACTGCACTACTTGTTGGGCGTAGTGATACGCAGTACCACTCCTGGCCATAGGGGTATAAATAGTACTGTGGGTACTGATCCCCCTCAGTTCCCGCCTGTGGGCATGAAGTAAAGACCTATATGTGCAGTCCCTACCTCCAACCAGTAAAGGCCTGTTTGAGTTATACGTTTAAGTCTTTGTGTTAATTGTTCAATACAATACACATACTTAACACTGGCGACGAGTCAGGCTCTTACCCTGCGGCAGTTATTCCAGGCGGCTTCGTCCAAAGACAGGACGTTGAAGAGAGGTTTCAATCCTCAACACCCCACTCAAAACTGAAGGGCAGCAGAAATCCTGACAGCTTCCATCGACTGGATATGACAGGCATTAGGACCCTGAAGCCTCCATCAGCTTGTGAACCGGAGTAAAGACAGGACTGGGGAAGAGAGAGAGGTAGGGCGATAGCGATCGGCAGATAAGGGCCGGGCCGCTTTGAAGTGAGGGGCGCAGCCGGGCCAGCGATCGGGACCAAAGATAAGAGCCGCACTCGGACTGAAAGGCGCGGCGGCTGCAGAAGCTCAAGGTGCGAGAGTCGCGGTGCACAGCGCGGGCTATCGATCGCGGCGAAGATAAGGGCCGCACTCGAGGGCTGAAGGGAGACGGCGTCGGGGGACGGGTGAAGACCGCCAAGCGCGGGAAAACCGCCATTTTGTGGGCGGAGGACGACGGCAAGAGCGGGAAGCCGCCATCTTTGATAACAAGTAAAGAAAATAAAATCTGAGAAATTGCAAATCTACAATGCCTAAACACGGGAATATTAGCACCTTTGATAGTGACCTCGAAGATTGGGCCATATATGTTGAAAGAGTAAAAAATTATTGTAAGGCCAATAAAATTCGTGACCAAGATAAAGCTCTAACATTATTAAATTTAATGGGTGCGAAGACGTACGGGCAATTGAAACACCTGTTATCACCAGATGAACCGGCGGATAAGACGTTCGATGAGATTGTTACTGTCCTGAAAGATCATCTAAACCCCACGCCGCTGATGCTAGCGGAACGATTTAAATTTTACGACAGAAGGCAGCTACAGCATGAAAGCAATGCTGAATATTTGCTGGAATTGCGTAAATTAGCGAAATATTGCCAGTTTGGAACGGGATTGACAGATGCACTACGAGACAAATTTGTGTGTGGTTTATTTAAACAGGATACACAAAAGCGACTGCTCGAGGAGAATGAGCTGACGCTTGAGAAGGCGGTCACTATGGCAGCAGCACACGAAGCCGCAGCGAGAGGCACGGCAGTAATGCAGCTACGGTCACCGGAGCTCAGTGCACACAAATTGGGTGTGAGTTCTGGCAAATGTTATCGTTGTGGAAAGACAACGCATGATCAGAACCAGTGTTGGTTTAAAAACCAAGAATGTAGAACTTGTGGTAGGCTTGGACATATAGCTAGAGTATGCAGGTCAGGGAAGAAGACCAGCAACAAGAAGTCACCGCAAGGAAAATACGCAAAGGTACACAAGGTGACCGAACAGGAGTCCGATTCAGACGCTAGCAGTAATGAACTGGCTAGCTTAAGCTGTAATGAACTGGCTAGCTTAAGAGTACTCAACGCTGGTAAGGGTGCAGACCTCCAGACAATTTGGGTCACTCTTCAGATAGAAGGAGTCCAAGTAAAACTGGAATTGGACACTGGATCGGCATTGACGGTCATAAATAAGAAAGATTACGGAAAGTTATTCCAACATATTCCCCTACAGGATACGGGGATTATATTGAAAACATACACGGGGCAAAGAGTGTACCCCATCGGGAAAATAGAGGTTGCAGTGGCCCACAAGGGCGAAGACAGTCAAATAATGGACTTATATGTGATATCTGAAGGAGGTCCTCCACTACTAGGACGGGAGTGGATTAGGAAAATGAATATGGACTGGCATTTCCTACAAACAATAATGAGTGAGAACTCGGTGAAGATAGTCGGCCCAGACTCTGGAACGGATGATGGTAAGCCCAACTCAGGTGCAAAAGACAAAGTTTCAGCACAGAATTCCACTGAGCAACAACAACATAGTTTAACTGTGGATTCTGAGTCTGGCAAGTCTACTGATGTGCCCATTTCTGAGGGACACCGGGCTCGAACTCAACTCCATTTCAAACTACAACAGCAATTAGAAGAAATGCTTCGCCGTTTTGAGCAAGAGTTGAATGCAACGAAAGAGTTCTTTGATATAGAGTTGGAGAATCTGGAAAGACAACAGAAGCAGCTGATGGAGAAAATGGAGCAGGAGCACACAAAACGTCTGATGTCAGAGGAGTTAACGGTCAGCCAACTCCTGCATATGCTGAAGGACAGGACTCTGAAATGGGAAAAACTTGAACATGAACTTCAATATTCAAACGAAAGGGGTTCGGAGCTCTCAAAGGTTATTGGAAGAGCTGAGGTGGCAACACAGACTGAGATGACTGCAACAGAGCAGCCATTGGATGCCAAAAGTACGCTGACTCACGTCAACGTAGAACAACAGACCGCTGAAACAGCTGCTCCGGTAGAGGGATTGCATAGTCCGATCAATCAATCTCCAAAGGAAGTTGAAGTATTAAAATCTCAAATGAGGTCATTAGTAAACGACTTGCTGAAAGCCCAGAAAAAGCTGGATGCAGAGGTACACATGAAGAAGTCTCTTCAGGAAAGATGTCTGGATTTGGAACAAGAGCTGGCTAACGTCCAGCTGGGTATGGAGGAAATAGACGACCCTCTCACTGGTCTAGCTCAGGACGACACCGAATATTACGATGTCCTGTCCTGCCCAGCTTGTAACTTCGACTCCCAAAGTGCAGAAATCATGGAGGAGCACCAAAAGTCTACGGAACATCGGGAGAAGCTGGCTCTACGACGGAAACAGGAGGAAGAGAAGGAGGAACTGCGCATGCAGCTGGCAGCTGTAGCAGCTGACAATGGAGCCCAGAGAGTCTCCAAGAAGCAGAAAAGGAAAAGTAAAAACAGAAGATGACCCATCTGAACCATTATCACCTCTACCAGATCACACACGTGGTCCCTCCGAACGGAGCCAATTCAGTTCGGAAGTTCAAACTGTTAAATCCATGGAAGGACTATTGAATGAGTCACTCCAGCAACGTGAACCGACTACACCACAGAGATTGAATCTGTGAACTGTTTTCCGCAGAGACTGAATCTGTGATCTGTTTTGACATGAAGTTATCTATGTATCTATGTTATTCTGTTATGTAAACCTGAAGTTATATATGTATATATGTTATTACGTTATGTTAAATGGGGAGATGACTGTAAAGCTAGGAAGGGAGGAATGTTGTGTATGTAATATGTGTGCTACTTTGAACCTATGGACAGGACTGCACTACTTGTTGGGCGTAGTGATACGCAGTACCACTCCTGGCCATAGGGGTATAAATAGTACTGTGGGTACTGATCCCCCTCAGTTCCCGCCTGTGGGCATGAAGTAAAGACCTATATGTGCAGTCCCTACCTCCAACCAGTAAAGGCCTGTTTGAGTTATACGTTTAAGTCTTTGTGTTAATTGTTCAATACAATACACATACTTAACAGTGTTCATTTTGAATCAAGGTTCAAGCTCCATGTCACCTAGTTTCCCTTATCTCGTCTGTCCTTAGAACATTTTGGCCTAGAAATTCGGTATAGATGCGTTTGGGGCGCTACAGCTGGGCGGTCGCAAAACTTTGCGCCCGGCGCAACTTAGGGCCACCTTCACTGATATTCAGTTGCATCGCCCCAAGAGGTTGCTGCAGCGCTAAAGCAGGCGATGCACGAGTATCATAAGGCGCTAAGCCAGCGATCCGGGGCGCTACCACCAAGGGCGGGCGTAGCGCAGGTGCGGCGAGTTATTGATTGAAGGCAGACAGTCAGGCGCCGGTCAGCACTTAAAGGGGGAGGGTGGAATTCTTTGGCTGCCACGCCCTGCACACTGCAGCCCTGAGGGAAGGCCTGAACAGTGCTAATTCAACTGCTCCATGCCCAGGAGAATGGAGAAGCCAAGGGAGAGAGCGCAGTGCTTCGGCGAGGGTGACCTGAGGGTGCTGCTTGGCGCAGTTGAGCGCAGGCGCCATGTTCTGTTCCCTGAAGGTGGCAGGAGGCCGCTGCCCTCCGAATATTGAAAAGCCTGGAGGGAGGTGGCAAGCAGGGTTGCCTCCAACAGCGTGGTTGCCAGGACTCCCCTCCAATGCCGTAAAAAATTCAACGACCTCACTCGGGTTGTCAGGGTGAGTACCCTTTCCAGTATCCTCCTCATCCCTGCATGTGCTCCTCAGTTGATGGCCAAAGGGACATGAAAGCCCTACTGCCCAGCCCTCATCCAGCAGCTATGGGACTGTCATGAAAAGCACTTGAATATTCAGGAGTTTATACACTGTCAGGGCTATTACACCATGGGTGGCTGTGCAGGCAAGATGAGGGCTTCACACTGTCAGTGCTATTCCACCATGGGAGGCTGTGCAGGCAAGATCAGGGCTTCACACTGTCAGGGCTATTCCATCATGGGAGGCTGTGCAGGCAAGATCAGGGCTTCACACTGTCAGGGCTATTCCACCATGGGAGGCAGTGCAGGCAAGATCAGGGCTTCACACTGTACTTAGAGGCCGTCCTTTCTTTTGCAGGGCAAGCTGGCGCACAACCGGAGACAGCAGCGCCAGACCGGGGGAGGCCGTCCTGACATTAAGCAGCTCAGCGACCTAGAGCTGCGAGTGGAGCAGATCATGGCAGGCCGGCTGATTGGCCCCGTCGTGACTGGAGATGCCGACCCTGTTCTGGGCAATAATGGTAAGGTCCTCACCTTTTTGACCTCTCTCTTTCCACCTGCGCCTCACGCCAACATCCTTTGCCACTATCGAACCAATGCAGTGCATAGCAGCACTCATGCCTCCCTCGCTGCCGTCCTGTCCTCACTCTAAAGCAACTCTTGTGCCTCCCTGCTTTCAGATGGTGACTCGCCAGGTGAGGAGGCGGCCCCTCAAGCTGGCACTGTGTCGGATTCAGACCTAGAGGAGGAGGAAGAGGAAGCCGCCCCATCAGGGACACCCTTGGCCGAGGCAGCCCATGGCCATGCTGGGGACACGTCTTCCCTGGAGGGGAGCAGGGGGGAAGTGTCGGAGGAGAGTGAAGCTCCGGGGACCAGCGGGCTGCAGCAACGCGGGAGGGGTGGGGAAGCTCGGCGGCTTTCTCACCGGAGGGAGAGTGTGGCCTCGAGTCCTGCTACAGTGAGCGCAGAGGAGGTGCGGCTCCTTGTGGAAATGGGCGCCCAGGCTGAGCGCAGGCACACTGAGCTCATGGCTGCAGTGGCAAGGATGTCGGACTCCACAGAGTCTCTGGCAAGGAGTGTTCAGGAATTTGGGGCAGCACAGGCCAGGAGTCTGCAAGAATTCAGTGCAGCACAGGCCAGGAGTCTGCAGGACTTCACGGCAGCACAAGCGGCCTCCAGCCAAGTGCTCAGTTGTGCCGTGCATTCACTGGCTGGTGTCATCCAGACACAGACCAGGGCCACACAGGCACTAACTGCTGCCACCCTCACTGGATTGGCCAGGCATCACCGGGGCACTCACCGCGCCGCAGCAGCCCAGCAGCCCAGCAGTCTGTGCTGCAGCAGATTGCTGCGCATGCTGCAGTGCTGGCCCGTGCGAGTGCCAGTGAATCAGCCAACCAGGGAGTGCCTGTGCTCTGTCAGGTTGGCAGCATCCCTGCAGCCAACACTGTCACTCCTCCACTGCAGCTGCCACCACCCGTAGGACAGACTGCTGCCGCCCAAGCTGAGTTGGAGCAGTCCGCAGCCGGGCCCTCCAGGCCCAGAGCTGGTCCAGGCCGACCCCCAAGGGCATCTGCTGTCTCACCAACTAACCCTCAGCAGCCTTCCCCCAGCCTTGCTGCAGCCACTGTGGTCCCATTGAGGAGGAGCTGCAGGGCGGGTAGGGGCCATGCCCGGAAGCGAAACGGATCACCCTCGCAGGTGAAAAAGTAGGTCTGGACAATTTTGTTGTTTTTTATAAACAGGCCGAGACTGGTGTATTTGTTTTTTATATAAAGGCTGAGACTGGTGTATTTGTTTTTTATATAAAGGCCGAGACTGGTGTATTTGTTTTTTATATAAAGGCCGAGACTGGTGTATTTGTTTTTTATGTAAAGGCCGAGACTGGTGTGTTTGTTTTTTATATAACGGTCGAGACTGGTGTGTTTGTTTTTTATGTAAAGGCCGAGACTGGTGTATTTGTTTTTTATGTAAAGGCCGAGACTGGTGTATTTGTTTTTTATATAAAGGCCGAGACTGGTGTGTTTTTGTTTGGGGGGTTTCTCTGAATTAATTTGTCATGCGGGAAGGGCACAGAGTTATAAGAGTAAAAAATTTTCTTTAATCGCACTGTCCATGTTTGCTTTTGGAAGTATTGGTTGCCTTGATCGGCTGAGGGCTTGCGGAGCGGCTACATTCATCTTCCTTCATTGGCACAAGCCATTCCCTGAGAGGGGGCCTAGAACTGAGTTGCAATAAGCCGCAGACAGACGGCCCTTGCACTTTCTGCCTCCCTCCCATCCTGGTCCTCCTCCTCCTCCTACTCCTCCTCCTCCTCCTCTGGTGGTCCTCCAATGTCTGCTGGCAGTGGCTGAGTCCTGCGGATAGCCAGGTTGTGCAGCATGCAGCACACGACAACGAAATGGGAGACTCACTCAGGCAAGTACTGTAGGGCTCCCCCGGAATGACCCAGACAGCGGGACCATTGCTTGAGCACGCCGATTGTGAGCTCAATGATGTTCCTGGTCGCTTGATGGCTGTCATTGTATCGCTGTTCTGCAGGGGTGCTGGGCGCATGGAGCGGGGTCATCAGCCAGGTGCACAATGGATAGCCTTTGTCCCCGAGAAGCCACCCTCGTGGGTGAGGCTGGGCCTGGAAAAGGTCTGCCACAGAAGTCTGGCGCAGGATGAAGGCATTGTGGCTGCTGCCTGGAAAGCGGGCATTGACAGCTAGTATGAGCTGCCTGTGGTCACACACCAACTGCACATTGAGCGAATGGTAGCCCTCCCGGTTGCGGTAATCCTCGGCATTCTCTAGAGGTGCCCGCAAAGCCACATGCGTGCAGTCAATGGCGCCCTGCACCATGGGGAAGTCCGCTAATGTTGCAAATCTCATTGCACGCTCTTGCTGCTTGTCGAGAGTCATGGGGAAGGAGATGAACTGACATCTCCTTCTGAAAAGGACATTGGTCACCTGGCGTATGCAGCAATGTACCGCGAACTGGGAGATGTTGGAAATGTCCCCAGTAGCGGATTGGAAGGAGCCGGTGGCATAGAAGTTGAGAGCCACCGTCACCTTCACTGCCACTGACAGAGATGTCCTGCTCCTCAGCTGTGGCTGCAGATCTCTCTGAAGCAGGTAGCAGATCTCTGTGACCACCTCCCTTCTGAATCGCAGCCTCCGAACACACTGCTCCTCAGACATGTTCAGATATGAGAACTGCTGGCGGTATACCCTGGGTGGGTAAGGCCTCCTGTGCCGATGCCTGTTGGCCCTTCTCCGTCTGGCCATTACTCGCACTCTCTCACGGCGTCTCTGAGCCCTCTGAATGCAATGCAGTAAGCCAACGTTTGAACCCATTGCAGCCCCCATTAGATGTATCGAATTAATGCTATGGCACTGAAAGTTAATTACAAGTGCAAAGCTCTGGCCTGAAGCCAGAAGTACCTGAGCGAGTGTTAATTCAAACCAGAAAGCTCTCTCCCTTTGTCTCTCTCCAAATATCAGTGTCTCACAAAAAAGGAGTGGAACAAAATGGCTGACATTTATACTGCAGGAGGAGTCCCCTTTAATTAGCGCCCCCCGCACCCCGCAGTGACTGGGAACTGTTATGTTAATAAATAAATAGACATTTTCATTATGAACAGCTAGCTTGAGCTAGTCATTTATTCAGCCATGTGGACTATTGTACAGGCATCCATCTTGACTAGTGCCTTGTGGGTAGCCCACACTAAACATACAGCTCCACCTAGTGTACCATTCTAGAATGACATGTTACTGATCATTACATCCCCCTTCCTTAGAGGTTAAACAAAATCAATATCAATCAATATCAATCAATCATAACGACATAAACATCTTCACAACAGTCAACACATTTTCAAAGCTTTACTTTATGAACTCTAAGCTTTTCATTCTTTTATTATAGTTTTCTTTGTACTCAAAGATTAAGTCTATCAGGCATTTTTACTTCACATGTGGATCTTCTCAGCACAGGTAAGTCTGATGTGTTTTCATGAGAGCCTGTATGTGTGTTTGTGTTAGATTGTTCTGGTGGTGAGTGACAAGATTCAGTTGCGGCATTGTCATCGATTTGCTCTTGGATAGTTTCTTGTGTTTTCAGGCGGGAACGACAGTTCCTCCTGAGAATCTGTCCTTCCTTGGTTCTAACAGTGTATGACCTTGGTCCTACTTCCTCAAGAACTGTAGCTCTCCTGTTCCATGCATCTGGATCCTCAATCCTGACAACATCATCCCTTGTCAATGGTTTCAGAGTTTTGGATGACTTGTCATAGTGTGATTTCTGTTTCAGCTTTAACAGTTGAAGTCTCTGCCTCAGTTCCTTACTCTGCTTTTCTTTTGCACAGCAGGGTAGCGTGGTGCGCAGCTTGCGACCCATTAGGAGTTCAGCAGGTGAAGAACCACAGTCTAAAGGGGAGGCTCGGTATCTCAGCAGGGCGAGATAAGGATCAGACTTGCTTTCTGTTGCTTTCTTCAGTAGCTGTTTGAGAACTTGAACACCTTTCTCTGCCTTACCATTCGACTGAGCATACAGAGGACTGGATGTGATGTGTTGAAAGTCATAATGTGCTGCAAACTGTTGCCACTCCTTACAGTTGAAGCACGGACTATTGTCGCTAATGGCAATCCTGGGAATTCCATGTCTGGCGAAGATGGATTTAACATGCATTATGACACTGCTTGCTGATGTGCTTGAGAGCAGCGCCATCTCAGGATAGTTAGAATAGTAGTCAACCACTATTAGATAGTCTTTACCATTCAAATGAAAGAGGTCCATACCAACCTTTTGCCATGGTGCTGTTGGTAAGTCAGCTACTATCATTGGTTCCTTTGCTTGTTTGTTTTGGTGTTTCTGGCATGTCTCACATATGCCTATCATGTTCTCAATGTCCTTATTTATGCCAAGCCAATAAACAGTGTCTCTTGCTCTCCTTTTGCATTTTTCAATTCCGAGGTGTCCCTCATGAATCCTTTTGAGCATGTCTTGATGTAGAGCCTGTGGAATGACTATTCTGTTCTGTTTTAGTAATAGTCCACTTGCGACACTTAACTCTGACCTGATGTGATAGTACTTTGGACTGTGGTGTATGTGCCTTTAAGAGCCCCAGGTGTGCGTAATGCCGGTAATTGCCACTTGGGCTATATAAGCCTGTGTATTGTGTATATCCTTTAGAAACCCCCCCCAGACTTGCTTAGTAAATACCTAAGAACCAACTCCTGTCTTCAGTGTCTTTATCTACACACGGACACTACAGTGGCGATGAAGTGGAAATGGACTTACCTGCAATTCGGCAGCACCTCAAGGACATCGATTCCTCCAGCGTCCGGAAGACTCAAGGAAGTAAGAGAAACTGTGGTTTCACCAGCTGGCCAAGCTGGTGACAGGTACTGCGCTAATCCTTCCTGGGCGTCAGGCTGGAGCTCCAGCGGCGGGCTCTACAGCTGAGACAGGCAGCGAAATCGGAGGCAAGCAATAACGGACTGGGAGGGTGCACTCGAGAGACGGCCGGCGCGGCAAGCAGGTCAGCGTTTAGACCTCCGTCGGGAACGAGTCTCCAACAGTGAATAAACGGAAACCACAGTAAAACAGCGTTGTTATCGGTAGCAGCGGCGGGAAAGCGCGGGAAGCGCCATATCGTTGCTACAGAAAAAAAAAGCGCGGGAAGCACCATATCTTTTCTGAAATGCCTAAATCTGGTAATATTGAGGCTTTTGATGGCGAAATAGAAGATTGGGCCACATACGTGGAAAGAGTAGAGGTTTATTGCACTGCAAATGGAATAACAGATGAAAAAAAAGCTTCAGTACTTCTGAACTTAATGGGCGCGAAGACATACGGGCTGTTACAAAATTTAATCACTCCAGCCAAACCAAAGGACAAGACTTTTAAAGAAATTGTTGATACCCTGCAGGAACATTTAAACCCAACACCGCTGCTGATAGCGGAACGATTCAAGTTCTTCAAGAGAAATCAACACAAGAATGAAAGTAACGCTGATTACCTAAACGAATTAAGAAAGCTATCAAAGTACTGCCAATTCGGAGCAGGACTATCGGATTACCTTCGAGACAAATTTGTTTGCGGTCTCTTAAGTGAAGGAACACAAAAAAGACTGCTTTCTGAAAAAGATTTAACATTGGACAAAGCTTTCAGTATGGCTGTATCATACGAAGCAGCAGCAAAAGGAGCTGCAGAGATACAACAAGAGACACAGGACTTCGGCACCCATAAAATGACACAGGAGTTCGGAAGATGTTATCGCTGCGGCAGATCCACCCATAACCAGAGGGACTGCTGGTTCAAGGGCAAAGCATGCAGGCAATGTGGTAAGATTGGACACATTGCACGGGTATGCCAATCTGGACAAAATAAATCCACTGACAGAAAACAAAAAATCAATAAAGAAAAGTACAGGAAGGTACAAATGATGACGGACAATAGCTCCGAAGACCAGAATAGCGATAGCGACTCCGGAAACAAGAGACTAAGCTGTCTCAAATTACATAATGTACTTGCCAAAGAGGATTACCAAACCATTTGGGTTACCCTCACAATAGCAGGGTCCCCAGTTAAAATGGAGCTAGATACAGGATCAGCTCTAACCGTAATAAATCGACGAGATTACGAGAGGCTATTTTCGCATATACCTCTAAAAGACACATCCATTATCTTAAAAACATATACGGGGCAGAAAGTCTACCCCAAAGGAAAAATAAGGGTGCCTGTGGTATACAACGGCAAAGAAATACAAAAGTTGTATTTATACATTCTACAAGATGGTGGTCCACCGTTGTTGGGACGTGAATGGATAAGGAAGATACGTTTAGACTGGCACTCCATTCAGGCACTGACGGTGACCAGTAAGGAAAAAAACAATGATGACATCATACCTGAACGATTAAAAGACATCTTGGCTAACGCCAAAGAAGTGTTTCAAGAGAAACTAGGAACCTTGAAAGGCATCACCGCCTCAATAAAAGTGGAAGATACAGCAATTCCAAAATTTTTTAAGGCAAGACCGGTGCCATATGCAATACGTCCAGCAGTCGAGGCAGAGCTGAAGAATTTGGAAAAGGCAGGCGTATTATCCAAAATAGATTGGAGTGAATGGGCAACACCCATCATTCCAGTCATGAAAAAAACTTTGAAAAATAACTCTGAGGAACAGAAAAAAATTCGCATCTGTGGGGACTTTAAGGTGACTGTAAACCCGGTCCTTCACACGGTACAGTATCCTCTTCCGAGGATAGAAGATATTTTCGCCTCACTATCCGGAGGGAAACGTTTCACCAAAATTGACTTGGCACAGGCATATCTACAGATGGAGGTTGAGGAGACCTCTAAAAAGTATCTCACAATAAACACACACAAAGGCCTGTACCAGTACAATCGACTGGTTTTTGGAATAGCATCAGCTCCAGCTATCTGGCAAAGAGCTATGGAGCAAGTCCTGCAAGGGATTCCGGGGACTCAATGCTACCTAGATGACATCCTTATAACAGGAGAAAACGACAACGAGCACCTTGCCAATTTGGAGCAGGTGCTCACTAGGCTGAAAGAACGGGGCCTACGAGCAAATCGCCCCAAGTGCGAATTTTTCCAAAATCAGATATCATATTGTGGCCACATAATTAATAAGGAAGGGTTGCATAAGTCACCTGAAAAAATTGAAGCAGTTATAAAAGCCCCAGCACCTGAAAATGTTTCACAATTAAGGTCATTCCTGGGATTAATAAATTACTATCATAAATTTTTACCGAACTTATCATCTATTCTACACCCTCTTAATGATCTTCTACAGACAGGAGTGATTTGGAAATGGAACGAAGACTGTAAACGTGCCTTCCATAAATGTAAAGACTTAATCACATCCGAGAAAATTTTGGCTCATTACAACCCATCACTACCAATCAGACTGGCGTGCGATGCGTCCCCTTACGGCATAGGAGCGGTATTGTCCCATAGATTCCCTGATGGCTCGGAACGGCCGATAGCTTTTGCGTCATGCTCATTGAACTCAGCTGAGCGTAACTATGCCCAGATAGACAGGGAAGCACTCAGCCTGGTATGGGGAGTGAAGAAATTCAACCATTACCTACACGGACAAAAATTTACCTTGCTGACTGACCATCAACCCCTCATCTCCATATTCAACCCTAAAAAAGGTGTCCCCATTATGACGGCACAAAGACTACAGAGGTGGTCCCTTTTTCTAGGGGCACACCAATACAACATTGAATACAAAGTGTCAAAACAGCATGGGAATGCTGACGGTTTATCACGCCTACCGTTGCCAACGATAGAAGAGGCACCTACAGTAGACCCAGTAGAGATATTCCACTCTACCATAGTGGAATGTCTACCGGTGACAAATTCTGCCATTGAAAGGGAGACAAGAAATTACCCTACTCTCTCACGGGTCTACGATTTAACAGTGAAGGGATGGCCAGCACATGGTGAACCACTGTTGCCAGCATTCTCGCAAAGAAGAGAACAGCTGTCAGTGTGCCGAGGAACCTTGATGTGTGGATCCAGAGTGGTGATTCCACCCAAACTCCAGGATAAAGTGCTAAAGGAGCTTCACGAGGGGCATCTGGGTGGAGTGAAAATGAAGAACCTAGCTAGGGCGTTTGTATGGTGGCCAGGTATCGATGGAAACATCGAAGACATGACCAAGAGCTGCCTAGGATGCCAGAAGGTCCAAAATGCTCCGCCACAGGCCCCTCTACATCCATGGGAGTGGCCCTCATCTCCCTGGCAAAGGGTGCACATCGACTTTGCTGGTCCATTTATGGACTCAATGTTCTTAATCGCAGTTGATGCACACTCCAAGTGGCCAGAGGTAATAAAGATGTCCTCCACCACCACGGAAAAAACCATCACAGTATTAAGGACCATATTTGCCAGGAATGGGCTGCCGGAGCAGATATGTTCTGATAATGGACCGCAATTTGTGTCCGAAGAATTCAGAAAGTTCTTAAAGAACAATGGGGTTAAGCACTACACGTCCGCCCCATACCATCCCACCACCAGGCCATCAAGGCCATGGGTAATGAAGACATAAAACTTCAGCACAAGGTGGATAACTTCTTATTTGCATATAGGAATGCAACGCATATGGTTACTAACCAAACTCCCGCCATGATGTTCTACAATAGAAACCTAAGATGCCGGCTGGATTTGGTCAAGCCCAACATCCGAAGGGACGTGGAGAACCGGCAGTTTCAGGGCATGAATGAAAGGCCAACTAGGGCCTTCCAGATAAGCCAACCGGTTTTGGCCCAGGACTACCGTACCGAGAAATGGCAGCCTGGAACTATCTGCACACGATTAGGACCACTGATGTATACCGTGGACATCGGAGACAGCATAATAAGGCGCCATGCTGACCAAATCATCAAGTCATCCGAAAAGGGACAACCTACACCACCACTCTATACATCTAACGATGAAGTAGAAATACCCATATCTACCTCCGATCCGGTGATACTGGAGCCCGATGAACCCGACACTGGCCTTCAAGCCGAATCAGCCTTGCCAGAAGAACCTACTACACCACCAGAAACTACTACCCCCCCGAGGCGTTATCCGGACCGAGTCAGGAAGCCTCCTGAGAGACTAACTTATAATTAATTAATACAGCAATGTATATTATTTTGCATATAACATGTAATTAATAATTACTTAAAATATGATGTACTAGTTAGCTAGAAGGGGAGGAATTGTGGTGTATGTGCCTTTAAGAGCCCCAGGTGTGCGTAATGGCGGTAATTGCCACTTGGGCTATATAAGCCTGTGTATTGTGTATATCCTTTAGAAACCCCCCCCAGACTTGCTTAGTAAATATCTATGAACCAACTCCTGTCTTCAGTGTCTTTATCTACACACGGACACTACATGGACAGAAGCCTTTTGGCCAACCATGATGAATGTTCTCTATTACTGTTTGTAACACTGTGGCCTAGAAATTCAGTTGCGTTCGCCAGCCGTTAGCGCCATAAGAGGAGTAGATCTTGAGCGCCAGGCACTTAGCGGCCGGGCGCAGAACAATCTGCGCCTACGCCCAACTTCAGTTGACATTTAGCGCCGGCGCAAAGTGTTTGCGCGTGCTCAGCTGCGCGCGCAACTTATGACGTCATTTTGTCGTGCAACGCCGTTTGTGCGTCCCAAACCGGAACTTCAGTGGCGCCCGCCCAATGTGGGCGTGGCGCTGTTAAGAACTGTGAGGTGGAACGCAGCAGAGGCCCTGCGGGCCTCGGGGAGCGCTAATTAAAGGGCACTTAGACTGAACTATAAAGGCCAGCCATTTTGCTGCAATGACTTTAGTGCTACGGATTTCTGGACAGAGACCAAGGAAGAGACCTTACTGATTTGGCCCAACATAGGAGAGGTATTTTTGGCTTCTGGCCAGAGCTTGGAAATTTGACTCATTGTGATTTCACCATTTGCAAGTATATTATGGGGGCTGCATGGGGTTCCAACCCTCAGTTCCAGCATTATGTGCGAAGGGCTCGCAGACGCTGTGTGAGAGGGGCAGCCATGCCTAGATGCAGAGGGGCCATCAGGCGTTGGCAATGTAGGCCTTACCCACTCAGGGAATACCGCCAGCAGGTGTCCTATCTCACCATGACTGCCGCGCATTGTGTTAAGAGGCTGCGCTTCAGAAGGGAGGTGGTTGCAGAGATCTGCTAGCTGCTTCACAGAGATCTGCGTCCACAGCTGATGTGCAGGACGTCTCTGTCGGTGGAAGTCAAGGTCACGGTGGCTCTGAACTTTTATGCAAGCGGCTCCTTCCAAGCCGCTGCTGGGGACATAGCGAACATCTCCCAGTTCGCTGTGCATCGCTGCATCCGGCAGGTCACCGATGCCCTTTTCACAAGGAGACACCAATTCATCTCCTTCCCCATGACCCTAGAGAGGCAGGAGCAGCGTGCAGTCGGATTTGCGAGGATCGCCGACTTCCCCATGGTGCAGGGCGCCATTGACTGCACGCATGTGGCTATGCGGGCACCTATCGACAATGCCGAGGATTACCGCAACCGGAAGGGCTACCATTCCCTCAATGTACAGCTGGTGTGTGACCACAGGCAGCGCATCCTAGCTGTCAATGCCCGCTTTCCAGGCAGCAGCCACGATGCATTTATCCTGCGCCAGACTACTGTGGCTGACATGTTCCAGGCACAGCCTCCCCCAAGAGGATGGCTTATCGGGGACAAAGGCTATCCTTTGTGTACATGGCTCATGACCCCGCTCCGCGCGCCCAGGACCCCTGCTGAGGAGGCATACAACGAAAGCCATCAAGCCACAAGGAACATCATAGAGCAAACGATTGGTGTCCTCAAGCAATGGTTCCGCTGCCTGGATCACTCCGGGGGATCTCTCCAGTATTCGCCGGATAGAGTCTCCCAGTTCGTCGTCGTTTGCTGCATGCTGCACAACCTGGCTATCCGCAGGACTCAGGCACTGCCACCTCACATTAGACCACCACCTCAGGAGGATGAGCAGGAGGACCATGAGGAGGAGGAGGAGGAGGAGGAGTACCAGCCCAGGAGGGAGCCACAAGGTCCAAGGGCCGTCCGTCGGCGGCTTATTGAACGACACTTCTAGGCCCCCTGTCAGGGAATGGCTTGTGGCAATGAAGGCACATGAATGCAGCCGCTCCGCAAGCCCTCAGCCGGTTAACGCAACAACCACTTGAAACATCACACATGGACAAGCTGAATAAATAAAAAGCTTTATTGAACAAACTCAGGGCCCTTCCCACATGAAACCCAAAAACAGACAACACCCCCAAAAAACAGTCAAAAACATATCTCACTCCCACAACCTGGGGAGGAATAACATAACTTGTCCATCCAAATGGCCTTCATCCTCGGCCTTACCAAAAGAACCCCCCCCATAGAGAACACAACCACCCCCATATAAAAAAACAATGGCCTTCATCCTCGGCCTTACCAAGATAAACCCCCCCATAGAGAACACAAACACCCCCATATAAAAAAACATTTGGCAACACACTCTACTTTGTGTGCCGAGAGGGCGAGTCCTTGTCCAGGCTTTTCCGGCCCCTGGCCGACCTGCTGCTCCGCCTCAACCTGGGCCCTGTGGGTGTTGCAAGGCTGGGGGAAGGCTCCTGAGGGGCACATTGCGTGACGGCAGATGCCCTTGGGGGTCGGCCTAGACGAGCTCCGGCCCACGAGGGGCCGGCTGCTGACTGCTGCAGCTGTGGCTGGGCAGCATCAGTCTCTCCAGCAGCTCGTCGCAGCTTTGCTGGGGGAGTGGCAGTGGCGGCTGCAGCAATGGGGCAAGCTGGCTGATGCCAGGCGCTCGCTGGTCGCCAGAGACACTGGCACTCGGCCGGGCTGGCACTGCAGCAAGCACAGCAATCTGGTGAAGGCCAGACCGCTGTGCTGCTGCAGCGCGGCGGGTGCCCTGGCGATGCGTGTGTGACACAGCGAGTGTGGCAGCAGTGAGTGCCCGTACTGCCCTGGTCTGTGCCCGCATCAGACCAGCCAGTGACTGCACGGCACCACTGATCAACTCTCCACTCGCTGCCTGTGCTGCCCTGAAGTCGTCCCGACTCACGTCCTGTGCTGCCCTGAATTCGGCCCGACTCGCGTCCTGTGCTGCCCTGAATTCAGCCCGACTCGCGTCCTGTGATGCCCCGAATTGTGCCCGACTCGCGTCCTGTGATGCCCCGAATTGTTCGAGACCCCTGGCCTGTGCTGCCGCGAGTTGTTCGAAACCCCTGGCCTGTGAGGCCCCGAAATCGGACACACTATGAGCCAGGGACTCAATGGCCTCAGGCAACCATGCCACAACCCCCATGAACTCGGTGTGCCGAGGATCCAAGTCCGCGGACATTTGATCAAGGAGGCGCACCTCCTGGGCGAGGACCGTCTCCGGACTGGAGGCCAGACTCTCCCTCTGGGGAGAAGGCCGCCGAGCTGCCCGACCCTTCCCGCGTGGCTGGACACCACTGGGCCCAGCAACTGCACTCCCCTGCAACACTTCCCCCCTCTGGGGAGAAGGCCGCCGAGCTGGCCGTCCCTTCCCGTGTGGCAGGATGCCACTGGGCACAGGAGCTACACTCCCCTGCAACACTTCCCCCCTCTGGGGAGAAGGCAGCCGTGCTGCCCGACCCTTCCCGCGTGGCTGGACGCCACTGGGCACAGGAGCTACACCCCCCTGCAACACTTCCCCCTGGCTCTCCTCCAGGCAAGACGTGTCCCCTCCATTGCCATCCCCTGGCGCGGATGAGGGTTCCCCCGATGTGCCGCCTTCCTCTTGCTCCTCCTCGTCCTCCTCTTCCGAGGGACTGACACTCGCAGCTTCAGGGACCTCCTCCTCACCAGCTGAAAGCAGGAAGGCACAAGAGTAGCTTTAGAGTGAGGACAGGGCATCAGCGAGGGAGGCATGAGTGGTGGCATTCTGCGCATTGGTCAGACAGTGGCAAAGGATGTAGATCTGAAGCGCAAGGGGAATGAGAGAGGTCCAAACGGTCATGTCCTTACCATTGGGGCCCAGCACAGGGTCGGCATCTCCAATTGCAACGGGGCCAATCACCCGGGCACCCATGAGTCAACCCACGCGCTCCTCCAGGTCACTGAGCTGCTGGAACTGGGCACGGCCTCCCCCGGTGACAGTCCAGCTCTTCAGATTCTGGGCCAGCTTGGCCTGCAAGAGAAAGGACGGCCTCTAAGTACAGTGTGGTGCCCTGTTGTTGTGTGCACTGCCTCCCATGGTCGAATAGCTTGGCCAGTGTGGTGCCCTGTTGTTGTGTGCACTGCCTCCCATGGTCGAATAGCTTGGCCAGTGTGGTGCCCTGTTGTTGTGTGCACTGCCTCCCATGGTCGAATAGCTTGGCCAGTGTGGTGCCCTGTTGTTGTGTGCACTGCCTCCCATGGTCGAATTGCTTGGCCAGTGTGTAAAGTGCAGAAAGTGCAATTGATGTTCATGCCAGTGCCATAGCTGCTGGATGAGGGCTGGCCATTAGGCCTTTGAGGTCCCTTTGCCCATAATGTGAGGTGCACATGCAAGGATGAGGAGGACACTGGAAAGGGTACTCACCCTGACCAACCGAGTGAGGTCGTTAAACTTTTTCCAGCATTGGTCACCAGTCCTGGGGACATCGCTGTTGGCTGTGACCCTCTGGGCGATTTCCCTCCAGGCTCT
The DNA here is from genome assembly GCF_052327205.1 of Somniosus microcephalus. Lineage (NCBI taxonomy): Eukaryota > Metazoa > Chordata > Chondrichthyes > Squaliformes > Somniosidae > Somniosus > Somniosus microcephalus. The sequence continues at coordinate 173,939,203 of NC_140992.1, forward strand.
CCTGTACACCCTCTTGGGAGGCTTCTTGCCACTGTCCGGGAACAAGATATGGCTTCTCTTCTCCAAAGCCCTAACCAGCACCTTTAAATCATGGGCAGAGAAGCGCTGCGCTCGCTCATGGGCCCTCTGCATCCTTGCTGGTGCTATTTCTCTCCAGCAGCAGTGTTTAGGCCTAGCTGGAGGGCTGCAGTATCCAGGGCGTGGCAGCAGACCAAGTCGACCCTTCCCCCTTTAAGAGCTGGCCGGCGCCAGGGTGTCTGCTGTCAATCAAAACATGACCGCACCTGCGCTGCGCCCGGCCTCGGCGGTATCAGTCTGCACCGCCGGCTTAGCGCCTAAAGATAGGCGTGCAACGCCAGTTTTAGCGCTCGCGCAAACTCCTTGGCCAAAGCTACTGAATATCGGCGAAGTGGCCTCCACTTTCCGGCGGGCGCAAACTTTAGCGGCCGCCCGACTTTACCGCCCCAAAAGTGGCTATACTGAATTTCTAGGCCTGTATCTTTTACTGTTTCTTCTGCTATTTGCTTTGATTTTGTGTCTGGCACGGGCAGCGCAGCAGTGACCATACACACATGAACATCCACGTCTTCCTCAGTAGAGCTCACATGACTCATTGTGGGTGCTCGGGATAGTGCATCTGCTAACACTATGGCCCTGATTTTCGGCTTGTGTGGGAAATGATCGGGTTTCCCCGAATGTGGGGTTTCTGACACACATAAAAAAAGTGTCAGCCAGCTCCACGCAATTTTCCCTCGTGGCCAATTCATTCCCAGCATGTGGGAAGCCTTGCTAATTGTCCAATTCGAGTCAGAAATCCCCACACTATGATGTCATCATTCGTGGTGCTGTCAAAGTGTCCAGCAAGCTTCTCCACCTCTGCAGGCTTCTCAGCCACTCTTGCACAATGGCAGAGGAGCCTGCACCAGCTGCTGCCCGCGGCAGACGCCGAGCTGCCTTCAAATTCGACGAGGATTCACTGCAGGCATTATTGGATGGGGTTAGGGCCCACAGGGAGGTCCTCTTCCCTAGATCAGGGAGGAACAGACCTCCCACTGAGACCAATGCTGCATGGATGCAGGTGTCAGCAGATGCCAACTCGCTGGGAGTCACCAGAAGAACCTTGGCATTACATCTCTAACTCCTTCTTAACTCCCCTACAGTACCATCCAGAGCCCCCGTCCTCACTGTGGAGGAGGAAGAGGCTGTGCAGCCAGACTCCTCAGAGGAAGCTCCAACCTCTGAGGGCGCAGCGTCAGCAGAAGTAAGTGCACCCAGCACCAACGCAGACACTCACACCTCGGGGGGACCTTCGGGACATAGAGTAGTGTTGTCACCTGGTGTTTCACAGCTCACAAGTGAGCCTCAGCAGATTCTGGAGACAGAGACAGCAGTGGAGAGTCCTCGTCGGAGGGCGCAGGACTTTGCCAGCTCAGCTCAGCTGCGCTGCATGTCAACCCTCTGCCTCTGGGTCCATCCGCAGGAGAAGAGGTGATGGATCTCCATGCACAGATGCAGGAGTCTCTGGCAGGTTTTGTCTCCAGTGTCGCTGCGAGTGTGGAACGAATGGAGGAGTCCATAGCGACCATGAGCAGAGCCTTTGTGGAGTCATTGGCGCATGAATGCATCACCATGGAAAGGTTGGCAACCTCCATGGAGGAGATAACTCGCCAGGGTACGGAAAACATGGTGAGTGCTCATAAGAGAATGACATCTCTTGAGGAGCATTGGCCATCTATTGAACAGAGAAACCAGACCTTCATGGAAGTCCTTCTGAGTAGGACTGCCAGTGCAGATACAGGTCCCCATGGCCCCCTGAAGTGCAGAAAGGTGCTCTCAAGCCACTTCCAAGCGCTGGCCCCTTCTGGCCTGTGCAGCTTCAGGTGAGTGAGCAGCAGTCTGGTGCTCCTGTTGCTGATCCTGCTGTTTCTGGTTCTGCTGCTGCCGCCTCTGCTGCTGGAGATCCTCTAATGGCAAGAAGGGAAGGAAAAAAAGGCGTCCCATGCTTCTCGTAGATGCCTCCGCTGAGGAAGCGCTGAGTGAGGGTGGCGAGAGGGGCTTCCCAGGAGATCGCATTGGAGAAATGTGTGAGGCTGCAACCTTACACAGCTGTGCCTAAGCCTTGAAGAAGTAGCCCCAAACCTGCAACAACAAGGTCCTTCAACATACAAGTGCTGTCCCTTTAAATCGCAGCTTTCCCAGCAGCTGACAGCAAGCAAGCCGGCAAGCTTCACGCCAGGTCTCATCAGCGGGGTTCCCCGCAGGCGGGTTTGATGTGGGGAAAGCCCCAAATTTGCAACGGCCCCAGAAAATCTACCTCAACAAGCTGATAATTGCTTATTAGTGCTCCGACGACCAGTCCCGCCAGCGGCGGCCGGGACTGAAGCGGGTCATGGGGAAACGACGGCCCGAAAGTCGGACGGGGTGGGGAATCAGACAGGGGGGGTCCCAACCCGCTTTTTCGCTGATTTTCGGCCCCCGACCGCATGAAAAGCCGCCCGACGGCGGCCAGAAAATTGACCCCTATGTGTTTGCCTGGTGTGTAGATCAGTTCAAAGTCATATCTTTGCAGCTTCATCATGTGTCGTTGAATCCTTGGAGACATCTCATTCAGATTTTTTTTTATGATGGCAACCAGTGGGCAGTGGTCTGTCTCAACTGTGAAGGTGGGAAGTCCATATATGTAGCCATGGAACTTTTCTAGTCCAACTACCAAGCCTAGACATTCCTTTTCAATCTGGGCGTATCGACACTCAGAATCAGTCATAGACCTGGAGGCATAGGCAACAGGCTTCCAATCTTCACCCTCTGCTTGTAGCAAGACCGCGCCTAGGCCATCTTTTGATGCATCCGTTGACACTTTGATTCTCTTTGTTGGGTCAAAGAAGGTGAGTACAGGTGTGGTTGTCAGCACTGTTTTGAGGTTCATCCACTCTTGTTCATGTCTTTCTGTCCATACGAACTCATTTGTTTTATGTAACAGGTCTCGCAGACAGGCTGTCTTGGCTGACAAGTTAGGAATGAACTTTCCAATGAAGTTTATCATCCCCATGATGCGTAGCACTCCTTTTTTGTCAGTGGGTCGTGGCATGTTGAGTATGGCGTTTACTTTTTCCATATCTGGCTCTATTCCTTTACCAGATAGATTATCTCCTAGGAAAGTGACTTCCTGGATGCCAAACTGACACTTGGCTTTGTTGAGCTTCAGTCCATTCCGGCGTATGCTCTGTAGCACTTTAGTCAGTCTCTCATTGTGTTCTTTCTGTGTGGAGCCCCAGATGATGATGTCATCAACATAGACCCGAACTCCTTCCAGACCTTCAATTATGTGTTCCATCGCTCTATGAAAGATTTCAGATGCAGATATTATCGCAAAAGGCATTCTGAGGAAACAATACCTGCCAAATGGTGTGATGAAGGTACAGTATTTGGTGCTCTCTGCATCCAGTTTTAGTTGCCAAAATCCTTGTGAGGCATTGAGCTTTGTGAAGTATCTGGCACCTGACATTTCACTGGTGATTTCTTCTCGCTTGGGAATCTGGTAGTGTTCACGTTTTATGTTTGCATTTAAGTCCTTTGGATCCATGCATACTCTTAGGTCATTGTTCTTTTTCTTTACACATACCATGGAGTTAACCCAGTCTGTTGGCTCTTCGACTTTCCTGATGACTCCTAGTGTGGTCATTCTGTCCAGTTCTTTCTTGAGCCGGTCACGCAGGGGTGCTGGAACTCTCCGTGGAGCATGTACCACTGGCTGAGCATCCTCCTTTAGCTGGATCTTGTAAGTGAATGGTAGAACTCCAAATCCTTTGAAGACATCCTGGAAATTACTCACTACAGAATCCACTGAGTCATCTGGTCTGCTTATGGCACAGTTTATACGGTAGACTCTCTTGACCAGTTCTAAGTCCTCACAAACTTTGTCACCTAGTAGTGAATCAAGTCCTTCAGCCACAACAGAAAACATGAGATGATGCACTTTGTCTTTGACTGTCACTTTAAGTCTGCATACACCTAAGCTATCTATTTTCTGTCCATTATAGTTCTTTAGTAGTACTGACTTTTTCTGTATTTTGGGCTTTTCTTTCATATTTTTAATGTCACTCATACTGATTAAGTTTGCTTTTGCCCCAATGTCTAGTTTCAATGTAACTAATGCTCCATTTACCTGCAGTGGCATCATCCATTTGTCCTCTTTTACTGCATTAACTTTATGTTCAGCATTGTCCATTCCTGAGGGCTGCACATTTTCTGTATCCTTTTCTATATTGTCACATGACACCATTCCTACAAAAAATGTCTCACTTAAATCAGTGTCCTCTTTTACTGCATTAACTTTATGTTCTTTCTTTGTTTTTACTTTTGAAAAGCATTGTTTGGCAAAGTGATTCTTTCCATTACATTTTGTGCACATTTATCCAAATATTGGGCATTGTCTTGACTGGTGCTGGTAACCACAGCGTTTACAATTAAAAATTCCATCCTCCGATTGCTTTGCATTTCTGTTCTGCCCACGTTTCTTCCCTTTGTAGGACACAGCACCGAGAGCAGCACAGTCACTCATTACAATCGCATTATTATTAATTTCACTGAAAGTCTTCGCGTGCTTTTGAGCTAGCTCACTGGCTTGGCATATTTTCACCGCATTTTCCAATGTTAGTTCGGTTTCTCTCAACAGACATTCCCTGACCTTTTTATCATGAATACCAAACACAATCTGGTCACAAATCATGGATGATTTCAGATCAGAGAAATTACATGTCTGTGATTTCAGTTTCAGATCGGTCACAAAGCTATCAAAAGTCTCATTTTGCTGCTGTGTCCGTGAATGGAACACGTATCTCTCATAGGTTTCGTTCTTTTTGGGAGAACAATGTGTATCAAACTTCTTTAGCACATCGTCCATCTTTTCTCTGTCCTCCTCTTGATCAAATACAAATGTATTAAATACCTCTATCGCCTGCGGGCCTGCAACCGTGAGCAGCAATGCTATTTTCCTTGCGTCTGCCATCGTACCGAATCCAATGGCAGCAATGTAGAGTTCGAATTGTTGTTTGAAAGTCTGCCAATTGAAGTCGACATTCCCCGTGAGTTTCAAACTCTCTGGTGGCTTCAAATTCTCCATGTCGTGTTTCACAATATTCAGCAGATTTCAGCACTTCTGGTACCATGTTATGTTAATAAATAAATAGACATTCTTATTATGAACAGCTAGCTTGGAGCTAGTCATTTATTCAGCCATGTGGACTAGTGTAGAGACATCCATCTTGACTACTGCCTTCTGGGTAGCCTAGTGCATCATGGGTAGTCCCACTCTTAGATACACAGCTAAACATACAGCAACATACAGCTCCACCTAGTGTACCATTCTAGAATGACAGGTTACTGATCATTACAGTAATACTCGAGATTTCTATGAGGTATTAAGAGAATGGAGATTCAAGACACCTGCTGGTCAGGAGTTTTGGCAGAGTATATACCCACAGCTGGACTTCAACAGGATTTGGAAGGGAGTGTGAGTGAATTTTAAATGTCCAGAGTGGATTGAACTGGATTTCAAATTGGCTCATAACCGAATTTTTACCATGACGGTCTTGTGCAAGATTGGATGAGTGGAAGGGCAACTTATTAATTATGAGCCCCCAAAATGTGGCATCATTCCCTGACAGTTCCACTCTGTCAGCAGCCTCTCTATTAGCATTCTATATCTCCAGAAAGGTCCTTAAGAACTGACTAGGGTGTTCATTTCCAGGCTTATAATCCACTATCTTGCCCATGTCTGCACCACTCTATAACCTACGGCTGTAGATACCATGGGTTGGGGAAGTATGTGTTAGTATACTCCCATGAAGGAACTCCTGGGTAGGATGATCTGATGTGGTAGCGCACCTTGTATTCACCGACAGGCGTCTTTGTCAGACTATAGGTCAACTGCAATGCCCGTACTCTGTTTAACAACGGGATGGGGTTGCCTACACCCTCATAATTTGGTAGTTGTGCACCCATCTGATACAACTCTAAGAAGTCACACAACACCAGGTTATAGTCCAAGGGCTAGATATTCAGTAAGGCCCCGCCAGCTTTGCGCCCAGTTACCGCCCAAAGAGGGCTTCTGCGCCAATAGAGGAGTTTGCGCTGATATTCAGCGCAGCGGTAATGGCGGCGGTAGCCGGTAGCGCTGTGCCGGCACCGATGACATCATCGGTGTGCGCAGTGCCCCGGTTCCACCCCGATACTGGCCCGACCCCCATATTTAGTTGCGGCCGCCTCTTCCGCAGCGGCCGCAAACAACGTTCTGCAACCGTGGCCGTCCTGCAGCCTTAGTGGTGCTAGTTAAGGCGGAGGTGCGGCCGGCCGCTTTTTCGGCGGCCGCCTGCCCGCACCTCCTTCCCCGGCCTCCTCCACCCCCCCCCCGCGGCATTGCCGGCTGCTTTCCGCGAGCCCGGCACTTCTCCGTGGTGCCGGGCTCATTTGCCGGCACTATCAAGCGGCGATCTCCCCGTTGCAGGCACCTCCCCCTTAAGAGAAGGAGGAGGCCTGCAGTACCGCAGCCTGCCGCTCCGCAGTGGGTGGCGCAGTGGCACCTACAGCACTGAAATTCAGTTTCAGCGCCCCAAGCGGGGGCGGGCACACCCTGGAATAGCGCCCGGTTCCGACTTGGGGCGCAAAAACTGAATTTCTGATGGTCGCAACTGGCTCCGCACGCAGCGCTAACTTTTGGGCGCAAGCGAGCTGGCGGGGCCTTACTGAATTTCTAGGCCCAACAGTTTTATTTGAAAGGACTACAGATCACGAACCCAAATTTCAAATAAAACTGTTGGACTATAACCTGGTGTTGTGTGACTTCTTACATTTGTCCACCCCAGTCCAACACCGGCATCTCCACACCACTGATACAACTCGGCAACAGTCAAATCCCTATCTATCTGCTGGTTCCCATATTCATAAGTTGTCGTTCCTGTATCTGTGTTGAGGAGGCCTTTTGTTTTCACTTTCTTAGTTACTTACGGGGCACATGTGCGCACTTCAGACCCCGTGTTATCGGAGACCTGACTCCTGCCACTGGAGAGTGACGAACAGCTTGAGGCACTGCTGGATGTTCCTCCCCTATCAGTCCCCGCACTGTCACATGCAGGAGCTGATGGGATCACACAAAGGTCCTCATCATCATCGTCACTACTACCAGACTCCTCTCTGTCCTCATACCTGCCCCCGGAAAGGGTTGCCCCTCTTACTTTTAACTCTGTAATTTTCTTCCTGTCTTCCTCCCTTCCCTGTTGTTCCTCTCTCCATTTTCTCACCACCTTTCTGTCATTATTCACGCGTGACAAGTCCCATAGTTCCCGATAAGCTGCTTTAGTATCATCCAATCTTCCCTGTGTCTTAAAAATAACTTCTGCTGAGCCCTGCACTTGGGCACGCAGTAAAGTTATTTCTTGGCGCATTTACAACTGTTGGGTGGTGGCCAGTCTTCTTTCTGCCTGCAGTGTTCCCAGCTCATTTTTCAGACTTTCTATCACTGCCCGAAGGGTCTGGTTCTGACTAGATAGTTCAGAGTTCTGGGGCTAGAAATTCACTATAGCCCTGGAATGGGCGGTGTCATTAGAAATGTTGGAAATTTAGTGTCAGGCGCTAATGCTTTAGACTGCACGCAAAATTCGTGCTCACTGTTCAAAAAAATGTTTGGCGCACTAATACAAGTCTTAAAGCCCAAGCTCATCGGCGTTACACTCAAAGGGTGGACCAATGTCAGGTGCAGTCTAATCACAAGTCATGATTGCCATAGACTTTTTTAATACTTAAAGGGGAGGTTAATTGATGCTGCAGAACCTAATTCTCAGCATTGGTGGCTGTGCAGCTGTCTCAGCAAGCAGAAGCAGGACAAGGAGAAGGAGCCAGAGGACTGAAGCAGCTGTACTCGTGGCAGATCCACGCCCCAGGAAGAGAGCCTGCAGATTCTGTGATGACGCATTGGAGGCATTGGTGTTTGCTGTGGAGAGACGGAGGGCGGTGCTCTACCTGGCAAGCAGCAGGAGGCCCTCACCGCAAGTCTTTTGAACCATGTGGAGGGAGGTAGCGCCGCACGTGTTGGACAGCACTGTGGTCCCCAGGACCCACACACAGTGCAGGAAGAACTTTAACAACCTCACTCGGGTGGTCAAGGTGAGTGAATGCTTCAACTAATGCTACATACCACCATCTGAACAACAGCCTTCACACACTGCCCAAAGCACCACACCCCCAGCACTCACCCACCAGTAATCTCTACCTACCGACACTCACACCCACTTCTCACACCTTGCACACAATGACAGCTATTCAACTATGGCAGGCACATCACCCAAACACATTGCTCCACACTCACTCACACACTTGCCTTTCTCTTGCAGGCCAAGGTGGCTCACAACTGGAGGGAGCAGGAGTGCACAAGCGGGGGATAAGCAGACACCCAACCACTTCTGCGTTGGAGAATAGAGTGCTGCAGATTATTGGGCAGCAAGTGGTGAGCACCGTGGCCACCAGTGATGTTGATCTCCCTTGGGGACAACAACGGTATGTTCATCCCTACTCCTTCTTCTCACATTCCCCTTCCCCCTCACCCCACAAGCCTTTCGCACTTTCCAGCTAATCATGCTGTCTCCATGCATTTCTCCCTTTCTGCTCCCCTTCCCTCACCTTAACCCAACTCTTTTGCCTTTATGCTTTCAGATCATGAGCAAGCACCTGAGTAGCCTGCCCCTGAGGGCACCGTAGAGAGCGAGGCGGGAGAAGAGGAGGAGGAAGAACACACCACGTCACTGCATGTCTCACCCACAAGCACCAGCTCAGAAATTGGCACTATGCATTCTTTAGAGGCTAGTATAGTAGTGGGATCTGCACAGGGTGAGGCACAGAGGATGAGTGGGCTGCAGCAAAGCTGGGGGAAAGGGTAGCTCGGGGGCCAGCTCCGCCAGGGTGAGTTCATGCACGAGTTCTGCTGCACAGGACTCAGATGAGGATCTCGATGGGGAGGCATTTGGAAAAAGGGGTGATGGGCATGCACACGGAAATGATAGGTGCAATGGCAACGGTGCCCGAGAGCCTTTCGGCAATGGTAAGGAACGTGGAGGAGTTCGCCTCCAACATTGCACAAGGCTCTGCACATGCCATGGAGCCCATCATTTCCAGTCTGCAAAGGATGAGAGACTCCCAGAGAAATCATGGCGACCCAGACCTGATGCCACGTGGGATGGGCGATCTGGCAACTTCCATTGCAGCACAGGTGGAAGTGATGTAACATCTTAGTGCTGTAATCCAGTCAATGCTTGGTGGCATCCAATCTCAGACCGCTCTTATGCAGTCCCAGCTTGATGCCACGCAAGCTCTGACTGCTGCCATCGTGGCTGGGTCTACCACCATTGACCAGAGCTTTCACAGTTTTGCAGCAGGCCAGCAATCTATGCTTCAACAGATTACTAGGGATGCTGAGGTGCTGCCCCGGGGGAGTGGCAGTGGGTCAGTGGAGCAGGAACCTAATGTCCTCTCTCAAGATGACAGCATTCCTGCTCCCACCACTGGCACTCTGCCATTGCCCTTGTCGCTACCTGTCATCCAGCCAGTCCAGACTACTATCGCCCATGCTGAGGTAGTGCAATCTACAGCCAGGCCTTCCAGGTCCCATGCTGGTCGAGTGCGTCCTGCAAGGCCATCTGAAGTCTCCTGCACAGACACTCAGCAGCCTTCCACCAGCCCTGCTGCAGCCACTGGGCCAACATTTCGTAGTCCCTTCTCCTGCTGTAGAGAGCCTCTGTGACCTATCAGATGCAGCGATGGACGGCGAATGAGATGTTAGCTATGTCTCCTGTTGCAGACTGGAAGGATCCGCTGGCAAAGAAATTGAGGGCGACGGTGGCCTTGACTGCCACAGAGAGATCCGTGGTCACCCAGATCTGAGGCTGGAGGTCTGGTTGCAGGAGGTGGCAGAATTCTGTGACCACCTCCTCGGTGAAGCAGAGCCTTCTAATACACTGCTCCTCACTTAATTGGAGGTAGGAGAAGTTGTCTCGGAATACCCTCAGAGGCTAAGGCCTCCTGTTGAGAGCCTTGATGGCCCTCCTCCTTCCTCTGGGCACATGCTCCAGTGCTTCTTGCTGCCTCTGCTCCCTCCGCCATAGATCCTGGAGGGCAAGGTCGACTGCCAGTACAGCCCCCATTAATGTAACCAAGTGTAGCAATTTGATTTTTTAAGAATAAATGTAGCTACTTTTTAGTTGCCACAACACTCCTCATACAAAATAACCTTGAAACTGTTGGACTATGTGAAACTGACAAGAAACCACTGAAACTCCACTAACCTGACAGCTATGAGTCATTACTGATGATCCCTTTAAATAACATCCCTGCAGCCGGCTTCTTGGTGCTTCACGCCAGCTCTCCCTGTTGCTGTTTACTCCAGGCGCTAAGGTAGGTGGCGACAATCAATTTCACAGATCGGGCAGTCAGTGAGCGTGGCACACACACTAACATCATGATCCACCTGGCGTTGAGGCTCCTAGTGATAATTGTTACCGGCAGCGCTACGGTGGGGGGGCGAGATTTGGCGTGCAGCGCTGGATTCGCCTTGCCCCAGCGATAATGCTCTCACGCCCTGTTAGCGCCATCTGCTGGTGCTAACGGGAGGCACTAAGGGGACAAATTTTCCCCCCTGCTCTTCCCAGTTAGTGTATCTATCATTGAGATTAACTGTTATTTTCATCATTGCCATCACAGTTACCATGTTTTATCTTTTTACTTTTTTCGGTCTCATTATGGTTATCACATTTCATAGAAACTGCTCCATATGGGTCATTAGCTTTTTCATCCTCAAAAGGTCCTTCTTTACAATCATTGTTTACATAGCCTTCTGCCCACAACTTCCAGGTGGATGTTCCCTTAGCATATTTTTCCATTTTATTACAGGCCATCTGAAGTCTCCACTTCCGGAATCTTACCTTTGGATTTGGCCTCTATTTATCTGACCACTGTCCCGTCTGTAGTGTATGTACCTTTAAGAGAGAACGGGGGAGAAATTCAGTGGGTTGCGCCAGCCGCTAACGCCATAAAAGGGCTATATTTCCGGTGCTAGACACTTAGCACCTGAACGCAGTCCGATCTGTGCCGTCGCCCAAATTCAGTTGACATTTAGCGCTGGCGCAAAGTGTTTGCGCCCGCTCAGGTGCGCGCGCAGCTTATGACGTCATATCGTCGCGCAACGCTGTTTGTGCGCCCCAAACCGGAAATTCAGTGGCGCCCGCCCAATGTGGGCGTGGCGCTGCTAAGAACTGTGAGGTGGAACGCAAAAGAGGCCCTGTGGGCCTCGGGGAGCGCAAATTAAAGGGCACTTACACTGACCTATAAAGCCCAGCCATTTTGCTGCAATGACTTCACTGCTTTGGATTTCTGGACAGAGACCAAGGGACAGAGGTTACTGATTTGGGACAACATAGGAGAGGTATTTTTGGCTTCTGGCCAGTGCTTTGACATTGTGATTTATCTGTTCTCAACTTTATTATGGGGGCTGTATGGGGGGCCAACCCTCAGTTGCAGCATTATGTGCGAAGGGCTCACAGACGCTGTGAGAGAGGGCCAGCCATGCCTAGACGCAGAGGGGCCATCAGGCGTCGGCAACGTAGGCCTTACCCACTCAGGCAATACCGGCAGCAGGTGTCCTATCTCACCATGACTGCGGCGCATTGTGTGAAGAGGCTGCGCTTCAGAAGGGAGGTGGTTGCAGAGATCTGCCAGCTGCTTCACACAGATCTGCGTCCACAGCTGATGTGCAGGACGTCTCTCTCGGTGGAAGTGAAGGTCACGGTGGCTCTGAACTTTTATGCAAGTGGCTCCTTCCAAGCCGCTGCTGCGGACATAGCGAACATCTCCCAGTTCGCCGCGCATCGCTGCATCCGGCAGGTGACCGATGCACTTTACGCGAGGAGACACCAATTCATCTCCTTCCCCATGACCCGACAGAGGCAGGAGCAGCGTGCAGTCGGATTTGGCAGGATCGCGGGCTTCCCCATGGTGCAGGGCGCCATTGACTGCACGCATGTGGCTATGCGGGCACCTATCCACAATGCCGAGGATTACTGCAACCGGAAGGGCTACCATTCCCTAAATGTACAGCTGGTGTGTGACCACAGGCAGCGCATCCTAGCTGTCAATGCCCGCTTCCCAGGAAGCAGCCACGATGCATTCATTCTGCGCCAGACTACTGTGGCTGACATGTTCGAGGCACAGCCTCCACCAAGGGGATGGCTTATCTGGGACAAGGGCTACCCTTTGTGTACATGGCTCATGACCCCGCTCCGCGCGCCCAGGACCCCAGCGGAGGAGGCATACAACGAAAGCCATCAAGCCACAAGGAACATCATCGAGCAAACGATAGGCGTCCTCAAGCAACGGTTCCGCTGCCTGGATCGTTCCGGAGGATCTCTTCAGTATTCGCCGGATAGAGTCTCCCAGTTCGTCGTCGTGTGCTGCATGCTGCACAACCTGGCTATCCGCAGGACTCAGGCACTGCCACCTGGCATTGCACCACCATCTCAGGAGGACGAGCAGGAGGAGGAGGAGGAGGAGGAGGACCAGCCCAGGAGGGAGCGACAAGGGCCAAGGGCCGTCCGCCGGGGGCTTATTGATCGACACTTCTAGGCCCCCTGTCAGGGAATGGCCTGTGGCAATGAACGCACCTGAGGCAGCCGCTCCGCAAGCCCTCAGCCGGTTAACGCAACAACCACTTCAAACATGACACCTGGACATGCTGAATGAATCAAAAGCTTTATTTCACAAACTCAGGGCCCTTCCCACATGAAACAGAAAAACAGACAAGACCCCCAAAAAACAGTCAAAAACATCTGTCACTCCCAAAACCTGGGGAGGACTAACAAAATTTGCCCATCCAAAAGGCCTTCAACAGCGGCCTTACAAAAATATGCCCCCCCCCACAACAGAGACACCCCCATGAAAACAAAAAATGCCTTGATCCTCGGCCTTAAAAAAATAATGCCCCCCACAACACAAGCCCCCCAATATAAAAGAAACCGCTCTCACCACACTCTAATGGGTGTGCCGAGAGGGCGAGTCCTTAGACAGGCTTCTCCGGCCCCTGGCCGACCTGCTGCTCCGCCTCAACCTGGGCCCTGCGGGTGTGGCGAGGCTGGGGGAAGGCTCATGAGGGCCACAAAGCGTGTCAGCAGATGCCCTTGGGGGTCGGCCTAGACGAGGCCTGGCCCGGGAGGGGCCACCTGCTGACTGCTGCAGCTGTGGCTGGGCAGCATCAGTCTTAGCAGCAACTCGTCGCACCTTGGCTGGGGGAGTGGCAATGTCGGCAGCACCATTGGGGGCAAGCTGGCTGATGGCAGGTGCGCGCTGCTCGCCAGAGACACTGGCACTTGGCCGGGCTGGCAGTGTAGCAAGCGCAGCAATCTGGGGGAGGCCAGACCGCTGTGCTGCAGCAGGGCGGCGGGTGACATGGTGATGCCTCCGTGCCACAGCGAGTGTGGCAGAAGTGAGAGCCCGAACTGCCCTGGTATGTGCCCGCATCAGCTCTGCCAGTGTCTGGACGGCACCACTCATTTCGCGAGTCGCATCCTGCGCTGCCGCCAGTTGCTGCACACCCGCGTCCTGTGCTGCCGCGAGTTGCTGCACACCCCTGTCCTGCGCTGCCGCCAGTTGCTGCACACCCCTGTCGTGCGCTGCGACCAGTTGCTGGACACCCCTGTCGTGCGCTGCCGTGAGTTGTTCGAACCCCCTGGCCTGTGATTCCCTGAAAGCCACCACACTCTGAGCCAGGGACTCAATGGCGTGAGGCATCTGTTCGACCACCCCCATGAACTGCTGGTGCGCCGCTCAGACGCCGCCGACATCTCATCGAGGACGCACACCTCCTGGGCGAGGACCGTGTCCGGACTGGAGGGCGGACTCTCCCTCCGGGGAGAAGGCCACCGTGCTGGCCGACCCTTCCCGCGTGCGCCGATCCCACTTGGGCCAGGTTCTGCCCTCCCCTCCAACACTCCCCCCTCTGGGCAGAAGGCCGGCGTGCTGCCGGACCCTTCCCGCGTGCGTCCACCCTACTGGGACCAGCTTCGGCCCTCCCCTCCAACACCTCCCCCGGCTCTCCTGCAGGCCAGACGTCTCCCCTCCATTGCCATCCCCTGGCGCGGAGGAGGGTTCCCCCGATGTGCCGCCTTCCTCCTGGTCCTCGACGTCCTCCTCCTCCAAGGGCCTGGCTCTCTGCGCTTCAGGGACCACCTCCTCCTCACCAGCTGAAAGGAGGAAGGCACAAGAGTAGCTTTAGAGTGAGGACAGGCCGTCAGCGAGGGAGGCCTGAGTGGTGCATTATGCGCATTTGTCGGTCAGTGGGAAAGGATGTAGATCTGAAGCGCGAGGGCAACGAGAGAGGTGCAACCGGTCATGTCCTTACCAGTGGGTACCAGTACAGGGTCCGCCTCGCCGATCGCGACAGGGCCAGTCACCCGGCCACGCATGAGTCGTGCCACGCTCTCCTCCAGATCAGTGAGCGCCTGGTACTCGGGACGGCCTCCACCAGTGACAGCCTGGCTCCTTACATTGCTCGCCAGCTTGGCCTGCAAGAGAAAGGACGGCCTCTAAGTACAGTGTGGTGCCCTGTCGCTGTGTGCACTGCCTCCCATGGTGGAATAGCTTGGCCAGTGTGGTGCCCTGTCGCTGGGTGCACTGCCTCCCATGGTGGAATAGCTTGGCCAGTGTGGTGCCCTGTTGCTGGGTGCACTGCCTCCCATGGTCGAATAGCTTGGCCAGTGTGTTAAGTGCAGAAAGTGCTATTGATGAACATGCAAGTGCCATTGCTGCGGGAGGAGGGCTGCCCATTAGGCCTTTGAGGTCCCTTTGCCCATAATGTGAGGTGCACATGCAAGGATGAGGGGGACACTGGAAAGGGTACTCACCTTCACCATCCGAGTGAGGTCGTTGAACTTCTTGCGGCATTGGTCCGCACTCCTGGGGACATCACAGGTGGATGACACCCTGCGGGCGATTTTGCCCCAGGCTCTCCTGTACTGGCTCCTGGGAGCCTTCCTGCCACTGTCCGGGCACAGGATCTCTCTTCTCTTCTCCACACCATGAATGAGCACACTCAGAGCATGCTCTGAGAAGCGCTGCACTCGCTCACGGGCCCTCTCCATTGCTCCAGGCGCTATTTTGGCACACCAGTAGTGCTGAGGCCTAGCTGCAGGGCTCCAGTATGCAGGGCATGGCAGCAGTCAAAGTTGACCCTTCCCCCTTTAAGAGCTGGCCGGCGTCAGGGTGTCTGCTGTCAATCAAAACATGACCGCACCTGCGCTGCGCCCGGCTTCGGCGTTATTAGGCCGCATCGCCGGCTTAGCGCCGGAACACAGCATTTCAACGCCAGGTTCAGCGCTCGGCCAAACTTAGGGCCAACTCTACTGAATTTCGGTGATGTGGCCTACACTTTCCGGCGGGCGCTAACTTTAGCGAGCGCCCGACTTTAGCGCCCCAAAAGTGTCCAGACTGAATTTCTAGGCCAACTACTTTTACAGCTCCTGTATACTGTAGTACCGGCAGTGACCACACCTGTATATAAGCCTTGAGCATGCCTCTGTACTGTTAGTCTTTAGACTACCCTCCTCCAGTAAACACCTGTTGATTGTTAAGTTACAGCCTCCGTCTAGTTATAGGAAAACATCATACTTTAAGAATCACGGATTCAACAGTGGCGACGAGGTCGATTCGAATCTACCTGCAACTCTGCATTTCCTTTCAAGGATTCGCTCCGGGAGGACGGTGGAAGATAGTCGAGGCCAGAAGCACGGGCATCGACCACGAGCAACCGCCCAGTCATCCGGCAGAGAGTGAACATCGCAGGGGAGGCTGTTGAGAGCTGGGCTTGGTTCTCCAGCCACGACGATCCAGCAACAGACTGGCAACAGGTACCGCGCAGACCCTTCCCAGACAGCGGCGGCTGGAGCCGACCGACGGCACAGAAAAGGCCGAGCAGCGTCAATGGGGTAAGAGAGAGGGTGAAGCGCACAGGGCACAGCCGGGGGTTGAAAACCGAGCGGCGTCGAGGGAAAACAAAAAAAAGAGAGAGAGGGTAAAGCAGCAGCCGGGTTCAGGACCGAGCGGCGGCAACGAGAGAGGCGCACAGGAGAACGCGCAGAGCACAGCCAGGGCTCAAGGGCTGAACAGCGTTCGCGGGGGAAAGAAAGGAAAGCGCGGGAGATGCCATTTTGTGCCAGCGGAAAAGAAGGGAGAGCGCGGGAGACGCCATTTTAGCCAGTTTAATCACACCCAGGGATGTTGAAGAGTGGCAGTATCACTGCGTTCGACAATGAAGTCGAAGATTGGGCGACATATGTGGAATGCATTGAGGTGTACTGCAGGGCGAATGAAGTGCCAGATGTTAGGAAAGCACTGGTTTTGTTGAATTCCATGGGTGCAAAAACTTATGGCTTACTGCGAAACCTAATAACCCCAGAGAAGCCAGTGGATGAGAATTTCGAAAGCATAGTGGAAATCCTACAGGACCACTTAAACCCCACACCGCTGCTGATAGCAGAAAGATTTAAGTTCCACAAAAGGGTCCAGCATAAGGACGAAAGTAATGCTGAGTACTTAACGGAACTGCGCAAGCTATCGAAACACTGCCAGTTTGGATTGGGACCAGCAGATACGTTAAGGGAAAAGTTTGTGTGAGGTGAAGGAACCCAGAAACAGCTTCTATCAGAAAAGGATCTTACACTGGACAAGGCTTTCAGCATGGCAGTATCACACGAAGCAGCCGCACGGGGCGCTGCAGAGATACAACGGAGACCGTAAGAATATGGCACCAATGAAATGTCATATGGAGCAGGGAAGTGTTATCACTGCGGCAGAACAACACACGACCAGAAGGATTGTTGGTTCAAGGACCAAGTGTGCAGACAGTGTGGAAAAGCAGGACACATAGCAAGAGTCTGCAGGTCAGGGAAGAAAACCAGCAGCAAGAAATCTCCACAGGAGAAGTACAAAAAGGTACATAAGGTGATGGACAGTAGTTCAGATGAACAGAAAAGTGATACAGACTCCGGAAGCAAGGAGCTGGGTTGTCTGAAACTACATAAGGTAATCAAAATGGAGGATCACCAGACTATCTGGGTCACACTCAAGATAGACGGAGTCCAAGTGAAAATGGAATTGGACACAGGATCAGCCCTAACAGTCATAAACCAAAGGGACTACAAGCGATTATTTTCACATATACCCTTGAAAGCTACAGAGATTGTCTTGAAGACGTACACAGGGCAAAAAGTCTACCCCAAATGAAAAATAAGGGTGAAAGTGATATACAAAGGTCAGGAAATAGCTAAAATGGACCTATACGTATTGCCAGATGGAGGACCACCACTATTGGACGTGAATGGATCCGGAAGATACAATTAGATTGGCATTCCATACAGGCACTGAAGGTTGAGGCCAAAAAGGATGATGACGTCACACCTGGGCGACTGTCAAAAATGCTAACTGATGCACAAGAAGTGTTCCAGGAGGGACTCGGAACACTAAAAGGCATAACAGCGACGATTAAAATACAGGAAAATGCAAGCCCAAAGGTTTTTAAGGCCAGACTTATGCGATCAGACCAGCTGTTGAAGCAAAGCTGGAAGGGTTGGAACGTTCAGGAGTACTGTCCAAAGTAGACAGGAGCGAGTGGGCTACACCCATCGTTCCTGTAATGAAGAGATCGTTGAGTAATACGCCTGGGGAACCAAAGAAGGTCTGCATTTGTGGGGATTTTAAGGTGACAGTGAACCCAATCCTTCACACGGCACAATATCCACTTCCACGGATTGAGGATATTTTCGCCTCGCTATCTGGAGGTAAACGCTTTACCAAAATTGATCTGGCCCAGGCGTACCTGCAGATGGAGGTAGAAGAAGCCTCGAAACAATACCTCACGATCAACACTCATAAAGGTCTCTACCAATACAATCGGCTGGTGTTCGGGGTAGCATCGGCTCTGGCTATTTGGCAAAGGGCAATGGATCAAGTCCTGCAAGGGATTCCAGGGACCCAGTGTTATTTGGACGACATCCTGGTCACGGGCAAAAATGACAGTGATCATCTCGCCAACCTGGAGAAGGTGCTCACTAGATTAAAGGAATATGGGCTACGAGCTAATCGCCACAAGTGCGAGTTTTTCCAAAAGCAGATCTTGTATTGTGGCCACGTTATTGATGAAGAGGGGCTACATAAGTCCCCTGAAAAGATTGAGGCAGTAGTCAAGGCTCCAGCACCGGAAAATGTGTCACAACTGAGGTCGTTCCTCGGGCTGGTGAACTACTACCATAAGTTCTTACCAAATTTGTCTACAGTATTACACCCACTGAACACCCTACTGCAAACGGGGGTACCATGGAACTGGAATGACGAATGTAAATGAGCTTTCCAGAAGTGCAAAGAATTGATCACAGCAAAAGAGGTGTTGGCCCATTTCAACCCAGCACTAACAATTCGGTTGGCATTTGATGCAGCACCCTATGTTATTGGAGCGGTGCTGTCGCACAAATTCCCAGACGGGTTGGAGAGGCCAGTAGCCTTTGCGTCTCGGTCACTAACCTCAGCCGAGCGCAACTACGCCCAGATCGACAGGGAGGCCCTCAGCCTAGTATGGGGAGTAAAAAAATTCAATCACAATCTGCATGGGCAGAAGTTCACCTTGCTGACTGACCACCAACCACTTGTCTCCATCTTTAATCCAAAGAAGGGCGTTCCGGTGATGACTGCACAACGGCTACAAAGATGGTCCCTTTTTCTAGGGGCGAACCAATATGAAATAGAGTATAAGGGCACAAAACAGCATGGAAACGCTAATGGGCTATCACGCCTGCCACTGCCTACTGCGGAGGAAGTACCAGCAGTGGACCCTGCCGAAATATTTTATTCAACTATAATTGAACGCTTGCCAGTAACTAACGCTGATATAGAGAAGGAGACCCGAAATGATCCGACACTGTCTCGGGCATATGATTTGACGGTGAAGGGATGGCCAACACATGGCGACTCACTGTTGCCAGCATTCTCATCCAGAAGAGAACAGCTGTCAGTATGCCAGGGGACAGTGATGTGCGGATCCCGAGTGGTAATTCCACCCAAGTTAAGGGAGAGAGTGCTCAATGAGCTTTGCGAAGGCCATCTGGGAGGGGTGAAAATGAAAAGCCTTGCTAGGGCTTATGTGTGGTGGCCGGGGATCGATCAACAAATTGAGGACCTAACAAAGAGCTGCTCAGGATGCCAGAAGGTCCAAAATGCACCACCACATGCCCCTCTACACCCATGGGAGTGGCCCTCCTCTCCATGGCAACGGGTGCATATTGATTTTGCTGGTCCATTCATGGACTCAATGTTCTTAATAGCAGTGGATGCGCACTCGAAATGGCCTGAGGTGATCAAACTGTCCTCCACCACTACGGAGAAAACGATTGCAGTCCTATGTCTTATGTTCATTAATAAATAGACATTCTTATTATGAACACAGCTAGCTTTTGCTAGACACTTTTATTGAGCACATGTGGACTAGGTACAGTATCTGTAGAGGCTTCCATCTTGACTGTTGCCTTGTGGGTAGCCTAGTGCCTCATGGGTAATGTAGTCTTAATATACATACAGCTGGGTAGTGTAGTCTTATATACAGCTCTACACAGCTCTACGGCTCCACCTAGTGTCCACTATAGAATGACATGTTATTGATCATTACATCCCCCTTTCTTTGAGGTTGAACAAAATCAATATCAATCAACTTTCAAGAAAACAATAAAGATAATATCAGTAACACTTTTGTTAGTGCTCTATAAACATAAACATTTTCAAAACAGTCAACACATTTTCAAAGCTTTACATTTTACTCAAAGATTAAGTCTATCAGGCTTTTTTACTTCACGTGTGGATCTTCTCAACACGGGTAAGTCTGATGTGTCTTCGTGAGATTGTTCTGGCGGTGAATGACAAGATGCAGTTGCGGCATTGTCATCGATCTACTCTTGTATAGATCGAGGTCTCCTTGCGATTTTTGCTTGGAGAGGGTTTCAGTGTTTCCTTCACTCTTCATGCCATAACTCTCAATGTAGTCAATGCACTCTCAGAAAACTGCTGGCAGCTGGATCCCATCATACAGCATAGTCCTCTCAGCAGCCTCGGCTAATGGAACAACAAAGATTGGCCTGAGGGAAGAAGGAGTATCCACCGGAACTGCTTCCTGCTCTGGTGCAGGCTTCTTCTTTTTCTTTTTCTCTATCCACTGCTTAACAACATCTGCTGCGGTTATATCTTTGGACGTTTTCTCCTTGTGTTTTTCCTCTTTGTGCTTTTCTTCCTTTGGCTTCTCTTTGACCTTAAAGTCTTTTTCTTTCTCCTTGGAGAAACTAGGCTTTTTGAAGACATGGATACCCTTTGGCCTTTTCATCCTTGATGGGCTCTCTGCTTCATCACCTGAGTCATCTGGTCTGCTTATGGCACAGTTTATACGGTAGACTCTCTTGACCAGTTCTAAGTCTTCACAAGCTTTGTCACCTAGTAGAGAATCAAGCCCTTTAGCCGCAACAGAAAACATGAGATGATGCACTTTGTCTTTGACTGTCACTTTAAGTCTGCATACACCTAAGCTATCTATTTTCTGTCCATTATAGCTCTTCAGTAGTACTGACTTTTTCTGTATTTGGGCTTTTCTTTCATATTTTTTATGTCACTCATACTGATTAAGTTTGCTTTTGCCCCAGTGTCCAGTCTCAATGTAACTAATGCTCCATTTATCTGCAGTGGGATCATCCATTTGTCCACTTTTACTGCATTGATTTTATGTTCAGCATTGTCCATTTCTGAGGGCTGCACATTTTCTGTATCTTTTTTGATATTGTCACATGACACCATTCCTACAAAAAATGTCTCACTTAAATCAGTGTCCTCAATCACATTAACTTGTTGCCCTTTCATTGTTTTTACTTTTGAAAAGCATTGTTTGGCAAAGTGATTCTTTCCATTACACTTTGTGCACATTTTTCCAAATGCTGGGCATTGTCTTAACTGCTGTTTGTAACCACAGCGTTTACAATTAAAAATTTCATCCTCCAATTGCTTTTCATTTCTGTTCTGCCCACGTTTCTTCCCCTTGTAGGACACAGCACCGACAGCAGCATTATCACTCATTACAATCGCATCATTATTGATTTCACTGAAAGTCTTCGCGTGCTTTCGAGCTAGCTCGCTGGCTTGGCATATTTTCACTGCATTTTCCAAATTTAGTTCGGTTTCTCTCAACAGACGTTCCCTGACTTTTTTATCATGAATACCAAACACAATCTGGTCACGAATCATGGATGTCACGGGGCCATGCAGTCACGGGGCCGTTTTGCTCGGGTTTCGGTAGTGGACCCAAGCACAGGAAACCTATCCAAGGACTCGAGACTGGGTAGAGCTCGAAAGATGCTTCACTTGATACTCGAAAACACAGAGACATGGTAACACTGGAAAGGAGATTCCTTGAGACTCGAAATCACAGAGAGACTCGAGAGAGCTGCTACTTGCAGGCAGGCGAACCCAGGACTGAGCAAAGAGGGCAGGAAACAGGAAGCTTAAATACAGGCCAGAGTGGTCACGTGACATAATTAATCAAATGAGACAGGAGACAAATACGTTAACAACACACAGGTGAGGCCAGAGGCACAGAGGACAAGACAAGGACAAAAACGAACAACTTTATTAACTAGCCTGATTACTCTGATGAGATCAATTACTCGAGAAACAGGTGAGGAGAGGGGCCCAAAGGCACGGCAGCAGCGCACCGAAGCCTCAAAAACCACCCTCAGGCGGCGAGCAGAGGGAAGTGCCGCTGAAGCCGTTACAGTAACCCCCCCCCCCTTTTAGGGACGGCACCTGACATCCCATAAGCCTAAGATGATCACAATTTTATTTATTTATTTATTTATACTTTATTTTTAGCGAGACTCGAGAATTAAACACAAAAAACACAGTGGGAGCTCGGGAGCGCTCGAGAGTTTAACAGCCCAAAACACAGCAAAAGCCCAAATATTTGCCCAAGATAACTTGAGAGTTTATCCTGTGCAGGAGAGCTTGAGAGTTTATCTTGTCCAGGAGAACTTGAGAGTATCTTATCCAGGAGAGCTCGAAAGTTATCTTGTCCAGGAGAACTTGAGAGTTTATCTTGTCCAGGACAGCTCGAAAATTTAACTTGTCCAGGAGAACTTTGAGAGTTTATACGATCCAGAAGAACTCGAGAGTTTAACTTGTCCAGGAGAGCTTGAGAGTTTATCTTGTCCAGGAGAGCTCGAAAGTTTAATTTGTCCAGGAGAAATCAAAAGAATCTTTTCCAGGGGAGCTCAAAAGTTTATCGTTACCAAAGCCGAAGAGTTCGAGAGTTTATTTTGTCCAGGAGAGCTCGAGAGTTTATTTAATTTGCCCAGGAGAACTGGAAAACTCCTTTTCTTCTTTCTTTTCTTTACTCTTTATCTTGTCCAGGAGAGCTCGAAAATTAAACTTGTCCAAACCAGGAGGGTAGCAAACACAGCGGGGGTCCTCTTCCTTGGAGACTCGAAAATTATACACAAAGACACAGCGGGGAGTCTTCTTCTTAGGAGACCAAATATTTGCCCAAGAGAGCTCGAGAGTTTAACACAACGAAGGCCCAGGAAGCTTGAGAGTTGACTTGAGAATTTAACACTACGAGAGGCCCAGGAGACTTGAAAGTTCACTTGAGAATTTAACACAATGAAGGCCCAGGAAGCTTGAGAGTTCACTTGGGAGTCTAACACAGTAGAGGCCCAGGAAGCTTGAGAGTTGACTTGAAAATATAACACAACGAAGGCCCAGGAAACTTGGAAGTTAACTAGAGAGTTAACACAACGAAGGCCCAGAAGACTTGAAAGTTCACTCGAAATTTTAACACAATGAAGGCCCAATAGACTTGAAAGTTCACTTAACATAGGATACTTGAAAGTTCACTCGAAAATTTAACAGTGGGGGTCTTCTTCCTAGGAGACTCGAAAAATTAAATACAAAGACACAGCGGGGAGTCTTCTTCCTAGGAGACCAAATACTGCCCAAGAGAGCTCGAGAGTTTAACACAGCGAAGGCCCAAGAGGCTTGAGAGTTTACTTGAGAATTTAACAACGAAGGCCCAGGAAACTTGAGAGTTCACTTGGGAGTCTAACACAGTAGAGGCCCAGGAAGCTCGAAAGTTAACACAATGAAAGTCCAGGGAACTTGAAAGTTCACTCGAGAGTTTAACACAATGAGGTCCAGTAGACTTGAAAGTTCACTCGAAAATTTAACACAACGGGAGGCCCAGGAAACTTGAAAGTTGACTCGAAAATCTAACACTATGAAGGCCAACAGGAGGCCTGAGAGTTCACTTGAATTTAACATAGGAGACTTGAAAGTTCACTCGAAAATTTAACACTATGAAGGCCCAGAAGACTTGAAAGTTGACTTGAAAGTTTAACACAACGGGAGGCCCAGGAAACTTGAATGTTCACTTGGGAGTCTAACACAGTAGAAGCCCAGGAAGCTTGAAAGTTAACTAGAAAGTTAGCACAATGAAAGTCCAGGAAATTTGAAAGTTCACTCGGAAGTTTAACACTATCAAGGCCCAGTAGACTTGAAAGTTCACTTGAATTTAACATAGGAGACTTGAAAGTTCACTCGAACTTTTAACACAGGAGACTTGAAAATACACTCGAAAATTTAACACAGAGGGGGTCTTCTTCCTCGGAGACTCGAAAATTAAACACAAAGACACAGCGGGGAGTCTTCTTCCTAGGAGACCAAATATTGCCCAAGAGAGCTCGAAAATTAACTCGAGAGTTTCAAACCTTGGCTGGTTGGTTTCTGCTGGGTCCATGTATGGCTCAGTCCTACTGTCACGGGGCCGTGCATTCACGGGGCCGTTTTGCTAGGGTTTCGGTAGTGGACCCAAGCGCAGGAAACCTATCCAAGGACTCGAGACTGGGTAGAACTCGAAAGATGCTTCACTTGATACTCGAAAACACAGAGACATGGTAACACTCGAAAGGAGATTCCTTGAGACTCGCAAACACAGAGAGACTCGAGAGAGCTGCTACTTGCAGGCAGGCGAACCCAGGACTGAGCAAAGAGGACAGGAAACAGGAAGCTTAAATACAGGCCAGAGTGGTCACGTGACATAATTAATCAAATGAGACAGGAGACAAATACGTTAACAACACACAGGTGAGGCCAGAGGCACAGAGGACAAGACAAGGACAAAAACGAACAACTTTATTAACTAGCCTGATTACTCTGATGAGATCAATTACTCGAGAAACAGGTGAGGAGAGGGGCCCAAAGGCACGGCAGCAGCGCACCGAAGCCTCAAAAACCACCCTCAGGCGGCGAGCAGAGGGAAGTGCCGCTGAAGCCGTTACAATGGATGCTTTGAGCTCAGAGAAATTACATGTCCGTGCTTTCAGTTTCAGATCAGTTATAAAGCTATCAAAAGTCTCATTTTGTTGCTGTGTCCGAGAATGGAAGATGTATCTTTCATACGTCTCATTCTTTTTGGGAGAGCAATGTGCATCAATTTTTTTTAGCACATCTTCTAATTTTTCTCTGTTCTCCTTTGGATTAAATACAAATGTATTAAATACCTCTATCGCCTGTGGGCCTGCAACCGTAAGCAGCAATGTTATCTTCCTTGCGTCTGGCTTCGTACCGAATCCAATGGCTGCAATGTAGAGTTCGAATTGTTGTTTAAGAGTCTGCCAATTGTAGTCGATGTTTCCTGTGAGTTTCAAATGCTCTGGTGGCTTCAAATTCTCCATGTCGCTTTTCACAATTTTCAGCAGATCTTCACCATCCTGGTACCATCTTATGTTCATTAATAAATAAACATTCTTATTGTGAACACAGCTAGCTTTTGCTAGACACTTTTATTGAGCACATGTGGACTAGGTACAGTATCTGTAGAGGCTTCCATCTTGACTGTTGCCTTGTGGGTAGCCTAGTGCCTCATGGGTAATGTAGTCTTAATATACATACAGCTGGGTAGTGTAGTCTTATATACAGCTCTACACAGCTCTAAGGCTCCACCTAGTGTCCACTATAGAATGACATGTTATTGATCATTACACTACGGACCATATTTGCCAGGAACGGCTTGCCAGAACAGATTTGCTCTGATAATGGACCACAGTTTGTGTCCGAAGAGTTTCGGAAATTTATGAGAAGGAATGGGGTAAGGCATTACACATCCGCCCCGTATCATCCAGCCAGAAATGGATTGGCTGAGAGGTTCATACAAACCTTTAAAAAGGCGATAAGGGCCATGCACAATGATGACATTCCACTGCAGCATAAGGTGGACAATTTCCTGTTAGCCTACAGAAATGCGACACATGCAGTTACCAACCAGACCCCGGCCATGATGTTCTTTAACCGAAGGTTGAGATCTCGTCTGGATTTGCTCAGACCAAATGTACGAAGAAATGTTGAGAATAAGCAATTCCAGCACATCAATGAGAAGCCGACAAGGAGCTTCAATGTAGGACAACCAGTCTTGGCCCGCGACTACCGAACAGAGAAATGGCAACCAGGAACGATATGCACACGGCAGGGGCCACTAATGTACACAGTGGATGTTGGGGAGAACATTGTGAGATGCCATGTCGACCAGATCCTAGCATCACAGGAACGAGTCAACCCCATGTCTCGCGTACCTGGTGATGAACCCGACATATCGGTAGCATCTACCCCAGAAACAGTAGCATCGGAAGCTGATGAACTAACCGACAATAGGGGGCCAGAATCGCCTCCGCACCAAGAGCAAGGCACTCAGGAAAGGCGCTATCCAGAAAGGATCAGGAAGCCGCCCCAAAGACTGAATTTATAAATGGACTATTTCAGTTAATGTGCATGTTAAAAGTGTTAACTGTTAAATGAATATTATGGTACTGTTAATCTAAAAGGGGAGGAATTGTAGTGTGTGTACCTTTAAGAGGAGAACTACTTTTACAGCTCCTGTATACTGTAGTACCGGCAGTAACCACACCTGTATATAAACCCTGAGTAGGGATCTGTACTGTTAGTTTTTAGAATACCCTCATCCAGTAAACACCTGTTGATTGTCCATCTGCAGTCTCCGTCTATTTATTGAAGAGCACCATACCTCAAGATTCACGGATTTAACAGCTTCCCCTGGCTGGGGAGTCTAGCACTTGGGGGCATAGTCTCAGGATAAGGGGTCAGCCATTTAGAACTGAGATGAGGAGAAATTTCTTCACTCAGAGGGTTTTGAAATTCTCTACCCCAGAAAGCTGTGGATGCACAGTCATTGAGTATATTCAAGAATGAGATCGATAGATTTTAGGACACTAATGGAATCACGGAATATGGGGACAGGGTGGGAATGTGGAGTTGAGGTCGAAGATCAGCCATGATCTTATTGATGGCGGAGCAGGCTCGTGGGGCCGCATGGCCTACTCCTGCTCCTAGTTCTTATGTTTTTATTCAAAACGGAGCTGGACAAGATCCTGAGGAGGATGTTTCATTGTTATAAAAGGTCGATTGTGGGGTAACTAGGAATAGAAGAATTCTTAGGTTATTGTGGTCTCCTGGAGCTTGTTTGATTGTCTTAAGCGATTGAGGAGGAATTCCCAGAGTTTTTCCCCCCTTAAATTCATCTCTCTTGGGAGATTGTGTGACTAAGGTAGGGTGATGGGTTGATGCTACATGAGCTGAACCATGTCTGCATTGGGTGGGCTTGATGGGAGTAGATGGTCTTTTCCCATCCTTTTACCTTTGTTCAAGTGAAAGAAATTATGAGACAGAATATTCCAGTTTTCCACCTTTATATGAGACAAAGAGCAGACCAGTTGATTTCATTTATCTCATTGCTATTTGTGGGACCTTGCTGTGCACAAATTGGCTGCCACATTTTTCTACATTTTAACAGTGACTACACTTAAAAAAGAAAGTACTTCATTGGCTGTGAATCTCTTTGGGACATCCTGAAGTTCTTTCCTTTGATGAAGGGTCCAGAAACAATGGCCCAGAAATTCGGGTCTCCACGGATGAGTACGCACGGGGTACTCACCCGTAGGCCCGATGGAAGTGCCGGTTTCCTGCATGCACTGCGCATGCACGGGAAACCGGCACTTCCGTTTCTCTGAACGAAGGGGTTCAGAGGTCGAACGCGTGCGCAGGGGAGGCTGCACGTGCGCATCGAACTTTGTTTTATTTTTACAGGTTTCTCCGGGAGGGTAAGCCTGCAGAATTTAGAAATATAAAAAGCAGGCGTAAGGCCTGCTTTTTACAAGGTAAGTGGTGAATTAATTAAAATTAAAACATTTTTTCCACAGCTTTATTATTTTTAAATACTTTAAAGCAAGGTAAGTTGATTTTTAGCCCCGTTAGAAAATAAAATTATTTTTTTCAAAAATTTAAATTATTGTTTAAAATAGTTATTTCATGTAATTTATAGTTTATTTTAAAAATGTGATTTAAATGTAGCCAAGTGGGGAAAATGCAGTGAATATTTAAGTACACTAGATGGCGCGGTTCATTTTCCCCTTTAGTAATTTGAACAAGGAGAAAAGGATTATGGGTAGGACCATGTGATGCCAAAGGAACCTCCCCTTTCTTCACAGCCTCCATTTTCTACATCCAGCGTGAGAGATTTCTTGAGGGAGCTGGGGTGAATATAACTTTTGAAATGAACTTATTCTGTGTTTTCTTGTAAGATGTAACACGTGATAACGGGACATAAGAATGTATTGTACTATTGGTTTTGTTTTGTATAATGAGTGTTAGCTAACTAACTAACTGCACCTGTGGTTTGCCTCGTGTTCTGTTCTACAGCAAGCCACTGCCATATTTTATCGACTGTGTTTTCTTGTATTTACCGTATTTTTGTCTTTTCCGTATTTTATACAATTAAATGTGGTTTTATGTATTTACAACTATATCCTAAGCCGAGAAACCAAGTTATCAATTCAGAATTAAAAAAAACAGAAAAAAAGAAAGTTCTGTGTCCTGTGCTGCTCCATTTCGCCAGGCTACATAAAAAAAAAAATATTTGAAGATTTAGTGCTATTTTGGGGCCGTAGTATTTATAAGTCTTGACAGCACTTCCTGTCAGACTTATGAATGGAGCATTCCCTGCTCCGATTGGCTGCCCATGGCCCACATGATCCCAGGGGACGCATCGAACTAACTGCACCCCTGGGATACGCAAGCACTGCGCGCCGGCAGCTGGACCAGACCCCGGATCGGAATTCCACGGGAGCCCACAGCTCAACAGCCGGCGCGCTAGGTAAGTGCAGATCGGGGGTTTGCACCCGCGGGAAGCCCCCGACCCAAATTTCTGGGCCATTAACTCATCTGTTCTTTCCACAGGTGCTGGCTGACTTGACCTGCTGAGTGTTTCCAACATTTTCTGCTGTTGTTTCAGATTTCCATAAAACAGGTATTTTGAACCAGTTGGTTTGAATGGTTCGCTGCAAGCAGTATAAATCCAGACTAACCTGTTCACACAAGGCAGTGAAAGTCATGATGCTGTTCATACTCATGAGGAGGAAGAAAATGGATGCCTAATTGCCATGGCAATGCCAGTAATATAACAGGGACGTTGTGGCAGAGCCACCAAAGGACTCAGAGCAGTTGTACATAATTCCTTTAACAGCAATGTAGTTACTGTCTGTGCCTGTACCTTTAATTACACTGTTTGACTGTACAATGCCCAGTTACCTTTACAGCACGGTTTCAACGTGATGACGTCATGCCGTTAGTCACGTGATGCCCCAATGGCGGGAAGAACGTGATGACGTCAGTCTTCTGACCAGAGGATCAGTCCTCGTAGAGCCCTCAAGGAGAGTAGACCTGTTATTGATGTGTTCTAGCAGTTTCCAGTTTAAACTCGTTTGGTTTCATTAAAGTTCATTAATTTAATTACCTGAGTCGAACTCAGTCTTTTTGATAGGAACCTCCGTTCCTATAACGTGAGAGTTTTACACTGCTTCGTGAAAGCTATGATGTCACAACACTCAGGCTGCGTGTCATGTGTCAGTGCTTTATGACATCACTGCCTACTGCAGTGCCTCGCAACCAACCTTGAGCAATGCATTATGGACTGGGATTAGCTCAGTGCTGGATTCAATCCATGTTGTTGGGCAGAGGTAGGTGTCAATTTATTCCCAAAAAAGAACATTATCCAAGTACTTTTTAAAAAGATATTTGGCCCAGAAATTCGGGTCTCCACGGGTGAGTACGCGCTGGGTACTCACCCGTAGGCCCGATGGAAGTGCCGGTTTCCTGCATGCACTGCGCATGCGCGGGAAACCGGCACTTCCATTCCTCTGAACGAAGAGGTTCAGAGGTCGAACGTGTGTGCAGGGGAGGCTGCGCATGCGCATCGAACTTAGGTTTTTTTAACAGGTTTTCCTGGGAGGGTAAGCCTGCAGAATTTACATATTTAAAAAGCAGTCACAAGACTGCTTTTTACAAGGCAAGTGGTGAATTAATTAAAATTAAAACATTTTTTCCACAGGTTTATTATTTTTAAATACTTTAAAGCAAGGTAAGTTTATTTTTAGCCCTGTTAGAATATAAAATTATTTTTTTCAAAAATTTAAATTATTGTTTAAAATAGTTATTTAATGTAATTTATAGTTTACTAGCTGGGGAGCCCCGCGTTGCGAGGGCAATTTTGGGGCGCGAGGGCAATTTTGGGGCGCTTGGTCTCCCTGCCCCTGTGTGTCCCCCCTCTCCCTGTCATGTCCTCTCCCTCTCCTATCCCTCCCTCCCCTCCCCTCCTCTCCCTCCCCTCCCGTGTCTCCCTCCCTCCCCTCGCCCACCCCCCACCCCCGCTCCCCCACTCCCCTCTGTCCCTCTCTCCGGCCCCTCCCCCTGCCTAACGCCTGAGGTCCGGAGCTGAGGTCCCCCGCGTATGGCGCGGCTGATGGACGGCCGCTGTGGGCGGGCGGGCGGCGCATGCGCGGTCAGTGGGCAATTTTGGGGCGCTTGGTCTCCCTGCCCCTGTGTGTCCCCCCTCTCCCTGTCATGTCCTCTCCCTGTCCTATCCCTCCCTCACCTCCCTCCCTCCCCTCCCCTCCTCTCCCTCCCTCCCCTCCCCTCCTCTCCCTCCCTCCCCTCCCCTCCTCTCCCTCCCCTCCTCTCCTCCCCTCCTCTCCTCTCCCGCTCCCCCACTCCCCTCTGTCCCTCTCTCTGGCCCCTCCCCCTGCCAAGCGCCTGAGGTCCAGAGCTGAGGTCCCCCGCGTATCGCGCAGCTGATGGACGGCCGCTGTGGGCAGGCGGGCCGCGCATGCGCGGTCAGTGCGGGCGGCGCGAGCGCCCCGCGATTTCCCGAGGCTCGCCCCCCCCCGCGATTTCCCGAGGCTCTTCTCCCCCCCCGCGATTTCCCGAGGCTCTCCCCCCCCGCGATTTCCCGAGGCTCTCCCCCCCCCGCGATTTCCCGAGGCTCTCCCCCCCCCCGCGATTTCCTGAGGCTCTCCCCCCCCCGCGATTTCCCGAGGCTCTCCCCCCCCTATTAAATTGTTATTTAATTCCCTAACACATCATTAAAATATTTGCCTTAGTTCCCTAACACACAGAAAGTGTGGGGGAAAAAATTGTGAAAAATCAAGATGGCGGCCACTCACCTCGGTTCAGAAGGATAAGGCCCGCCCACACATGCACCGATTGGTCGACCGGTCAGGTCACCGAAGCGTAGGATTGGTCAATCGTCGAGTCACTCGACACTCAACTGTAGGAAGGAACCCGCCGTCCGATTGGTCGACCTCGACGTCACACGGTCGCTAATGAGATGCTAATGAGCAGAACGCTGAAAGTTTTTGGGATACCGCGGGCGGGACTTTTGTCCGGCCGAAACATAAATACACCTATAACTGGTCCGGAATCACAAGCTTTCTTTTGAGGCAACGCGCGCGTCGGTACGCTCTGTAACTTTCAAACGTATAGAGAACGGACAGACAGACATCGGGACAGACAGAAGAGCCGCTTTATATATATAGATTTTAAAAATGTGATAAAAAAAAATGTGTTTGAAGGTTTAGTGCTATTTTGGGGCTGTAGTATTTGTAAGTCTTGACAACACTTCCTGTCAAGACTTATGAATGGAGCACTCCCTGCTCCGATTGGCTGCCCATGGCCCACGTGATCCCAGGGGACGCATCGAACTAACTGCGCCCCTGGGATACGCAAGCACTGCACGCCGGCTGCTGGACCAGGCCCCGGATCGGAATTCCACAGGGCCTTACAGCTCAATGGCCGGCGCGCAAGGTAAGTGCAGGTCGGGGGCTTGCACCCGCGGGAAGCCTCCGACCCGAATTTCTGGGCCATTATAAATTATTTTAACAGGGTCTTGTGCAGCAGGGTGAGCTTTGCAGAGTTCTCTCCAAAAAAAAAGACCCTTCAAAACTCACAGGAGGTCGAACCATTTTGTTTAATAAATTTAATCACAGCATTGACAGAAAATGCATCACTCAGCATGTGTGTATAAAACAGCCTCATACTGAACTTGTACATACATATATACACACATACAGCACTCCTTCAGCACTACACTGAAATATCAGCTTAGATTATGTGCCCAAGTCCTGGGGTGGAACTTGAACCCACGACTTTCTGAGGTGAAAGTGTTACAATTGAGCTAACAATGACACTGATGATTACTTCATCATTACTTCCTGGTCTACCTCCTGTTCTCTTTAATACTGATGCGGGGAGAAATCCGGTATAGCCCCATTTGGGGCGTAAGTATCGGGCAGGCGCGAAATTTTGCACCCGGCGCAAATTACCGCCACCTACTGGTAAATTGGCCTGCTTTGTCCCAGGAGGTGCTTGGAGCGCTAAAACAGGCGCTGCACGACTGTCTTAAGGCGCTAAGCCGGAGAAGCGAGGCGCTACCACCGAGGGCGGGCGCAGCGCAGGTGCGGCCAGTTAGCGATTGCACGCAGACACGCTGGTTCCGGTCAGCTCTTAAAGGGGAGGTTCGATCTTGGATTGCAGCCACACCCGACTCATCAGAGCCCTGATTCTTGGCCTGGACAGACCTGCTGCCACATTCTTAAGCCTAGGACCATGGAGAGGGCCAGGGAGCGAGCGCAGCGGTTCAGCGAGTGGGCCTTGCAGGTTCTGGTTGGCGCGGTGGAGCGCAGGCGATCTATCCTGTTTCTGGACAGTGGCAGGAGGCCGCTGCCCAACGACTATCGCAAAGCTTGGAGGGAGGTGGCTCACAGAGTGACCTCCAGCAGCATGGTGCCTAGGGCCCCTGTGCAATGCAGGAAGAAGTTCAACGACCTCACTCGGGTCGTCAGGGTGAGAGCCCTTTTCAGAATCCTCTTCATCCCTGCATGTCGACCTCACTTTATGGCCAAAGGGTCCTGAAAGCCGCAATGCCCAGCCCTCATCCAACACCTATGGCCCTTTCAGGAAACTCACACGCACATTCAGCACTTTACACACTGTAAGGGCTAATCGACCATGGGAGGCAGTGCAGCCAAGATCAGGGCTTCACACTGTAAGGGCTATTCCACCATGGGAGGCAGTGCAGCCAAGATCAAGGCTTCACACTGTACTCAGAGCCCATCCTTTCTCTTGCAGGGCAAGCTGACGCATAACAGGAGGCAGCAGCAACGGACCGGGGGAGGCCGGCCTCACCTTCAAGCCCTGACCGATCTGGAGCAGCGAGTCCAGCGGATTATGGCAGGCCGGATGATTGGCCCCGTCGCCACTGGAGATGCCGACCCCGTTCTGGACAGCAATGGTACGGTCATCACCTTTTTGACCTCTCTCCTTCCACTTGTGCCTCACACCAGCATCCTTTGCCACTATCAAACCAATCTATATATATAAAAGGACAATCTGTCTGTCTGTCTGTCTGTCCTTCCGTCTGTCTGTCCGGCTATACACTCTAAAGTTATAGAGCGTACCTATACGTGCGTTACATCAAAAGAAAGCTTACAATTCCAGAACGGTCATAAACGTATGTACGTTTCGGCGAGACAAAAATTGCGCCCGCGGTATCCAAAAAACATTCAAAATTCCGCTCATTATCTGCTCATTAGCATAGAGTGACATTAAGGTCGACCAATCATACGGTCGAGTGACCCGACGGTCGACCAATTGCTGCATGGCGGGGGCGGGTTCGTCGCGCTTGCGGGCGGGCCCTCCTAGAGTCAAGTGACAGGACGATTGACCAATCCTACGCTTTGGTGACATGATGGTCAACCAATCGGTGCGTGTGTGGGCGGGCCTAATCGTTTTGAACCGAGGTGAGTGTCAGCCATCTTGATTCCATTCTTTTTCCCGCTTTCTGCGTGTTTCTTTTCAAACCTACATTTCCAGCAAAAAAAAACTGCTTTTATTAAATTGTTTTTAAAAAAACTTCATTCATTTGTAAATATTTTCTCTAACCTGATGATTCTTTTTCCTACCTTTCCCCGTTTTTGTAAGGCCTCAGAACCTAGGCCTCAAAGCCTGGGCCTCTCCTGCCCAGCCACGCCCGAGCTAAGTAATTGTCCCACAGCTTCTGGTAAGCTCCTCCCCCCCCCAAGTCCCCCCCGTCACGTTACCCGGGGCAATGGCGTCGGCCACGAGGGTCACGGGACATACACAGGGTGCGTGCGCAGCAGGAGCAGCTAAGATGCGGCGTCTCTCTCTCTTCCCCGCTCGGCTCGGGCGGGGGGGCGGGGCTCAGAGAGCGGGGCTGCCGGGGCTCGGAGAGTGGGGCTCTCGGGAGTGCGGGGCGGGGCGGCTGAGGCTCGGAGAGCGGGGCCCTCGGGAGTGCGTGGCGGGGCGGCTGGGGCTCGGAGAGCGGGGCTCTCGGGAGTGCGGGGCGGGGCGGCGCAGCCAGTGCTCGGGAGGACGGGGGCTCAGAAGGGGCAGAAGGGTTACCCCGGCAACTGGGCGTGGCCGTCTCTCATAGCCTCAAGCTGGCTCACGCCTATTCCTGGGGCTTGGCTCCATTTGTGGCCGCGGCCCACTCGCCCTCTCTCTCTCCTTCCATCTGTCTCTCTCTCCTCCTCCCCCCTTATCTCCCCCCCTTCTCTCCCCCCTCCCCCCTTCTCTCCCCCCTGCTTCTCTCCCCCCTTCTCTCCCCCCTCCCCCTTCACTCCCCCCCTTCTCTCCCCCCTTCTCTCACCCCTTCTCTCCCCCTCCCCCCTTCTCTCCCACTCCCCCTTCTCTCCCCCCTTCTCTCCCCCCCTCTCCCCTCCCGACCCCCTCCCCCCCTCTTCCCCCCTCTCCCCCCTCCCTCCCCCCTCCATCCCCCCTCCCTCGCACCTCCTCCCTCCATCTCCACCTCCCTCGCCCCCCTCCCTCCCCTCCCCCTCCCTCCCCCTCCCTCCCCTTCCCCCCTCCCCTTCCCCCCTCCCCCTCCCCTTCCCCCCCTCCCCTCCCTCCCCTCCCCCCTTCCCCCCTTCCCTCCCCCAGTCGCTCTCTCTCTTCCCCCCAGTCGCTCTCTCTCTTCCCCCCAGTCACTCTCTTCCCCCATCGCTCTCTCTCTTCCCCCTGTCTCTCTCTTCCACCCAGTCGTTCTCTCTTCCCCCCAGTCGCTCTCTCTCTTCCCCTCAGTCGCTCTCTCTCTTCCCCCCAGTTGCTCTCTCTCTTCCCCCCGTCGCTCTCTCTCTTCCCCCCAGTTGCTCTCTCTCTTCCCCCCAGTCGCTCTCTCTCTTCCCCCCAGTCGCTCGCTCTCTCTCTTCCCCCCAGTCGCTCGCTCTCTCTCTTCCAACAACAACATGCCCTCAAAAGACCCTCGGCACCGCCGGGCACTTCAGCTAGTACAGTATATTGCAGCACTCATGCCTCCCTCGCTGCCACCCTGTCCTCACACTAAAGCAACTCTTGTACCTCACTGCTTTCAGATGCTGCTTCACCAGGTGAGGAGGCGGGTCCTCAAGCTGCCACTGTGAGTGACTCTGAAGGCAACGATGAGGAGGAAGCCGGACCATCAGTGCCACCCTCAGCCGAGGCAGCCCATGGCCATAATGGGGACATGTCTTCCCTGGAGGGGAGCAGGGGGGAATGGTCTGAGGAGGGTGAAGCTCCGGGGCCCAGCGGGCTGCAGCAATGCGGGGGGGGCGGCGGTAGGGAAGCTCAGCGGCCTTCTCCCCGGAGGGAGAGTCTGGCCTCGAGTCCTGCTACAGTGAGCGCAGAAGAGGTGCAGCTCCTCGCTGAAATGAGCACCCAGGCGAAGCACAGGCATACTGAGCTCATGGCTGCAGTGGCAAGGATGCCCGAATCCATTGAGTCACTGGCAAGGAGTGTCCAGGACTTTGGCGCAGCACAGGCAAGGAGTCTCCAGGACTTCGGCGCAGCACAGGCGGCTGACACGCAAGTGCTTAGGGCTGCAATGCAGTCAGTGGCTGGTCTCATGCAGACGCAGATTGAGGCCACACGAGCACTGACTGCTGCCACCCTCGCTGGATCAGGCACGAATCGCCAGGGCCCTCGCCGTGCCACAGCAGGCCAGCAATCTGTGCTTCAGCAGATTGCACCGCATGCTGCAGTGCTGCCCTGTGGGAGTGCCAGTGTGTCATCCGAACAGGGAGTTGCTGTCCTCTCTCAGGATGACAGCATTCCTGCTGCCAACACTGTCACTTCTCCACTGCAGCTACCACCACCCGTAGGACAGACTGCTGCCGCCCATGCAGACTTGGAGCAGCAGCAGCCGGGCCCTCCAGGCCCAGAGCTGGTCCAGGCCATCCCTCAAGGGCATCTGCAGTCTCAGTTTCTGACACTCAGCAGCCTTCCCCCAGCCTTGCTGCAGCCACTGGGGTCCCATTGCGGAGGAGCTGCAAGGTGGGAAGGGGCAAATCTCACAAGCGAAGCAGATCACCCTCGAAGGGCAAAAAGTAGGAGGTGTGGCAAAATGCTGTTAAATGTTTTATTGAAGGCCGAGGATTGTGGTCATTTTTTGGTTACTCTTTTGTTCATTGTCTCCAGGTTGTGAGAGTCAGTTATGTGACTGATTGCTTTTTTTGGGGTTTCTCTCTATTACTTTGTCATGCGGGAAGGGCACACAGTTTGTTAAATAAAGAAGTGTCTTTATTCAGAATGTGCATGTTTGCTCTTTGAACTATTTGTTGTCTTGACCGGCTTAGGGGTTGCGGCACGGTTCCATTCATGTTCTTTCAATGGCAGAAGCCATTCCCTCAGAGGGGGCCTAGAACCGACTTGCTATAAGCTGCTGACAGACGGCCCTTGCACTTTGTGCCTCCCTCCTATCTTGGTGCTGCTGCTCCTCCTCCTCCTCCTCTTCTGCTGGTGCTCCAATGTCTGGTGGCAGTGGCTGAGTCCTGAGGATTGCCAGGTTGTGCAGCATGCAGCACACAACAACGAAATGGGAGACTCACTCAGGTGAGTACTGAAGGGCTCCTCCGGAATGGTCCAGACAGCGGAACCGTTGCTTGAGCACGCCGATTGTGTGCTCAATGATGTTCCTGGTCACTTGATGGCTCTCATTGTATCGTTCTGCAGCAGGGGTGCTGGGTGAACGGAGCGGGGTCATCAGCCAGGTGCACAGAGGATAGCCCTTGTCCCCGAGAATCCAGCCTCCTGGGTGAGCCGGGGCCTTGAAAAGGTCTGCCACAGAAGTCTGGCACAGGATGAAGGCGTCGTGGCTGCTGCCTGGAAAGCGGGCATTGACAGCGACTATCAGCTGTCTGTGGTCACAGACCTACTGGACGTTCAACGAATGGAACCCCTTCCGGTTGCGGTAATCCTCGGCATTCTCTTGCGGTGCCCGCAAAGTCACATGCATGCAGTCAATGACGCCCTGGACCATGGGGAAGCCCGCTATTCTTGCAAATCCCATTGTGCGCTCTTGCTGCTTGTCCGGGGTCATGGAGAAGGAGATGTACTGACGTCTCCTTTTAAAGAGGGCATTCATGACTTGACGGATGCAGCAATGCACCGCGAACTGGGAGATATTGGCAATGTCCCCAGTAGTGGATTGAAAGGAGCCGGTGGCATAGAAGTTGAGAGCCACTGTCACCTTCACTGCCACCGACAGAGACGTCCTGCTCCTCAGTTGAGGCTGCAGATCTGGCTGAAGCAGGTGGCAGAGCTCAGTGACCACCTCCTTGCTGAATCGCAGCCTCCAAAAACACTGCTCCTCAGACATATTGGAAGTATGAGAACTGTTGGCGGAAAACCCTGGGACGGTAAGGTCTCGTGTACCGACGCCTGTTGGCCCTCCTCCATCTGGTCATGATTGGCACTCTCTCTCTGTGTCTCTGTGCCCTTTCAATGTAATGGAGAAGCCCAACGTTCCCACCCATCACAGCCCCCATAGTATGTGGCCACTCAAGGTTATGCCGGTGAAAAAGCAAACCAACTACAAAGTTCTGGTCAGAAGCCAAAAGTATCTCTGGAAGCGCTGACTCAATGCAGAAATCTCTCTCCCTTTGTCTCTCTGCAAATCGCTCTCTCTCTCTCACACAGGAGTGGTCCAAAAATGGCTACCACAAAGAAGCCAGGAAGAGCCCCCTTTAAATAGCGCCCCCCCCAGCCCCACAGTGACTGGGAACCGTTCCAGTCAACCAGTCGCTGGAAGCGACAGGCGGAAAGGAGGGGGGCGCCACTGAATTTCCGGTTCGGGGCGCCCCAAGGGCGTTGCACCATGAAATGACGTCAGGATCTGCGTGCACAGCTGAGCGGGCGTTGCAGTTTAGCGCCGCTGCTAAATGTCCGCTCAATTTCGCGAGAGGCGCAGGTCTCACCGTGCCCGGGCGCCAGCTGGCTCGCGCCCCACTTATCGCCCTCTTAAGGCGCTAACGGGTGGCGCAACCAACTGAATTTCTCCCCCATGGTGTCATGTAGAGCAGGCCCCGGATCTGTATTGATTTCTTTGTGGGTTCAATGACGAGACATTTATGAAAGAGAATGTCTTTTAATCTAAAGTCTGTTCAACTCTTTATACAGCTTTACAGGAGACACGATGCTAGTGATGCATCTAGAACGAAACTGAAACTAAACAGAACTGCCTTGCTTGTCTCTGTCACATGCCCTCTGCTGGTCAGGCACAAGCAATCAATACATGCAAACATGCTGTTAAGGCATCATAATCGAACAGGCAAATACCATCTCTATTTGCTGATATCATTACATCTCCCATTCTTAAAACAAAAGTATTTTACTTTTAACTAACAACATGTTTTCTTTGTATTAATCTGCATTTTAACTGTAACACTTAATGAACTTACATTATCATGATCAAGGTTTTTTAACCTTGCTTTGTGTGTTCACATGAAATATGTCAATACACTAGAACTTGAAGAAAGAATAAGATAACATTACTTCCTTCTATAACAATAGTCCTTAAATTTGCTCAATGAGTCTCTCAGGAGGCTTCACGTGTCTTGAGGATTTTCTGATTGATTGTCCTTGACTCTGAGTTGTTGCCTCAGATGATGGTTTCTCAGCTGTGTGATCAGGTTGTTCAACAGTATCAGTCTCTTGACCTGCGGTGGCTGGTCCCATGAGAAGATCTCGACGATTTCTTCTCAGAACAGCACCCTCATCTGTCTGAATGGTGTATGATCTTGGTTGAACTTCACTCAGGACAGTTCCCTTCTGAGTCCATGTGTTTGTTTTGTCTTTGAACCTTACTTGGTCACCAGTGTGGAGTTCAGGTAGGTTTTGTGTTCCTCTGTCATAGTAGTACTTTTGCTTTTCTTTCTGTTGTTCTTTGAACTTCCTCACTTTCTCCCCCTCTTTTGTTTTCAGGAGGTTCTCCGGGATGGGTAGGTTTGACCTTAGCCGACGTCCCATCAGGAGTTGGGCTGGTGACATACCACACTCGAGCGGCATTGTGCGGTATACAAGCATGCTCTGGTAGAAGTCAGTTCCACTGTCTTTTGCCTTGTACATCAGTCTTTTCACTGTCTGGACCGATTTTTCCACTAGACCATTGGACTGTGGAAAGTGAGGACCTGACGTTGTGTGGACATAGTGGTTAGCACTGTTGCCTCACAGCGCCAGGGACCCGGGTTCGAATCCGGCCTCGGGTGACTGTCTGTGTGGAGTTTGCACATTCTCCCCGTGTTTGCGTGGGTTTCCTCCGGGTGCTCCGGTTTCCTCCCACAGTCCAAAGATGTGCAGGTTAGGTTGATTGGCTATGATAAATTGACCCTTAGTGTTAGGGGGATTAAATACATGGGGTTATGGGGATAGGGTGGGATATGTGTTGGTGTAGGGGTTACGGGGATCGGGTGGGATATGTGTCGGTGCAGGCGCGATGGGCTGAAATGGCCTCTATCTGCACTGTGGGGTTTCTGTGATTTCTGTGAAGTCCCACTCTTTGGCAAACTGTCGGAAACTTGCATTGTAAAACTCGGGTCCGTTGTCTGTGAAGACCTCGCTTGCCACGCCATGTCTGGAGAATATGGCTTTCATACATGTTATCACAGCATCTGCAGTGGTGGTGTACAGTCTACAAACCTCTGGATACAGGGAGTAATAGTCTGTGACTACAAGATAGTCCTTCCCCTGAGATACGAATAGGTCAGCGCCTACCTTCTGGTAAGGTCTGTCTGGCGCTGGGTGTGGCTTTAGTGGTTCTACCGGATTGCTTGCTCGATATTTCAGGCATATTGTGCAGTTTGACACCTCATTTGTCACATCTTGGTTGATTCGTGGCCAGTACATCACCTCTCGTGCTCTTTTCTTACACTTTTCGATTCCCAGATGTCCTCCATGGATCTTTTTTAACATCTCTTTTCTCAGACTCTTTGGGATAACTATTTTACTTCCTTTGTAGATGATGTCTTCGACCACTGATAGTTCCGCCCTGCAGTTCCAGTACTCTGCCATGTCAGGTGAGCAGTCTTGCTTCATGTTGGGCCATCCATCCAAGATGCTTTTTCTCAGTCATCTCATTGTTTCATCTTTGTTTGTCTCAGTCTTTATGAGCTCCATTTTAGCATCTGCTATGGGCAGTGCACTTGTGATCATGTCCATGTGGGCATTCACCTTTTCATCCATTGTGGTGTTTGCGGGCTCACTTGGGTCAACAGCTCTGGACAACGTGTCTGCTGTATACATCAGTTTACCCGGTGTGTACGCAACATTCAGTGTATAGCGTTGCAGCCTGATCATCATTCTTTGTATTCTAAGCGGACAGCTATTTAGTGGCTTTTGGAACAATGCAATCAAGGGCTTATGGTCAGTCTCTACACTGATTGCTTGTCCTGCCACAAACTGGTGAAATCTTTCACAGGCGTATGTGATGCTGAGCAGCTCCTTTTCTATTTGAGCATATCGCGTCTCCGCGTCTGTCATTGAGCGCGATGCATATGCAATAGGTTGCCAGTAGTCATATTGTTGCAGAAGAACGGCACCGAGCCCACTCTGTGATGCATCTGATGATATCTTGATGGGTCTCGCTGGGTCATAAAACCTCAGAACTGGTTCCTCTGTGAGCAGTTTCTTTAGATCGCTCCATGACTTCTCATGCTCATGATTCCATTCCCATTCTATGTTCTGTTCCGTTAGTCTTCTCAGTGGCGCCATCTTTTCTGAGAGGTTGGATATGAATTTCCCCATGTAGTTGATCATTCCATTAAACCTCTGCACGTCCTTTTTGCATTGTGGCTTTGGCATATTCTCAAAGGCGGACACCTTTCTGGGATCTGGTCTGATGCCCTCACTGCTAAGGATAGCTCCCACGAATGTCAGTTCTGTCACCCCGAGCTGGCATTTCTCTCTATTCAGCTTCAGGTTTGTTTTCCTTGTTGCTTCCAGCACTTTTTTCAGTCTCTCGTCATGCTCAGTTCTCGTGGTTCCCCATACTATGATGTCATCCATTGATGTATCAACTCCCTCCAGGTGCTCATAGATCATATGGATAGTTTTGTGATACACTTCAGGAGCTGAGGCAATGCCAAATGGTAACCTTAGGAATCTGTATCTGCCAAATGGACTGTTGAACGTGCACAGTCTTGAACTTGCTTCGTCCAATTTCATCTGCCAAAATCCTGATGATGCATCTAACTTGCTGAAATACTTTGCATTTGCAAACTGTGCCATGATTTCCTCACGTGTAGGAAGCTTGAAGTGCTCTCTCTTTATTGCTCTGTTTAGATCTCTTGGATCCAGGCAAATTCTGAGCTTTCCATTCTTTTTGTCCACTACGACGAGGGAACTCACCCACTCAGTTGGCTCATCTATCTTCCGAATCACGTTCAGGCTTTCCATCCTGTCCAACTCTGCCTTCAGTTGCTTTTGAAGAGCAAATGGAACTTTTCTGCATGGATGTATGATCGGTGTCATACTTTTATCTACTCTGATCGTGTGTTCTCCTGGAATGCAGCCTAGACCCTTAAATAGGTCTTTGTACTCTTTCATGAGTTCATCATAGACTGTCTCTCCTTTGCTTGCCACAACGAGGACTCTCTTTACCAGGTTCAGTCTCTCACAGGCTTTTAAACCTAGTATGGCTTGCACATCCTTTGGCACCACGATTAATGCTAGCGTGTGCTCTCTGTCCTTGTGTGTTACTTTGACAATGCATCTTCCTTTCACTGGTATATCAGTACCTGAGTATCCTGTCACTTTCACTTTGATTCCATGTATCTTTGGTCTGGGTCTAATTTTCTTAAAATCGGTCTCTGATATCACATTAACTTGTGCTCCAGTATCCAATTTAAATGGAATGTGTATGTCATTCACTTTTAGTGTCAACATCCAGTCTCTTTCTTCTTTTTTGTTTTCAGACACAACATCTACATTGAACTCCTCTATCTCGCTTTCATCTACTGTATGGACCTTGCTTTGTTGCGCTTGGTTCTTACAGCAACAGGCATAATGGTTGTTTTTGTTGCAACTATTGCATTTTTTACCATATGCTGGACACTCTTTTTGTGGATGCTGTGTACCACATCGACTACATGTCTTTCGATTGTCCCTTTCATTTTCGTTCGCTGGCCACGCCTCTTTTTTCACATTGGCGCTCTTTTTGTTAAACGGTTTGTATCCGTTCATTCTCACTGCATCCACGTTGCAGCTACTGTCACTGAACAGCTCCTTTGCCTGCAACTTCACAGTCTCTGTAGCCCTACACCGTGCTATGGCTTTTCCCAGGTCTAGATCTTGCTCTCTTAGCAGTCTTTCCCTTAGACCATTATTTGGAATACCACACACCAGTCTGTCTTTTATCAGCGAGTCTGTCAGTCCCCCAAATTCACACGATTTGCTTCTGTTTCTCAGTTCAGTCACATACTGATCAATAGTCTCACCCGTTTTCTGTACACATGTGAAAAATCTGTGCCTCTCAAACGTCACGTTACGTTTAGGTATGCAGTAGGCCTCAAACTGTTCCATTATTTTATCTAGCTTCATTTTGTCTCCATTAGCAGCGAATGTGAAGTTATTATACACCTCCAGCGCTTCATCACCCACGACATGTAAGAACAGTGACGATTTCTTTTTATTACTTTTCTCGTCAGCTCCGATTGCTGATAAATACAACCCCACACGTTGTTTGAACCTTCTCCAATTTTCAGCCACATTACCTGTCAACTGAAGCGTCGCCAGTGGGAGTAAACCTTCCATTTTTCACTTTGTTAGCTATTCTCTAATGGTAATTAATGATGTTCTCTTTTGGCTTGCTAATCTGTGGAGAGCTGATTTAACTTCAGATTTTTCCTCTTCATCTCTTTCAATCCCACTTCTGACACCATGTATTGATTTCTTTGTGGGTTCAATGACGAGACATTTATGAAAGAGAATGTCTTTTAATCTAAAGTCTGTTCAACTCTTTATACAGCTTTACAGGAGACACGATGCTAGTGATGCATCTAGAATGAAACTGAAACTAAACAGAACTGCCTTGCTTGTCTCTGTCACATGCCCTCTGCTGGTCAGGCACAAGCAATCAATACATGCAAACATGCTGTTAAGGCATCATAATCGAACAGGCAAATACCATCTCTATTTGCTGATATCATTACAGGATCTTCATCTGTTCTTCATAAGAGTCCATAGCAGGAGGGGCCTGGGAGATGTAGCGGATAAATCATTGAAGGTTCACAAGTAGTGTGACAAGGCCATTGGGAAAGCAAATAAGGTTTTAGGTATTATTGCTGGGGCAGTATAATATAGTAAAAAAGAAAGACTTCCATTTACATAGCACATTTCATGACCTCAGGATGTCCCAAAGTGCTTTACAGCCAATGAAGTACCTTTGAGCTGTAGTCACTGTTGTAATGTAGGAAACATGGCAGCCAATTTGTGCACAGCAAGCTCCCACAAACAGCAATGTGATAATGACCAGAAAATCTGTTTTCATGATGTTGATTGAGGGTTAAATATTGGCCAGGACACCGGGGATAACTCCCCTGCTCCTCTTCGAAATAGTGACACGGGATCTTTTACGTCCACCTGAGAGGGTAGACAGGGCCTCGGTTTAGCATCTCATCTGAAAGCACCTCCAACAGTGCAGCACTCCCCCAATACTGCATTGGAGAGTCAGCCTAGATTTTTGTGCTGAAGTCTCCGGAGTGGGGCTTGAATCCACAATGTTCATACACTGAAGAGGCGAGAGGGCTACCAACTGAGCAATGGCTGACAATACAGAACTTGCAGCCACACCGGGTGTATCGTGTTCCGTATTCATTCCCATGCATAGCGGGGGTGATAGGAAGGGTACTGAGGAGCTATAAGGAGTTCAAAGGAAGGCAACCAAAGTAATACCCAGTCTTACAGCTCGTAGATATCAGGATAGGGTCCAGTAACTGGGGCTAATTTTGTTAGAGCAGAA
This sequence comes from Somniosus microcephalus, assembly GCF_052327205.1. Taxonomy (NCBI): domain Eukaryota; kingdom Metazoa; phylum Chordata; class Chondrichthyes; order Squaliformes; family Somniosidae; genus Somniosus; species Somniosus microcephalus. Next base: position 173,982,992 of record NC_140992.1, read on the forward strand.
ATTATTGCAGTTTTTAAAATAATAGTGATTGGATTATTAAAATGTTATTAAAATGATGAAAGGATGGGACTCAGGCCAGTTGGATAGGTTTTTTTGAGATAGCTAGGAGTGTAAGAAATAAGGGGGCTTGATTATAAAGGGTGTAGGCAAAGAGGTAGGTTAGATTTTAGGAAGCATTTCTTTTCAGAGTGACTGGCCTCTGGAACAGATTACTGAAGCATGGCATATGAGTATGGATTCCCTACAGTCATTCTGTAAGGAGGCCTTGCTGCAATTACGTATATAGGAGTATTGTGTACAGTTTTGGTCTCCTTACCTAAGGAAGGATATACAGGTAGACTATCCTTTATCAGAAAACCTCGGGACCAGCCATGTTTCGGTTTTCGGAAAATTTCGGATTTCAGAAGGTATTTTATAAGACTGGGAAATTTGTCGGGGTGGGGGTCGGCGGGGGGTCGGGGTCGGCGGGGGGTATGGGGTGGGGGTCGGCGGGGGGTCAGGGTGGGGTCAGCGGGGGGTCCGGGTGGGGGTCGGCGGGGGTCGGGGTCGGCGGGGGTTCGGGGTGGGGTCGGCGGGGGTCGGGGTCGGCGGGGGGGTCGGCGGGGTGAGCGTAAGTCGTGCGCCACTCTGGTCATGTCGTGCGCACGACTTACGCTGAACGAAAAAACTTTCAGTTTTTAGAGGTTTTCGGAAGTTCGGATAAAGGATAGTCTACCTGTACTTGTCTTGGAGGCAGTCCAACAAAGGCTTGCTAGATTGTTTCCTGGGTTGGGAGGTGTTGTGTATGAACCTTTAAGAGAATAACTGGTCTCAGACTGCAGTACCGGCAATGACCACCCCTGTATAAAAGGCGCTAGTGAGCCTCTGTTGTTTTCAGTTTCACTATTGACTTCCATCAGTAAAGACCTGTTTTGTTCAACTCCTGCTGTCCGTGTCTCAATCATTCACGGACGTAATACTGGCGACGAGCAGATACAAACCTACCTACAGTCTGCACCACCTCCTGGGATCCATTCCTACAGCGAAGTGAGCAGAGGTCGAGGCCAGAAAGAAAAGAAAGTAAGAGGCAGTAGAAACGGGCGTCAACCGTGTGCATCCGCCCCTGTGTTTGCGGAGTTGAAGATTGCTGGAGAAGCTGTCAGAAGCGGGGCCTGGTTCCTGTCGACGGTGCTTCAGCTAATCGGGCTGGTGGCAGGTAGTGCACTGATCCTTCCTGGGCTGCGGCGGTCGCGAACTCGAGCAGGTGGTTTGCAACGGGGCCAAGCAGCGTTGTCGGTAAGAAGAGAGAGAGAGGGTGGAGCACACAGGGCGCGGCCGGTGCTACGAAGCCGGGCTGCGTATAGACCCGCGAAGAGGGAGGCAAGAGTCCCACAGGGTTGCTCCACGACGGGAAAATAATAAAAAAAGAAATATTAAACATGCAAGAAACCGCGAGGAGCTGCAGGTTGCAACGGGAACCACGGAAAGCAGCGCTAACAACAGCGGGGAAGAAGGCAAAGTGCGGGAAGCACCATCTTAATCAGCGGGGAAGAAGGCAAAGCGCGGGAGGCGCCATTTTGTTAAATCGGGGAAGAAGGCAAAGCGCGGGAGGCGCCATTTTAGATTTGCAAGATGCCGAAGACTGGCTGCATCGCTGCTTTTGATAATACAATAGAGGACTGGACCACGTATGTGGAAAGAGTCGAGGTATATTTCGAGGCAAATGAAATAGCGGAGGAGAAAAAGGCATCGATATTGCTAAACTTAATGGACGCTAGAACGTACAGCCTATTGCGGGACCTGATTACTCCAGCCAAACTGAAGGCGAAGAGTTTTAACGAAATTGTTGCTGTCCTACAGGAACACCTAAACCCTGCACCGCTGCTGATAGCAGAAAGATTTAAATTCCAAAGGAGAACTCAGCATAAAGATGAGAGCAATGCTGAGTACCTTACGGAACTACGCAAGCTATCAAAGCACTGCCAGTTCGGAGCAGGACTGGAAAATACCCTACAGGACAAATTTGTCTGTGGACTCCTGAGTGAAGGAACACAGAAGAAGTTACTCTCAGAGAAAGAGCTGACGCTAGATAAGGCTTTCAGCGTGGCAGTATCGTATGAAGCAGCAGCCAGGGGAGCTGCAGAAATTCAACAAAAACCACAGGAATACGGCACCCACGAAATGACACGGAGATTTGCAAAATGTTATCGCTGCGGCAGAACTAACCATGACCAGAAGGACTGCTGGTCCAAAGACAAAATATGCAGGCAATGTGAGAAGATGGGACACATTGCACGAGTTTGCAGGTCTGGGAAGAAGACCAGCGACAACAAAAAGGCTACTAAGGAACCGTACAAGAAAGTACAAAAGATGACGGACAGTAGTTCCGAAGACCAGATGAGCGATAGTGAATCCGGGAACAGGAGACTAAGCTGTCTCAAACTTCACAATGTAATCACAAAAGAGAATCACCGAACCATTTGGGTCACCTCACGATAGCAGGGTCCCAAGTTAAAATGGAATTGGATACAGCATCAGCGCTAACCGTCATGAATCAATGAGACTACGAACGGCTATTTTCACACATACACTTGAGAGAGACATCCATCATCTTGATGACGTATACGGGGCAGAAAGTATACCCCAGAGGAAAAATAAGGGTGCCTGTCGAATACAACGGCAAGAAAATACGGAAATTGTATCTCTACATACTGCCAAATGGTGGACCACCGTTATTGGGTTGGGAATGGATCAGGAAGATAAACTTAGATTGGCACTCCATTCATGCAATGACGGTGGACGGTAAAAAAGATGAAGACATCACTCCTGGACGATTGTCAACAATCTTAGCTAACGCCAAAGAGGTATTTCAACAAGAACTGGGCACGCTTAAAGGCGTAACCGCCTCGATAAAAATAGAAGAGAATGCAGTTCCCAAGCTTTTCAAAGCAAGACCGGTACCATATGCAATTTGCCCAGCAGTCAAGGCAGAGCTGGAGAATCTGGAGAAGGCAGGTGTGTTGTCTAAGGTCGACTGGAGCGAGTGGGCGACACCCATCGTTCCTGTCATGAAGATAACGTTAAGCAATAAGTCCGGGGAGCCAAGGAAGATTCGCATCTGTGGGGATTTCAAGGTGACGGTGAACCCAGTACAATATCCTCTTCCAAGGATAGAAGACATCTTCGCCTCACTGTCTGGAGGGCAGTGTTTTACAAAAATTGACCTGGCACAAGCATATTTGCAGATGGAGGTTGAAGAGTCCTCCAGGAAGTATCTCACGATAAACACTCACAAAGGTCTTTACCAGTATCATCGATTGGTATTCGAAGTAGCATCGGCTCCGGCGATATGGCAAAGAGCGATGGAACAAGTCCTGCAAGGGATTCCGGGGACTCAGTGTTACTTGGACGACATCCTTGTGACAGGTGAAGATGACAGTGAACACCTTAACAACCTAGAACAGGTGCTCACTAGACTACGGGAACATGGGCTGCGAGCCAACCGCCCCAAGTGCGAATTTTTTAAGAAACAGATATCGTATTGTGGCCACGTGATTGATGAAGAGGGGTTACATAAGTCCCCTGAAAAAATTGAAGCGGTTGTTAAGGCCCCAGCGCCTGAAAATGTGTCGCAACTGAGGTCATTCCTCAGATTGGTGAATTACTACCATAAGTTTTTGCCGAATTTGTCGACAATTCTGCACCCACTGAATGCCCTGCTACGAACGGGGGTAGCATGGAAATGGGGCGATGATTGTAAGCGGGCCTTTCAGAAGAGTAAGGACTTAATCACTTCAAGGGAAGTATTGGCTCACTACAACCCAGCACTGCCGATCAGACTGGCGTGTGATGCGTCTCCCTACGGCATTGGGCCGGTACTGTCACATAAATTCCTTGATGGTTCGGAGAGGCCGATAGCTTTTGCGTCACGCTCGTTAACTTCTGCCGAGCGTAACTACGCCCAGATTGACAGAGAGGCCCTCAGCCTAGTGTGGGGGGTGAAGAAGTTCAATCACTACCTGCACGGTCAAAAATTTACTCTACTAACCGATCATCAACCTCTTGTCTCCATTTTCAACCCTCAGAAGGGCGTACCGATAATGACAGCACAACAGCTGCAGAGGTGGTCCCTTTTCCTAGGGGCACACCAATATGACATCGAGTACAAAGGAACTAAACAGCATGGAAATGCTGATGGATTGTCACGCCTACCGTTGCCGACGGTGGAAGAAGAAGACCTTGCAGTGGATCCAATGGAGTTATTCCACTCGACCATAGTCGAATGTCTCCCTGTGACGAATGCAAACATAGAAAAGGAAACACGGAATGACCCGGCACTATCACGGGTCTATGATTTAACGGTGAAGGGATGGCCAGCACATGGCGAACCACTGCTGCCAGCATTCTCGCCGAGAAGAGAACAGCTGTCAGTGTGCAGAGGAACCTTGATGTGTGGATCCAGAGTAGTAATTCCACCTAAGTTGACAGATAGAGTGCTCAATGAGCTTCATGAGGGTCATCTGGGTGGGGTAAAAATGAAGAACTTAGCCAGAGCGTTTGTGTGGTGGCCGGGAATCGATAGAGAAATCGAAGAGATGACCAAGAGCTGTGCAGGATGCCAGAAGGTCCAAAACGCCCCACCACAAGCTCCTCTGCATCCATGGGAGTGGCCCCCATCTCCATGGTGAAGGGTGCACATTGATTTTGCTGGTCCCTTCATGGACTCGATGTTTTTAATTGCGGTGGATGCACATTCAAAGTGGCCAGAGGTAATAAAAATGTCCTCAACCACCACGGAAAAAACTATCGCAGTTTTATGAACCATATTCGCCAGGAATGGGCTGCCTGAACAGATTTGCTCTGACAATGGACCACAGTTTGTGTCTGAAGAGTTCCGGAGGTTCTTAAAGAACAATGGTGTTAAGCATTACACATCTGCCCCATATCATCCAGCCACTAATGGATTGGCCGAGAGGTTTGTCCAAACATTCAAGAAGGCTATCAAGGCAATGTGTAATGAAGATATACCCCTACAACACAAGGTGGACAACTTCTTGTTTGCCTACCGGAATGCGACACATGCAGTTACCAACCAAACTCCAGCCATGATGTTCTTCAATCGAAGACTACGATGCCGCTTGGATTTGGTTAAGCCAAACGTCCGAAGAGATGTGGAGAACAGGCAGTTTCAGAATATGAATGAAAGGCCGACCAGGAGTTTTAAGATAGGTCAACCAGTTTTGGCCCGGGACTACCGCACTGAGAAATGGCAGCCAGGAACGATTTGTACACAGCAAGGACCTCTCATGTATACCGTGGACGTTGGGGAGAGCATTGTAAGACACCATGCTGACCAGATTCTAGAGTCACTGGAAAACGTCAACTCCACACCACGATCTGATACACCTGGTAATGAAATCGACGTTCCAATTGCAGCTACCACAGAACCGGTAATATTGGAAGCAGATGAACCAAACAACGACATTGATCCCGACTCAACATTGCCAGAAGAACCTGATACCCCAAAGAGGCGTTATCCAGACAGAATCAGGAAGCCTCCTCAAAGACTGAACTTATAATTGCTTAAACTTAACCAATGTATCTAGCAACCGTAATTGTGATTGTAATTAGTTATCATTTAGTTGTTAAATGAATGTTATGTACTGTTTATCTAAAATGGGAGGAATTGTTGTGTATGTACCTTTAAGAGAATAACTGGTCTCAGACTGCAGTACCGGCAGTGACCACCCCTGTATAAAAGGCGCTAGTGAGCCTCTGTTGTTTTCAGTTTCACTACTGACTTCCATCAGTAAAGACCTGTTTTGTTCAACTCCTGCTGTCCGTGTCTCAATCATTCACGGACGTAATAGGAGGGTTGTCGTATGAGGTGAGATTGAGTAGAATGAGCCTATATTCTCTGGAGTTTAGAAGAATGAAAGGTGATCTCATTGAAATGTATAAAATTCTCAGAAGGCTTGACAGGGCAGATGCTGGGAGGCTGTTTCCCCTGGTTGGAGAGTGTAGAACTAGGGGTCATAGTCTCAGGATAAGGAATCGGCCATTTTGGACTGAGATGAAGAGAAATTTCTTCATCAGTGGATTGTTATACTTTGGAATTCTCTAGCCCAGATGGCTGTGGATGTTCAGTCGTTGAGTATATTCAAGGATGAGAGCAACAGATTTTTTTGAACACTAAGGGAATCAAGGTATATGGAGATAGGACGGGAAAGTGGAGTTGAGGTCGAAGATCAGCCATGATCTTATTGATGGCGGGGCAGCCTCCAGGGGCCATATGGCCTACCACTGCTCCTAGTTCTTACATTCTTATTCAAAACAGAGCTGGATATTGTTGTATCCGTGTGTTAATAGAGACACTGAAGGCAGGAGTTGGTTTCACAGGTGTTTACTGAACAAAGTCTGGAGGTGAACTAACTGATACAACACAATATACAGGTTTATATAGCCCGAGTGGCCATTACCGGCATTACAGTACACAGGGGGCTCTTAAAGGCACATACACTACAATTCCTCCCCTTTTAGCCAACCAGTACATAATATTTTAAGTAATCATTAATTACATGTTACAAGAACAATAATCTACACATTGCTGCAGTTAATCAATTATAAGTCAGTCTCTCTGGAGGCTTCCTGACTCGGTCCAGATAACGCCTCGGTGGTGTAGTAGTTTCTGGTGGTGTAGTAGGTTCTTTTGGCAAGGCTGATTCGGCTTGAATGCCAGTGTCAGGTTCATCTGGTTCCAATATCACCGGATCGGAGGTAGATACTATGGGTATCTCTGCTTCATCATTAGGCGTATAGCGTTGTGGTGTAGGTTGTCCCTTTTCGGATGACTCTATGATCTGGTCAGCATGGCGCCTTATTATGCTTTCTCCAATGTCCACGGTATACATCAGCGGTCCTAGTCGTGTGCAAATAGTTCCAGGCTGCCATTTCTCGGTACGGTAGTCCCGGGCCAAAACTTGTTGACCTATCTGGAAGGTTCTAGTTGGCCTTTCATTCATGCCTTGAAATTGCCGGTTCTCCACGTCCCTTCTGATGTTTGGCTTGAGCAAATCCAGCCGGCATCTTAGGCTTCAATTGAAGAACATCATGGCGGGAGTTTGGTTTGTAACCATATGTGTTGCATTCCTGTATGCAAACAAGAAGTTATCTACCTTATGCTGAAGTTTTATGTCTTCATTACCCATGGCCTTTATGGCCTTCTTGAAGGTCTGAACAAACCTTTCAGCCAATCCATTGGTGGCGGGATGGTATGGGGCGGACGTGTAGTGCTTAACCCCATTGTTTTTTAAGAACTTCCTGAATTCTTCGGACACAAATTGCGGTCCATTATCAGAACAGATCTGTTCAGGCAGCCCATTCCTGGCAAATATGGTCCTTAATATTGTGATGGTTTTTTCCGTGGTGGTGGAGGACATCTTTATTACCTCCGGCCACTTGGAGTGTGCATCAACCGTGATTAAGAACATTGAGTCCATAAATGGACAAGCAAAGTCGATGTGTACCCTTTGCCATGGAGATGAGGGCCACTCCCATGGATGTAGAGGGGCTTGTGGTGGAGCGTTTTGGAACTTCTGGCATCGTAGGCAGCTCTTGGTCATTTCTTTGATGTCTCCATCGATACCTGGCCACGATACAAACGCCCTGGCTAGGTTCTTCATTTTCACTCCACCCAGATGCCCCTCGTGAAGCTCCTTTAGCACTTTATCCTGGAGTTTGGGTGGAATCACCACTCTGGATCCACACATCAAGGTTCCTCGGCACACTGACAGCTGTTCTCTTCTTCGCGAGAATGCTGGCAACAGTGGTTCACCATGTGCTGGCCATACCTTCACTGTTAAATCGTAGACTCGTGAGAGAGTCGGGTCATTTCTCGTTTCCCTTTCAATGGCAGAATTTGTTACTGGTAGACATTCGACTATGGTAGAGTGGAACATCTCCACTGGGTCTACTGTAGGTGCCTCTTCTACCGTTGGCAACGGTAGGCGCGATAAACCGTCAGCATTCCCATGCTGTTTTGATCCTTTGTATTCTATGTCATATTGGTGTGCCCCTAGAAAAAGGGACCACCTCTGTAGCCTTTGCGCTGTCATAATGGGAACACCCTTTTTAGGGTTGAATATGGAGATGAGGGGTTGATGGTCAGTCAACAAGGTAAATTTTTGTCCGTGTAGGTAATGGTTGAATTTCTTCACTCCCCATACCAGGCTGAGTGCTTCCCTGTCGATTTGGGCATAGTTACGCTCAGCTGAGTTCAATGAGCATGACGCAAAAGCTATCGGCCGTTCCGAGCCATCAGGGAATCTATGCGATAATACCGCTCCTACGCCATAAGGGGATGCATCGCACGCCAGTCTGATTGGCAGTGATGGGTTGTAATGAGTCAAAACTTCCTTGGACGTGATTAAGTCTTTGCATTTATGGAAGGCACATTTACAGTCTTCGCTCCATTTCCAAATTACTCCTGTTTGTAGCAGTTCATTAAGAGGGTGCAGAAGAGTTGATAAGTTCGGTAAAAATTTATGAGAGTAATTTATCAATCCCAGGAACGACCTTAATTGTGAAACATTTTCAGGTGCTGGGGCTTTTATGACCGCTTCAATTTTTTCAGGTGACTTATGCAACCCTTCCTTATTAATTATGTGGCCACAATATGATATTTGTTTCTGGAAAAATTCGCACTTGGGCGATTTGCTCGTAGGCCCCGTTCTCTCAGCCTAGTGAGCACCTGCTCCAAATTGGCAAGGTGCTCATTGCCGTTTTCTCCTGTTACAAGGATGTCGTCTATGTAGCATTGAGTCCCCGGAATCCCTTGGAGGACTTGCTCCATAGCTCTTTGCCAGATAGCTGGAGCTGATGCTACTCCGAAAACCAGTCGATTGTACTGGTACAGGCCTTTGTGTGTATTTATCGTGAGATACTTTCCAGAGGCCTCTTCAACCTCCACCTGTAGATATGCCTGTGCCAAGTCAATTTTGGTGAAACGTTTCCCTCCGGATAGTGAGGCGAAAATATCTTCTATCCTCGGAAGAGGATACTGTACCGTGTGAAGGACCGGGTTTACAGTCACCTTGAAGTCTCCACAGATGCGAATTTTTCTCTGTTCTTCAGATTTATCATTATTCAACGTTTTCTTCATGACCGGGACGATGGGTGTTGCCCACTCGCTCCAATCTTTCTTGGATAATACGCCTGCCTTTTCCAAATTCTCCAGCTCTGCCTTGACTGCTGGACGAATTGCGTATGGCACCGGCCTTGCCTTAAAAAACTTGGGAATTGCCGCATCTTCCACTTTTATTGAGGCGGTGATGCCTTTCAAGGTTCCTAGTTTCTCTTGAAACACTTCCTTGGCGTTGGCCAAGATGTCTTTTAATCGTTCAGGTATGATGTCATCATCATTTTTTTTCTTACTGGTCACCGTCAGTGCCTGAATGGAGTGCCAGTCTAAACGTATCTTCCTGATCCATTCACGTCCCAACAGTGGTGGACCACCATCTTGCAGAACGTATAAATACAACTTCTGTATTTCCTTGCCGTTGTATACAACAGGCACCCTTATTTTTCCTTTGAGGTATACTTTCTGCCCCGTATATGTTTTCAAGATAATGGATGTGTCTTTTAAAGGTATATGCGGAAATAGCCACTTGTAATCCCATCGATTTATGACGGTCAGAGCTGATCCTGTATCTAGCTCCATTTTAACTGGGGACCCTGCTATCGTGAGGGTAACCCAAATGGTCTGGTAATCTTCTTTGGCAATTACATTATGTAATTTGAGACAGCTTATTCTCTTGTTTCCGGAGTTGCTATCGCTCTTCTTGTCTTCGGAGCTACTGTCCGTCATCATTTGTACCTTTCTGTACTTTTCTTTATTGATTTTTTTTTCCTGTCCGTGGATTTTTTTTGTCCAGATCGGCATACCCGTGCAATGTGTCCAACCTTTCCGCATTGCCTGCATGCTTTGTCCTTGAACCAGCAGTCCCTCTGGTCATGGGTGGATCTGCCGCAGCGATAACATCTCTCGAAATCCTGTGTCATTTCATGGGTGCCAAAGTCCTGTGTCTTTTGCTGTATCTCTGCAGCTCCTCTTGCGACTGCTTCGTATGATACAGCCATACTGAAAGCCTTGTCCAGTGTCAAATCTTTCTCAGAAAGCAGCCTTTTCTGTGTTCCTTCACTTAGGAGACCGCAGACGACTTTGTCTCGAAGAGAATCTGCCAGTCCTGCCCTGAATTGGCAGTGCTTTGGTAGCTTTCTTAATTCGGTGAGGTAATCAGCGTTACTTTCATTCTTGTGCTGATTCCTCTTGAAGAATTTGAATCATTCCGCTATCAGCAGCGGTGTTGGGTTTAAGTGCTCCTGTAGGGTATCAACAATTTCCTTAAAATTCTTGTCCTTTGGTTTGGCTGGAGTGATTAAGTTTTGTAACAGCCCGTATGTCTTTGCGCCCATTAGATTTAGAAGTACTGACGCCTTTTTATCATTTTCTATTCCATTTGCTGTGCAATATACCTCCACTCTTTCCACATATGTGGTCCAATCCTCTATATCGTTATCAAAAGCATCAATATTGCCAGCCTTAGGCATCCTGGAAAAAAAAATGGCGCTTCCCGCGCTTTTCTTTCTTTCCTGTAGAAATGATATGGCGCTTCCCGCGCTTTCCCGCTGCTGCTGACAACGCTGTTTTCCGCGTTTTTTAAATTTTTTATTTACAGGTGGAGACTCGTTCCCGCCGGACTCTCTGGGACTTTTCCCCCCCTCTGCTAGGTCCGAACGCCGACCTGCTTTGCAGCGCCGGCCGTCTCCCGAATGCTCCCCCCCATCTGTTTCTGCTTGCCTCCGCCTTCGCTGCTTGGCCTCGCCGCACAGCCAGCCGATGGAGCCCCAGCCCGCCCAGGAAGGATTATTGCAGTACCTGCCACCAGCTTGGCTAGCTGGTGAAACCACAGTTTTTTTTCTTGCTTTTCTTCGACTTTGGACGTCTGAGGAATCGATGTCCTTGAGGTGCTGCCGAATTGCAGGTATGTCCGTTTCCAATTCATCGCCACTGTTGTATCCGTGTGTTAATAGAAGACACTGAAGGCAGGAGTTGGTTTCACAGGTGTTTACTGAACAAAGTCTGGAGGTGAACTAACTGATACAACACAATATACAGGCTTATATAGCCCGAGTGACCATTACCGGCATTACAGTACACAGGGGGCTCTTAAAGGCACATACACTACAGACATGTTTCTGAGGAGGACATTTCATTGTTGTAAATGGTATTGTGGGTTATTGTGGTCTCCTGGAGCTTGTTTGATTGTCTTAAATGATTGGGGAGGAATTCCAAGAGTTTTTCTCCCCTTAATTCATCTCTCTTGGGAGATTGTGTGACCAAGGCATGGTGATGGGTTGATGCTGTATGAGGCTGAACCAAGTCTGCATGGGGTGGGCTTGATGGGAGTAGTTGGTCTTTTCCCATCCTTTTTCCTTTGTTCAAGTGACAAAAATTATGAGGCAGAATATTCCAGTTGAGACAAAGAGCAGGCCAGTTGATCTCATTTATTTCATTACTATTTGTGCGGCCTTGCTGTGCACAAATTGGCTGCCACATTTTCTTACATTTTAACAGTGTCTACACTTCAAAAAAAACCTACTTAATTGGCTGTGAATCTCTTTGGTACATCCTGAGGTGGTGAAAGGCTCTAAATAAATGCAAGTTTGTTCATTCTTTCCTTTGATGAAGGGTCTACACCAGAAACATTAACTCATCTGTTCTCTCCACAGGTGCTGATTTGACTGGCTGAGTGTTTCCAGTATTTTCTGCTGTTGTTTCAGATTTCCATAAGATCATAAGAACTAGGAGCAGGAGTAGGTCATATGGACCTTCAAGCCTGCTCTGCCATTCAATAAGATCATCACTGATCAACGACCTTAATTCCACTTTCCTTCCTGGCCCCTATATCCCTTGATTCCCCTATAATCCAAAAATCTGTCTATCTCAGCTTTGAATATACTCAACGATTCAGCATCCAAAGCCCTTTGGGGTAGAGAATTCCAAAGATTCACGACCCTCTGAGTGAAGAAATTCATCATCTCAGTCTTAACTGGCCTACCCCTTATCCTGAGACTGTGCCCCCTAGTTCTAGACACTCCAGCCACAGGAAACAACCTCTCAGCATCTACCCTGTCAATCCCCTTCAGAATCTTGTATGTTTCAGTGAGATCACCTCTCCTTCTAAACTCCAGAGAGTATCGGCCCAATCTACACAATCTCTCCACATAGGACAACCCTCTCATCCCAGGGATCAATCTAGTGACCCTTTGTTGCACCGCGTCTAAGACAAGTATGTCCTTCCTCAGATAAGGAGACCAAAACTGTGCACAGTACTCCAGGTGTGGTCTCACCAAAGCCTCACAATTGTAGCAAGACTTCCTTAATCTTATACTCCAACCCCCTTGCAGTAAAGGCCAACATGCCATTTGCTTTCCTAATTGCATGCTTTACCTGCATGCTAACTTTCTGTTTCCTGTACGAGGACACCTAAATCTCTGTGAACACCAGCATTTAATAGTATCTCACCATTTTAAAAATATTCTGTTTTTTTATTCTTCCTACCAAAGTGAATAACCTCACATTTCCTCACATTATACTCCATCGGCCATCTTATTGCCCACTCACCTAACCTATCTATATCCCTTTGTAGGCTCATTGGCCTAGAAATTCAGTGCCCTTAGCGCCGATTTTGCGGCGCTAGAGGGCCTAGCGCTGCAATTGGCGCCGGTTCCTAAATTGCCTGGGGCCCTTCCGCGGCGGTAGACCGGTAGCGCTGCGCCGGCACCGATGACGTCATCGGTGTGCGCAGCGTCCCGGTTGCCGTGGTAACCCGGCCCCAAGCTGAAATTCAGTTGCGCCCGCCTCGCCCGTGGCAGGCGCAACTAAGACTCTGGCAACAGAGTCTTCCCCCAGTGTGCGCCGGCGCATAAAGGTGGAGCGGCGGCCGGCCGCGTTCCCGGCGGCCGCCTGCCCGCACCTCCCTTCCCGGACTCCTGCATTCCCCCCCCCGCGGCCCTGATCAGTGTCTCATGCGAGCCTGGCACTTCCCCGAGGTGCCGGGCTCAGATGTCGGGTCAATCCGCCGGACAGTTGTCGGCTGCAGGCAGCTCCTCCTTAACAGGAGGAGGAGGCCTGCAGTTCCCCCGCCTGCCGCACCGCATCGGGTGCCGCAGCGGGGGATTAGCGCCGGGAAACCCAAGTTCACGCCCATTTTGAGGCGCTAAAGGAGGGTTTTAGCGCCCGCCGCCGTCTGGGCCCGGCGCACCCGAATTTTCGTCGGGCGCTGCCGCATTACCGCTGGCGCAAACTTTCTGGCGCTACAGCCCTGGCAAGACCAGAACCCAATTTCTAGGCCTTTGTGTCCTCCTCACAGCTTACTTTCCCAACTAGCTCTGTATCATCAGCAATCATACATTGTACTCGGTCCCTTCATCTAACTCATTAATATAGATTGTAAAGGTCTGGACTAATGATCCGGAGACGTGAGTTCAAATCCCACCACGGCAGCTGGGGAATTTAAATTCAGTTAATGAAGTAAACCTGGAATAAAAAGCTAGTGTCAGTACGGTGTCCATGAAACTATCGGATTGTCGTAAAAATCCATCTGGTTCACTAATGTCCTTTAGGGAAGGAAATCTGCCGTCCTTACCTGGTCTGGCCTAAATGTGATTCCAGACCCACAGCAATGTGGTTGACTCCTAACTGCCCCCGAAATGGCCTAGCAAGTCACTCAGTTGTAACAAACCGCTACGAAAAGCAACAATAAGAATAAAACCGGAGGGATCACCCGGCATTGACCTAGGCACCGGCTTCGGACATGAAAACGGCACACCGTGCCCAGTTGAGTTGGCCAAGTCCTCCTCACTAACATATGGGGACATGTGCCCAAATTGGGAGAGCTGTCCCACAGACTAGTCAAGCAACAGCCTGACATAGTCATACTCACAAAATCATACCTTTCAGCCAATGTGCCAGACTCCTCAATCAACATCCCTGGGTATGTCCTGTCCCACCAGCAGGACAGGCCCACCAAAGGTGGCGGCACAGTGGTATTGTTGAAATCTCGACTCCGAGTAAGACTTTAACACACAAGCAGTACCGTCAGATTGTTAGTTTATTTTACTTGTGCACAAGGGGAGAGAGCCTAGTCAAGGGCTAGGCTAGCAACTCCGAAAATCATCAGTAATCGCAGCATATTTATACACTTAAGAAAACAAGTTCCTCAGCGATGTTATTCTTATCTAATTAACCACTTTAACAGTGTTATCAAATCAACACTCGTCTCTGCCTAGTAACAGTTACCATCTCCTTATAGGGACTAGCCTTTTCTCGACCCTTACTCATTGTTGTGTCTGGTTTCGGTTATCACATCCTCATTGTTTACACCTGCTGACAGCTTGTCTGGTATTTACTGCTGAAGTAAGCTCTAATTTTAAGTTGACCGAATATAATATCTCAGCAAGCCTTGCAATCTATAGTTGCCCCTTTTTCTATATTTCCACATTCCCCCCTTTTGTCCTTACAAGGACAATAACTTTAGTCTAACTGAATTTTACAGAGTCTTTCCATCTCCATGGTTTCTGCCTTCTCTGAGGTTTCTGGGTTGTTGCTATCATCATAGTGGCTGCCCCCTCCGGTATGGCTGCAGCCCCTAGTCGCGCACAGCAGCATTTTATCAGGACAAATACCAAATATAGGGCAAAGATAATGATCAGGAATATGATCAGCCCTTGTACTAAGGACTGACGTATAGGCCCTAACCATCCGCCTGCCCAATCAAATATGCCCCAAGAACCTGGTTCTTTTAACTTTTCAACTTCTTTCGGATGTGGTCCACTAAATCACCTATTTCCTCAGAATTGTCAGGAATGTATGTGCAACACTCAGATCCTATCAGGGCACATGTTCCACCTTTCTCTGCTAGCAGATAGTCTGGAGCCATTCTATTCTGTAGGGCAATTGTGCGTATTGCCACCATCTTGGTGTTGATTTTACTCAGTGACTCAGCCGTGTCATTGGCTACTTCCTCAAGAATCTAGGCTAAAAGCCGAATTTCTTTTATTGCCCTGGCCGTTCCATACCCAGGGAATAGGATAGCGAAGAACCGTTCTGTTTCTGTAATAGCTCTTTTGGATCGATAATGGTGATGATTCGCTAGAGAGGGCAAGTGACGAATGTATGGCACCACATATGCCAGGTAACATGATCCTGTCCAGCCCCTTGGCAACCAGGGGTATGCCTTGTGGCCACAAATAAAGTATGTCCCATTGTACGAGGTGGTTTTATCAACATCAAACCCTGCGGATACCAGGGAGTAGTTGAAAGTACCTGTCTGGTTGGCGTACGGGACTTTCAGTGTACAACCATAATACTGAGAGGACGTAGAAAGGGGGAACCCGTCAGCAGTACCAGTTACTGTAAAATTATACTCGCACCGACTAGTGCCTACGAATATTCCCCCAGCCAAGTTCCTTACTAAACATATTGTCCCCGGTAGCCTTCCCATACCTGTGGCCTTGGTGAGGGTGAGGAAGGGAGGCTGTTGGGAGTGGTCATACCTTGGTTGGTACCACCCTTCGAAGGTGTTTAGATAATATCCCCCTGCTTTCCAGGGCTCTGCAGATATGAGGTAAAATGACAAACTAGAGGATGCCTCTCTCTTCCCGTCTGTTACCACAGACGCAACTCTTATCATCCATGGGGATTGGCGTGTGCCGCTCTGGTATATATACCATTCTACTACTTCTGACAGATTAAGTGGGACAGGTCTATGAGGAATCCCTCCCTTAGAGTGGATAGGGATTTGGGTACATACCCAACAACCTCCTTCCTTGTTGTTTTCCATAGCGTATTTGTGGGACATATACAAGAAGGTGTTTACTTGCAATTCGGGCATTACAGGTATTATAAGTGTCACAAGGAAACATAGTCCTAATGTCCATTTCCATTTACTGATGGGGTTGGTGATTCCTTTTCCTCGTGTTCTGGAGCTCTTTTGCAGTGCGAGGCATGGATCCATGTTGGTCTGTCTCTCTTTCACCTTTACAGCAGTATTGGTGGTTAACAGGATTTGAACGGACCCTCAAATCTTGGGTGAAGGCTACTCTTTCTCTTGAACACCTTTACGTAAACAAACTCGCCAGGCTCCAAGCTATGGCATCTTCCTTCGGCAGGGTCAACTTGGGCTTCTTTTACCTGTGAATGGAAACTAGAAATACATTTTGTTAGAGCAATGCAATAGTTTAGCATATTTTCTTCCATTTTGTGAATGTCCATTTGTTTAGCAGTAAACGGTGCAGAAAAAGGCAAACGTTGGAGACGTCCCATGACGATTTCATGTGGTGATAATCCTGTTGTTCTATTTGTTGCTGACCGCATTACCATCAATGCCAGGGGTAACAGTTCGACCCATTTGAGTCCAGTCTCATCACATAACTTAGCTAACTTATTTTTCAACATTCCATTATATCGCTCCACCAGCCCGGCTGACTGTGGGTGATAGCTGCAGTGAAAATGCTGATTGATTTGCAAAGCCTTACACATCTCTCGCATAATTGTCCCAGTGAAATGTGACCCATTGTCACTCGAGAGTCGTACAGGTATACCAAATCGTGGTACAATTTCCTTTAACAAATATTTAGCGACAGTAACAGCATCATTCTTTTTACATGGAAAAGCTTCAACCCATTTAGAAAACACATCTATAATAACTAATACATACTTAAAACCCATACATGCGGGTAATTCAATAAAATCCATTTGCAAATTTACAAAAGGTCCTGTTGGATTTGGGTGGGAGGCAGACTGTACTTTCTCCATTTTTCCCAGATTCATCGTCTGACAGGTAGTACACTTTTCACTAATTTGTTTTGCAATTGCCGAAATACCCGGTGCGTACCATGTCTGTGCAATATAGTCTGCCATCCCCCCTTTGCCCGCATGTGTGAAAGTATGAACACAGCGGGCAATCCATGGGAGCAAAGATCTGGGTGCCACCACGCGGCCGTCATGGTGCACCCACACTCCCTCAGGTGTTTTAATGCATCGATCTTGTGCCCAGGTTAACACCTCCTCAGTACTGGCCTGTGACTGAAAGGCCAGCACATCATCAATTGTGGGCAGCAAATCAATGGGTTTTGTGCATCTAAGCACATAGGCGGACACTTGTATGCCTGTGTCTGACAGGGCAGCATTTCGTGCAGCCCTGTCAGCCCTATCATTGCCCAGTGCAACCCCATGTTGTTGTGGTTGCCAGTTTTGGGGTTGTTGTTGGCGTGACGGACAAGGACAATTTTTAGCTCAATGTCCCATCTGTCCACAATTGTAGCAGCCTCCTTTATTTCCTTGTCCACCTCGTCCCATATTTCCTCTATTTCTGCCTCCGAAACCTCTCCTGTTTCCGCGTCCCCTTCCCCTATTTTGTTGGGGATACATTTCTATCCTGTAAGTCCTTTAATATGGAGATTAACCGGGGAAGGGTCTCCTGTCTCCACCCAAGGCAGACTAATTTTAGGGGTTCTTTTAAATCTGGCCTAAGGCCATTTACCAATACGCTGACCATGGGCGCTTGATAATCATCCTTTTCCATTCCCGAATATTGAGCCATAATTTCCTCCATTCTCTCCACATAATCTTCTACATCCTCTTTACCTTCCTCGACTTGCTTTTTTTTCAACGGCCTGTATTACTAGCCTCGATACTTCACTCATGTCTTTTCTCAGCTTCTCATTTCCAGCCCCCAAACGCTGACCAGTTCACCTTCTTCTTACCACTCCTTCCCGGGTCCCTATTTAAGAGGCACTCCTCGAGACATGTTATCCTGTTGAGGTTAAATGTACCATTTGGTGGAAACGGCCTATTTCCCTTTTTGGTCCATTTTACCCATTTTGGTAAGTCATTTATTGATGTCTGACCACAATTCTGGAGCATATAACAGGCTGGTGTGCCTTTTTCTGGTATTTTTACTTGCTCCGGCACCCATTCTTAATGGTTGAGGTTATCACAGGTATTCGGTATCACAATCCTTCTGTTCCAACCGAGTTCTCTACGCCCACTTCACCTGGCCGTCACGTGACCCATTTGGGCTCTTAATTCGGGCTCAGTCTGGGTGTGTGAGATACTGTTGGACACGGACCATGGGTGTGTCGATCAACCGATCACTCTCCACCAATTTAAGTGTTTCTGAGACACAACCTCCCTTATTGAGTTCCCTGTTATGTCTTCCTACGAGCTCACAGACAATTGACGCACAAAAATATGCACATAATAATATTACAAAGATAATAAAAATCGCGAAAACCCAAAGGGGTATACAGATCATAATCCTTATACTCTAACTAAACATATAGGGGGAGAAATTGGGTATAGCCCCGTTTGGGGCGTTAAAATTGGCACTGCGCAAATTTTTTCGCCAGGTGCAACTTATCACCACCTCAAGCGATATTGGGCTGCTGCGCCCCTAAAGGTGATTGCGGCGTTGATTCAGGCGCTGCACGGGAGTCTTAAGGCGCTAACCCGGCGGCGCTACTCAATATGTTGGCGGCCGGGCGCAGCGCAGGTGCTGTCAATAATCGATTACCCGAGACATGCTGGCGCCGGCCAGCTCTTAAAGGGGCGGGTCAATTAGGAGCAGCAGCCACACTCTGCACCTTGTAGGCCTCAAAATCGGCGCTGTGCTTTCTGTGACGTTCCAAACTTTGAACATATGGAGAGGGTGAGGCAGAGAGCAGAGCGCTTTACCAATGGGGCATTGGATGCTTTGGTTGGCGAAGTGGAGTGCCGGCGAGCTGTGCTGTACCCCGACAATGGCAGGAGGCCTCATCAGAACGAGTACCGCAGGGCTTGGAGGGAAGTTTGTCAAAGAGTCACCTCAACCAGCGTGGTGGCCAGGACTCCTGTGCAATGCAGGAAGAAGTTCAACAACCTCACTCGGGTCGTTAGGCTGAGTGCCTTTTTCGCCATCTTCTTCATCCCTCCATCTGCACCTGACATTATGGCCAGAGGGTGCGCGAAGCCCCAATGGCCATCTGTCAGCCAGCACCCATGGCCCTTTTTGGAAACACGCACGCACATTCAGCTCAATGCATAATGGAAGGGCTAATCTACCATGGGGGGCATGTGATGTCAGCTCAATGCATAATGGAAGGGCTAATCTACCATGGGGGGCATGTGATGTCAGCTCAATGCATAATGGAAGGGCTAATCTACCATGGGGGGCATGTGATGTCAGCTCAATGCATAATGGAAGGGCTAATCTACCATGGGGGGCATGTGATGTCAGCTCAATGCATAATGGAAGGGCTAATCTACCATGGAGGGCATGTGATGTCAGCTCAATGCATAATGGAAGGGCTAACCTACCATGGGGGCATGTGATGTCAGCTCAATGCATAATGGAAGGGCTAATCTACCATGGGGGGCATGTGATGTCAGCTCAATGCATAATGGAAGGGCTAATCTACCATGGGGGGCATGTGATGTCAGCTCAGGCCAGCATGTTTCATCACTTCCCGTCCTTTCTCCTGCAGGCCAAGCTGGCCAGGAACCGGAGGGAGCAGCTTCGCACCGGAGGAGGCACTCCTCAGCTGCAGACACTGACGGACCTGGAGGAACGTGTCCACCAGATTGTTGGAGGCCGGATGACTGGTCCTGTCACCACTGGAGCTGCCGACCCCATTGTGCACAGCGATGGTAAGGTCATCACATTTTTGAACTCTCTCCTTCCACTTCTACCCCCCACCAGCATGCTTTTTCACTCTGGACCCATGTCAGAGCATTGCAGCACTCATGCATCCCTTGCTGTCACCCTGTCCTTTCGCTAAAGCCACTCTTCAACCTCCCTGCTTTCAGATGCTGCATCACCAGCTCGGGAGCCGGGCCCTCAAGCTGCCACTGCCACTGACTCCGGAGGCGACGAGCAGGAGGAAGCTGGACCATCTGTAAGAGTCATGAAAGTTTAAGAAAGAAAATACTTTAAAATATTGGTTAAATAGTATAATACAGTTAATTTACCTGACTGACTTATTGTATTGAGAAACCCCCTCTTTTCTTGTTACAATAGTACAGGCTGAGTGACCCCCTTTATTCTTGCTACAATGGTACAGTCCTTAAGCTTGTCACATGGTATCCAGCCATTTTACAGCTCAAGCACCACGAGGCTGGAGAAGGCAGAAGCTTTGAGGGCTGGAGCAATACAGTTTCTGATTGTGTGCGTTTAAACGTGTTTTGCTTTGTAATTCTGTTTGTAAGGTGTTACAGTAAACAGTTTAAAGATAAAGTTATGGTTTGGAACGTTTTATTTCGACACGCGTCTACTCGTTGTTAAAGCCTCAAAGCTCAGTGGCTGCATGTTTGGAAATTACGAAGCGCCACTACATTAGTCAAAAACTAGCTCCCTAAGAAGGAAAGGACGGCATTGTCGGCAAACGTATATACATGAATGGTCACGGAGCCAGACGACAATATAAGAAAGCGAAGGTACAGTGACTGTTACTTGCCTTGTTCATTCTATTGAGAAGCTAAATAAGAGCTGCGGGTAAAATGGCCAAGGCCTTATGGAGCCGTGAGGAGATTCCCCCAGCCAGAAGGATTGTTGGCCAAAAGAGGGAAGTAAAGCTCACCCCAAAGGCAATGGAAGAGAAGTTACATAGAAGCATAGGTGCAAGGAGGGCTAAATTAGCTCAGATAACTGGAAAAATGAAGATAATTGATTGTCTCAGGGAAGATAATGCTAATATTAAGAAAGTTGAAGACATAATGCATTATGATTTCTCCAAGTTGCATGAAGAATTTAATGTACTCAATGAAGATGTATTAGCACAATGAAGATGTATTAGCACTTCTGTCTGAAGAAGAGGGAAACGCTGATCAACACAACTGGTTTGATCTTAAATCAGCCAGCATTAAGGACTATGTCAAGGCCACAGAACAGTGGATGTTAAAGATTCGTCAAGATGCTGATTCAGCAGAGAAAGATAAAGACAACGATGAAGTCGAACCAGATGATAGTATTTCAGAGACTTCAGCCAGACTGAGCAAAAATCAAAAAGAAGTAGCTCTGTTTCTGGACACAGGTCAGTCGCTTCTACCACATGCTCGTCGCGACGCATGAGAGAGGAGGTTGAACGGGCAGCGTTGATGGCGCGCGCAGCATCTTTAGTGGAGAAGCAAGCTCTTGAATGGGAAGAGGCCCAACTGCAGGCCCAAGAGGCCCAACTGCAGGCCCAACTGCAGGCCCAACAGGCCCAACTGCAGGCCCAACTGCAGGCAAAGAAAGAACAGCTGGAGCTAAAAACAGCTATTGCGGTCTCAGATGCCAAGTTGAGTGTGTATGAAGATTATGAAGGCTCACAGGATGGCATGAACGAATACTGCCAGTCAATGTTGTCACAAAGAGTTGGATCCAGGGCACCTTCAAGAGTTAAAAGAGAGTCTGAAGGCCATCCCCTGACATTACAGCATGGAAGAGAGGCCTCTCCACTAACAGGAGCACGTGATGCTACCTCAGATGTCAGACGGTCTAGACTAGACCCTGCTGATGACCACCAGAGGCCTGAAGACACAGGGAGAAGCCTATACCGAGTGATGCAACATCAGAACAAAATTACAGAGATGCTTGTAAAACAACAGAATCTGTTTTGACTCCCTCAAAGAGACATACCAGTGTTCCAAGGCGACCCACTCAAGTATCCTTCGAACAAGCCATTGACTCCAAAACAGAGAGCAGCAGTGATAAGTTGTACTACCTGGGACAGTACACCAGTGGTAAACCACAAGACCTGGTCAGAAGCTGTGAACACATGAGATCGGACCGGGGATACATAGAAGCCAGGAAATTGCTGCAGGAGCACTATGGTAACGAGCTGAAGATAGCCACTGCATATATTGAAAAGGCTATCAAGTGGCCACAGATCAGATCGGAGGACGGGGAGGCATTGAACACATATGTTCTTTTTCTCATAGGATGTCGCAACACCATGGAGGATGTTGAATTCATGGAAGAGATGGACAATCCTACGACTATGAGAATCATCATCTCTAAGCTTCCTTACAGGATGAGAGAACAATGGAGAAGAACAGCCTTTGAGATAATGGAGAGATGGAAAAGTAGAGCCAGGTTTGCAGACTTAGTGAATTTCATAGACAAACAGGCTAAAATTGCTAGGGACCCATTGTTTGGAAACATCCAGGATGTCAGTCCGACTACTGATGGAAGAGTGAAAGCCAAGCCTGCTGAATCAAAGACTCTCAGGAAAGGTGGTTCCAGGGGAAGCAGCTTTGCAACTATCGTCACTCAGGCTGGGGAAGAAAAGTCTCAGAACTCATCTCCCAAAAAGAGCAGCACAGTGATGCCTGCTAATGCCTTTCAGAAGCCATGTTTATTCTGCCAGAAGAATCATACATTGGATTTCTGCAGTGACATCAAAGCACAGCCACATAAAGACAGAATCGAATTTCTGAAGTACAATGGCCTATGTTTTGGATGTCTCTCTCAGGGGCACCTGAGTAGAAACTGTAAGCAAAGAACAACATGCAGAGAGTGCACTCGGAAACATCCCAGTCTGCTGCATATCCACAAAGAAGAACAAGTCTCTAAGAAGAGTGAAGAAAACAATACCGACGAGAAGGTTGTTTCAAGTGCTCTGGTGTCGCTAGAACCAGAGACTTGTGGATTCACTGGGGCCGGTGACAGTGATTGTATTCTTGCCATCGTACATGTAAAGATCAAGTCTAAGAGGAGTGAGAAGTTTGTGGAGACTTACGCCTTCATGGATCCAGGTAGTTCAGCAACGTTCTGCACAGAATCACTCATGCGACAGCTGAACGTTAGAGGCAGAAGAACAGAAATCCTATTACACACCATGGGTCATGAGAAGTCAATGCAAAGTTATATCCTGTCAGACTTAGAAGTGTGTGGGCTTGAAGAGAAGGACTTCATAGACCTGCCTAATGTTTTCACACAGAGGGAGATTCCTGTTAAAATAGGGAACTTAGCCCTGCAGAAGGATGTGGAGAGATGGCCTTACCTGGAAAAGGTGCGTCTCCCATATATTGAAGCAGAAATTGGCCTGTTAATTGGAACCAATGCCTACAAAACTATGGAGCCATGGCAGGTGATAAACAGCAAGGATGACGGACCCTACGCAGTCAGGACAGCCCTTGGATGGGTAGTCAATGGACCGGTAAGGAGAGATGATGGCAACAAGTCGAACAAGGAGCAACGACAAAATGTAACAGTTAATCGTATCTCTATCGCAAGCATTGAAGAGCTGTTGATACAGCAGTTCAACGCAGACTTTTCAGAACGCAGCTGTGAGGAAAAGACAGAGATGTCACAAGAAGACCATCAGTTCATGGATTTGATGACAAGGTCTACACAGTTCATTGATGGCCACTATCACATTGGTTTGCCACTGAGAAGACAGACCGTGACGATGCCGAACAATCGCTGCATAGCAGAGCAGCGCGCCATCAGTCTAAAGAGCAAGCTGAACAAGAACCCCGACTTTCACGAAGACTACAAAGGCTTCATGAGAAACATCATAGCGAAAGGCTATGTTGTAAAAGTGCCTGAGGAACAGTTGAACAGAGACGATGGAAGGGTCTGGTACATTTCTCATCACGGTGTGTATCACCCAAAGAAGAAAAAGATCCGTGTAGTGTTTGACTGCACCACCTCATTCAGAGGAACTTCACTGAATGACCAGCTGCTTCAAGGTCCTGATCTTACTAATACCCTCATTGGCGTCTTGACGAGGTTTAGACAAGAGCTCGTTGCCATGATGGCAGATATAGAATCAATGTTCTACCAAGTCAGAATCCCTGATGAAGATGCTGATCTTCTGCGTTTCCTTTGGTGGCCAGATGGCGACGTTAGTCAAGCTATGGTGGAATGTAGAATGGCTGTACACTTGTTCGGAGCCACATCATCTCCCAGATGTGCAAGCTACGCTCTCAGAAAAACTGCAGAAGATGGCAAAGGCAAAGCACCATCAGAGGCTGTGGAGACAATCTTCAGAAACTTTTACGTCGATGACTGTCTGAAGTCCGTGTCAACAGAAGACGATGCCATTGCTCTGTCAAGAGACCTTAGAACTGTGTTCGAATGGAGGATTTCATCTGACTAAGTGGATAAGCAACAGCAGAGCAGTTCTAGCTTCTATCCCAGAAAAGGAAAGGGCCACTGAAGTCAAAGATCTGGACCTGAGCCACGATGTCCTTCCTATCGAGAGAGCTCTTGGTGTACAATGGTGCATTGAGTCAGACACGTTCAACTTCAGAATAATGGTGAACGAAAGACCATCCACAAGACGAGGGATTCTCTCCGTGGTCAGTTCCATCTATGACCCTCTTGGATTCCTGGCACCACTCATTCTGCCGGTGAAGCTGATCCTACGAGAGCTGTGTAGAGACAAGAGAGGTTGGGATGAAGATATCCCAGAAGGTCAAGCTCAGAGATGGCTCAGATGGTTGACAGATTTGCAACAACTTTCTAGCTTCAATGTCAGAAGATGCATCAGGCCTGTGAGTTTTGGAGTTACAAAGACGGCTCAACTACATCATTTCTCAGACGCCAGTGAGGACAGCTATGGCACGGCTACTTACCTCTTGCTGACAAATCAAAAGGGCCGGAAACATTGTTCCTTCCTCATGGGGAAATCCAGGGTGGCTCCGCTGAAGCAGGTCACCATCCCGAGACTGGAGTTGACGGCAGCGGTTGTTGCAGTTAAAGTTGACAAGGTGATGCGGAAAGAGTTACAGCTCCCACTAGAAGAATCTGTCTTCTGGACGGATAGCACGACGGTGCTGAAGTATATAGAGAATGAGAAGATACGCTTCAAGACCTTCGTAGCAAACAGAATCTCATCCATTAGAGAAGCTACACAACCATCTCAATGGAGGTATGTAAACACCTCATTAAACCCAGCAGATCAAGCCTCACGGGGATTGAAGGCTGAAAACTTCATGAGGAGTGAAACTTGGATACAAGGCCCAAGTTATCTGCTGGAAACAGAGAGATCATGGCCAGAAAGACCAGATATGCCAAGTCAGATTGCTGAAGACGACGTCGAAGTCAAGAGATCAGTCACAGCAAATCTCATAACTACGAAAGAGAACTTTGACACAGTGAACAAGCTTGTTAACCATTTCTCAGGATGGCACCAGTTGAGGAAAGCAGTTGCATGGTTTCTAAGGTTGAAAGAGTTGCTGCTACACCTGAGCGGTAAGAGAAAAGAGTATCGAGCCACTATCCATCAGTCTGAAAGTAACCCCGATAAGCAGAGAATGCTTCTACAGCAGTATATGCACCAGCACAAGACCACATTGGGTAAGAATTCATTGACCGTGGAGGATTTGGCCAAGGCTGAGATGGAGATAGTTTGCTTCAGTCAAAGACAAAGATATCCAGAAGAAATCGAAGCTTTACAGCGAAATACTCCAATCAAGAAAGGTAGTCATATCTACAAGCTGGACCCTACACTGCAAGATGGAGTACTGAGGGTGGGAGGGCGACTAAACAAATCTGCTCTGCCAGAGGAGGCCAAGCATCCTGCTATCCTTTCTAAGGACCTCCGGGTTGCTACTCTCATTCTTCAGCATATACACCAGTGTATTGGACACAGTGGGAGGAACCACGTGCTTGCGAAGCTAAGACAAAGATACTGGATTCCAGGAGCTAATTCTGTAATAAGAAAAATACTCTCTGAATGCATTGTTTGCAGACGGTTACACGACCCTGGAAAGACCGATCACAAAGCTCTGCCTGCTACAAGAGGCAGCGTGAAAGGTTCCTGAACAAAAAAAAGTGGACATTTATATTGTAAATATGTTGAACTCATTAGTTTATGACTCTTAAGAATGTTTGAGTAATTGATATGCTTCATGTGCCTAGTCAATTAGGGGCCAGAATGTAAGAGTCATGAAAGTTTAAGAAAGAAAATACTTTAAAATATTGGTTAA
Organism: Somniosus microcephalus; assembly: GCF_052327205.1. NCBI lineage: Eukaryota > Metazoa > Chordata > Chondrichthyes > Squaliformes > Somniosidae > Somniosus > Somniosus microcephalus. The sequence continues at coordinate 174,008,991 of NC_140992.1, forward strand.
ATAGTATAATAGTTAATTTACCTGACTGACTTATTGTATTGAGAAACCCCCTCTTTTCTTGTTACAATAGTATAGGCTGAGTGACCCCCTTTATTCTTGCTACAATGGTACAGTCCTTAAGCTTGTCACATGGTATCCAGCCATTTTACAGCTCAAGCACCACGAGGCTGGAGAAGGCAGAAGCTTTGAGGGCTGGAGCAATACAGTTTCTGATCGTGTGCGTTTAAACGTGTTTTGCTTTGTAATTCTGTTTGTAAGGTGTTACAGTAAACAGTTTAAAGATAAAGTTATGGTTTGGAACGTTTTATTTCGACACGCGTCTACTTGTTGCTAAAGCCTCAAAGCTCAGTGGCTGCATGTTTGGAAATTACGAAGCGCCACTACGCCATCCCTGCCACCATCAGGCGAGCCAGCCCCTCTGCAGACTGGGGAGACTACTTCCCTGGAGGGGAGCGGTGGGGGGAATGCTCTGAGGAGGAAGCAGTTCCAGGAACCAGCGGGCTGCAGCAACGCAAGGGGGGTAGGGAAGCTCGGGGGCACGTCTCCCCGGAGGGCAAGTCAGGCCACGAGTACTGCTGCACAGAGCGCAGAAGAGGTGTGTTCCCTCGCAGAAATGAGCGCCCAGGCTCGGCTCAGGCACACTGAGCTCATGGCTGCAGTGGCAAGGATGCCTGAATCCATCGAGACACTGGCAAGGCATGTGCAAGACTTCGGGGCATCACAGGCAAGGAGTGCGCAGGACCTCGGGGCAGCACAGGCAAAGAGTGCGCAGGACTTCGGGGCATCACTGGAAAGGACTGTCCAGGACTTCGGGGCATCACTGGAAAGGACTGTCCATGGCTTCAGGGCAGCACTGGAAAGGACTGTCCAGGGCTTGACCGAAGCAATGGAAAGGACTGTCCCGGCCTTCAGCGAAGCACTGGAAAGGACTGTCCAGGGCTTCACCGAAGCACTGGAAAGGACTGTCCAGGGCTTGACCGAAGCAATGGAAAGGACTGTCCCGGCCTTCAGCGAAGCACTGGAAAGGACTGTCCAGGGCTTCACCGAAGCACTGGAAAGGACTGTCCAGGGCTTCACCGAAGCACTGGCACCTGCCACGCCAGTGCTGAGTGCTACCACGCAGTCACTCGCTGGTCTCATGCAGACGCATATTGAGGCCACGCGACCAATGACTGCTGCCACCCTCGCTGGATCAGGCGGGATTACCCGGGGCCCTTGCAACACCACAGCAGGGCCTCAATCTGTGGACCAGACGATTGGTGCGCATGCTGCAGTGCTGCCTCGTCAGAGTGCCAGTGTGTCGTTCGACCAGGGAGCTGCTGTCCACTCTCAGGATGTCAGCATTCCTGATGCCACCGTGGGCACGTCTCCACTGCAGCTGCCACCACCTGCAGGACAGACTGCTTCCACCCATTCAAAGTTGGAGCAGTCAGCATCCGGGCCCTCCAAGGCCAGAGGTCGTCCAGGATGTCCCTCAGGGGCATCTGCGCTTTCCGACAGCCAGCAGGCCTCCCCCAGCCTTGATGCAGCCACTGGGGTCCTATTACGGAGGAGCTGCAGGGAGGGAAGGGGCCGATCTCACAAGAGAAGTAGATCACCATCAAGAGGGAAAGAGTAGAAGGTGCAGCTGAGACGTCTTTTTTGTAGAAATCAAGGCCGTGGATGCTGGTCTGAATGTTAGTAATGTTTTGGATAGTCTCCCGGGTGTGCGAGTTCCTTAAGTGTTAGTATGTTAGTTTTGCTTTCTGTAGCCATTGCTTTATCATGTTGGAAGGAAGCACATTTTGCAAAATAAACAACTTTTTTTATTTACATTGGCCATGTCTGATATTTACATTCACTGCCCTTCATAGGCTTTGGGTTATCCGGGCGGTTCACTTCCTCCTCATCGAATGGCACCAAGCATTCCGTCAGAGGGGCCTAGAAGCGGCTTGTTATCAGCCTCTGATGGACGGCCCTTCCAGTTTGTACCTCCCTCCCATCTTGGTCCTCCTCCTCCTCCTCCTCCTCCGCTGGTGCTTCAATGGCTGGTGGCATTGGCTGGGTGCGTAGCATGGCGAGGTTATGCAGCATGCAACAGACTACGACGAAGTGGGAGACTCGCTCTGGTGAGCACTGCAAGGCACCTCCGGAATGGTCGAGACAGCGGAACCGTTGCTTCAGCACACCGATTGTGTGCTCCACAATGTTCCTCGTCGCCTGATGGCTCGCATTGAAGCGCTCTTCAGCAGGAGTGCTGGGCGAATGGAGCGGCGTCATCAGCCATGGGCACAGAGGATAGCCCTCGTCACTGAGAAGCCAGCCTCCTGGGTGAGCTGGGGCCTCGAATAGGTCTGCAACTGAAGTCTGGCGCAGGATGAAGGCGTCGTGGCTGCTGCCAGGGAACTGCGCATTGACTGTGAGGATCAGCTGTCGGTGGTCACAGACCAGCTGAACATTCAAGGAATGGACCCCCTTGCGGTTGCGGAACTCCTCTGGATTCAAAACAGGCGCCCGCTAAGCCACGTGCGTGCAGTCAATGGCGCCCTGCACCATGGGGAAGTCCACTATTGCTGCGAAGCCCTCTGCGTGCTCCCGCTGCTTCTCCAGTGTCATAGGGAAGATGTACTGCCACCTCCTTTTAAATAGGGCATCTGTTACTTGACAGATGCAGCAATGCACCGCAAACTGCGATATGTTAGCGATGTCCCCAGTTGCGGCCTGGAAGGAGCCGCTCGCATAGAAATTCAGGGCAACAGTCATCTTGACAGCCACCGACAGAGAGGTCCTGCACCTTATGTGAGGCTGCAGATCTGGCTGAAGCAGGTGGCACAGATCAGTCACCACCTCCTTTCTGAAGCACAGCCTTCTAAGATACTGCTCCTCTGACATGTTCAAGTAACAGAACTGCTGTCGGAAAACCCTGGCAGCGTAAGGTCTGGTGTGGTGACGTCTGTTGGCCCTCCTCTGTCTGGCCATTCCTGGCCCTCTCTCCCTGCATCCCTGTGCCCTTTCCAGATGGTTCAGCAGCAGGATGTTCCCCTCCAATGCAGCCCCCATAGTAATAGCGCACAAGAAATTGTAAGCGTTGTGAATGCTCACCAGCTGCAAGGTGATGGTCAGTAGGCTGAAGTTCCTCTGGCCAGCGCTGGCTCACTGGTGCAATGGCTCTCAGAGTGCAGCTCAACAACTCTGTGAAAGTTTTGAGGAAGTTGTGCTCCCAAAATGGCTGCCGCTTTTATACCAGTGCAGTCCCCTTTAAAGAGCGCCCCCCTAGCCCGAGAACGACTGGGGAATGTTCCAGGTAAGCAGTCCTTATTAGCGCCAGGTGGAACGGTGAGGTGCAACACTGAATTTCCGGTCTGGGGTGCCCAAAAGGCGTTGCACACTGAAATGACGTCATGATCTGCCTGCGTCCGCAAACGGGCGCTAAGGTTTAGCGCCGGCGCAAAATGCCCACTCAATATGGGAGGAGGCGCTGGGTTCACTGCGCCCGGCCGAAAATTGGCTACTGCCCCACTTCTCGGCCTCTTTAGGCACTAATTGGAGGTGCTGCCAACCGAATTTCTCCCCCATAGTCAATTCTCAGTCTGCGTTGTATGCCCCTACAGGTTGAGTCCTTAACACAGCAACTTAACAACTTTAAGATCCTATCACACAAGGATCGATCCTATCAAACAAGGATCACGTCCCTTCTTATTTCTCCCTATCACACAAGGGTAATTGTTTCCATCACACAAGAAACAGGGACCTCTTAACGAACCTAGTTATTTAATAATTCTAAGATCCTATCAAACAAGGATCGGTCCGATCACACACGGACTCTGTCCGTTTTCACCTTTACCCTATCACACAAGGGTACTTATCCTATCACACAAGGATAATTGTTTCTATCACACAAGAAACAGGGACCTTCTTAACCTGACGACGTCTTTCTTACCTTCCCCTTATACAATCTGCCCGGCCTGTTTCAGGGTTCAAGTTTTACCGTCAAGCTGAAAGAGGAAGTGATTACAAAAATTTCAACTCAACCCTGAAATGAGTCTTACAGATTGCACTAATCCCGCCGAGACAGACAGACGACACTAACGCACCGTCCAAGGAAGAGCCCCTTTAGTGACTAAAATATCACCGATAACTGGTCAGTTAGGGTCCTTCCTTAGAGCATCACCGTGTTTTTGTCCGTTTACTCACCGGCAAGAAGTAAGCAATCTCGGTGGAACCTCCAAGTAATACTGTCAAAATCTCGACTCCGAGTAAGACTCTAACACAAAAGCAGTACCGTCAGATTGTTAGTTTATTTTACTTGTGCACAAGGGGAGAGAGCCTAGTCAAGGGCTAGGCTAGCAACTCCGAAAATCATCAGTTATCACAGCATATTTATACACTTAAGAAAACAAGTTCCTCAGCGATGTTATTCTTATCTAATTAACCACTTTAACAGTGTTATCAAATCAACACTCGTCTCTGCCTAGTAACAGTTACCATCTCCTTATAGGGACTAGCCTTTTCTCGACCCTTACTCATTGTTGTGTCTGGTTTCGGTTATCACATCCTCATTGTTGTTACACCTGCTGTCAACTTGTATGGTATTTACTGCTGAAGTAAGTTCTAATTTTAAGTTGACCGAATATAATATCCCAGCAAGCCTTGCAATCTATAGTTGCCCCTTTTTCTATATTTCCACAGTATACAGTCGGGAGGGAGTGGCCGTGGGAGACCTCAACATTGAATCTGGACCCCATGAAGTCTCATGGCTTCAGGTCAAGCATGGGCAAGAAAACCTCCTGCTGATTACCACCTACTGCCCTCCCTCAGCTGATGAATCAGTACTCCTCCGTGTTGAACACCACTTGGAAGAAACACTGAGGGAATCAAGGGCACAGAATGTACTCTGGGAGGGGGACTTCAATGTCCATCACCAAGAGTGGCTCGGTAGCACCACTACTGACTGAGCTGGCCGAATCCTGAAGGACATAACTGCCAGTCTGGGCCTGCGACAGGTGGTGAGAGAACCAACACGAGGGAAAAACCTACTTGACCTCGTCCTCACCAATCTACCTGTCGCAGATGCATCTGTCCATGACAACATTGGTAGCAGTGACCACCGCACAGTCATTGTGGAGACGAAGTCCCGTCTTCACACTGAGGACACCCTCCAGTGTGTTGTCTGGCACTACCATCGTGCTAAATGGGATAGATTCAGGACAGATCTAGCAGCTCAAAACTGAGCATCCATGAGGCGCTGTGGGCCATCATCAGCAGCAGAATTGTATTCAACCACAATCTGTAACCTCATGGCCCGGCATATCCCTCTTCTAACATTACCACCAAGCCAGGGGACCAACCCTGGTACAATAAGGAGTGTAGAAGAGCATGCCAGGGGCAGCACCAGGCGTACCTAAAAATGAGGTGCCAATCTGGGGAAGCTGCAACACAGGACTACATGCATGTTAAAAAGCGGAAGCAGAATGCTATAGACGGCTAAGCGATCCCACAATTAATGGATCAGATCAAAGCTCTGCAGTCCTGTCACATCCAGTCGTGAATGGTGGTGGACCATCAAACAAAAACGAGAGGAGGAGGCTCCATGAATATCTCCATCCTCAATGATGGTGGAGCCCAGCACATGAGTGCAAAAGAAAAGGCTGAAGCATTTGCAACTGCAACCACCTTCAGCCAGAAGTGTCGAGTGGATGATCCATATCGGCCTATTCAGCCAATTCGATTCATCCATATGATATCAAGAAATGGCTGAGCGCACTGGATACAGCAAAGGCTATGGGCCCCTACAACATCCCAGATATCGTGCTGAAGACTTGTGCTCCAGAACTAGCCGTGCCTCTAGCCAAGCTGTTCCAGTACAGCTACAACATTGGCATCTATCCGACAATGTGGAAAACTGTCCAGGTATGTCCTGTTCAAAAAAAGCAGGATAAATCCAACCCGGCCAATTACCGCCCCATCAGTCTACTCTCAATCATCAGCAAAGTGATGGAAGAAACATAGAAACATAGAAGATAGGAGCAGGAGTAGGCCATTCGGCCCCTCGAGCCTGCTCCGCCATTCAATGAGATCATGGCTGATCATCCAAATTCAGTACCCTGTCCCCACTTTCTCCCCATATCCCTTGATCATTTTAGCCTTACGAAATATATCTAACTCCTTTTTGAATATATTTAATGAATTGGTCTCCACTGTCTTATGTGGTAGAGAATTCCACAGGTTCACCACTCTCTGGGTGAAGAAATTCCTCCTCATCTCTGTCCTAAATAGCTTACCCCTTATCCTTAGACTGTGACCCCTGGTACTGGACTCCCCGGCCATCAGGAACATCCTTCCTGCATCTAGTCTGTCTAGAACCCTCTCACTACGAAGGCCAACATACCATTTCCCTTCATATCCGCCTGCTGCACCTGCATGCTTACCTTCAGCGACTGGTGCACAAGGACACCCAGATCTTGCTGCACTACCCCTTCTCCCAATCTATTGCCGTTCAGATAATAATCTGCCTTCCTGTTTTTGCCACCAAAGTGGATAACCTCGCATTTATCCACATTATACTGCATCTGCCATGCTTCTGCACAATCACCAAACCTGTCCAAATCATACTGGAGTTTCTCGGCATCCTCCTCACAGCACACACGCCCACCCAGCTTTGTGTCATCTGCAAACTTGGAGATATTACATCTAGTTCCCTCGTCTAGATCATTTATATATATTGTGAATAGCTGGGGTCCTAGGATCGATCCCTGCGGTACCCCACTAGTCACTGCCTGCCACTCGGAAAAAGACCCGTTTATTCCAACTCTTTGCTTCCTGTCTGCCAACCAGTTCTCTATCCAAGTCAGTACCTTGCCCCCAATCCCATGTGCCTTAACTTTACACGCTAATCTCTTATGCGGGACCTTATCGAAAGCCTTCTGAAAGTCCAAATACACCACAACCACTGGTTCTCCCTTATCTATTCTACCAGTTACATCCTCAAAAAATTCCAGTAGATTAGTCAAGCACAATTTACCTTTTGTAAATCCACGTTGACTTTGTCCGATCTGTCACTGTTTTCCAAGTGCTCTGCTATTACATCTTTTATAATGGACTCTAGAATTTTCCCCACTACCGATGTCAGGCTTACCGGTCTATAATTCCCCGTTTTCTCTCTACCACCTTTTTTGAATAGTGGGGTAACATTAGCTACCCTCCAATCCATGGGAACTGTTCCAGAGTCTATTGAATTTTGGAAGATGACCAGCAATGCATCTACTATTTCTAGGGCCACTTCCTTAAGTACCCTAGGATGTAGATTATCAGGCCCTGGGGATTTATCGGCCTTCAATCCCGTCAATTTCCCTAACACCATTTCCCTACAAATACTGATTTCTTTCAGTTCCTCCCTCTCATTAGACCCTATGTTCCCCGACATCTCTGGGAGGTTATTTGTGTCCTCCATTGTGAAGACAGGACCAAAGTATGTATTTAATTGGTCTGCCATTTCTTTGTTCCCCATTATAAATTCCCCTGATTCTGACTGCAAGGGACCTACGCTTGACTTCACCAATCTTTTTCTCTTCACATATCTATAAAAGCTTTTACAGTCAGTTTTTATGTTTCCTGCAAGCTTACTCTCATACTCTATTTTCCCCCTCTTAATTAATCCCTTTGTCCTCCTTTGCTCAATCCTAAACTGCTCCCAATCCTCCGGTTTACTGCTTTTTCTGGCCAATTTATATGTGCTCTCCTTGGATCTTATGCTATCCCTAATTTCCCTTGTTAGCCATGGTTGAGTCACCTTCTTTGTTTTATTTTTATGCCAAACAGTGATGAACAAATTCTGTAGTTCATCCATGCAATCTTTGAATGTTTGCCATTGCATATCCTAGAGTCATAGGCCTAGAAATTGGGTTGGGGCGCCAAAGTGGCGCAAAAGTCGCCTGAGCGCAGGATTTAGCGCAGCGATCGGAGTAATACCGATCGCCAGAAATTCAGTTTCAGTGCCCCTCAAGGGACACAGGGCGAGGCTCGAGGCGCTCCGCGTCCCTCTTAGGGCACTGAAACTGATTATCGCAGCGCAACGTGCCACAGCGCCACACGCTGCAGCACGGCACGCTGCGGTACTGCAGGCCTTCCTCCCACTGTTAAGGGGCAGGTGCCTGCAACAGCGTGATCCCCACTCGTGACTGCCGGCAAATGAGCCCGGCACCAAGGAGAAGTGCTGGGCTCTCGGGAAACAGCCGGCAATGGGGGGGAGTTAGGAGGCCGGGGACGGGGGTGCTGGCAGGCGGCCGCCGAAAAAGCGGCCGCCCCGCACCACCACCTTAACTTGCGCCGCTGCCGGCACAGTAAGGCCCCGTGAACCGGGCGCGGGTAGCGAACGGCGCAACTGTGGCGTTCGCTGCCAAATATCGTGAACGGGGCATGAATGGGGCGCTGCGCACACCGATGACATCATCAGTGGCGGCGCAGCGCAACAGGCTAACACCACCATTAGCGCCCCTCCTGAATATCGCGGGAGGCGCAGCCAGTGGCGCTACAGCCACTGCCTGCCTCTTTAGGCGCTAAAAGATGGCGTTACTCACCCAATTTCTCCCCCATAGAGTCATAGGCCTAGAAATTCAGTTGGGCGCGCCAGCCGTTAGCGCCTTAGGAGGAGTAGATCTCGAGCGCTAGGCGCTTAGCGCCCAGGCGCAGCGCGATCTGCGCCTCGCCCCAACTTCAGTACACATTTAGCGCCGGCGCAAAGTCTTAGCGCGCGCCCTGCTGCGCGCGCAGATCATGACGTCATTTACTAGTGCAACGCCCTTTGTGCGCCCCGAACCGGAACTTCACTCGCGCCGGCCCATTGTGCGCCGGGCGGCCCTAACGACTGTGAAGTGGAACGGTACACAGCTGAGGCGGGCCGCGGGGAGCGCTAATTAAAGGGCACTTACCCTGCACTATAAAGGCCAGCCATTTTGCAGCATTCACTCTTGTGCAACGGTTTTTTGGAGAGAGACCAAGGAGGAGAGCTTACTGGTTTGGACCAACACTAGGACAGGTATTTTTGGCTCAGGCCAGAGCTTAGCAATTATCTTTGCCTTCATTGAGAGCTCAGTGTTTGCCAGCATATAATGGGGGCTGCATTGGGTGCCAATGCTGACTTTCAGCCTTATGCCAGAAGGGCTTACAGACGCCGTGAGAGAGTGGCAGCCCTGGCTAGATGCAGAGGGGGCAACAGGCGTTGCCAACTGAGGCCTTACCCACCCAGGGTATACCGCCAGCAGTCCTCCTATCTGACCATGTCTGCCGCGATGTGTGTTAGGAGGCTGCGATTCAGAAGGGAGGTGGTTGCAGACATCTGCCAGCTGCTTCACAGAGATCTGCAGCCACAGCTGATGCACAGGACGTCTCTGTCGGTGGCAGTGAAGGTGACGGTGGCTCTCAACTTCTATGCCACCGGCTCCTTCCAATCCGCTGCTGGGGACATCGCTAACATCTCCCAGTTCGCCGTGCATTGCTGCATTCGCCAGGTGACCGAAGCCCTTTTCAGAAGGAGACATCAATTCATCTCCTTCCCCATGACCCTGGACAAGCAGCAGCAGCGTGCAGTGGGATTTGCAAGAATAGCGGGCTTCCCCATGGTGCAGGGCGCCATTGACTGCACGCATGTGGCTTTGCGGGCACCTCTGGAGCATGCCGAGGATTACCGCAACCGGAAGGGCTACCATTCCCTCAACGTACAGCTGGTGTGTGACCACAGGCAGCACATCCTAGCTGTCAATGCCCGCTTTCCAGGCAGCAGCCACGATGCCTTTATCCTGCGACAGACAACTGTGGCTGACATGTTCCAGGCACAGCCTCACCCAAGAGGATGGCTTATCGGAGACAAAGGCTATCCTTTGTGTACCTGGCTCATGACCCCGCTCCGCGCGCCCTCGACCCCTGCTGAAGAGGCATACAACGAGAGCCATCAAGCGACTAGGAACATCATAGAACAAACAATCGGCGTCCTCAAGCAACGGTTCCACTGTCTCGATCGCTCCGGGGGAGCCCTCCAGTATTCGCAGGAGCGAGTCTCCCAATTCGTCGTCGTTTGCTGCATGCTGCACAACCTGGCTATCCGCAGGGCTCAGGCACTGCCACCTCACGTTGGACCCCCACCTCAGGAGGTGGAGCAGGAGGAGCATGAGGAGGAGGAGGACGAGGAGTACCAGCCCAGGAGGGAGGCAGAAGGTCCAAGGGCCGCCCGTCGGCGGCTTATTGAACGTCACTTCTAGGCCCCCTGTCAGGGAATGGCTTGTGCCAATGAAAGAACATGATTGCAGCCGCTCCGCAAGCCCTCAGCCGGTTAAGGCAACAAACACTTCAAAGATCAAACATGGACAATGTTAATAAATAAAATGCTTTATTGTACAAACTCAGGGCCCTTCCCACATGAAAACCAAAAACAGACGAAACCCCCAAAAAACACTCAAACACATTACTCGCTCCCACAACCTGGAGAGGATTAACAAAACAGTGCAACTAAAATGGCCGTCATCCTCGGCCTTCATAAAAAACAAACATCACATCCTCGGCCTTCAAAAAACAAACATCCAATTCTCGGCCTCAAAAAACAAACATCCAATTCTCGGCCTCAAAAAACAAACATCCAATTCTCGGCCTCAAAAAACAAACAAAACTGGCCACACATTTGACTTTTTGGCCCGCTGGGGCGATGCCTTGGCCATCTTTGTGTGGCCCTTGCCCACCCTGCTGCTCCTCCTCAAAGTAAGGCCATTGGCTGCTCCAAGGCTGGGGGCAGGCTCCAGAGGGACACATGTCGTGACGGCAGATGCCCTTGGGGGTCGGCCTAGTCGAGGTCTGGCCGTCGAGCGGGCGGCTGTTGAATGCTGCAGCTGTGGCTGGCCAGCATCAGTCACTGCAGCAGCTCCTGGCAGCTCCACTGGGGGAGTGGCAGTGGCGGCTGGAGGAATGGGGGCAAGCTGGCGGATGGCAGGCGCTCGCTGGTCGCCTGAGACACTGGCACTCGCCTGGGCCAGCACTGCAGCATGCGCACCAATCTGCCGAGGGACAGACCGCTGTGCTGCTGCAGCGCGCCGGGTGCCCTGGCGATGCCTGGCTGACACAGCGCGTGTGGCAGCAGTGAGTGCCTGTGTTGACCTGTTCAGTGACCTCATCAGAGCACCCAGTGACTGCACGGCATCACTGATCAGCTGCCCACTCGCTGCCTGAGCTGCCCCAAATGCCGCCCGACTCGCTGCCTGCTCTGCCCCGAATTCCACCAAACTGATGGCCTGTGAGGCCCCGATGTCGGTGACACTCCGAGAGAGGGACTCGATGGCCTCAGGCAACCGTGCCACTACCCCCATGAGCTCCGTGTGCCGGCGCTCCGAGTCCGCGGACAAGTCCTCGAGGCGTTCAATCTCCTCGGCGAAGACCATCTCCGGACTGGAGGCCGGACTCTCCCTCTGGGGAGAAGGCCACCGAGCTGGCCGACCCTTCCTGCGTTGCTGGACACCGCTGGGCCCAGCAATTGGACTCCCCTCCGACCCTTCCCCCCTCTGGGGAGAAGGCCGCTGAGCTTCCACCCCCCTCCCGCGTTTCTGCAGGCCGCAGGTCCCATGAGCTCCCCTCCCCTCCGACACTTCCACCACGCTCCCCTCCAGGGAAGACGTGTCCCCTACATTCGCATGGGTTGCCGCGGATGAGGGTTCCCCTGATGGGCCGCCTTCCTCTTGCTCCTCCTCCTCCTCCTCTTCTGAGGGGCTGTCACTGGCAAGTTCAGGGACCTCCTCCTCACCATCTGAAAGCACGAAGGCACAAGAGTAGCTTTAGAGTGAGGAGAGGGCATCAGCGAGGGATGCATGAGTGGTGGCATTCAGCGCATTGGTCGGACAGTGGCAAAGGATGTAGATCTGATGCGCAAGTGGGACGAGAGAGGTTCAAACGTTGATGTCCTTACCATTGGTGCCCAGAACAGGGTCGGCATCTCCACATGCAACGGGGCCAATCACCCGGCCACCCATGATGCGCTCCACGCGATGTTGCAGCTCGGTGAGCGGCTGGATCTGGGGTCAGCCTCCCCCGGTCGCAGTCCGGCTCTTCCTATTATTGGCCAGCTTGGCCTGCAAGAGAAAGGACGGCCTCTAAGAACAGTGTGTAGCCCTGATCTTGTGTGCACTGCCTCCAATGGTGGAATAGCCTGGCCAGTGTGTCGCCCTGATCTTGTGTGCACTGCCTCCCATGGTGGAATAGCTTGGCCAGTGTGTAGCCCTGATCTTGTGTGCACTGCCTCCCATGGTGGAATAGCTTGGCCAGTGTGTTAAGTGCAGAATGTGCAATTGATGTTCATGCCTGTCCCATAGCTGCTGGATGAGGGCTGGCCATTAGGGCTTTCAGGTCCCTTTGCCCATAATGTGAGGTGCACATGCAAGGATGAGGAGGACACTGGAAAGGGTACTCACCCTGACAATCCGAGTGAGGTCATTAAACTTTTTGCGGCATTGGACACCGGTCCTGGGGACCTCGCTGTTGGCTGACACCTTGCTGGCGACATGCCTCCAGGCTCTCCGGTAGACGCGGACCGGCGCCTTCCTGCCATTGTCCGGGTACAAAAGATGGCGCCTCTTCTCCACACCACCAACCAGCACACTCAGATCAAGCTCTGAGAAGCGCTGCGCTCGTTCACGGGCCTTCTGCATGGCTTCAGGCGCTATTTGGGTCCAGCAGCAGTGTTCAGGCCTAGCTGGAGGGCTCCACTATCCAGGGCGTGGCAGCAGACCAAGTCGACCCTTCCCCCTTAAGAGCTGGCCGGCGCCAGGGTGTCTGCTGTCAATCACGAGATGGCCGCACCTGCGCTGCGCCCGGCCTCGGCGCTCTCGCTCAGCACCTCCGGCTTAGCGCCTAAAGAGAGGCGTGCAGCGCCAGTTTTAGCGCTCGAGCAAACTCTTAGGGCGAAGCTAATGAATATCGGAGAAGTGGCCTCGATTTTGCGCCGGGCGCAAACTTTAGCGGCCGCCCGACTTTACCGCCCCAAAAGTGGCTACAATGAATTTCTAGGCCATAGAGTTATACAGCACGGATAGAGGCCCTTCGGCCCATCGTGTCCGCGCCGGCCATCAAGCCCTGTCTGATCTAATCCCATATTCCAGCATTTGGTCCGTAGCCTTGTATGCTATGGCATTTCAAGTGCTCATCCAAATGCTTCTTAAATGTTGTGAGGGTTCCTGCCTCCACAACACTTTCAGGCAGTGAGTTCCAGACTCCAACCACCCTCTGGGTGAAAAAGTTCTTTCTCAAATCCCCTCTAAACCTCCCGCCCTTTACCTTGAATCTATGCCCCCTAGTTATTGACCCCTCTACTAAGGGAAAAAGCTCCTCAGCATCCATCCTATCTATGCCCCTCATAATTTTGTACACTTCAATCATGTCCCCCCTCAGCCTCCTCTGCTCCAAGGAAAACAAACCCAATCTGCCCAGTCTCTCTTCATAGCTGAAGCGCTCCAGCCCCGGTAACATCCTGGTGAACCTCCTCTGCACCCTCTCCAACGCGATCACATCCTTCCTGTAGTGTGGCGACCAGAACTGCACACAGTATTCCAGCTGTGGCCTAACCAGTGTTTTATACAGTTCCATCATAACCTCCTTGCTCTTATATTCAATGCCTCGGCTAATGAAGGCAAGTATCCCATATGCCTTTTTTACCACCTTATCCACCTGTTCCGCCGCCTTCAGGGATCTGTGTACTTGCACACCCAGATCCCTCTGACCCTCCGTCTTGCCTAGGGTCTTACCATTCATTGTGTATTCCCTTGCCTTGTTAGTCCCCCCAAAGTGCATCACCTCGCACTTTTCCAGGTTAAATTCCATTTGCCACTGTTCCGCCCATCTGACCAACCCATCTATATCGTCCTGCAGACTGAGGCTACCCTCCTCGCTATTTACCACCCTACCAATTTTTGTATCATCCGCGAACTTACTGATCATACCTTTTACATTCATATCCAAGTCATTAATGTAGACCACAAACAGCAAGGGACCCAGCACCGATCCCTGTGGTACCCCACTGGCCACAGGCTTCCAGTCACAAAAACAACCTTCGACCATCACCCTCTGCCTTCTGTCACTAAGCCAGTTTTGTATCCAATGTGCCAAGGCACCCTGGATTCCATGGGCTCTTACCTTCTTGACCAGTCTCCTGTGCGGGACTTTATCGAAGGCCTTACTGAAATCCATATATACCACATCCACTGCGTTACCCTCATCCACACACCTAGTCACCCCCTCAAAAAATTCAATCAAATTAGTCAGACATGATCTTCCCTTGACAAAGCCATGTTGACTATCCCTGATTAATCCTTGCCTCTCCAAGTGGAGACAAATTTTGTCCCTCAGAATTTTTTCCAATAATTTTCCTACCACTGATGTTAGGCTCACTGACCTGTAGTTCCCCGGTTTTTCCCTACTTCCCTTCTTGAATAATGGTACTACATTAGTGGTTCTCCAGTCCTCTGGCACATCCCCTGTGGCCAGAGAGGTCCTGAATATATGTGTTAGAGCCCCCGCAATCTCTTCCTTTGCCTCACACAGCAGCCTGGGATACATTTCATCCGGGCCTGGGGATTTATCCATTTTTAGGCCAGCTAAAACCGCCAATCCCTCCTCCCTCTTGATGTGAATATGTTCAAGCATATCACAGTCCCCCCGCCCTATTTCTATGTCTACATCGTCCTTCTCCATAGTGAAAACAGATGCAAAAAATTCATTTAGAACCCCTCCTACATCTTTCGGCTCCACACACAGATTGCCACTTTTGTCCCTAATGGGCCCTATTTTTTCCCTAGTTATCCTCTTACCCTTAATATACTTATAAAACATCTTAGGATTTTCCTTTATTTTGCTCACCAGTGTTATTTCATGGCCCCTCCTTGATCTCCTAATTTCTTTTTTAAGTATCCCCCTGCACTTTTTGTACTCCTCTAGGGCTTCCTCCGTCTTTATCCTTTTGTATCTGCCAAAAGCCCTCCTTTTTTTCCGAATCCATTCTCGTATATCCCCTGACATCCAAGGTTCCCTGTGGTTTTTGGAACCACCCTTGACCTTTACGGGAACATGTTGCCATTGTATGATCTCAATCTCCCTTCTGAAAGCCTCCCATTGCTCTGATGCGGATTTTCCTACAAGTAGCTGATCCCAGTCCATTTTGGCCAGATCCTGCCTTATCCTATTAAAATCGGCCTTCCCCCAATTTAGAACCTTTATTTCCGGCCCATCCCTGTCCTTTTCCATGACCACCTTAAATCTTACCATATTATGGTCACTGTCACCAAAGTGCTCACCTACTAGTACTTTTTCCACTTGGCCGGCCACATTCCCTAGAATTAGGTCCAGTACCGCCCCCTCTCTTGTAGGACTTTCTACATGCTGGCTCAAAAAGCTCTCCTGGATGCACTTTAAGAATTCTACACCCTCTGAGCCTTTCACACTCTGACTATCCCAGTTAATATTGGGGAAGTTGAAATCCCCCATTATTATTACCCTATTATTTGCACATTTCTCTGAGATTTGCCTACATATCTGTTCCTCTATCTCCCCCTGACTGTTTGGAGGCCTATAGTACACTCCCATCAAAGTGCTTGCCCCCTTTTTGTTTTTAAGCTCCACCCATATGGCCTCATTAGAGGAACCTGCTAATATATCATCCCTCCTTACTGCAGTAATTGACTCCTTAATTAATATTGCGACACCCCCTCCTCTTATACCTCCCCCTCTGTCTCACCTGAAGATTCTGTACCCCGGAATATTGAGCTGCCAGTCCTGCCCCTCCCTCAACCACGTCTCCGTGATAGCAACAATATCGTACTCCCATGTGTTTATCAACACCTTCAGTTCATCCACCCTATTTGCAAGACTCCTTGCATTAAAATAGATGCCATCCAGCCTTGCCCTTATATATTTGCCCTGTCTACCAAGCTGACTTGTTTTTTTCTCTATAATTGGCAGCACATCACCCCCTATTTCAGCTCCCCTCTGTATCCCATCCCCCTGCCAAGTTAGTTTAAACCCCCCCAACAGTGCTAGCAAACCTCCCCGCAAGGATATTTGTCCCGCTCTGGTTCAGGTGCAACCCGTCCGACTTGTACAAGTCCCACCTTTCCCAGAAGCAGGCCCAGTGATCCAGGAAAGTAAAACCCTCCCCCCTACACCAACTCTTTAGCCATGCATTCATCTGCTCTATCCTCCCATTCCTATACTCACTAGCACATGGCACTGGGAGTAATCCAGAGATTACAACCTTTGAGGTCCTGCTCTTTAATCTGTTACCTAGCTCCCTAAATTCTTGATGCAGGACCTCATCCCCCTTCCTACCTATGTCGTTGGTCCCAATGTGGACCACGACCTCTGCCTGCTCACCCTCCCCCTTAAGAATGCCCTGTAGCCGCTCAGTGACATCCCTGACCCTGGCCCCAGGGAGGCAACAAATCATCCTGGAGTCACGTTTGCGGCCACAGAAATGCCTATCTGTTCCCCTTACAATAGAATCCCCTACCACTATTGCTCTCCCACTCTTTTTCCTCCCTTCCTGAGCAGCAGAAGCGTCCCTGGTGCCAGGAAGCTGGCTGCTGCTGCCTTCCCCTGGTGAGTCATCCCCCTCAACAGTATCCAACTTGGTATACCTGTTTGAAAGGGGGATGTCCGCAGGGGGTCCCTGCACTACCTGCCTGCCTTTGTTGCTCTGCCTGATGGTCACCCCCTGTGCTGCCCTACCCTGAGGCGTGAACAACTCGCTAAACGTGCTATCCACGACCCTCTCAGCATCGCGCATGCTCCAAAATTCATCCACCCGCAGCTCGAGTTGTGAGGGTTCCTGCCTCTACCACCCTTTCAGGCAGTGAGTTCCAGATTCCAACCACCCTCTGGGTGAAAAAGTTTTTCCTCAAATCCCCTCTAAACCTCCTGCCCCTTACCTTGAATCTATGCCCCCTTGTTATTGACCCCTCTACTAAGGGGAAAAGTTCCTTTCTATCTACCCTATCTATGCCCCTCATAATTTTGTACACTTCAATCAGGTCCCCCCTCAGCCTTCTCTGCTCCAAGGAAAACAAACCCAACCTGTTAGATCCATGATTCTGAGAGTATGGTGTTTTTCAATAACCACACGGATGCTGTAACTTAACGATCAACAGGTATTTACTGGAGGAGGGTAGTCTCAAGACTGGGGGTACAGAGGCATGCGCAAGGCTTATATACAGGTGTGGTCACTGTCGGTACTACAGTATACAGGAGCTGTAAAAGTAGTTCTGTCATAAAGGTACATACACTACAATTCCTCCCCTTTTAGATTAGTAGTACCCCTAATATTCAAATAACAATTAACACTTTAACATGTACATTACACAACAATAGTCCATTTATAGATTCAGTCTTTGGGGCGGCTTCCTGATCCTTTCGGGATAGCGCCTTTCCTGAGGTTCTTGTTCTTGGTGCGGAGGCAATTCTGGCCTCTTTTTATCAGGTAGTTCATCGGTTTCCACTGCTACTGGTTCTGAGGTAGATGCTACCGGTATGTCGGGTTCACCCCCAGGTACTCGAGACATGGGGTTGACGCATTCCTGTGACGCTAAGATCTGATCGACGTGGCATCTCACAATGTTGTCCCCGACATCCACTGTGTACATTAATGGCCCCTGCCTTGTGCATATCGTTCCGGGTTGCCATTTCTCTGTTCGGTAGTCACGGGCCAAGACTGGTTGTCCTACATTGAAGCTCCTTGTCGGCTTCTCATTGATGTGCTGGAATTGTTTATCCTCAACATTTCTTCGCACATTTGGTCTGAGCAAGTCCAGACGAGCTCTCAACCTTCGGTTAAAGAACATCATGGCCGGGGTCTGGTTGGTAACTGCATGTATCGCGTTTTGGTAGGCTAATAAGAAATTGTCCACCTTATGCTGTAGTGGAATTTCATCGTCGCACATGGCCTTTATCGCCTTCTTAAAGGTTTGTACGAACCTCTCAGCCAATCCATTTCTGGCTGGATGATACGGGGCGGATGTGTAATGCCTTACCCCATTCCTTCTCATAAATTTTCAAAACTCTTCGGACACAAACTGTGGTCCATTATCAGAGCAAATCTGCTCTGGCAAGCCGTTTCTGGCAAATATGGTCCGTAGGACTGCAACCGTTTTTTCTGTAGTGGTTGAGGACATTTTTATCACCTCAGGCCACTTCGAATGAGCATCCACTGCTATTAAGAACATTGAGTCCATGAATGGACCAGCGAAATCAATATGCACCCATTGCCATGGAGAGGAGGGCCACTCCCATGGGTGTAGAGGGGCATGTGGTGGTGCATTTTGGACCTTCTGGCATCTTGAGCAGCTCTTGCTTAGGTCTTCGATTTGTTGATCAATTCCCGGCCACCACACATAAGCCCTAGCAAGGCTTTTCATTTTCACTCCCCGCAGATGACCTTCACGTAGCTCATTTAGCACTCTCTCCCTTAACTTGGGTGGAATCACCACTCTGGATCCACACATCACTGTCCCCTGGCATACTGACAGCTGTTCTCTTCTGGATGAGAATGCTGGCAACAGTGAGTCGCCATGTGTTGGCCATCCCCTCACCGTCAAATCATATACACGAGACAGCGTTGGATCATTGCGGGTCTCCTTCTCTATATCCACGTTCGTTACTGGCAATCGTTCAATTATTGACGAATAAAATATCTCGATGGGGTCCACTGCTGGTGCTTCCTCCACAGTAGGCAGTGGCAGGCACGATAGCCCATCAGCGTTTCCATGCTGTTTCGTGCCTTTATATTCTATTTCATATTGATTCGCCCCTAGAAACAGGGACCATCTTTGTAACCATTGTACAGTCATCACTGGAACGCCCTTCTTAGGATTAAAGATGGAGACAAGTGGTTGGTGGTCAGTCAGCAAGGTGAACTTCTGCCCATGCAGATAGTGGTTGAATCTTTTTACTCCCCATACTAGGCTGTGGGCCTCCCTGTCAATCTGGGCGTAGTTGCGCTCGGCTGAGGTTAGTGACTGAGACGCAAAGGCTACTGACCTCTCCAACCCGTCTGGGAATTTGTGTGACAGCACCGCTCCAATACCATAGGGTGATGCATCACATGCCAAACGAATTGGTAGTGCTGGGTTGAAATGGGCCAACACCTCTTTTGATGTGATCAATTCTTTACACTTCTGGAAACCTCGTCTACGTTTGTCATTCCACTTCCATGGTACCCATTTGCAGTAGGGTGTTCAGTGGGTGTAATACCGTCGACAAATTTGGTAAGAACTTGTGGTAGTAGTTTACCAGCCCGAGGAACAACCTCAGTTGTGACACATTTTCCTGTGCTGGAGCCTTGACTACTGCCTCAATCTTTTCAGGGGACTTATGTAACCCCTCTTCATCGATGACGTGGCTACAATACGAGATCTATTTCTGGAAAAACTCACACTTCTGGCGATTAGCTCGTAGCCCATACTCCTTTAATCTGGTGAGCACCTTCTCCAAATTTGCAAGGTGATCACTGTCATTTTTGCCCGTGACCAGGATGTCGTCCAAATGACACTGGGTCCCTGGAATCCCTTGCAGGACTTGATCCATTGCCCTTTGCCAAATAGCCGGAGCCGCTGCTATCCCGAACACCAGCCGGTTGTATTGATAGAGACCTTTATGAGTGTTAATCGTAAGGTATTGTTTCGAAGCTTCTTCTACCTCCATTTGCAAGTACGCCTGGGCTAGATCAATTTTGGTGAAGCGTTTACCTCCAGATAGCGAGGCGAAAATATCCTCAATTTGTGGAAGCGGATATTGTACTGTGTGAAGGACTGGGTTCACTGTGACCTTAAAATCCCCAAGGATGCAGACCTTCTTTGGTTCCCCAGGCATATTACTCAACGACCTCTTCATTACAGGAACGATAGGTGTAGCCCACTCGCTCCAGTCTACTTTGGACAGTACTCCTGAACGTTCCAACCCTTCCAGCTCTACTTCAACAGCTGGTCTGATCACATAAGGCACTGGTCTGGCCTTAAGAAACTTTGGGCTTGCATTTTCCTCTATTTTAATCGTGCTGTTATGCCTTTTAGTGTTCCGAGTCCCTCCTGGAACACTTCTTTTGCGTCAGTTAGCATTTTTGACAGTCGTCCAGGTGTGACGTCGTCATCCTTTTTGGCCTCAACCTTCAGTGCCTGTATGGAATGCCAATCTAATTGTATCTTCCGGATCCATTCACGTCCTAGCAGTGGTGGTCCTCCATCTGGCAATACATATATATCCATTTTAGGTATTTCCTGGCCTTTACATATCACTTTCACCCTTATTTTTCCTTTGGGGTAGACTTTTTGCCCCGTGTACGTCTTCAGGACAATCTCTGTAGCTTTCAAGCGTATATGTGAAAATAGCCGCTTATAGTCCCTTTGGTTTATGACTGTTAGGGCTGATCCTGTGTCCAATTCCATTTTCACTTGGACTCCGTCTATCTTGAGTGTAACCCAGATAGTCTGGTGATCCTCCATTTTGGTTACCTTATGTAGTTTCAGACAACCCAGCTCCTTGCTTCCGGAGTCTATGTCACTTTTCTGTTTGTCTGAACTACTGTCCATCACCTGGTGTAGCTTTTTGTACTTCTCCTGTGGAGATTTCTTACTGTTGGTTTTCTTCCCAGACCTGCAGACTCTTGCTATGTGTCCTGCTTTTCCACACTGTCTGCACACTTGGTCCTTGAACCAACAATCCTTCTGGTCATGTGTTGTTCTGCCGCAGCGATAGCATTTCCCTGTTCCATAGGACATTTCATTGGTGCCATATTCTTGCGGTCTCCGTTGTATCTCTGCAGCGCCCCTTGCAGCTGCTTCGTGTGATACTGCCATACTGAAAGCCTTGTCCAGCATAAGATCCTTTTCTGATAGAAGCCGTTTCTGGGTTCCTTCACTTTGCAGCCCACACACAAACTTGTCCCTTAACGTATCTGCTAGTCCCGCTCCAAACTGGCAGTGTTTCGATAGCTTGCGCAGTTCTGTTAGGTATTCAGCATTGCTTTCGTCTTTGTGTTGGTTCCTTTTATGGAACTTAAATCATTCTGCTATCAGCAGCGGTGTGGAGTTTAAGTGGTCCTGTAGGATTTCTACTATGCTTTCGAAATTCTTGTTCACCGGCTTCTCTGGGGTTATTAGGTTTCGCAGTAACCCATAAGTTTTTGCACCCATGGAATTTAACAAAACCAGTGCTTTCCTAGCATCTGGCACTTCATTCGCCCTGCAGTACACCTCAATACGTTCCACATATGTCGCCCAATCTTTGACTTCATTGTCGAATGTAGAGATACTGCCACTCTTCGGCATCCCTGGGTGTGATTTAACTGTCAAAAATGGCGTCTCCCGCGCTTTCCTTCCTTCCCGCGCTCGCCCTTCTTCTCCGCTGCGGCTTCTAAAAATGGCGTCTTCCGCACTCTTCCTTCTTCTCCGCAGCTCAATGGCGTCTCCCGCGCTCTCCCTTCTTCTCCCCGCAGACACTGTTCAGCCCTTGAGCCCTGGCCATGCTCTGCGCGTTTTTTTTTTTCTTTTTCTTTTCCGCCGCTTGGTCCTGAATCCGGCTGTTGCTTTACCCTCTCTCTCTCTGTTTTGTTTTTTTTCTCTCGACGCCGCTCGGTTTTCAAACCCCGGCTGCGCCCTGTGCGCTTCACCCTCTGTCTTACCCCGTCGACGCTGCTCGGCTTTGTCTCCGCCGTCAGTCGGCTCCAGCCACCGCTGTCCGGGAAGGGTCTGCGCTAGACCTGTCGTCAGTCTCTTGCTGATCGTCGTGGCTGGGGATCCAAGCCTGGCTCTCCACAGCCTCCCCTGCGATGTTCACTCTCTGCTGGACGACTGGACGGTTGCTCGTGGTCGACACCCGTGTTTCTGGCCTCGACTTTCTTCCACCGCCCTCCCGGAGCGAATCCTCGAAGGGAAATGCAGAGTTGCAGGTAGATTCGAATCGACACTCGTCACCACTGTTAGATCCGTGATTCTGAGAGTATGATGTTTTTCAATAACCACACGGATACTGTAACTTAACGATCAACAGGTATTTACTGGAGGAGGGTAGTCTCAAGACTGGGGGTACAGAGGCATGCACAAGGCTTATATAAAGATGTGGTCACTGCCGGTACTACAGTATACAGGAGCTGTAAAAGTAGTTCTGTCTTAAAGGTACATACACTACACAGCCTTTCCAGTCTTTCTTCATAGCTGAAGCGCTCCAGCCCAGGTAACATCCTGGTAAATCTCCTCTGCACCCTCTCCAAAGCAATCACATCCTTCCTATAGTGTGGTGACCAGAACTGCACACAGTACTCCAGCTGTGGCCTTACCAGCGTTTTGTACAGCTCCATCATAACCTCCCTGTTCTTAAATTCTATGCCTCGGCTAATGAAGGCAAGTATCCCATATGCATTTTTAACCACCTTATCCAACTGTTCTGCTGCCTTCAGGGATCTATGTACATGCACACCAAGGTCCCTCTGATCCTCTGTCTTTCCTAGGGTCTTACCATTCATTGTGTATTCCCTTGCCTTGTTAGTCCATCCAAAATGCATCACCTCACACTTTTCAGGGTTAAATTCCATTTGCCACTGTTCCGCCCATCTGACCAACCCATCTATATCGTCTTGTAGCCTGAGGCTTCCCTCCTCGCTATTTACCACCCTACCAATTTTCGTGTCACCTGCGAACTTACTGATCATACCTTTTACATTCACATCCAAATCATTAATGTAGACCACAAACAGCAAGGGACCCAGCACTGATCCCTGGGGTACCCCACTGGACACAGGCTTCCAGTCACAAAAACAACCTTCCACCATCACCCTCTGCCTTCTGCCACTAAGCCAGTTTTGGATCCAATGTGCCAAGGCTCTTACCTTCCTGACCAGTCTCCTATGCGTGACTTTATCAAAAGCCTTACCGAAATCCATGTAAACCACATCCACTGCACTACCCTCATCCACACACCTACTCACCCCCTCAAAAAATTCAATCAAATTGGTCAGACATGATCTTCCCTTGACAAAGCCATGCTGGCTATCCCTAATTAATCCTTGCCTCTCCAAGTGGAGACTAATTCTGTCCCTCAGAATGTTTTCCAATAATTTCCCAACCACTGATGTTAGGCTCACTGGCCTGTAATTTCCTGGTTTATCCCTACTACCCTTCTTGAATAATGGTACTACGTTAGCTGTTCTCCAGTCCTCTGGCACATCCCCTGTGGCCAGAGAGGTTCTGAAAATTTGTGTCAGAGCCCCTGCAATCTCCTCCTTTGCCTCACATAGTAGCCTGGGATACATCTCATCCGGGCCTGGGGAGTTATCCACTTTTAAGCCTGCTAAAACCGCTAGTACCGCCTCCCTCTCGATGCTAATATGTTCAAGTATATCACAGTCCCCCTGCCCGATTTCTATGTGCACATCATCCTTCTCCATAGTGAACACAGATGCAAAAAATTCATTTAAAACCCCACCTACATCTTCTGGCTCTACACATAGCTTGCCACTTTGGTCCCTAATGGGCCCTACTCTTTCCCTAGTTATCCTCTTGCCCTTAATATACTTATAAAACACCTTAGGATTTTCCTTTATTTTGCTCACCAGTGTTATTTCATGGCCCCTCCTCGCTCTCCTAATTTCTTTTTTAAGTATCCCCCTGCACTTTTTATACTCCTCTAGGGCTTCCTCTGTCTTTAGTCCTTTGTATCTGCCAAAAGCCCCCCTTTTTTTCCTAATTCATTCTCGTATATCCCTTGACATCCAAGGTTCCCTGGGCTTGTTGGTCCCACCCTTGACCTTTATGGGAACATGTTGCCATTGTACTCTCTCAATTTCCTTTCTGAAAGACTCCCATTGTTCCGATGTGGATTTTCCTTCAAGTAGCTGATCCCAGTCCACATTGGCCAGATCCTGCCTTATCATATTAAAATCGGCCTTCCCCCAATTTAGAACCTTTATTTCCGGTCCATCCTTGTCCTTTTCCATGACTACCTTAAATCTCACCGAATTATGGTCACTGTCACCAAAGTGCTCACCTACTAACACTTCTACCACTTGCCCGGCCACATTCCCTAGAATAGGTCCAGTACCGCCCCCTCTCTTGTAGGACTTTCTACATGCTGGCTCAAAAAGCTCTCCTGGATGCACTTTAAGAATTCTGTACCCTCTAAGCCTTTCACACTCTGACTATCCCAGTTAATATTGGGGAAGTTGAAATCCCCCACTATTATTACCCTATTATTTGCACACTTCTCTGAGATTTGCCTACATATCTGTTCCTCTATCTCCCCCTGACTGTTTGGGGGCCTATAGTACACTCCCAGCAAAGTGCTAGCCCCCTTTTTGTTTTTAAGTTCAACCCATATGGCCTCATTAGAGGAACCTGTTAATATATCATCCCTCCTTACAGCAGTAATTGATTCCTTAATTAATATTGCGACACCCCCTCCTCTTTTACTCCCCCCTCTGTCTCGCCTGAAGATTCTATACCCCGGAATATTGAGCTGCCAGTCTTGCCGATCCCTCAACCATGTCTCCGTGATAGCAACAATATCATACTCCCATGTGTTCATCAACAACTTCAGTTCATCCACCTTATTCGTAAGACTCCTGGCATTTAAATAAATGCCATTCAGCCTTGCCCTACTCCCTTGTGCCATTACATATTTGCCCTGCCTTCCAGTCAGACTTGTTTTTTCCTCTATATTTGGCTGTACATCACCCCCTATTATAGCTTCACTCTGTATCCCATCCCCCTGCCAAGTTAGTTTAAACCCTCCCGAACAGTGCTAGCAAACCTCCCCGCAAGGATATTTGTCCCATTCTGGTTCAGGTGCAACCCGTCTGACTTGTACAAGTCCCACCTTCCCCAGAAGCAGGCCCAGTGATCCAGGAAACTAAAGCCCTCCCTCCTGCACCAACTCTTTAGCCACGCATTCATCTGCTCTATCCTCCTATTCCTATACTCACTAGCACGTGGCACCGGGCGTAATCCACCGTCAACCCTTTGAGTAACATTCCCCAATCAATCCTACCTAACTCGCACCTCATACCATCGTAGTTTCCTTTATTTAAATTCAGGACCCTAGTCTCTGAGTCAACTACTTCACTCTCCATCTTAATGAAGAATTCTATCATATTATGATCACTCCGACCCAAGGGGCCTCGCACAACAAGATTGCTAATTAATCCTTTCTCATTACATAATACGCAGTCTAAGATGGCCTGATCTCTAGTTGGTTCCTCGACATATTGGTCCAGGAAATCATCCCGTATACACTCCAGGAATTCCTCCTCCACAGTATTGTTACTAATTTGGTTAGCCCAATCTATATGTAGATTAAAGTCACCCATGATAACTGCTGTGCCCTTATTGCTCGCATCTCTAATTTCCCATTTAATGCCATCCCCAACCTCCGCATTACTGTTTGGGGGGTCTGTATACCACTCCCACTAATGTTTTCTGCCCCATGGTATTTCTCAGTTCTACCCATACAGATTCCACATCATCAGAGCTAATAGCCTTCCTTTCAATTGTGTTAATCCCCTCTTTAACCAGCAATGCTACCCCACCTCCTTTTCCTTTTTGCCTATCTTTCCTGAATACTGAGTACCCCTGGATGTTGAGTTCCCAGCCTTGGTCACCCTGGAGCCATGTTTCTGTAATCCCAATCATATCATATCCGTTTACCTCTATTTGCGCAGTTAATTCATCCACCTTATTACGAATGCTCCTCGCATTAAAACACAAGGCCTTCAGGCTTGTTTTTTTAACACTGTCAAGGGAAATCGGGGGTGGGGGGGAATGCTCCACTAGCACAAAGGAAGATGATTGTGCTGGTTGAAGGTCAATCATCACAGTCCCAAGACATCACTGCAGGAGTTCCTGAGGGCAGTGTCCTAGGCCCAACCATCTTCAGCTGCTTCATCAATGACCTTCCCTCCAACATAAGGTCAGAAATGGGGATGTTCGCTGATGACTGTACAGTGTTCAGCGCCATTCACAACTCCTCAGATAATGAAGCAATCCATGCCCACATGCAACAAGACCTGGACGACGTTCAGGCTTGGGCTGATAAGTGGCAGGTAACATTCGCGCCACAGAGGTGCCAGGCAATGACTATATCCAACAAGCAAGTGTCTAACCACTTCCCCTTGACATTCAACGGCATTACCATTGCCAAATCCCCCACCATCAACATTCTGGGGGTCACCATTGACCAGAAACTTAACTGGAACAGCCACATAAATACTGTGGCAACAAGAGCAGGTCAGAGGCTAGGTATTCTGTGGCGAGTGTCTCGCCTCCTGACTCCCCAAAGCCTTTCCACCATCTACAAGGCACAAGTAAGGAGTGCGATGGAATACTCTCCACTTGCCTGAATGAGTGCAGCGTCAACACTCAAGAAGCTCGACACCATCCAGGACAAAGCAGCCCGCTTGATTGGCACCCCATCCACCACCTTAAACATTCACTCCCTCCACCACCAGCATACTGTGGCTGCAGTGTGTACCATCTACAAGATGCACTGCAGCAACTCGCCAAGGCTTCTTCGGCAGCACCTCCCCAACCCGCGACCTCTACCACCTAGAAGGACAAGGGCGGCAGGCACATGGGTCCACCACCACCTCCAAGTTCCCCTCCAAGTCACACACCATCCTGACTTAGAAGTATATCGCCGATCCTTCATCGTCGCGGGGTCAAAATCCTGGAACTCCCTAACAGCACTGTGGGAGTACCTTCACCACACGGACTGCAGCGGTTCAAGAATGTGGCTCATCACCACCTTCTCAAGGGCAATTAGAGATGGGTAATAAATGCTGGCCTTGCCAGCAACGCCCACATCCCATAAATAAATTTAAAAGAAACTAGCAAGAAATATAAAAACAGATTGTAAGAGCTTGTAAAACAGATTGTAAAAAGGAAAAGAGTAGCAAAAGTAAATGTTGATCCCCTAGAGGCTGAGACAGGAGAAATTATTATGGGGAATAAGGAAATAGCAGAGACTTTAAACAAGTATTTTGTATCAGTCTTCACAGTAGAAGACACAAAAAGCATACCTGTTAAGTATGTGTATTGTATTGAACAATTAACACAAAGACTTAAACGTATAACTCAAATAGGTCTTTACTGGTTGGAGGTAGGGACTACACGTAGATCTTTACTTCATGCCCACAGGCGGGAACTGAGGGGAGATCAGTACCCACAGTACTATTTAGACCCCTATGGCCAGGAGTGGTACTGCGTATCACTACGCCCAACAAGTAGTGCAGTCCTGTCCATAGGTTCAAAGTAGCACACATATTACATACACAACATTCCTCCCTTCCTAGCTTTACAGTCATCTCCCCATTTAACATAACGTAATAACATATATACATATATAACTTCAGGTTTACATAACAGAATAACATAGATACATAGATAACTTCATGTCAAAACAGATCACAGATTCAGTCTCTGCGGAAAACAGTTCACAGATTCAATCTCTGTGGTGGAGTCGGTTCACGTTGCTGGAGTGACTCATTCAATAGTCCTTCCATGGATTTAACAGTTTGAACTTCCGAACTGAATTGGCTCCGTTCGGAGGGACCACGTGTGTGATCTGGTAGAGGTAATAATGGTTCAGATGGGTCATCTTCTGTTTCGACTTTTCCTTTTCTGCTTCTTGGAGACTCTCTGGGCTCCACTGTCAGCTGCCAGCTGCATGCGCAGTTCCTCCTTCTCTCCCTCCTTTTTCCGTAGTAGAGCCACCTTCTCCCGATGTTCCGTAGACTTTCGGTGCTCCTCCATGATTTCTGTATGGTGGGAGTCGAAGTTACAAGTTGGGCAGGACAGGACATAGTAATATTCGGTGTCGTCCTGATCTAGGCCAGCGAGAGGGTCTTCTATTTCCTCCATACCCAGCTGGGCGTTAGCCAGCTTTTGTTCCAAGTCAAGACATCTTTCCTGAAGAGACTTCTTCATGCGTACCTCTTCATCCAGCTTTTTCTGGGCTTTCAGCAAGTCGTTTACTAATGACCTCATTTGAGATTTTACTACTTCAACTTCTTTTGGAGATTGATTGATCGGACTATTCAATCCCTCTACCGGAGCAGCTGTTTCAGCGGTCTGTTGTTCTACGTTGACGTGAGTCAGCGTACTTTTGGCATCCAAGGGCTGCTCTGTTGCAGTCATCTCAGTCTGTGTTGCCACCTCAGCTCTTCCAATAACCTTTGAGAGCTCCGAACCCCTTTCGTTTGAATATTGAAGTTCGTGTTCAAGTTTTTCCCATTTCAGAGTCCTGTCCTTCAGCATATGCAGGAGTTGGCTGACCGTTAACTCCTCTGACATCAGACGTTTTGTGTGCTCCTGCTCCATTTTCTCCATCAGCTGCTTCTGTTGTCTTTCCAGATTCTCCAACTCTATATCAAAGAACTCTTTCGTTGCATTCAACTCTTGCTCACAACGGCGAAGCATTTGTTCTAATTGCTGTTGTAGTTTGAAATGGAGTTGAGTTCGAGCCCGGTGTCCCTCAGAAATGGGCACATCAGTAGACTTGCCAGACTCAGAATCCACAGTTAAACTATGTTGTTGTTGCTCAGTGGAATTCTGTGCTGAAACTTTGTCTTTTGCACCTGAGTTGGGCTTACCATCATCCGTTCCAGAGTCTGGGCCGACTATCTTCACCGAGTTCTCACTCGTTATTGTTTGTAGGAAATGCCAGTCCATATTCATTTTCCTAATCCACTCCCGTCCTAGTAGTGGAGAACCTCCTTCAGATATCACATATAAGTCCATTATTTGACTGTCTTCGCCCTTGTGGACCACTGCAACCTCTATTTTCCCGATGGGGTACACTCTTTGCCCCGTGTATGTTTTCAATATAATCCCCGTATCCTGTAGGGGAATATGTTGGAATAACTTTCCATAATCTTTCTTATTTATGACCGTCAATGCCGATCCAGTGTCCAATTCCAGTTTTACTTGGACTCCTTCTATCTGAAGAGTGACCCAAATTGTCTGGAGGTCTGCACCCTTACCAGCGTTGAGTACTCTTAAGCTAGCCAGTTCATTACAGCTTAAGCTAGCCAGTTCATTACTGCTAGCGTCTGAATCGGACTCCTGTTCAGTCATCTTGTGTACCTTTGCGTATTTCCCTTGCGGTGACTTCTTGTTGCTGGTCTTCTTCCCTGACCTGCATACGCTAGCTATATGTCCAAGCCTACCACAAGTTCTACATTCTTGGTTTTTAAACCAACACTGGTTCTGATCATGCGTTGTCTTTCCACAACGATAACATTTGCCAGAACTCACACCCAATTTGTGTGCACTGAGCTCCGGTGACCGTAGCTGCATTACTGCCGTGCCTCTCGCTGCGGCTTCGTGTGCTGCTGCCATAGTGACCGCCTTCTCAAGCGTCAGCTCATTCTCCTCGAGCAGTCGCTTTTGTGTATCCTGTTTAAATAAACCACACACAAATTTGTCTCGAAGTGCCTCTGTCAGTCCCGTTCCAAACTGGCAATATTTCGCTAATTTACGCAATTCCAGCAAATATTCAGCATTGCTTTCATGCTGTAGCTGCCTTCTGTCGTAAAATTTAAATCGTTCCGCTAGCATCAGCGGCGTGGGGTTTAGATGATCTTTCAGGACAGTAACAATCTCATCGAACGTCTTATCCGCCGGTTCATCTGGTGATAACAGGTGTTTCAATTGCCCGTATGTCTTCGCACCCATTAAATTTAATAATGTTAAAGCTTTATCTTGGTCATGAATTTTATTGGCCTTACAATAATTTTTTACTCTTTCAACATATATGGCCCAATCTTCGAGGTCACTATCAAAGGTGCTAATATCCCCGTGTTTAGGCATTGTAGATTTGCAATTTCTCAGATTTTATTTTCTTTACTTGTTATCAAAGATGGCGGCTTCCCGCTCTTGCCGTCGTCCTCCGCCCACAAAATGGCGGTTTTCCCGCGCTTGGCGGTCTTCACCCGTCCCCCGACGCCGTCTCCCTTCAGCCCCCGAGTGCGGCCCTTATCTTTGGTTCCGATCGCTGGCCCGCTCTGCGCCTCGCACTTGAAGCGGCTCCCGGCCTCTGGCTCACCCGCTCGTGCGGCTCTTGCTTGCTCGCTCCCTCCCGGGCTCTGGCTTACCCGCTCGCGCGTTTCACCGCGGCTCTTATCAGGGATTGCGATCGCCCTTATCTTCTCCAACTTCCCCAGCCCTGTCTTTGCAGCCAACACTGCACGGCTTACCCCACCACCTAGGTTGAACAAGGAAACTGCAGAAAGACTTCTGTCAGTCGCTGGAAGCTGTCAGGATGGCTGCTGCATTCCAGTGCTCAGTCGCTGATGGAGGCTTCAGAGTCCTAAAGCCTGTCGCTTCTAGTGGGGTGGTGATGTTTGAAACCTCTCTTCAACTGCCGCAGGGTAAGAACCTGACTCGTCGCCAGTGTTAAGTATGTGTATTGTATTGAACAATTAACACAAAGACTTAAACGTATAACTCAAACAGGTCTTTACTGGTTGGAGGTAGGGACTACACGTAGATCTTTACTTCATGCCCACAGGTGGGAACTGAGGGGAGATCAGTACCCACAGTACTATTTATACCCCTATGGCCAGGAGTGGTACTGCGTATCACTACGCCCAACAAGTAGTGCAGTCCTGTCCATAGGTTCAAAGTAGCACACATATTACATACACAACAATACCAAAAATAGTGGGGAACCAAGGGGCTAATAAAAGTGAGGAACTTAAAAGAAATTAATATCAATAGAGAAAAAGTGCTTGAGAAAATAATGGGAGTAAAAGCCAACAAATCCCCCGGACCTGACGGGCTACATCCTATTGGTTCTAAAAGAGGTGGCTGCAGAGATAGTGGATGCATTGGTTGTGATCTTTCAAAATTCCCTAGATTCTAGAATGGTCCCAGTGGATTGGAAGGTAGCAAATGTAACACTGCTATTCAAGAAAGGAGGGAGAGAGAAAACAGGGAACTACAGGCCAGCTAGCCTGACGTCAGTTGTTGGGAAAATGTTGGAGTCCATTATTAAGGAAGTGGTAACGGCTCATAGAAAATCATAACATGATTAGGCAGAGTCAACATGCTTTTATGAAAGGGAAATAATGTTTGACAAAATTATTAGTTTTTTGAGGATGTAACTAGCAAGGTAGATAAAGGGAAACCAGTGGATGTAGTATATTTGGATTTCCAAAAGGCATTCGATTAGGTGCCACATAAAAGGTTGTTATGCAACATAAGGGCTCATGGGGTTGAGCTAATATATTAGCATGGATAGAGGATTGGTTAACAGACAGAAAACAGAGAGTAGGGATAAACGGGTCATTTTCAGGTTGGCAGACTGTAACTAGTGGGGTGCCGCAAGGATCAGTGCTTGGGCCTCAGTTATTTACAATCTATATTACTGACTTAGATGAAGGGACCGAGTGGAATGTATCCAAGTTTGCGGACAATACAAGGCTAGGTGGGAAAGTAAGCTGTGAGGAGAACACAGAGTCTGGAAAGGGATATAGACAGGTTAAGTGAGTGGGCAATAAGGTGGCAGATGGAGTATAATGTGGGGAAATGTGAGATTATTCACTTTGGTAGGAAGAATAGGAAGAAAAACAGAAATTTTTTTGAATGAGAAACTTTTTAACGTTGGTGTTCAGAGAGATTTAGGTGTCCTCGTATAGGAAACGCAGAAAATTAGCATGCAGGTACAGGAAGCAATTAGGAAGGTAAATGGCATGTTGGCCTTTATTACTAGGGGGTTGGAGTACAAGAGTAAGGAAGTCTTGCTACAATTGTTTCGGGCCTTGGTGAGACCACACCTGGAGTACAGTGCATAATTTTGTTCTCCTTATCTAAAGAAGGATATACGTGCCTTGGATGCAGTGCAACATAAGAACATAAGAAATAGGAGCAGGAGTAGGCCAATCGGCCCCTCGAGCCTGCTCCGCCATTCAATAAGATCATGGCTGATCTGATCCTAACCGCCAATCTACTATCACAGAACCATCTCCTGAATCTAACAGAATTAGACACACGAAATAGGAACAGGATCAGGCTACACGGCCCCTGGGCCCGCTCCGCTACCCACAGGGCCATGACCGATCCGAACCTAGACTCATGTCCAAATTCCTGCCCGCTCCCTGTAACCCTTAATTCCCTTTACTTCTAGGAAACGGATCAGGAAGATCCCAGGTTTGCTCCCCGCTCCATGCTGGGTTAGCTGATCTCGGCAGCGGTGACAGCGAGGGTGCTATAATTGGCCTCGGCACCCTTATGCTGAGGAAGGCGGGAAAAACTTGCAGCGAGGCAAGTGGCCGGGAAGGATTCAACCTCTTCAGCACAGGAGGGAAGAGAATTAACCAGGAGTCACGTCAAATATAAACTGTTGGTTTACGCAGCGAGTTGCTGTGATCTGGAACACGCTGGTGGAAGCAACTTCAGTCGTAACTTTCAAAAGGGAATTGGATAAAGACTTGGAAGAGGGAAATTTTTGCAGGGCTATGGGGAAGTGGGGCTAATTGGGTCGCCCTTTCAATGAGCCGGCACAGGCGCGGTGGGCCGAATGGCCTCCTTCTGCGCTGTATCACTGCCCGATTACATCCAGAGAATAATACACTCCTGTAGTGCGAGTGATCTTTGTTGAAGGTCAAAGGATTATGAGAAATTAGGCACATCTTGTGGAAAATATGAGGGGAAGGAGATCAAAATTTTTTTTTAAAATCAAATGGTGAAGACTGACCAGATATGTGGGTTGTTAAAAAAAAAATCAGCTTTTTATTGTAATAAATATTCTTTATCTTCCATGCTTATTGATTCTGTGCCAGACTCACTAGGTGATAGGTACCGTAGTGATGGTCTTTGCCATCAGTAGCTGTTCTGATGTGCAGTATCATTTCCCAGAACCCCGCTGAATTCTGTCAAGTGCTGTCCCTCGTTACCTTACAGTTTGTAGACATACTATAGCCACGTGGATTCTTAAACAACACCCCTTCTTGTGTTTTATTTCCAACACTGCATTGGCGTACAATATACCTCCATAAAATACTTTTTAAGGCTGCAATATTGGAAGAAAAACACGTTTTTTTGTGATTGAAACCCATTTTTTCACAATCATAAGAACATAAGAAATAGGAGCAAGAGTAGGCCAATCGGCCCCTCGAGCCTGCTCCGCCATTCAATAAGATCATGGCTGATCTGATCCTAACCGCCAATCCACTACCACAGAACCATCTCCTGAATCTAACAGAATTAGACACACGAAATAGGAGCAGGATCAGGCTACACGGCCCCTGGGCCCGCTCCGCTACCCACAGGGCCATGACCGATCCGAACCGAGACTCATGTCCAAATTCCTGCCCGCTCCCCGTAACCCTTAATTCCCTTTACTTCTAGGAAACAGTCTATTTCTGTTTTAAATTTATGTAATGATGTAGCTTCTACAGCTTTTTGGGGCAGCATATTCCATGGACCTACCACCCTCTGAGTGAAGTAGTTCCTCCTCATCTCAGAATAAGGGGCTGCTCTTTCAAAACTAAGACTATGCCCCCTAGTTCTAGTTTCACCCATCATCGGGAACATCCTCCCCGCATCCACCCGATCCAACCCCTTCACAATCTTATATGTTTCAATAAGATCGCCTCTCATTCTTCTGAACTCCAATGAGTAGAGTCCCAATCTACTCAACCTCTCCTCATATGTCCATCCCCTCATCCCCGGGATTAACCGAGTGAACCTTCTTTGTACTGACTCGAGAGCAAGTATGTCCTTTCTTAAGTATGGACACCAAAACTGTACGCAGTAGTCCAGGTGCGGTCTCACCAATACCTTGTACAACTGAAGCAATACCTCCCTATTTTTATATTCTATCCCCTTAGCAATGAAAGCCAACATTCCATTGGCCTTCTTAATCACTTGCTGCACCTGCATACTAACCTTTTGAGTTTTGTGCACCAGGACCCCCAGATCCCTTTGTACTTCAGTACTTTCCAGTTTCTTGCCATTAAGATAATAACTTGCTCTACGATTTTTCCTGCCAAAGTGCATAACCTCACACTTTCCAGTATTGTATTCCATCTGCCAAATCTCTGCCCACTTACTTAGCCTGTCTATGTCCCCTTGCAGGTTTTTTATGTCCTCCTCACTCACTACTTTCCCTCCCATCTTAGTATCATCTACAAACTTTGATATGTTACACTCGGTCCCCTCCTCCAAATCGTTAATATAGATTGTAAAGAGTTGGGGACCCAGCACTGACCCCTGTGGAACACCACTAGTTACTGATTGCCAGTCTGAGAATGAACCATTTATCCCAACTCTCTGCCTTCTGTTAGATAGGTTCACTAGATTGATTCCTGGGATGAGAGAGTTCTCCTATGATGAGCAATTGAGTAGAATGGGCCTATATTCTCTGGAGTTCAGAAGAATAAGATTCTTATTAAAGAAACTATAAGATTCTGAGGGGGATTGACAGGGTAGATGCCAAGAGGTTATTTCCCCTGGCTGGTGTGTCTAGAACTAGGGGGCATAGTCTCAGGATAAGGGGTCGACCATTTAAGACTGAGATGAGGAGAAATTTCTTCACTCAGAGGTTTGTGAATCTTTGGAATTCTCTCCCCCAGAGGACTGTGGGTGCTCAGTCATTGAGTATATTCAAGGCTGAGGTCGATAGATTTTTGGACTACAGGACAATCAAGGGATATGGGGATCTGGCAGGAAAGTGGAGTTGAGGTTGAAGATCAGCCATGATCTTATAGAATGGCGGAGCAGGCTTGAGGGTCCGTATGGCCTACTCCTGCTCCTATTTCTTATGTTCTTAAATTCATTCAACAAAATGGTTAGACCACCTGTGAATTTTGAAGTGTCTTTTTTGGAGGCAACTCTGCAAAGCTCACCCTGCTGCACAAGACTCTTTTAAAATAATTTATGATATCAAGGGGTGGTGGTTGGACTCTCTCTTGTTGGAGATGGTCATTGCTTGGCACTTGTGTGGCACAAAAGTTACCTGCTACTATCAGCCCAAGCCTGGATGTTGTCCAGGTGTTGCTGCATGCAGGCATGGACTACTTCATTATCTGAGGAATTTCAAATGGAACTGAACACTGTGCAATCATCAGCGAACATCTCCACTTCTGATCTTATGTTGGAGGGTAGGTCATTGATGAAGCAATTGAAGATGGTTGGGCCTAGGACACTGCCCTGAGGAACTCTTGCAGCGATGTCCTGGGGCTGAAATGATTTGCCTGCAACAACCACAACCATCTTCCTTTGTGCTAGGTATGACTCCAGCCAGTGGAGAATTTTCCCCCTGATCCCCATTGACTTCAATTTTGCTAGGGCTCCTTGGTGCCACATTTGGTCAAATGCTGCCTTGATGTCAAGTGCAGTCACTCTCACCACGCCTCTGGAATTCAGTTCTTTTGTCCATTTTTGAACCACGGCTGTAATGAGGTCTGGAGCCAGGTGTTTCTGGCGGAACCCGAACTGGTCATCGGTGAGCAGGTTATTGGTGAGTAAGTGCCGCTTGATAGCACTAGAGAAAGAAATGGGTTCAGGGATAACAAGAGAATTCCAGGCCTTAGGGCCTCGGCAGCTGAAGGCATGGTCATCAATGGTGGAGCAATTCAAATTGTGGTTGCACAAGAGGGCAGCATTGGCGGTGTCAGGAATGACCCAGGTTCTGCCTCGCCTCGCCACCAGAGGGCACCATGAACTTTTAATTGTTTCCTTCTTTCTTCCTAATCGTACTCACCTGTGCATGGTTATATGCCTGCTATTTAAGTGGTGCTTAGTTTTATGTCCGGTGCTCAGTCTTGAGTTTCACACTGCCTTGTGATCCTCTTGCCGGCCTGCTAGCCTGTATCTGTGCTGTTGTTATTTTGTTTGTTTCTAGTAGTCTACCTTTGTTTATGCAACCTAACCTCTGCCTCAGTTTGCCTTCCTGCAGTTGGGTTCACCCAGTGCCACTCGTCACAGCAAGACTGAGCCAAACATGGACCCAGCAGAGAGGGACAAATGGCCACGACGAGTCTTTGAACATCTACAACTGATCTTGGATGAACTGCGGTGCTTCACCACATCGTTCTCCTGAAGCCAGAAACAGCTGGAGGCCCTCGTCATTGCTTTCCATCAGAGCCAGAGTCAGGTGACCCAAGCTACTCCAGCACCGTTACCCGCTCCTTCGGTTTCGCTTCCCCCTCTGAAAGAACCCCGATTACCTGCACCCGAGCGCTATGACGGTAACCCGGGAGGATGTCGAGGCTTTCTAACCCAGTGTTCCCTGGCTTTCGAGCTGCAAGGTTCATTGTTTCCCACTGACCATTCCCGAGTAGCCTACATCGTTTCGCTACTCACCGGCAAAGCACTTACCTGGGCTACGGCCGTCTGGGAACAGCAAACTCCGGCATGTTCAAACTACCAACTTTTCACTGAGGAAATGAGAAAGGTCTTTGATCATCCTGTCAGTGGGAGAGAGGCATCTAACAAACTGCTTCGGCTTCGCCAGGGGGCTCATAGCATTGCGGACTTCACCATTGAGTATCGCACTCTCGCGGCGGAGAGCCAATGGAATTCGGAGGCGCTCATCGCCACTTTTTGCCACGGTCTCACGGATGAAATCAAGGACGAACTGGCTTCCAGAGATTTGGTGAGTGATTTGGAGTCTGTCTTTGATATGTCCATTCGAGTGGATAATCGTCTCAGTGAGAGGCGAAGAGAACGCCGCTCCTTTTTCACCCCACTTACGGAAACAAGAGCCTTCCCTGCTTCAAAGCCATCCGAGAGCCTCCGAGCCATCCCAAGTCCATCTTTGACTGCTCCAGAGGAGCCCTTGCAGTTGGGAGTAGCCCGTCTCTCGCAGCCTGAACGTGATTGCCGAATGAGAGCGGGATCTTGCCTCTATTATGGGGAACCGGGCCACTTTCACTCTTCTTGTCCAGAGTTGGTGGGAAAAGCCAGGGCTCATCCAGGACGGAGGGCCCTGAGATGAGCGTAACCGTCCCTCCCGGCCCCACTGTTTCTAGGGTCCTGCTGGCATCTTCCCTTTTCTGGGGCAATCAACAACATGATCTTAAGGCCCTGGTGGATTCTGGGGCCAATGGTAACTTCATGGATCTGGGTTTAGCTAAACAGCTCAAGATTCCCCTGACCCGTCCAGATCACCCCCTCACTGTTATCGCCCTGGATGGAAGACCCCTGGGCTCCGGAATTATTCACCATCTTACTGCCCCCCTGTGTTTAGGCGTGGAAGGACAACATTTCGAGACCATCCAATTCTCCCTTATCCACTCTCTCGAGTTTCCATTAGTTCTGGGTTACCCTTGGTTGGCCTGCCATAATCCACGCATGGATTGGGCCGCTGGCCGGCTTACGGAATGGGGCTCCGCCTGTTGCTCCGCCTGTCACACCACCTGTCTTTGCTCCAAGCCTCCTTCCCAGCCCCAGGAGCCCCCATCTCACTCTGAATTGTCCCGAGTGCCTCCCGAGTATGAGGATTTAAGAGAGGTTTTTAGTAAGGTTCAAGCCACATCACTTCCCCCTCATAGGCCATATGACTGTGCCATTGACCTCCTGCCTGGGACATGCCCACCTAGGGGTAGGATCTTCTCTCTTTCTGCTCCAGAGACCGCCGCCATGGAGGATTACATCCGTGACGCCCTTGCCGCTGGCTTCATCCGTCCGTCCACCTCTCCTGCTGGTGCCGGTTTTTTCTTCGTGAGTAAGAAAGATGGAGGTCTCTGCCCCTGCATCGACTACCGTGGCCTTAACAAGATTACTATAAAGAACCGTTATCCTCTTCCGCTCATGTCGACGGCCTTCGAGCTACTACAGGGAGCCACAGTCTTCACAAAATTGGATCTCCACAACGCCTACAACCTCATCCGTGTCTGCGAAGGGGACGAGTGGAAGACGGCCTTCAACACACCTACTGGGCACTATGAGAACCTGGTCATGCCCTTTGGATTGACCAACGCCCCTGCTGTGTTCCAGGAACTCATCAACGACGTCCTCCGAGACATGCTGAATCGCTTTGTCTTTGTCTACCTGGATGACATTCTCAGTTTCTCCAAAACTCTTCACGATCATGTCCAGCATGTAAGGCAAGTCCTGCAACGTCTGCTTAACAACCTCTTGTTTGTCAAGGCTGAGAAGTGTGAGTTTCACGTTTCCACGGTTTCATTCCTGGGCTTCATCATCTCCAGCAGCAATATCCAAATGGACCCTGGCAAGACCCAAGCTGTCCGAGATTGGCCATCACCCACCTCTCTCAAACAGGTACAACGCTTCTTGGGGTTTGCTAATTTCTATCGGAGATTCATCAGGAACTTCGGCACCATTGCTGCCCCTCTCAACGCCCTCACCAAAACCACTTCCACCCGGTTCAGTTGGTCCGCTGAGGCTGCGCAGGCTTTCGAGGATCTCAAGCGGCGCTTCAAGTCTGCTCCTATCCTCGTGATTCCGGATCCTTCACTCCCCTTCATTGTCGAGGTGGATGCCTCTGATAGAGGAGTGGGTGCCGTTTTGTCCCAGCGGTCTAACGACAACAAACTGCACCCTTGCGCCTTCCTTTCTCGCCGACTCACTCCTGCAGAGCGAAACTATGATATTGGAAACAGGGAACTACTAGCAGTTAAGTTGGCACTGGAGGAGTGGAGACATTGGTTGGAGGGGTCTAAACACCCGTTCATTGTCTGGACAGACCATAAGAATCTGGCCTATATCCAGGAGGCCAAATGGCTTAACTCCCGTCAAGCTCGCTGGGCACTGTTTTTCAATCGTTTCGACTTTGTCCTGTCATATCGTCCAGGATCCAAGAATCTCAAGCCTGA
Source organism: Somniosus microcephalus (assembly GCF_052327205.1). Taxonomy (NCBI): domain Eukaryota; kingdom Metazoa; phylum Chordata; class Chondrichthyes; order Squaliformes; family Somniosidae; genus Somniosus; species Somniosus microcephalus. Next base: position 174,047,806 of record NC_140992.1, read on the forward strand.
TGCTCTCTCCAGGCAATTTGATCCACCTGAGCAGGAGAGACAACCAGAACCTATTCTTCCAACTTCTCGAATTGTAGCACCGGTTCGCTGGCGGATCGAGACGCTGGTCAGAAAGGCGCAACAGAGGGAGGCAGACCCTGGCAACGGCCCACCAGGTCGCCTTTTTTTTCCCAACACGGCACGCTCACAAATTCTGCAGTGGGGGCATTCGTCTCGACTCACCGGTCATCCAGGCAGATCCAGGACGCTGGAGTTTCTTCGCAGAAGGTTCTGGTGGCCCACCATGGAGAGGGACGTAAAGGTGTTCGTGACAGCTTGTGCTACTCGTGCATGAAACAAGAACCCTTGATCCCACCCACAGGGTTTGCTGCATCCTCTCCCCATTCCCGCCCGCCCCTGGTCACACCTGTCTGTGGATTTCATCACAGGCTTTCCACCATCTCAAGGCAACACTGTCATTCTGGTCATCGTGGATCGCTTCTCCAAAGCCTGTCGCTTTCTGCCCTTGCCCAAGCTTCCCTCAGCCCAGGAGACAGCCGAGCTCATGGTCCAGCATGTTTTCAGGTTGTTCGGTTTGCCTCTTGACATCGTCTCTGACCGTGGTCCACAATTCGCCTCCCGGTTTTGGAGAGCTTTCTATAAGCTCATTGGAGCTACTGTCAGCCTTTCCTCGGGTTTCCACCCTCAGTCTAACGGTCAAACGGAATGGATCAATCAAGACCTGGAGACGACCCTGAGGTGTCTCGTGTCCACTAACCCTGCGACCTGGAGCCATCACATCGTCTGGGCTGAGTATGCGCACAACACCTTGCGCTGCTCCTCTACAGGAATGTCGCCATTCGAGTGCCAGTTCGGGTTTCAGCCTCCACTGTTCCAGGAGCAGGAGCTCGAGGTGGGGGTTCCCTCCGCGGAGAAGTTTGTCCAGCGCTGTTGACGGACCTGGAGGAGAGCGCGGCTGGCTTTACAACGAGCTTATCGGCAACGACGGATCCAGGCCAACAAGCGGCGCAGACCGGCTCCTTCATTCCGTCCTGGTCAGAGGGTCTGGCTTTCTACTCAGGATCTCCCACTGCGGGTGCAGTCCGCAAGCTAGCGCCCCATTTCATCGGTCCCTTCACAGTGTTGAGGAAGGTCAACCCGGTGTCCTACCGTCTCCAGCTGCCTCGCTCCATGCAGATTCATCCCACCTTCCACGTCTCCTGGCTCTGGCCAGTGGCCATCAGTTCCCTGGCGCTCGCCACGAGGCCTCCCCCTGCTCCCCGCATCATCGACAGCCAGCCTGCCTACACGGTCCGTTGCCTGATGGACTCTCGCCGGGTTCGCGGGGGCCTCCAGTTCCTGGTGGACTGGGAGGGATATGGTCCGGAGGAACGCTCCTGGGTCCCAGGCCAGAACATCCTGGATCGCGACTTGGTGCAGGACTTTCTTCGTCATCGCCATGGACCTCCTGGGGGCACGTTGGGGGCCGTTCCTAGCGGGGGGGGGGGGTCCTGTCAGGAATGACCCAGGTTCTGCCTTGCCTCACCACCAGAGGGCACCATGAACTCTTAATTGTTTCCTTCTTTCTTCCTAATCGTACTCACCTGTGCATGGTTATATGCCTGCTATTTAAGTGGTGCTTAGTTTTATGTCCGGTGCTCAGTCTTGAGTTTCACACTGCCTTGTGAGCCTCTTGCTGGCCTGTATCTGTGCTGTTGTTATTTTGTTTGTTTCTAGTAAAGTCTACCTTTGTTTATGCAACCTAACCTCTGCCTCAGTTTGCTTTCTGGCAGTTGGGTTCACCCAGTGCCACTCGTCACAGGCGGAGTGCAGAATTCTTGGAGGTTTGTAGGGCTGGAAAAAGTTACAGAGATAGGGAGGGGTGAGGCTATGGAGGGATTTAAACATTAGGGCCTAGAAATTCGGGGGTCTGGCGCCAGCCGTTAAGACCCATTTCAAAGATAAAATGGTGGCCAACCCACTTCCCTGTGCTTCCGATGTTTCCTGCGGTGGCCGCCATTTTGGGCAGGTCGGCAGCACTGCCATTGGCTGCGCTTGTTGCAGAAATGGAAATGAGGCAGATCGTGACACCAATGAGTGTGTAACGAGCACTTGATGCATGATTTGCCATTTTTGCCGTCGCCACTCCACTTACTGCCCGCTCTTAATCTCGGCTAGATGACCAAGCATTCAGCAGCAGGAAGGAGCCTCCAGCAGCGATATTTAAAGGAATCATCGTCAACAACTTGATTTCTCAGTGTGACTTTCTGCAACTCTTGCAGCTTTCTAAATTTGTTTAAAGTTGCTGAGGTGACGGGAGTGTTGGTGCAAATGGAGAACACCTTCATTCTCATTTAAAGGCTTCTGCTCACACCACTTGCTCCTGGTCATGGGGCTCTACTTGCAGTCCTCACTTGCGCTCAAGTATCTTCGGGAGAGGGAACGGAGGCAGCGAAGAAGAGTAGATGCACGCAGAAGGAGGAGGGGCAGGAGGGCTCTCAACAGGAGGCCTTACCCACCTAGGGTCTTTTGAGAGCACTTCTCTTACACTGCTCCTCGCTTAAGTGGAGGTATTAGGAGGCTCTGCTTCACCAAGAAGGTGGTCACAAAACTCTGCTTCCTCCTGCAACCAGACCTGCAGCCTCCGAACAGGTTCTCCCAGTGGCCCTCAAGGTCACCGTGGCCCTCAATTTCTTCACCAGTGGATCCTTCCAGTCTGCAGCTGGAGACATAGCTAACATCTCCCAGTCCGCCATCCATCACTGCATCCGGGAGGTCACAGAGGCTCTCTATTCCAGGAGAAGGGACTACATTGTCTTCTCTCTGAGCAGAGAGAAGCAGGACAAGTGCACATGTGGCTTTGCCAGAATAACAGGCTTCCCCATGGCGCAGGGAGCCATCAACTGCACACAGGTGGATTTGTGGGCACTGTATACCAATCCTGAGATGTTCCAGAACCGCAAAGGCTACCACTCACTTAATGTGCAGTTGTTGTGCAACCACACCCAGCACATCATGATGGCGAATACCCGCTTTCCTGGCAGAAGTCATGATACCTTCATCCTGTGCCAGTCCGGTGTGCCAGCAATCTTCCAGCCAGCAAGTCAAACCCGAGGATGGCTGCTCGGAGACAAGGGCAATCCACTCTGCACCTGGCTGATGACTCCCCTCCACAACCCCAGCACTCATATAATAAAAGCCATGCTGCCACCAGGAACATCGTCGAGCAGACCATCAGGGTGCTCACGCAATGGTTCCACTGCCTTGACCGCTTGGGAAGAGCCCTCCAGTACTCACCGGAGCGGATGTCCCACTTCATGGTGGTCTGCTGCATGCTCCACAACTTGCCGATCATGAGGATGTAGCCCTTGCCACCAGGGATTGCAGGACCATCTAAAGAGGAGGGAGAGGAGAAGGAAGAAGAGGAGGAGGAAGAGGACGAGGAGGAAGAGGAGGGAGGGAGGATAGAAACAGAAGATAGGAGTAGGCCATTCGGCCCCTTGAGCCTGCTCCGCCATTCAATAAGATCATGGCTGATCATCCAAATTCAGTACCCTGTCCCTGCTTTCTCCCCAAACCGCTTGATCCCCTTAGCCTTAAGAAATATATCTAACTCCTTCTTGAATATATTTAATGAATTGGCCTCTACTGCCTTCTGTGGTAGAGAATTCCACAGGTTCACCACTCTCTGGGTGAAGAAATTCCTCCTCATCTCTGTCCAAAATGGCTTACCCCTTATCTTTAGACTGTGACCCCTGGTTCTGGACTCCCCGACCATCGGAAACATTCTTCCTGCATCTAGTCTGTCCAGTCCTGTTAGAATTTTATACGTTTCAATGAGATCCCCTCTCATTCTTCTAAACTCCAGCGAGTATAAGCCCAATCGACCCAATCTCTCCTCATACGTCATTCCTGCCATCCCAGGTATCAGCCTGGTGAATCTTCGCTGCGCTCCCTCCATGGCAAGAACATCCTTCCTCAGATAAGGCGACCAAAACTGCACACAATACTCAAGGTGTAGTCTCACCAAGGCCCTGTACAACTGCAGCAAGACATCCTTGTTCCTGTACTCGAACCCTCTCGCTATGAAGGCCAACATACCATTTGCCTTCTTAACCGCCTGCTGCACCTGCATGCTTACCTTCTGCGACTGGTGCACAAGGACACCCAGGTCTCGTTGCACTTCCCCTTCTCCCAATCTATTGCCGTTCAGATAATAATCTGCCTTCCTGTTTTTGCCACCAAAGTGGATAACCTCGCATTTATCCACATTATACTGCATCTGCTATGCTTCTGCCCAATCGCCCAACTTGTCCAAATCATCCTGGAGATTCTCGGCATCCTCCTCACAGCACGCACGCCCACCCAGCTTTGTGTCATCTGCAAACTTGGAGATATTACAGTACATCCAAATCTCTCTATCTCTCTCCGTCAGAGACCCCTTCTAAAGAGGGCACGGTGGGAGAAGGTCAGGGGTGAAGGGCGAGCAGGTCAGAAGGGAGAAGGTCAGAGGGTGGGTGGTGGGGAGGGAGGGTCAGAGGGCAGAGGGCGTGCACTCACCCATGTAGATCGAGGCCTCGCGGGCGGCCACCGGCATGTTGGAGGTGTTGGCCACAAGGGCCGTGCATTTCATGATGGTCTCCATCTTTCCGTCCACCTCCATGGTCAGCTGAAGGGCACGGAGAGAAGCCAGGGTCACCACGGATATAAGGTTGACCCCCTCACCACCCTGGGGTCAGGGGTCACATGTCACCGCCTCCTCCCCCCCAAACCCCCGACCGCTTGATCTGCCCACCGAACCCAGACTCTCTCTGACACTGTCTCAACCCCAGACTCTCTCTGACACCTTCCGAACCCCAGACTCTCTCAGACACTGTCTGAAACCCCAGACTCTCTCTCAGACACTGTCTGAAAGCCCAGACTCTCTCTGACACCCTCCGAACCCCAGACTCTCTCTCAGACAGTCTCAACCCCCACACTCTCTCTCAGACACTGTCTGAAACCCCAGACTCTCTCTCAGACACTGTCTCAACCCGACTCTCTCTCAGATACCCTCCGAACCCCAGACTCTCTCTCAGGATGCAGGCAACAAAGCCCTGCTCCGGACGGGCTGTCCGTGAACGCTGGCCGCATCAGACTCCGATTCCAGTGAATGAAACCCCAGATCCCTGTTGCTCACAACTTACCATCCCTCTGTCATGGAACATCACAGCGTCCTCCTGGGCACAAAGCTGAAATGAGGGCCAGCACAAAACACACATTCCAAACAAAAATCATAAAAATCAACTAATCACCCTTGTGCATTGCCTTAGTGCCTGTCATTCGTGTGCCCTTTCCTATTCTAGTGTCCCCCAAGGATCAATCCTTGGCCGCCTAATATTCCTCATCTACATGTTGACCCTTGGCGACATCATCCAAAGACATGGATTCAGGTTCCACATGTACGCTAACAACTAACTCTACCTCTTGACCACTTCTTTCAACCCCTCCACTGCCTGTGTTGTCAGACTGCTTGTCCAACATCCAGTCCTGGATGAGCTGCAATTTCCTCTGGTTGACCATTGGGAAGATCAAAGCCATCATCTTTGGCCCCACCAGAAAGTGTGTACCCTTTCCCCACCCACTATTCCTGATCGAACCGGACTGTTCGCAAACTTGGCATCCTAATTAACCCTGAGCTGACCTTTCAGCTCCCACGCCCTCCCCCCCCCCCCCCCCCCCCACAATCACAAAGACTGCCTATGCTCTGGAATTCCCTCTGTGAGGGAATTGGGGTGACCTAATAGAGGTCTTTTAGATTATAAAGGGGTTTGATAGGATAGACGTAGAAAAGATGTGGGGGAGACCAAAACTAATGGCCATCAATATAAGATAGTCACCAATAAATCCAATAGGGAATTCAGGAGGAACCTCTTTACCCAGAGAGTGATGAGAATGGAGAACTCACTACCACAGGGAGTGGTTGAATTGAATAGTACAGATGTACTTAAGGGGAAGCTAGATAAGTTAGTGAGGGATAAAGGAATAGAAGGAATACGCTGAGAGGGTTAGATGAAGTGGGGTGGGAGGAGTACAAACACCAGCACAGACCAGTTGGGCCGAATGGCCTGTTTCTGTGCTGTTAATTCTTTGTCAACCTCTCCCTTCTCCTTTAAGACCCTCCTTAGAACTTAACTCTTTGACCAAGCTTTTAGTCCCTCCTACTATATCTTTCTTTGGCTCGGCATCAATTTGTCTGATTACTCTTCTGTGAAGCGTCTCCAGTTGTTTTTGTACTTTAAAGGTGCAGTATAAATGCAAGTTGTTTTTGACTGCGAGGTGGTCACTTCTATCGATGCTGTTTTGGACAGATGTGTCCACAAAAGATAAGGACGAGGCCAAGTAGGTTATTCCCTTGTGTTGGTTCCTTCACCACCTGATACGGGCCGAGCGTGGCAGCGATGTCCTTCAGCCAGACTCCTACCAGTCAAAAATGCTTTGCCTCCTAAAGCTTCTATCACCAGTTCCTCTTGGCCTCTTCTGCTTTGTGGATCACCCTGTGCACTGAGGAAATTTAGCAGCTGAGTTTGCTTTGTGTGTGTGTTTGCATCTGAGTGAGCATATATGTGTACCTGTATGTGTCGACGTATGTATGAATTTTATATATCTATATATATAAAGCGGCTCTTCTGTCTGTCTGTCTGTCCGCCTGGTCTCTATACGTTTGGAAGTTACAGAGCGTACCGACGCGCGCGTCGCCTCAAAAGAAAGCTTGTGATTCCGGACTGGTCATCGGCGTATTTACGTTTCGGCCGGACAAAAATCCCGCCCGCGGTATCCCAAATACGTTCAGCGTTCCGCTCATTAGCATCTCATTAGCGACCGTGTGGCGTCGAGGTCTTCCTACAGTTGAGTGTCGAGTGACTCGACGATTGACCAATCCTACGCTTCGGTGACCTGACTGGTCGACCAATCGGTGCGTGTGTGGGCGGGCCTTATCCTTCTGAACCGAGGTGAGTGGCCGCCATCTTGATTTTCCACGATTTTTTCCCTCCCACTTTCTCTGTGTTAGGGAACTAAGGTAAATATTTCAATTATGTGTTAGGCAATTAATTAACAATTTATTTGAGTTTTATATTGTGTTTAGCAACGCCCCCTCCTCCTCACCCTCGCGCAGGGGGGACTCGGGGCCTGAAGCTGAAAAAATTTCTCTCTCTCTCTCTTTCTTCCCTCTCTCTCGCTCCTTCTCCTCTTCCCTCTCTCTCTCTCTCCTTCTCTTCCCTCTCTCTCCTTCTCCTCTTCCCTCTCTGTCTCTCTCTACTTCCCCCTCTCAGGTGTCACGGACGGAGCGCGGGCGCGCCGCCCGAAGTTTCCCGCTCGCTAACGGCCTTGCCGGCTCCCGCGGGACGCTCGCACTGACCGCGCATGCGCCGCCCGCACTCACCGCGCATGCGCCGCCCGCACTCACCGCGCATGCGCTGCCCGCCCGCCCGCAGCGGCCGTCCATCAGCCGCGCGATACGCGGGGGACCTCAGCAACGGCACCGGACCTCAGGCGCTAGGCAGGGGGAGGGGCCGGAGAGAGGGACAGAGGGGAGGGGTGGGGGGGGGGAGAGGGAGACAGGGAGGGGAGAGAGGGGAGGGGAGGGAGAGAGAGAGGGGAGGGAGGGATAGGACAGGGAGAGGACATGACAGGGAGAGGGGGGACACACAGGGGCAGGGAGACCAAACGCCCCAAAATTGCCCTCGCAACGCGGGGCTCCCCAGCTAGTATATATATACATATGCTGTGTGTATAGGTGCATGTACTAGTTATGTATGTGTCCGTTTTATACGAAGCACACGTGTTGAGTGATGCTTTTTCTGTCAAGGCGGTGGTTAAATTCATTAAACAAAACGGTTCGACCACCTGCGAGTTTTGAAGAGACTTTTTTTTGGAGGTAACTCTGCAAAGCTCACCCTGCTGCCTAAGACCCTTTTAAAATAATTTAGAATATCTAAAAGTGCTTGGATGTTCTTTTTTTGGAATAAATTAATACCTACATCTCCCCAACAAGGATTGAATCCAGCACCGAGCTAATCCCAGTCCATAATACATTGCTCGTTAGTTGCTAGGCACTACAGTAGGCGGTGATGTCATAAAGCAGTGCCATGACATGCTGCCCAAGTGTTGTGACATCATTGATTTCACGAAGCAGTGTAAAATGTCCCTTTTATTTAAATTCATTCTCAGGATGTGTGGGTCGCTGGCAAGGCCAGCATTTATTGCACATCTCTAGTTGCCCTTGAGGTGTTGTTGAGCCACCTTCTTGAACCACTGCAGTCCATGTGGTGAAGGTACTCCCACAGTGTCGTTAGGTAGGGAGTTCCAGGATTTTGACCCAGCGACAATGAAGAATATGTTCAAGTCAGGATGGTGTGTGACTAGAGGGGAACTTGGAGGTGGTGGTGTTCCCCTATGTCTCCTGCCCTTGTCCTTCTAGGTGGTAAGAGGAGAGGTTGCAGGTTTGGGAGGTGCTGATGAAGAAGCCTTGGTGAGTTGCTGCAGTACATCCTGTAGATAGTGCACACTGCAGCCACAGTATGCCGGTGGTGGAGGGATTGAAGGTTTAAGGTAGTGGATGGGCTACCGATAAAGCTGACTGCTTTGTGCTGGATGGTGCTGAGCTTCTTGAGTGTTGTTGGAGCTGCACTCATCCAAGCAAGTGGAGAGTGTTCCATCACACTCCTGACTTGTGCCTTGTAGGTGGTGGAAAGGCTTTGGGGAGTCTGGAGGCGAGTCACTCGCTGCAGAATACCCAGCCTCTGACCTGCTCTTATAGCCACAGCAGTTACAAGGGGTCCCGAAAGCAACCATAAGGGAGAAAATCAGATTCCCTCTTATTTAACCCAGGAGCATCGAGGCAAACTGTAGCACTATCAGTAATGGGAACCTTACATCTGATCCACCGGGACATGGTTCTTCTATGGTATCAGGGTCCTGATTGATGCTCCGCACTGTAACTCAGCAAAGGCGTCACTTACTGAAGTTTATGAGACATTTTTCTGGTACTGATTGTTTCCCCCAGGTCACAACTCAGGACGTGTAGAACAATGACTGAACCGTCATCAGGAATTATTGATTTTATTTGTAAAAAAAATTAAAGACAAGCTAGCGAATTGATAAACTGGATGAACTTTTCCCACTCTGAACATTCAGCATCGACTATGCCCAGGTGCGGTACACGACAGCGATAGCGACAGCGTTTCTAAGACTGTCACTGACCTCATCTCCTCTGGAGATCTTCCCCCCGCGGCCACCAACCCCATAGTTCCCCAACCCCACACAGCCCGCTTCTACCTCCTTCCCAAGATCCACAAACAGAACCGCCCTGGTAGACCCATCGTTTCAGCCTGTTCTTGCCCCACGGAACTTATCTCTTCCTATCTCGACTTATCTTTTCTCCCCTTGTCCAGTCTCTTCCCACCTACATCCGCGACTCTTCGGACACCCTCCACCACTAAGTTTCCAGTTTCCTGGCCCCAACCGCTTCCTTTTCACCATGGACGTACAATCCCTCTACACCTCCATCCCCCACCAGGATGGCCTGAGGGCGCTCCGCTTCTTCCTTTAACAGAGGCCTGATCAGTCCCCATCCACCACCACCCTCCTCCGCCTGGCTGAACTTGTTCTCACATTGAACAACTTCTCCTTTAACTCCACTCATTTCCTCCAAATCAAAGGTGTTGCTATGGGTACCCGCATGGGTCCTAGCTATGCCTGCCTTTTCGTGGGATATGTGGAACACTCTTTGTTCCAGTCCTACTCAGGTCCCCTCCCTCACCTTTTTCCGATACATTGATGACTGTATCGATGCCGTTTCCTGCTCTCGCCCCAAACTAGACAATTTCATTCACTTTGCCTCCAATTTCCACCCTTCCCTCACCTTCACATGGTCCATCTCTGACTCTTCCCTTCCCTTCCTCAACTTCTCCGTCTCCATCTCTGGGGATAGGTTATCGACCAATATTCACTACAAGCCCACTGACTCCCACAGCTACCTGGACTACACTTCCTCCCACCCCGCCTCCTGTAAGGACTCTATTCCATTTCCCAGTTTCTCCGTCTCCGCCGTATCTGCTCAGACGATGCCACCTTCCACACCAGTGCTTCCGACATGTCTTCCTTTTTCCTCAACCGAGGATTCCCCTCGACCGTGTCCATTCTATCTCCCGCACTTCTGCCCTCACCCCTGCCCCTCCCTCCCGGAACCACGATAGGGTTCCCCTTGTCCTCACCTTTCACCCCACCAGCCTCCACATTCAACGGATCATCCTCCGCCATTTCCGCTACCTCCAAAGTGATCCCACCACCAAACGCATCTTCCCCTCCCCTCCCCTTTCAGCATTCCGTAGGGACCGCTCCCTCCGAGACACCCTAGTCCACTCCTCTATCACCCCCAACAGCCCTTCCCCTGGCACCTTCCCGTGCAAGCGCAGGAGATGTAACACCTGCCCCTATACCTCCCCCCTTTCCACTGTCCAGGGCCCCAAACACCCCTTCCAGGTGAAACAGCGATTTACTTGTACTTCTTGCAATCTAGTATACTGTATTCGCTACTCATGATGTGGTCTCCTCTACATTGGGGCGACCAAACGCAGATTGGGTGACTGCTTTGCGGAACACCTCCATTCAGTCCGTAAGGGTGATCCCGAGCTTCCGGTCGCCTGTCATTTTAATTCACCGCTCCATTCCCACTCAGACCTCACTGTCCTTGGCCTCTTGCATTGTTCCACGGAAGCTCAACGTAAACTCGAGGAACAGCACCTCATCTTCCGATTAGGCACTTTGCAGCCTTCCGGACTCAATATCGAGTTCAACAATTTCAGATCATAACCTCAGCCCCTATTACATTTTTACTTATATTGTTTTTCCACCCTTTTGTTTTGGGTTTTCCCTCCACCCACCCCCACCCCCCTCCCCCCTTTCCTTTTTTTTTTCTCTCTCCCACATGGCAGCTGTACACTTCACACCTAATCTGAGCCGTCTTTTGTCTCCACTGTCCTATTACCATCTCGTCTGGTTTTGAATACCTCTTAATGTCTCTTTACTTCTTTTGTTCTATCGCAGCCCTGCCTTCGATCTATTTCATTTCCTTTCCAGTTTTGAAAAAGGGTTCACCCGAAACGTCGACTCTAATTTCTCTCCACGGATGTTGCCTGGCCTGCTGAGTTTTTCCAGCATTTTCTGTTATTATTGCGGTACACTACAGGTTGGTTGTGGAGCAAAATTCCCTCTAACCTGCCCAGTAATGTACTTTAGCCCCTATTACTGCAGCAGGTGAAGTTCTACACTTCCCACACCAGCTGCCACAGCGTCTTGGAACTGGAGCTGAATTCTGAGCAGGTTTCTGTTGCAGGCCGATGCCCACTGGCTACGGAGTTGAGACTGCCCAAGCTCATTTAACATAACGCCCTTACAGCTCGCAAACATTCACCTCATCAATCTGGGCTTAATTTCAACACAGGTCCCTTAGGTGGCAGAACAGCGTTCTCACTCAATGCCAACTCTCTGTACCATGCATTTCCTTTTTGTTTATGCCCACAGTACAAACAAGAAACACATCTGGGACCCGTTGGAGAAGATATTCATCCATCAGATGGACCGCACGTCTTAATAACCCACAAGGATTATTTAGGATAAATGCCAGACCGATCCCAGACAATCTGCACTGTCCAATTCCCACAGGCCCACAGAGAGGAACTATGAGAAAGTAGGGAAATAAATACTGTGACCAGGCCAAAATAAGCAGTGAAGAGTGGCTCATATATCATTTTAGATTTCAACTGCAAATATTCTCCCCGCTTCACCTGAAAGATCTGGTTTTACTGGAGTACAACTCCACTTGCACTGTGTGAGCCGAGCCGATCCTGTCCCAACATCCAGACTTCCGACGGGAGTGACTGGACAGCAATCAGCAGCAGCAACTTGATAGCAATCAGCAGATTATCCCCTCCCCCGTTTGGGGTACTGAAGTCAATCGCAGTTCAACTTCAGCACCAGCACAGATCAGCTAACCCAGCAGAGGAGGGGGGCTGAACCTGGGATTTCAATCTTCAATGCAATGGGAGCCATTTTAGTTTTAACAAGGGATGCTTTATAATTTGAATTGTATAAATGCAGTTAACACAACAGTAAAAAAAAAAATTTAAACTGAATTTCTTTTTTTTAGAAAAGTATTTACTGGAATGTCCATAAGACTTCATCTAAGCCTTACTGACAAGCTGTGGGATCTTCCTCTTAATTGATCTGGTTAGACACTGCTGGGCCACGGAGTACAGCTTCTGACAGCCCTCAACACAAGCCTTGATCGCTTCCACCGACGTCTGCTCCTCCCATTCTCCTTTGGACACCAGCCCCGAGATCTGGTTAAGGGTGGGTAGCAGTGCCAAGGTCAAACTGCCGTTATCCATCGCCTGGGAGCCGGCTGCGCTGTACTCCTCGGCTGCAGTCGGGTCCAGGAGGGAGACATCCCCGCACTGCCTCAAGGAGCAACCCACCACCACATCGAACATCTCGATGCCCGCTTCTGCCAGTGCCATGGAGGCGCAGGTCAAAGCGGCCGCCAGGGTGGAGCCGTCGTTCTCCAGGACCATCACATACACCTCAATCTGGGACCTGGGGTACTTGTGAAGGCAGATGGCGGGCTGCAAACTCTGCTCCATGATCGACGAGTACTCCTTCTCCAGGTTACCCTGAATCCAGGCAGCTCTCTTCCTACAAGAGAATGGGGCGAATCTACAAGGTGGGGGAAAAAAACAAAATGAGCAATGGATTCATTCATTCAATTTGCAGGGCTATGGGGAGAGGGCAAGGGAGTGGGACTAATTGGATAGCTTTTTCAAAGAGCCGGCACAGGCACAATGAACCGAATGGCCTCCTTCTGTGCTGTAGCCTGCTATGATTTTATTTAATTAAAATGTAACCACCGGGTTTCTCCCCTCTTTCTGAAGATGCCGATTTGAGCTGGGGTCCAGGTCTATGAAGAAGCACTAACAACCAAAGCAGGAAACTCAGCCAATTGGGAGAATTGAACACCAGTACAGGGCCCCAGGCGCTCCCTTACACCTCCCTGCTCGGAGTAATTTGCTCCCCAACTCAATTCATCACTTCCCCATGACCATGAAGTCATTGTCCCTGCTGTCTGCAAGAGCTCTTCGCTTAGCCGCATTATCCGACTTTTCTTTTCCAAATATTTATCCACTACCCTTTTATGGATTCTGCTCCCACGACAGTTTCTGGTAGGGTGGATTTCCATGAGGTATAGAGTACAAAAGCAAAGAAGTTAAGCTACATCTTTATCACATCACTGGTTAGGCCCCAGCTGGAGTATTGTGTTCAATTCTGGGCACCACACTTTAGAAAGGATGCCAAGGCCTTAGAGAGGGTGCAGAGGAGATTTACTACAATGGTACCAGGGATGAAGGACCTCAGTTATGTGGCGAGACTGAAGAAGCTGAGGTTGCTCTCTTTAAAACAGAGATGTTTAAGAAGAGATTTAAGATGGCATGCGCCCTCAACCCCTAACTCCTGGGCACACGCCCTCAACTCCAAACCCCTCACTCCTGGGCACACGCCCTCAACCCCTAACCCCTCACTCCTGGGCACACGCCCTCAACCCCTAACCCCTCACTCCTGGGCACGCGCCCTCAACCCCTAACCCCTCACTGCTGGGCACGCGCCCTCAACCCCTCACTCCTGGGCACACGCCCTCAACCCCTAACCCCTCACTCCTGGGCACACGCCCTCAACTCCTAACCCCTCACTCCTGGGCACGCGCCCTCAACCCCTAACCCCTCACTGCTGGGCACGCGCCCTCAACCCCTCACTCTTGGGCACACGCCCTCAACCCCTAACCCCTCACTCCTGGGCACACGCCCTCAACCCCTAACCCCTAACTCCCAGGCACACGCCCTCAACTCCTAACCCCTCACTCCCGGGCACACGCTCTCAACCCCTAACTCCCGGGCACACGCCCTCAACCCCTAACTCCCGGCACACGCCCTCAACTCCTAACCCCTCTCCTGGGCACACGCCCTCAACTCCTAACCCCCTCACTCATGGGCACACGCCCTCAACTCCTAACCCCTCACTCCCGGGCACACGCCCTCAACTCCTAACCCCTCACTCCCGGGCACACGCCCTCAACCCCTAACCCCTCACTCCTGGGCACACGCCCTCAACTCCTAACCCCCAGGCACACGCCCTCAACCCCTAACCCCCGGGCACACGCCCTCAACTCCTAACCCCTCACTCCTGGGCACGCGCCCTCAACTCCTAACCCCTCACTCCAGGGCACACGCCCTCAACCCCTAACCCCTCACTCCTGGGCACACGCCCTCAACTCCTAACCCCCAGGCACACGCCCTCAACCCCTAACCCCTCACTCCTGGGCACGCGCCCTCAACTCCTAACCCCTCACTCCTGGGCACACGCCCTCAACCCCTAACCCCTCACTCCTGGGCACACGCCCTCAACCCCTAACCCCCGGGCACACGCCCTCAACTCCTAACCCCTCACTCCTGGGCACGCGCCCTCAACTCCTAACCCCTCACTCCTGGGCACGCGCCCTCAACTCCTAACCCCTCACTCCTGGGCACGCGCCCTCAACTCCTAACCCCTCACTCCTGGGCACACGCCCTCAACCCCTAACCCCTCACTCCTGGGCACACGCCCTCAACCCCTAACCCCCGGGCACACGCCCTCAACTCCTAACCCCTCACTCCTGGGCACGCGCCCTCAACTCCTAACCCCTCACTCCTGGGCACGCGCCCTCAACTCCTAACCCCTCACTCCTGGGCACACACCCTCAACCCCTAACCCCCGGGCACACGCCGTCAATGCCTAAATTGCTCACCCTAAGCACTCCCTCAACCCCCCTCACCCCCCTGACACACGCCTTCAACCCCTAAGCCCCCAACCCTTAGCATGCGCCCACAACCCCTAACCCCTTACCCCAGGCACTCCCTCAACCCCATACCCCCGGGCACTCCCTCAACCCCTAACCCCCGGGCACTCCCTCAACCCCATGGAACATAAGAAACAGGAGCAGGAGTCGGCCATTTGGCCCCTCGAGCCTGCTCCGCCTTTCAATAAGATCATGGCTCATCTGATCTTGGCCCCAACTCCACTTTTCCACCCGCTCCCCATAACCCTTGACTCCCCTGTAGCTCAAATATTTGTCTATCTCCACCTTGAATATATTCAATGACCCAGCCTCCACAGCTCTTTGGGGTAGAGAATTCCAAAGATTCATGACCCTCAGAGAAGAAATTCCTCCTTATCTCCATTTTAAATGGGCGACCCCTTATTCTGAAACTATGCCCCCTAGTTCTAGATTCCCCCACGAGGGGAAACATCCTCCCTGCATCTACCCTGTCAAGCCCCCTCAGAATCTTATATGTTCCAATAAGATCACCTCATTCTTCTAAACTCCAATGAGTATAGGCCCAGCCTGCTCAACCTTTCTTCATAAGACAACCCCTTCATCTCCAGAATCAACCTCGTGAACCTTCTCTGAACTGCCTCCAATGCAAGTATATCCCTCCCTAAATAAGGAGACCAAAACTGTACACAGTACTCTAGGTGTGGTCTCACCAGCGCCCTGTACAGTTGTAGCAAGACTTCCCTACTTTTATACTCCATCCCCCTTGCAATAAGGGCCAACATTCCATTTGCCTTCCTAATTACCTGCTGTACCTACATGGTAACTTTTTTGTGTTTCATGTATGAGGACCCCCAGATCCCTCTGTACCGCAGCATTCTGTAGTCTCTCTCCAATTAAATAATAATTTGCTTTTTTATTCTTCCTACCAAAGTGGATAACCTCACATTTTCCCACATTATACTCCATCTGCCAAATTTTTGACCACTCACTTAACCTATCTATATCCCTTTGCAGACTCTTTGTGTCCTCTTCACAACTTGCTTTTGCACCTATCTTTGTATCATCAGCAAATCTGGCTACAATACACTCGGTCCCTTCATCCAAGTCATTAATATAGGTTGTAAATAGTTACGGCCTCAGCACTGATCCCTGTGGCACCCCACTAGTTACAGTTTGCCAACTGGAAAATGACCCATTTATCCTGACTCTCTGTTTTCTGTTAGTTAGCCAATCCTCTATCCATGCTAATATATTATCCCCAACCCTGTGAGCTCTTATCTTGTGCAGTAACCTTTTATGTGGCACCTTACTGAATATCTTCTGGAAATCCAAATGCACTACATCTACTGGTTCCCCTTTATCCACCCTGCTTGAGTGCATTATGATTTTTTTTAATGTCCTGCTATTACTTCCTTAATAATAGATTCCAGCATTTTCCCAATGACAGATGTTAGGCTAACTGGCCTATAGTTTCCTGCTTTCTGTCTCCCTCCTTTCTTGAATAGGAGCGTTACATTTGCGGTTTTCCAATCCGCTTGGACCTCTCCAGAATCCTGGGAATTTTGGTAGATTACAAACAATGCATCCACGTCTTTTAAGACCCTAGGATGCAGGCCATCCGGTCCAGAGGACTTGTCAGCCTTTAGTCCCATTAGTTTGCCTAGTACTTTTTCTCTAGTGATAGTGACTGTTTTAAGTTCCTCCCTCCCTATAGCCCCTTGATTATCAATTATTATTGGGATGCTTTTAGTGTCTTCTATCGTGAAGACCGAAACAAAATATTTGTTCAAAATCTCAGCTATTTCCCTGTTTCCCATTATTAATTCCCCAGTCTCATCCTCTAAGGGACCAACATTTACATTAGCTACTCTCTTCCTTTTTATATACCTGTAGAAGCTCTTACTGTCTGTTTTGATATTTTTTTGCTAGTTTACTCTCAATCTATCGTCTCCCTCATTATTTTTTCAGTTATCCTTTGCTGGTTTCTAAAAATTTCCCAATTTCTGGCCTACTACTAATCTTCGCAACACTGTATGCTTTTTCTTTAAATTTGATACCATCCTTAACTTCCTTAGTTAGCCACGGATGGTTCATCCTTCTCATAGAGTCTTTCTTTCTCACTGGAATAAACCTTTGTTGAGAGTTATGAAATATCTCCTTAAATGTCTGCCACTGCTTATCTACCGTCTTACCCTTTAATCTATTTTCCCAGTCCACTTTAGCCAACTCTGTCTTCATCCCTTTGTAATTGCCTTTATTTATGTTTAGGACACAATTTTCAGACCCAAGTTTCTCACCCTCAAACTGAATTTGAAATTCTATCATGCTATGATCACTCTTCCCTAGAGGATCCTTTACTATGAGATCATTAATTAATCCTGTCTCATTACACATTACCAGATCTAAAATAGCCTGCTCCCTGGTTGTTTCCACAATGTTTTCTTCTAAGAAACCACCCCGAATACACTATGAACTGGTCCTCAAGGCTACCCTTGCCAATTTGATAAGAACATAAGAAATAAGAGCAGGAGTAGGCCATACGGCCCCTCGAGCCTGCTCCGCCATTCAATAAGATCATGGCTGATCATCGACCTCAACTCCACTTTCCTGCCCGATCTCTATATCCCTTGATTCCCCATGAACACAGAAATCTATCTATCTCAGCCTTGAAGATACTCAAAGACTCAGCATTCACAGCCCTCTGGGGCAGAGAATTCCACAGATTCACAACACTCAGTGAAGAAATTCCTCCTCATTTCAGTCTTAAATGGCCATATCTTATCCTGAGACTATGCCCCCTAGTTCTAGACACTCCAGCCAGGGGAAACAACCTCTCAGCATCTACCCTGTTAATCTCCTTCAGAATCTTGTATGTTTCAATGAGATCACCTCTCATTCTTCTAAACTCCAGAGCGTATAGGCCCATTCTACACAATCTCTCCTTGTAGGACAGTCCTCTCATCCCAGGAATCAATCTAGTGAACCTTTATTGCACTGCCTCCAAGGCAAGTATATCCTTCCTTAGATAAGGAGACCAAAACTGTGCACAGTACTCCAGGTGTGGTCTCACCAAGGCCCTGTACAACTGTAGCAAGACTTCCTTACTCTTTTCTCCAACCCCCTTGCAATAAAGGCCAACATGCCATTTGCCTTCCTTATTGCTTGCTGTACCTGTATGCTAGCTTTCTGTGTTTCTTGCACGAGGACAGCCAAATCTCTCTGAACACCAACATTTGAAAGTTTCTCACCATTTAAAAAATATTCTGTTTTTCTATTCTTCAAAGTGAATAACCTCACATTTCCCTACATTATACTCCATCTGCCACCTTACTGCCTACTCACTTAGTCTATCTATATCCTGTTGCAGACTCTTTGTGTTCTCCTCACAGCTTACTGGCCCACCTAGCTTTGTAGCATCAGCAAACTTGGATACATTATACTCGGTCCCTTCATCCAAGTCATTAATATAGATTGTAAATAGCTGAGGCCCCAACACTGATCCTTGCGGCACCCCACTAGTTACAGCTTGCCAACCTGAAAAAGATCCGTTTATCCCTACTCTCTGTTTTCTGTCCATTAACCAATCCTCTATCCATGCTACTAGATTACCCTCAACCCCATGAGCCCTAATCTTGTATAATAACCTTTTATGTGGCACCTTATCGAATGCCTTTTGGAAATCCAAATATACTACATCCACTGGTTCCCCTTTATCTACCCTGCTAGTTACATCCTCAAAAAACTAATAAATTTGTCAAAAACGATTTCCCTTTCATAAAACCATGTTGACTCTGCTTAATCATGTTATGATTTTCTAAGTGACTTGAGAACAACTTCCTTAACAATGGATTCCAGCATTTTCCAGACCTATAGAAATGTTTACAATCTTTTTTTTATGTCTCTTGCTAATTTACTCTCATATTCTTTTTTCTCTTTCCTTATCACATTCTTGGTCCTCCTTTGCTAAATTCTAAAATCCTCCCAATCCTCAGGCTTACTACTCTTTTTGGCAACATTATAAGCCTCTTCCTTTGATCTAATACTATCTTTAACTTCTCGTTAGCTTTTTCCTTATCAATTTTTTGGTCAACCTTTGCTGGTTTCTGAAACTCTCCCAATCCTCAGGCTTACTATTATCCTTTGCAACATTATAAGCTTCTTCTTTCAATCTAATGCTATCCTTAACTTCTTTAATTAGCCACGGTTGAATCACTTTTCCCGTGGAGTTTTTGTTTCTCAATGGAATGTATTTTTGTTGAGAATTATGAAATATTTCTTTAAAAACTAGCCACTGCTTATCTACCGCCATACCTTTTAATCTATTTTTCCAATCTACCTTAGCCAACTCGCCCCTCATACCTATGTAATTGGCTTTATTTAAGTTTAAGACTCTAGTTTCGGACTTAGGCAAGTCACTCTCAAAATTAAAGTGAAATTCTATCATATTATGATCACTCTGCCCCAGAGGATCCTTTACTATGAGATTGCTAATTAACCCTGTCTCATTATACAATACATTATCTAAAATAGCCCAATTTGTCCAATATATACGAAGAGTAAAATCGCCCTTGATTATCGCAGTACCTTTCTTACAAGCCACCATTATTTCTTGATTTATACTCTGTCCTGCAGTGTCGCTACTGTTAGGGGGCCTATAGACTACTCCCACCAGTGACTTCTTTCCCTTACTATTTCTTATCTCCACCCAAACTGATTCTACATCTTGATCTTGAGCCAATATAATTTCTCACCACTGCACTGATCTCATCCTTTATTAACAGAGCTACCCCACTTCCTTTTCCTTTCTGCCTATCCTTCCAAAATGTCAAATACCCCTGAATATTCAGTTCCCAGCCTTGGTCAGCTTGCAACCACGTCTCTGTAATGGCTATCAGATCATACCCATTTATTTCTATTTGTGCCGTCAACTCATCTATCTTGTTAGGATTGCTGCATGCATTCAGATAAAGAGCCTTTAATTTTGTCTTTTTACCATTTTTCCCTACTCTTGATTATTTGCTGGTGCACTCTTATGCTTATCACTACCCTGCACTATTACCTTCTCCTTTCTCTCTGACTTTCTAAATTCCCCTTCACCTGAACCCTCCCCCCTACTACTTATTTTAAAGCCCTATCTACCGTCCTAGTTATTCGATTCGCAAGAACACTGGACCCAGCATGGTTCAAGTGAAGCCTCACCACGGGCACACGCCATTAACCGCTAACGCCGGGCACGCGCTCTCAACCCCTAACCCTTCACAGAACACACAGAACACAGAAACCCCACAGTGCAGATAGAGGCCATTTCGGCCCATCGAGCCTGCACCGACACTTATCCCACCCGATCCCCATAACCAACACATATCCCACCCTATCCCTGTATTTAATCCCCCTCACACTAAGGGTCAATTTATCATAGCCAATCAACCTAACCCGCACATCTTTGGACTGTGGGAGGAAACCGGAGCACCCGGAGGAAACCCACGCAAACACGGGGAGAATGTGCAAACTCCACACAGACAATCGCCCGAGGCCGGATTCGAACCCGGGTCCCTGGTGCTGTGAGGCAAAAGTGCTAACCACTATGCCACCGTGCTCAACCCCGGGCACTCACCCTCAACACTTCAACCCCGGGCACTCGCCCTCAACCCCTAACACCTCATCCCCAGGCACGCGCCTTCAACCCCTAAACCCTCACCCCAGGCACACGCCGTCAACACCTAACCCCTCACCCTGGGCAATCCCTCAACCCCATACCCCTCAAACCCCAGGTACTCCCTCAACAACAAACCCTCACCCCGGAAACTCGCCCTCAAACCCTAACCCCTCACCCAGGGTACACGCCTTCAACCCCGGGCACTCGCCCTCAACCCCTAACACCTCATCCCCAGGCATGCCCCCTCAACCCCTAACACCTCACCAGAGTCACACGCCCACAATGGCTAACCGCTCATGCCGGGCACACGAACTCACCCCCCCTAACCGTTAAACCCTGGGCATGCATCCTCAACCCCTCATCCTGGGCACTTGCTCTCAACCCCTAACCCTTCACCCCAGGCACACACCCTCAACCCCCGGGCACTCCATCCACACCAACCCCTCACCCTGGGCACGCGCCCTCAACCCCTAGCCCTGGGCACACACACTCAACCCCTAACCCTTTACCCTGGACACGCTCCCTCAACCCCCGGGCACTCCATCAACGCCAATACCCCCCTGTACCTGAACTCGCAGCCCAGGGTTGCCCCGCTCATGCGGCGCTCCTCCTTCCTGTCGCTCTCGCGGGGCCCGTACACGGCGCACAGCACCTTGCTCCGCCCGCACTCGGCGTACACCGAGCCGTCCGCCTGGCTCACCAGCCCGGCCCGCGCAAACACGGGCCTCGGCTCGGCGGCTGATCGCCCGTCCGCCCGAGGCTGCAAAGGCCTCGGCTTCGCACCCGCATCGGCCCTCACAAACAGCAGCGGCGACTGGGATTCGTCCGGGCCCCGCACCCGCTTGGTGTCCACCGGCATGAGACACAGACTCGCGGCTCCGGCGCTGCACACAAGGCCGCGCCGCCGGCAGCAGCGCCCCTGCAGGCTGGAGGACCAGCCACAGAGCGCACCCTCCCGCGGTCAGTCCCCAGTTCTGCACTGCTCGCGACCAGCTGCCTGGAACCTATGGAAGAACAAGGGGTGGGAATTCACTGGGTTTATTTGGTAGGAAGGTGAGCAGTGGCTCAGTTGGGAGCTCTCTCACCTCTGAGTCAGACGGTTGCAGGTTCAATGCACCGACTCCAGAGACTTGAGCACTAGGCCAACACTTCAAGGGAGTGCTGCACTGTCAGAGGTGCCATATTTAAGATAGAACATAAGAAATAGAAGCAAGAGTAGGCCATTTGGCCCTTCGAACCTGATCTGCCATTCAATAAAATCATGGCTGATCTTCTACCTCATCTCCACTTTCATGCACTATCCCCGATTCCGTTAATATTCAAAAATCTATCTATCTTGAATATACTCAACGATTGAGTCTCCACAGCCCTCTGGGGTAGAGAATTCCAAAGATTCACCACCCTCTGAGTGAAGAAATTTATCATCTCAGTCCTAAATGGCTGACCCCTTATTCTGAGACTGCCACCCCTGGTTCTAGACACCCCAGCCAGGAGAAATATCCTCCCTGTCAAGCCCTGTAAGAATTTTGTATCTTTCAATGAGATCACCTCTCATTCTTCTAAACTCCAGAGAATATAGGCCTAGTCTACTCCATCTGTCCTCATAGGACAATCCCCCCATCCCAGGAACCAGTCTGGTGAACCTTTGTTGCATTCCCTCTATGGCAAGTATATCCTTCCTTAGGTAAGGAGACCAAAACTGTACACAATACTCCAGGTGTGGTCTCACCAGGGCCCTATATAATTGCAGGAAGACGTCTTTACTCTTATACTCAAATCCTCTTGTAATAAAGGCCAACATACCATTTGCTTTCCTAATTGCTTGCTGTACCTGCATGTTAACTTTCAGTGATCCATGTATGAGAACACCCAGGTTCCTCTGAACACCAACATTTCCCAATCTCTCATCATTTAAAAAATACTCTGCTTTTCTATTTTATCTACCAAAGTTGATAACTTCACATTTCTCCACAGTATATTCCATTTGCCATGTTCTTGTCCACTCACTTAGTCTGTCTATATCCCCTTGAAGCCTCCTTGCATCCTCCTCACAACTTATATTCCCACCCAGCTTTGTATCATCAGCAAACTTGGATAGATTACATTTGGTCCCCTCATCCAAATCATTGATATAGATTGTGAATAGCTGAGGCCCAAGCACTGATCCTTGCGGTACCCCACTAGTTACAGCCTGCCAACCCGAAAATGACCCGTTTATTCCTACTCTGTTTTCTGTCCGTTAACCAATCCTCAATCCATGCTAGTATATTACCCCCAATCCCACGAGCCCTAATTTTGTTTAATAAACTTTTGTGTGGCACCTTATCAAATGCCTTCTGAAAATCCAAATACATCACATCCATTGGTTCCCCCTTATCTATTCTGCTAGTTACAACCTCAAAAAACTCTAAGATTCGTCAAACACAATTTCCCTTTCATAAATCCCCGTTGACTCTGCCCAATCCTATTATTATTTTCTAAGTGCCCTGTTACCACATCCTTAATAATATTCTAGCATTTTCCCTACTACTGATTGTCAGGCTAACTGGTCTGTAGTTCCCCGTTTTCTCTCTCCCTCCTTTCTTAAATAGCGGAGTTACATTTGCTACCTTCCAATCCGCAGGAACCGTTCTAAAATCTGTGGAATTTTGGAAAATGACAACCAATGCATCTACTATCTCTATAGCCAACTCTTTCAAAACCCTAGGATGTAAGCCATCAGATTCAGGGGATTTATCGGCTTTCAGTCCCATTAATTTCTCCAGTACTACTTTTTTACTAATACTAATTTCTTTCAGTTCCTCATTCTTGCTAGACTCTTGGTTCTCCACTATTTCCGGGTAATTTTTTGCATTTTCTTCCATGAAGACATACACAAAGTATTTGTTTAATTTCTCTGCCATTTCCTTATTCCCCATTATAATTTCTCCTGTCTCAGCCTGTAAGGGACCCACATTTACGTTTGCTAAGCTTTTCCCTTTTACTCACCTACAGAAGCTTTCACAGTCTGTTTTTATGTCTCTCGCTAGTTTACTCATTCTATTTTCCCTTTATCAATTTCTTGGTCCTCCTTTACTGAATTATGTATTAATTCTTAAATGCTAGCCATTGCTCATCCACTGTCATACCTTTTAATGTTGTTTCCCAATCTACCTTAGCCAACTCGCCCCTCATATCTACCTAGTTTGCTTTGTTTAGGTTTAAGACCCTAGTTTCGGATTTAACTAAGTCACTTTCAAACTCAATATAAAATTTTATCATATTATGGTCACTCTTCCCTAAAGGCCCCTTTACTACAAGGTTATCAATTAACCCTTTCTCGTTGCACAATATTAGATCTAAAATAGCTTGTACCTCAACATACCGATCTAGAAAACTATCTTGTATACATTCCATGAATTCGTCCTCCAAACTATTATGTACTGCAAATTTCATTTGCCCAGTCTATCTGTAGATTAAAGTCCCCCATGATTACTGTATTACCCTTGTTACATGTGCTTCTAACTTCCTGATTTATACTCTGCCCTACATTACAACTACTGTTTGGGGGCCTATAAACAACTCCCACCAATGTTTTCTGCCCCTTGCTGTTTATTAGGATGTTAAACCGAGGCCCTGTCTGCCCTCTCAGGTAGATGTAAAAGATCCTATGGCACTATTTTGAAGAGCAGGGGAGTTCTCCCTGGTGTCCTGGCCAATATTTAATCCCTAAAACAGATTATCTGGTCATTAATCTCAGATTGGCTGCCGTGTTTCCTTAAGTTACAACATTGACCACACTTCAACAATATTTATTGGCTGTATCATAGAATGGTTACAGCACGGAAGGCGGCCATTCGGCCCATTGAGCTCTCTGCAACAGCACTCCAGCTAGTCCCACTCCCCCGCCTTTTCCCATAGCCCTGCAAATTTCTTTCCTTCAGATACTTATCCAACTTGAAAGCAGTGATTGAATCTGCCTCTACCACCCTTTGAGGCAGTGCATTCCAAATGCTAACCACTCGCTGCATAAAAAAGTGTTTCCTCATGTTGCCTTTTGTTCTTTTGCCAATCACCTTAAATCTGTGTCCTCTGGTTCTCAACCCTTCTGCCAATGGGAACAGTTTCCCTCTATCTACACTGTCCAGACACCTCATGATTTTGAACACCTCTATCAAATCTACCCCAGCTTCTCCAGTCTATCAGCGTAACTGAAGTCCCTCATCCCTGGAACCGCTCTTGTAAATCTTTTCTGCACTCTCTGAGGCCTTCACATCCTTCCTAAAGTGTGGTGCCCAGAATTGGACACAGTACTCCAGTTGTAGCCAAACCAGTGTTTTATACAGGTTCATTATAATTTCCACACTTTTGTACTCTATACCTCTATTTATGAAGCCCAGGATCCCGTAAGCTTTTTTAACTGCTTTCCCAACCTGTCCTGCCACCTTCAACGATTTGTGCACACATACGCCCAGGTCTCTGTTCATGCACCTCCTTCAGGATTGTACCATTTAGTCTGTATTTCCTCTCCTCATTCTTTCTACCAAAATGTATCATCACTTCACATTTTTCTGCATTAAATTTCTCATCTGCCATGTGTCCACCCATTTCACCAGCCTGTCTATATCTTCCTGAAGTCTATCACTCTCCTTCTCACTGTTCATTATACTTCCAAGTTTTGTGTCATCTGCAAATTTTGAAATTGTGGCCTGTACAATTACCCACGTCCAAGTCATTAATATATATCAAGTAAAGCAGTGGTCCTAGAACCGACCCCTGGGGAACACCACTGTAGGCCTTCCTCCAGTCCAAAAAACAACTGTTCACCACTACTCTGTTTCCCATCACTTAGCCAATTCCATATCTATGCTGCCACTGTCCCTTTTATTCCATGGGCTTTAGCTTTGCTAGCAAGCTTATTATGTGGCACTTTGTTGAACGCCTTTTGGAAATCCACGTACATTACGTCAACTGCATTACCCTCATCAACCCTCTCTGTTACCTCATCAAAGAACTCAATCAAGTTAGTTAAACACGATTTGCCTTTAACAAATCTGTGCAGGCTTTCCTTAATTAAACACCTGTCTGCTCCCCTAACTGTTGAATCCCCTATTACTATTGCTGTAAAGTGCTTTGGGATGTCCTGAGGTTGTAAATGGTGCTATTTAAGTACAGGTTTTTGTTTTCTCATTCAAAGCAGCCAGTGTCTGTAGAGATGGTTGAGATTCCAGCTTTGCTTTGTTTTTCCTCCTCTTCTGAAAACTTTGCTTGGGTCTGATGGAGTAGGCAGACAGCCCTTTGTTACCTCACCCAAATGGCTGTTCCTCCTGTGTGAACCTACAGTGTGTCAGCAGGGTATTCAATCACAGGTCACATCTCAGCCAAGACCAATCATGTCCTCACCCAACGGTGCACTTCCAACAGGAGTCACTGAATAGAAATACCTGGTTAAATTTTATCTTCTCTAGCCCAGGGATGCCAAGGCCAACTGTAGTCCACCTTATTGCCATCCTGGCTGACATCGGCTAACTCAGCAGAGATCAGGGATCAAGCCTGGAGCCTTCTATTTTGTAGTCAATTATCAATCTGTTCAACAACTCACTTGGTTCTGACTTTGATGCCCTCATTCCCACCAAGTCCTCACAGTCCGTCACCCCTGGCATTCCCCAGCTAGAGCTTCCATTCATCTTTCAACCAATATCCTGTGTGACCCCTCTGTAGCTCCCAACAGCTGATCATTCTGTCTTCATTCACTTCTCCTCTGCAGATTGTCTTTGCACGTACGAACATACAAATTAGGAGCCAGAGTAGGCCACTCAGCACCTCGAGCCTGCTCCGCCATTCAATATCATGGCTGATCTGATTACTCCACATTCCAGCCTATCCCCGATAACCTTTCACCTCCTTGCTTATCAAGAATCTATCTACCTCTGCCTTAAAAAGATTCAAAGACCCTGCTTCCACCGCCCTCTGAGGAAGAGAGTTCCAAAGACTCCCGACCCTCTGAGAAAAAATTTCTCATCTCTATCTTAAACGGGCGAACCCTTATTTTTAAAGTGACCCCTAGTTTTAGATTCTCCCACAAGAGGAAACATCCTCTCCACATCCACCCTGTCAAGACTCAAGATCTTATATGTTTCAATCAAGTCACCTCTTATTCTTCTAAACTCCGGCAGATACAAGCCTAGCCTATCCAACCTTTCCTCATCCGCCCATTCCAGGTATTAGTCTAGTAAACCTTCTCTGAACTGCTTCCAACACATTTACATCCTTCCTTAAATAAGGAGACCAGTACTGTACACAGTACTCCAGATGTGGTCTCACCAATGCCCTGTATAACTGAAGCATAACCTCCCTACTTTTGTATTCAATTCCCCTCGCAATAAACAGTATCATTCTATTAGCTTTCCTAATTACTTGCTGTACCTGCATACTAACCTTTTGTGATTTATGCACTAGGACACCCAAATCCCTCTGCATCTCAGAGCTCTGCAATCTCTCACCATTTAGATAATATGCTTATTTTTTATTCTTCCTGCCAAAATGGACAATTTCACATTTTCCCACATTATACTCCAGTTGCCAGATCTTTGCCCACTCACTTATCTATATCCCTTTGTAGCCTCCTTATGTCCTCTTCACAATTTACTTTCCTACCTATCTCTGTGTCATCAGCAAATTCAGCAATCATACCTTCGGTCCCTTCATCCAAGTCATTTATATAAATTGTAAAAAGTTGAGGCCCCAGCACTGATCCCTGTGGCACACCACTCGTTACATCTTGCCAACCAGAAAATGACCCATTTATGCCTACTTTCCATTTCCTGTTAGCTAGCCAATATTCTATCCATGCCAATATGTTACCCCCTACACCATGAGCTTTTATTTTCCGCAATAACCTTTGATGTGGCACCTTATCAAATGCCTTCTGGAAATCTCAGTACATCCACCGGCGGCTCCCCTTTATCCACAGCAAATGTTACTTCCTCAAAGAACTCCAATAAATTGGTTAAACACGATTCCCTTTCACAAAGCCATGATGACTCCACCTGATTACCTTGAACTTTTCTAAGTGC
The DNA here is from genome assembly GCF_052327205.1 of Somniosus microcephalus. Lineage (NCBI taxonomy): Eukaryota > Metazoa > Chordata > Chondrichthyes > Squaliformes > Somniosidae > Somniosus > Somniosus microcephalus. The sequence continues at coordinate 174,075,401 of NC_140992.1, forward strand.
CCTGCTATAACGTCTCTAATAATAGCTTCTAACATCTTCCCTTGCACAGTTCCACTTCTATCTGCCTCAACACAGCCATCCCATCTCCAGCCACGTTTTCTTTTGCCCCCGTATGTCCACCTCTGCTGTACACCAAGGCCTCACCTTTGGTCCCGTCCTTTTCATCATTTACATAGTGCTCCTCTGTGACATCATCCATTGCAGTAACAGGAAAGGAAGGGGCAAAGTTTCCACCTATTTGTTACCTCTCCACCACCACCTCTGTTGCCAAGACTGCCTGCCAACATGAAGTCATGGACAAGCCAGGAGTTCCTCCAATATGGGAAGCCCTCTCGGTTCCTGCCAAAAACTTTGTACCTTTGCTACTGACGCCATCCTCCTCCCCTGCCTGACACTCGGGTATAATTGCAGTGCTGTCTTTGACCCAGAGTTGAGTTTCAAACCCCTATATACCACTAAGACCCCTGGCTTCCACCTCCACAACATTGCCCATTTCTGTCCCTACCTCACTCCACCTGTCACTGAAGCTTAAATATGCTTTTCCTTACTCTAGACTTGGATTAATCTAATACCCTCCATTTGCCTGTCCCACTTGCCCATCACGAGTCCTCGTCAATTTCTTCCTCATCCCCCAATGTATGGAATTCAGAATTCCTGTCCTCATCTACAAATCTCTCCATGGGCTCACTCGAACCAACCTCTGCAATCGCCTCCACCCTTCCGTCCCATTTGGTGCTCCAGTTGTGAATTGTGTACCACCTCTCTTTCCTCATTATGGATGATGTCACGGAGGGGCAATATATAAATAATTTGATAGGGTAGATAGAGAGAAACTATTTTCTTCGGTGGGGGAATCCAGAACAAGGGGGCATAACCTTAAAATTAGAGCTAGGCCGTTCAAGGGTGATGTCAGCAAGCACTTCTTCACACAAAGGGTAGTGAAAATCTGGAACGCTCTCCCTCAAAAATAGGGGGTTAAATTCACTGAACAGAAATGCTGGGAGATGTGTCAAATGAACCAGTTTGTGAAATGGTGCCACTCACATAACCCCTTCACCTTTAGACAATAAAAATCATTTAGACAAAGCAAAATACTGCAGCTGCTGGAATTCTGAAATAAAAACAGAAAATGCTGGAAATACTCAGCAGATCAGACAGCAGTCAGAGGAACCATGATGATGATCATCTACATAGGAACAGGAGGAGGCCATTTCGTCCCAAGCCTGTTCTACCAGTCAGCCAATGAGATCACGGCTGATCTGTGACCTAACTCCATCGACCTGCTTTTGCCCCATCTCCCTTAATACCTTTGGTTAACAAAAATCTATCAATTTCAGATTTAAAATTAACAATTGCTGTTTGCGGAAGAGAGTTCCAAACTCTACCACCTTTTGCGTGTAGAAGTGTTTCCTAACTTCCTGAAAGACTTGGCTCTATTTTTTATTTATTTTATTTTTTATAAAGAGTATGCCTCTAGTCTTAGACTCTGATGAAGTTTATCGACCTGAAATGTTAACTCCACAGATGCTGCCTAACCTGCTGAGTGTTTCCAGCATTTTCTGTTTTTAAAATCATTTAGACCTCTCTGTGGACCATGCAGTCATTGTGTTAGGATGCCTAATCATCTGAGCTCTGCAAGAGATCATTTCAAGGAAACCCCCCACCCCATCCCCGACCCCGTGAGGGGGTGGGGAGTGAGGTAGCCAGGATAATGGGCAGTCCCACTGGCCAATCCCCAGACAGACACAGCTGGGAGAGGGTTAGATGTCAAGCTGCTGGCTTCCTGGCTATCTGTGAAACAATGGGCAAGTGAACACACGGTCTGGTTCAATTCCAGAAGCTCCACTGTGGGAATCCGGCAGTAAATGAGCTGATCATCCTTAAGATAGAGCCGACAAGGTTCAGAGAAAGAACTATTACAAGGCGGGGTACTGAATAACATTGAAATAAGGTAAGGTTTACTATAAATATTATTTACATTCACTCACAATGTAAAATAAACCAGCTTTACATTTGGCCGTGGCACTAAAATGTGAATCCGTCTACCCTTCGGAAGATTGCACAAGTCCGTGTGGAGTCACAAGTGAAATTACAATATCCAGTTCATATAATAAAGGGGTTTCATTGTTATGGCCCCCTGGATAACGCTGTCATACGACTAGATAATGAGAAGCAAGGGTAAACTCCTGATCATAAGGGACAGCTTACGAGACACTGGTGATTCTGAAGCTAAGAATAATTAGCACAGACTCAAAATTTAGAGCCAGTATTATGTTAAGCTTACAGTTGCAATTATTTTTTTTAATGAATTATGGCCATTTAAAACAGAACCTTTTTAATGGCCATTCCCTTTGTTTAGACTTTATTTAACATTGGTCAACTGCAGGCATTTCAACAGATAAAAGATTTAACATAGATGATCAATTACTTAAAGTTATTCCATTGACTTTTCAAGACATTCATTTTTCAATATCAACAAGCAGCATTGCTAGTAGTCACCTGGTGGAGAACGCAGGACCAGACTCCCACAGGAGCAGGCGCTGGCTCCCACAGGACGGTCTTTCAAGTGATATTTATTGGTAACTTTTGAAGTTAGTTTTTGAGGTCTCCTATTTTAAGCTTAGCAAACTCAGTTGCCAGCTTCAGTGCTTTGTCAAGACTGTTGACGTTTTTCCCTGTGGCTTGGGCAGACATGTCCTTTCCTCCTCCTCTTCCATTCAGTAATTCAGAGATGTGGCCAACCCAATCACTGGCTTTCAGACCCCTGCTTACCACTTCCTGAAAGTTTAGACACAAAGGGGAGAAATAATACATAAATAAAAGTCAGTAGCATTTTGTTTTTAAAATTGGCTTTGCACAGTGTACAGCAGTGCTTGGACTTTGAGACAATGCTTCCCCCGCTGGCTTGGCTGTAAAGGCAGTGAACAACTGACCCACGCAGACCAGAAGGACGCAGGTTCGATACCCGGTCTGTGCTGAGTTAGCTGGGACAAGACAAGTAGTTTGGATGCAACCATTGGCCAGCGAAGAGAAAACTCAGCCACAGATCCTGTCCTTAATCGCTAATCAGTGGCCCCTGCTGGGAAGTGTACAAGTGTGCAGGACAGGCGAAGGCAGGATTGGGCTTGAATGCAACGTACTTCATGGTAGAACAGGCTGCTGAAACTCATTGCTTGGGCACACAGATGAAGAATGAGGTATCAGAGGGTACCCACTGTGTATGGAATCATAACCCCAATCGTCTGCTCCTCCAGGAGTGGATGAGGTGAAAAATATTGCCCAAAAATAATTCTCAACTCCCAAGCACCGCTGCATACAGGTACTGAACTAACAAATGACATAACAGGTATCCTACAGCCCTAGGAGATCTCTGCATTCCTCCAATTCTGGCCTCTTGCGCATCCACAATTTTAATCGGTCCACCATTGGCAGCCGTGCTTTCAGCTGCATAGGCCTCAAACTCTGCAATTCCCTCCCTCGCCCTCTCTGTCTCCCCTCCTTTGTCGCTCCTTAAAACCTACCACTTTGACCAAGCTTCTGGACACCTGTCCTAATATCTCTATGTGTCAAATTTTGTCTGATAACGCTCCTGTGAAGTGCCTTGGTACGTTTTACTGTGTTAAAGGTCCAATAGAAATGCAAGTTGTTGGTATTGTATTTTCCTTTACACCCACTTACACCAACCCTGACTTCTGCGATAACATTAGGGAGTGGAGGGAACTATACATTACATACAGGGCTTTGATGTTCAGCTCTATAAACCATCATCTTAGGCAGGCTGGACAGAGTATATACGATAGCAAAATACTGCAGATGCTGGAAATTCCAAATAACAACAGAAAAAGCTGGAAAAACTCAGCAGGCCAGGCAACATCCGTGGAGAGAAAATAAGAGTCAACATTTCAGGTCAAACCCTTTGTCAAGACTGAAAAAGCACAGGAAATGAAATAGATTAAAAGGCCAGGCTGGGAGAGAACAAGAGAAGTGAAGAGACATTAAGAGGTATTCAAAACGGACAGAGTATATACTTTGGAATGAGCTCCGCCATGGTACAAGGTGCATGTTAGAAGCTGCCCACACTTTGTTACTGCAGTTCATGTCATCAAACTGCTCCGGGGTATAACCCATCCAAACCCCTTGATTAGATTCCAGCCTGTAACTCACTCCCAGGTATCCATTATACATCCCAACTTTGACCAACATTTGAAATTGTCTGATCCAAGTTATTCGAGAAAAGCACACGCACAATTCAAAGCTATATCCAATGAGTTCCCTTAAACAAGAAACACTGCCTGTGTGTGCACTGGAGTTGGCAGCATTCAAATATCTATCTTTACCTGGGGCACTTGACATAAGCACGTGATTGTTCCTGCATCGCTGTCTACAGTGAACAACATTGCTGCTGTCTGTGGGGAGTGTGTCTTAAATAGCTTCAGAGCTTCGTTCAGTGCCTGGTGGAAACACAACACATGGTCACTGTCCAATCTCAACAATCAAGCAGCAACTGAGCACAGCTGCAGTCACTGGTCAGAATGTTTTCCTCACCTTGGCTGGTGCCCCTGCTTCCATTTCCATGACCACCAGAGGTTGGTTTGGATTAGTGTCTATGAACTGCTTGGTCTTCTCCCGTACCTGCCGATGAAATCAACAAACAAATAAGTAATTATCTGATTATCTTCTTCCTTCTTTGTACAAAGCTGATCAAGGCAAATTGTTCACTATCCTTAGGCAGTCCCTCGGAACTGAGGATGACTTGCTTCCACATTAAAAACAAGTTTGCAGGTGACTGATGAGTCCAATGCGGGACCTACAGTCTCTGTCACAGGTGGGGCAGACGGTGGGTGGGATGCTTGGGTTGACGTGCGCTCCTTGCGCTGCCTGCGCTTGCTCCCAGCGAAGAGACTCGAGGTGTTCGGTGCCTTCCCGGATGCTTCTCCTCCACTTTGTGCGGTCTTGGGCCAGGGATTCCCAGGTATCGGTGGGGATGTTACACTTTTTCCAAGGAGGTTTTGAGGGTGTCCTTGAAGCGTTTCCTCTGCCCACCTGGGGCTCTCTTGCCGTGCCGGAGCTCCGAGTAGAGCACTTGTTTTGGGTGTCTCGTATCGGGCATGCGGACAATGTGACCCGTCCATTGGAGCTGATGGAGCGTGGTCAAAGTTTCGATGCTGGGGATGTTGGCCTGAGCAAGAACACTGACGTTGGTGCGCCTATCCTGCCAATGGATTTGCAGGATCTTGCGGAGGCAGCGTTGGTGGTACCTCTCCAGTGCTTTGAGGTGCCTGCTGTACATGGTCCATGTCTCGGAGGCATACAGCAGGGCGGGTATCACTTCTGCTCTGTAGACCATGAGCTTAGTGCCGGGTTTGAGGTCCTGGTCTTCAAACACTCTCTTCCTCAGGCGACCGAAGGCTGCACTGGCACACTGAAGGCGGTGTTGGACTTCGTCGTTGACGTCTGCCTTTGTTGACAGTAGGCTCCCGAGGTATGGAAAGTGGTCCACGTTGTCCAATGCTTTGTCGTGGATTTTGATAATCGGGGGGCAGTACTGTGTGGCGGGGGCAGTTGGTAGAGGACCTTTGTCTTACGAATGTTTAGTGTAAGGCCAATGCTCTCGTATGCTTCGGTGAAGGTGTCGACGATGGTTTGGAGTTCGACCTCCGTGTAAGCGCAGACGCAAGCGTCGTCTGCATACTGTAATTCAACGACAGAGGATGGGATGACCTTGGATCTGGACTGGAGGCGATGGCAGTTGAACAGTTTCCCATTTGTTCTGTAAATTAGCTCCACTCCAGTGGGGAGCTTACTGAGGGTGAGATGGAGCATTGCAGCAAGGAAGATCGAGAAGAGCGTTGGTGCGATGACACAGCCTTGCTTGACCCCGGTTCGTACGTGAATTGGGTCTGTGGTGGAACCGTTGGTCAGGATCACGGCTTGCATGTCGTCGTGAAGCAGGTGGAGGATGGTGACAAACCTTTGAGGGCAGCCGAATTTGAGGAGGACACTCCATAATCCCTCACGGTTGACAGTGTTGAAGGCCTTTGTGAGATCAAAGAAGGCCATGTACAGCGGTTGGTGCTGTTCCCTGCATTTCTCTTGTAATTGACATGCGGTGAAGATCATGTCCATTGTGCCCCTTAGTGGGCGGAATCCACATTGCGACTCTGGGAGGAGCTCTTCGGCCACTGAGAGAAGGCGATTGAGGAGGATTCTTGCGATGACTTTCCCTGTGGCAGACAGCAGGGAAACTCCTCTGTAATTACCGCAATCGGACTTGTCACCTTTCTTGAAGATGGTCACAATTACGGCGTCTCTGAGAATTGTTCACTATATTGCAAATTGTTCACTATAGTGAAGGGTTCAAATACCAGGGTGCACACGTTAAAAACTAGGACATTCAGAGGAAGAAGGGGAGATAAAGAAAGAGAAATTTATATTGCCCTTTATTACGTCCTCCAGACTAAAGTGCTTCACATATCCGGGTCATCACCAAGACCGCCTATTTCCACCTCAGTAACTTCGCCCGACTCCACCCCTGCTGCTGAAACCCTCATCCATGCCTTTGTTACCTCTAGACTTGACTATTCCAACGCACTCCTGGTCGGCCTCCCATCTTCCACCCTCCATAAAGTTAAGCTCATCCAAAACTCTGCTGCCCTTATCCTAACTCACACCAAGTCCTGCTCACCCATCACCCCTGTGCTCGCTGACCTACATTGGTTTCTGGTTAAGCAACGCCTCAATTTTAAAATTCTCATCCTGGTTCTCAAATCCCTCCATGGCCTCGCCCCTCCCTATCTCTAATCTCCTCCAGCACTACAACCCTTCGAGATCTCTGCACTCTGCCAATTCTGGCCTCTTGCGCATCACTGATTTTAATCGTTCCGCCATTGGCGGCCGTGCCTTCAGCTGCCAAGGCCCTAAGCTCTGGAATTCCCTGCGTAAACCTCTCCACCTCTCTTTTCTCCGATAAGACACTCCTTAAAACCACCCTCTTTGAACAAGCTTTTGGTCATCTGCCCTAATATCTCAGGTGGCTCGGTGTCAAATTTTGTCTGGTAATGCTCCTGTGAAGCATTGGGACGTTTTACTAAGTTAAAGGAGCTATATAAATACAAGTTGTTATTCACATCCTAGTGTTGCGTAGGCAAACACAGCAGTTAATCTGCACTCAAGATCCTGCAAACAAGATGAATGAACACTTAATAGGTTTCTGATGATGTTGGTTGATGGAACAATGTTGGTCAGAACATTGTAAAGTGCCATGGGATCTTTTACATCCATCTAAACACGCCTTTCATCTGAAAAACGGCAGCTCCAACAGTGCAACACCTCCTCAGTACTGTACTTAAATGGTTGACTAAGTAACTTGCTCAAATCCTGGAGTTAATTTGGTGTAACTTTTTCACCCAAATTAGAATAGAGTTATGAAATAAGTTACCAGGGTAGGATAGGAAATCAGAAATATAAACAGATTCAAGCAACAATTGGATGCATTGCTGGAGAGAAGAATTGATAGATCTGGGTAGGTGGGGCTGATCTGTGAAAAAGGGTCAGAGTTGTTGGGCCTGATGGTCTTTTTCTGTTCCTAAAGTTTCTTTATGCTCTGATGGATTCCTACCACCGCTTGGAGGAGCTCAATCAATTGATGGTTAGTCACTCGATGGGGGTGGAGGAGTTGAAGAAGTCTTCACTGCCAAGAACTGGGATCAAATTCTGCGCAGATTAATGGAGGTTGCCCTCCCCAGATAGGACGAAGTAAACCAGGAAACATAAAAGCACCTCCATTATCAGTACAGATGCCCCAGGTGAAGGCTTAGTCTTCCTCGCTGAGTGAAAGGCCAATGGTCCAGTTGGGATTTACAAGCAAAAGCAAAAACATCAGAGTTTCCATAAATAGTACAACATTTAGAGTCTTTTCTCATCCCCCATGAGGGTCTCGGGAGTGAAACAGTATTATTCAGAGAGGCAGTAACTCATAACCGATTAGGGATTGGATTACTCGCCTTCTTCAGCAAATCAGCTTTACTGGCTCTGTCCAGATCGTCCATAACCTTCTTTAATGACTTCAGCTTGTCCCTCAGTTCATCTTTCTGCCACTGGGGAATGACTGCGGTGCCAATCATCTGAAATTAAACAGACAGGAGGAAAAGTCCCAATCATTAATTGTGCAATGACTTACTATTGTAGGCAGCACGGTGGCATAGTGGTTAGCACTGTTGCCTCACAGCGCCAGGGACCCGGGTTCGAATCCGGCCTCGGGTGACTGTCTGTGTGGAGTTTGCACATTCTCCCCGTGTTTGCGTGGGTTTCCTCCGGGTGCTCCGGTTTCCTCCCACAGTCCAAAGATGTGCGGGTTAAGTTGATTGGCTATGATAAAAATTGACCCTTAGTGTTAGGGGGATTAAATACGTGGGGTTACGGGGATAGGGTGGGATATGTGTTGGTGTAGGGGTTACGGGGATCGGGTGGGATAAGTGTCGGTGCAGGCTCGATGGGCTGAAATGGCCTCTATCTGCACTGTGGGGTTTCTGTGATTTCTGTGACAAGAGTACATTTTATGCTAAAAGACCCATGAATCTTTCTGCTGGAAGCTTTCCCTCCATGGCCTCGTCCCTCCCCATCTCTGTAACCTCCACCAGCCCTACAAGCCTTCGAGATCTCTGCGCTCCTCCAATTCTGGCCTCTTGCGCATCCCCGATTTTAATCGCTCCACCATTGGTGGCCGTGCTTTCAGCTGCCTTGGCCCTAAAGCTCTGGAATTCCCTCCCTAAATCTCTCCGCCTCTCTCTCCTCCTGTAAGATGTCCTTAAAACCTACCTCTTTGACCAAGCTTTTGGTCACCTGTCCAGCTATGTCCTTCTGCAGCTCGGTGTCAAAAATATTTTTTTATTGATAACGCTCATATTAAGCGCCTTGGGACACTTTGCCAAGTTAAAGGCGCTGTATAAATGCAAGTTGTTATTGTTGTTGGTAGAGTTATTCCATTATGCACTTAAAAAAAACTTCCCCGATTCTCTCCACTGAATGGGGTGACTTTTACTGGAGTACAGTTCCACAGACATTAGAAACCCCCCAGCTCCCCCCCAAATCATCTTACCCTAGTGGCAATTATTTGTGTGCATGCCCAGTTATTACAGCAAACTATTCATCGATACTGGACATCACAGGGGAGTGCTAGCTTGTTCTCGAACATGCGCACTTTTCAGCAGGAGGGTGACTGGATAGCGGTCAAGAGCTGATTTTTTCCCCCTCTTCCCAGCCATAGGGAGCTGAGGACAACTGAAGCACCTTACTGTTGAATCCGTGATTCTTAAAGTATGATGTTTTCCAATAACTAGACGGAGGCTGTAAATTAACAATCAACAGGTGTTTACTGGAGGAGGGTAGTCTAAAGACTAACAGTACAGAGGCATGCTCAAGGCTTATATACAGGTGTGGTCACTGCCGGTACTACAGTATACAGGAGCTGTAAAAGAAGTTCTCTCTTAAAGGTACATACACTACAATTCCTCCCCTTTTAGATTAACAGCACCCATAACATTCAAATAACAGTTAACACTTGAACATGCACATTAAACTGAAATGGTCCATTTATAGATTCAGTCTTTGGGGCGGCTTCCTGATCCTTTCTGGATAGCGCCTTTCCTGAGGTTCGTTTTCTTGGTGCGGAGGCGATTCTGGCCCCCTTTCGTTGGTTAGTTCATCAGGTTCCGCTGCTACTGTTTCTGGAGGTAGATGCTACCGGTATGTCGGGTTCATCCCCAGGTACGCGAGACATGGGGTTGACTCGTTCCTGTGACGCTAGGATCTGGTCGACGTGGCGTCTCACAATGTTCTCCCCGACATCCACTGTGTACATTAATGGCCCCTGCCGTGTGCATATCGTTCCGGGTTGCCATTTCTCTGTTCGGTAGTCGCGGGCCAAGACTGGTTGTCCTACATTGAAGCTCCTTGTCGGCTTCTCATTGATGTGCTGGAATTGCTTATCCTCAACATTTCTTCGCACATTTGGTCTGAGCAAATCCAGACGAGATCTCAACCTTCGGTTAAAGAACATCATGGTCGGGGTCTGGTTGGTAACTGCATGTGTCGCATTTCTGTAGGCTAACAGGAAATTGTCCACCTTATGCTGTAGAGGAATTTCATCATCGCACATGGCCCTTATCGCCTTTTTAAAGGTTTGTACGAACCTCTCAGCCAATCCATTTGTGGCTGGATGATATGGGGTGGATGTGTAATGCCTTACCCCATTCCTTCTCATAAATTTCCAAAACTCTTCGGACACAAACTGTGGTCCGTTATCAGAACAAATCTGCTCTGGCAAGCCGTTCCTGGCAAATATGGTCCGTAGGACTGCAATCGTTTTCTCTGTAGTGGTTGAGGACATTTTGAACACCTCAGGCCATTTCGAGTGCGCATCCACTGCTATTAAGAACATTGAGTCCATGAATGGACCAGCAAAATCAATATGCACCCGTTGCCATGGAGAGGAGGGCCACTCCCATGGGTGTAGAGGGGCATGTGGTGGTGCATTTTGGACCTTCTGGCATCCTGAGCAGCTCTTTCTTAGGTCCTCGATTTGTTGATCGATCCCCGGCCACCACACATAAGCCCTAGCAAGGCTTTTCATTTTCACCCCTCCCAGATGGCCTTCGTGAAGCTCATTGAGCACTCTCTCCCTTAACGTGGGTGGAATTACCACTCGGGATCCACACATCACTGTCCCCTGGCATACTGACAGCTGTTCTCTTCTGGATGAGAATGCTGACAACAGTGAGTCACCATGTGTTGGCCATCCCTTCACCGTCAAATCATATACCCGAGACAGTGTCGGATCATTGCGGGTCTCCTTCTCTATATCCGCGTTAGTTACTGGCAATTGTTCAATTATCGATGAATAAAATATTTCGATAGGGTCCACTGCTGGTGCTTCCTCCACAGTAGGCAGTGGCAGGCGTGATAGCCCATCAACGTTTCCATGCTGTTTCGTGACCTTATACTCTATTTCATATTGGTTCACCCCTAGAAAAAGGGACCATCTTTGTAGCCGTTGCACAGTCATCACCGGAATGCCCTTCTTTGGATTAAAGATGGAGACAAGTGGTTGGTGGTCAGTCAGCAAGGTGAACTTCTGCCCATGCAGATAGTGGTTGAATTTTTTTACTCCACATATTGGCTGAGGGCCTCCCTGTCGATCTGGGCGTAGTTGCGCTCGGCTGAGGTTAGTGACCGAGACGCAAAGGCTACTGGCCTCTCCAACCCGTCTGGGAATTTGTGCGACAGCACCGCTCCAATACCATAGGGTGATGCATCACATGCCAACCGAATTGGTAGTGCTGGGTTGAAATAGGCCGACACCTCTTTTGATGTGATCAATTCTTTGCACTTCTGGAAAGCTCGTTTACATTCGTCATTCCACTTCCATGGTACCCCCGTTTGCAGTAGGGTGTTCAGTGGGTGTAATACTGTAGACAAATTTGGTAAGAACTTATGGTAGTAGTTTACCAGCCCGAGGAACGACCTCAGTTGTGACACATTTTCCGGTGCTGGAGCCTTGACTACTGCCTCAATCTTTTCAGGGGACTTATGTAACCCCTCTTCATCAATAACGTGGCCACAATACGAGATCTGCTTCTGGAAAAACTCGCACTTTTGGCGATTAGCTCGTAGCCCATATTCCTTTAATCTAGTGAGCACCTTCTCCAGGTTGGCGAGGTGATCACTGTCATTTTCGCCCGTGACCAGGATGTCGTCCAAATAACACTGGGTCCCTGGAATCCCTTGCAGGACTTGATCCATTGCCCTTTGCCAAATAGCCGGAGCCGATGCTACCCCGAACACCAGCCAGTTGTATTGGTAGAGACCTTTATGAGTGTTGATCGTGAGGTATTGTTTCGAGGTTCTTCTACCTCCATTTGCAGGTATGCCTGGGCCAGATCAATTTTGGTGAAGCGTTTACCTCCAGATAGCGAGGCGAAAATATCCTCAATCCGTGGAAGTGGATATTGTTCCGTGTGAAGGACTGGGTTCACTGTCACTTTAAAATCCCCACAGATGCGGACCTTCTTTGGTTCCCCAGGCGTATTACTCAACGACCTCTTCATTACAGGAACGATGGGTGTAGCCCACTCGCTCCAGTCTACTTTGGACAGTACTCCTGAACGTTCCAACCCTTCCAGCTCTGCTTCGACGGCTGGTCGGATCGCATAAGGCACCGGTCTGGCCTTAAAAAACTTTGGGCTTGCATTTCCCTCTATTTTAATCGTCGCTGTTATGCCTTTTAGTGTTCCGAGTCCCTCCTGGAACACTTCTTGTGCGTCAGTTAGCATTTTTGACAGTCGTCCAGGTGTGACGTCGTCATCCTTTTTCGCCTCAACCTTCAGTGCCTGTATGGAATGCCAATCAAATTGTATCTTCCGGATCCATTCACGTCCTAGCAGTGGTGGTCCTCCATCTGGCAATACATATTGGTCCATTTTGGGTATTTCCTGGCCTTTGTATATCACGTTCACCCTTATTTTTCCTTTGGGGTAGACTTTTTGCCCCGTGTACGTCTTCAAGACAATCTCTGTAGTTTTCAAGGGTATATGTGAAAATAGCCGCTTGTAGTCCCTTTGGTTTATGACTGTTAGGGCTGATCCTGTGTCCAATTCCATTTTCACTTGGACTCCGTCTATCTTGAGCGTGACCCAGATAGTCTGGTGATCCTCCATTTTGATTACCTTATGTAGTTTCAGACAACCCAGCTCCTTGCTTCCGGAGTCTGTATCACTTTTCTGTTCGTCTGAACTACTGTCCATCACCTTATGTACCTTTTTGTACTTCTCCTGTGGAGATTTCTTGCTGCTGGTTTTCTTCCCTGACCTGCAGACTCTTGCTATGTGTCCTGCTTTTCCACACTGTCTGCACACTTGGTCCTTGAACCAACAATCCTTCTGGTCGTGTGTTGTTCTGCCGCAGCTACAACACTTCACTGCTCCATATGACATTTCATTGGTGCCATATTCTTGCGGTCTCCGTTGTATCTCTGCAGCGCCCCGTGCGGCTGCTTCGTGTGATACTGCCATGCTGAAAGCCTTGTCCAGCGTAAGATCCTTTTCTGATAGAAGCTGTTTCTGGGTTCCTTCACTTTGAAGCCCACACACAAACTTGTCCCTTAACGTATCTGCTAGTCCCAATCCAAACTGGCAGTGTTTCGATAGCTTGCGCAGTTCCGTTAAGTACTCAGCATTACTTTCGTCTTTATGCTGGTTCCTTTTGTGGAACTTAAATCTTTCTGCTATCAGCAGCGGTGTGGGGTTTAAGTGGTCCTGTAGGATTTCCACTATGCTTTCGAAATTCTTATCCACTGGCTTCTCTGGGGTTATTAGGTTTCGCAGTAAGCCATAAATTTTTGCACCCATGGAATTCAACAAAACCAGTGCTTTCCTAACATCTGGCACTTCATTCGCCTTGCAGTACACCTCAATGCGTTCCACATGTCGCCCAATCTTCGACTTCATTGTCGAGCGCAGTGATACTGCCACTCTTCGGCATCCCTGGGTGTGATTAAACTGTCTAAAATGGCGTCTCCCGCGCTCTCCCTTCTTCTCCGCTGGCACAAAATGGCGTCTCCCGCGCTTTCCTTTCTTCCCGCGCTCGCCCTTCTTCTCCGCTGCGGCTTCTAAAATGGCGTCTCCCGCGCTCTCCCTTCTTCTCCGCGGCCGCTATTCAGCCCTTGAGCCCTGGTTGTGCTCTGCGCGTTCTCCTGTGCGCCTCTCTCGTTGCCGCCACTCGGTCCTGAACCCGGCTGCTGCTTTACCCTCTCTCTCTTTTTGTTTTCCGTCGACACCGCTCAGTTTTCAACCCCCGGCTGCCCCCTGTGCACTTCACCCTCTCTCTTACCCCGTCGACGCTGCTCAGCCTTTTCTGTGCCGTCGGTCGGCTCCAGCCGCCGCTGTCCGGGAAGGGTCTGCGCTGTACCTGTTGCTGGATCGTCATGGCTGGAGAACCAAGCCCAGCTCTCAACAGCCTCCCCTGCGATGTTCACTCTCTGCCGGATGACTGGGCGGTTGCCCGTGGTCGACGCCCGTGCTTCTGGCCTCGACTTTCTTCCACCGTCCTCCCGGAGCGAATCCTTGAAAGGAAATGCAGAGTTGCAGGTAGATTCGAATCGACCTCGTCGCCACTGTTGAATTCCTGATTCTTAAAGTATGATGTTTTCCAATAACTAGACGGAGGCTGTAAATTAACAATCAACAGGTGTTTACTGGAGGAGGGTAGTCTAAAGACTAACAGTACAGAGGCATGCTCAAGGTTTATATACAGGTGTGGTCACTGCCGGTACTACAGTATACCGGAGCTGTAAAAGTAGTTCTCTCTTAAAGGTACATACACTACACTTACCAATGCTGAGATCTGCTAACTTAGCACAGACCAGGGATCAAAGGTGCGATCTTCTGCCTGCATGGCTCAGTACTACTCTGCACAGTGTATTTACTCACTGAGCCGCTAAAGAACCGAATGTTATTTTAACGTAAAAGTTGATTTATATCTTATTATTTTGTTTTAAATATTTGTCTGGTCATCTTCAGTTCCAGCCACTCCCCCACGTCAGTCAAGAGATATAGGTAAGAAAGATCCGACAGGGGTAATTGAAAATTTTGACAATAGTGTAAAACGGGCAATATCGATCGAATGCCCGTTATACATCTCTCCTGATTTTCGTTGCCAACAGTGTGTCCAGCATCAAGTCATGGATGGGCCAGAACTTTCACAGCTCAGTGTCGCAAACCTGAAGCCATTCCATTCTCCTCCACCAGAAACTCCATGCCTTAGCCCCCCGATTCCCTTTCCCCTTCCTGGATGCACACTCAAAATCAATCTGACAATGTTATAACCTCAGTGTCCTGCTGGATGCAGAGCCGAGCTTCAAACCCCCCAATCCAGTCCATTACCAGGACTGCCAACCTCCACATCCAAAATATTGCCCATTGGCATTCCTACCTCACCCACTTTGTAATGCTCATTCATGCCTTTGCCACCTCTAACTCTACTTTTCCGAAGCTCTCCTGACCACCTCCCAAGCTCAACCCTGTATAAACTTCAACTCACCTAGAACGTCATGGCCCACACCCTATCCTGTACTAAATCCCTAAATTTATCACCTCTATCCTTGCTAACCTCCGCTGGCTCCCATCCCTAAACACAATTACTTCATGAGATGGTTGTGCCCCTCCGTACCTCTGCAATCTCTTCCAGTCCTATGTCTGTACAAGCACCCTCTGCTTTTCTAGCTCTGGTTTACTGTGCGCTCCCTCCTGCCAATCTACCACGAGTGGGCACAGCCATCAATCTTACTCCCACACTCTGGAACTCTCTCACTAAACTTCTCTGCCTTGCTGCATTTCCCCCCACCTTCAATACTCTCCTTCAAACCCACCTCTTTGGCTGGGTCTATGGGCATCTGCCATAACTTCCCTCCTACCTGAACTGTGAAGTGCCATGGGACTTTTTGCCATGTTAAAAGTGCTTTATAAACGTAAGCATTGTTGTTAATCAGTGACTTCTTCTGGAGGCTCAGTTATCCCACCTTTCATTCTTGTTTCACTTCACTTGATCCATTTTACTCTACGTCGTTTTGGTCAGGGTCCTCTCATTCAAGGAGCGAGTTCACCTCCAGTTCTGGTGGGTTGTTTTACCCAGTTCAATCTTTTGTTTACTCTATCATCCCTTGAGGTACTGGTTTTAAGCCGCACACTGATGTACATTACCTTTATTGCAATATTATAGAAAAACATAGAAGATAGGAGCAGGAGTAGGCCATTCGGCCCCTCGAGCCTGTTCCGCCATTTAATGCGATCATGGCTGATCATCCAAATTCAGTACCCTGTCCCTGCTTTCTCCCCATATCCCTTTAGCCTTAAGAAATATATCTAACTCCTTCTTGAATATATTTAATGAATTGGCCTCAACTGCCTTGTGTGGTAGAGAATTCTACAGGTTCACCACTCTCTGGGTGAAGAAATTCCTCCTCATCTCTGTCCTAAATGGCTTACCCATTATCCTTAGACTGTGACCCCTGGTTCTGGACTCCCCCGCCATTGGGAACATCCTTCCTGCATCTAGTCTGTCTATCCAAATACTGCTGCTGTTGATGGTAAGATCACAGAATAATAATTTTAAAAAGGAACACAGGATACACACAGATAAGGAAGGCCATTCAGCCAATTCCTAGTTCATCCATAAAGACTCCACAGTCCCTCCCTCACCCAGTGATAACATTCTAAATGATTCCAGGGGTTCTACCCCTTCTACCCTGTGCAGAGGGCCATTCCATGTGTTGATCACTCTTGAATATGGTATTCAATAAAAAAAAATGTAAAATCTATTCAGAGCTCTACATTCAAACTGATTATATAAAATATACACATTTATGGCGTATACAGAATTCTTGACGGTACATTTCTGTTTTACCTCTGTGAGGTCTGCAATCTCTTTCTGGACCTCCTTATTGGGAGAGGTCTGGATTTGGACCTTCGACTCTAATACAACAAGAGACTTCTGCAGAGCGTCTGCTTTTCTTAGTGCCTATAAAAGACAACGGCATTCAAATCTCACAGTCCCTGCAACTCTCTTAGTACATCCAACATCTAATCGGTGCAACTGCATTGACAGACATCAACCTATGGTGTGCAGCCAGAGCAACAGCTAAAGTGTGTGTGTGAGAGAGAGAGAGAGAGAGAGAGAGAGAGAGAGAGAGAGAATAAATAAGAGACAGAAATAATCAGAAACAGTGCACAAGACACACACAGAGCAAATTCTGCGAGAGACAAAGAGAGTATGCAAGAGACAGTACGTGTGAGAGGCACAGTATACAAGGGATAGATAACCTGTATGAAACAGAGAGCATACTTGGAGAGACAGCACAAGATAAAAAGAGCATGCAGAAGAGAGAAGCATGGATGAGACAGAGTGTGCACAAGACGGACAATACGTATAAAACAAAACATGCACGAGTCAGTATTTATGAGACAGAGAGCGTGTACATGAGATAGCATGAGATAGAGAGCATGCACAAGAGAAACAGCAACAGGACATACAAAAGAGATATGTAAAAGACTGGCCTTTCAAATGTCTCACCCCAAAATCTTGTACAATTTATCTTAACATGGGCCATTTAGCCTTTTTAAAAAAAAATCTCAACAATTCCCTTTTCTCTTCTCCTCGGGGTGTTGACCATTGCTGTGATGCAGTTCCATGAGGGTCAGTACAGGAAACTTCGGTTTATCCGGAGGTTGTATGTCCGGAAACCTCGATCGAACGGCAGAAATCAGCAGCTGTTTTGGTTAGGTTTTTTTCTTCTAGCATTTTTTTAAATTTTTTTTTTATAAAAACAGTCAGGCTCTGGAAAGCGTCTCTGTAGCTTAGCAACAGCTTCAGAGACGCTTCCAAGGTACGGGCCGAGTGTTTACAAGCTGTTGCTAAGCAACAGTGTTTGTTGTCAGATACGGAGATGAAAACCTCCGTATCCTTCAACATTAGCGCTGGTCTATCCGGAAGTTTTGATAGATCGGCAGCAGCTCGGTCCCGTCGGTGCCGGATGTCGCGAAGTTTCCTGTAGTCCACTAGTACCTTGCCCAAGTGGCCATTCTTCATGCACGAGCCTAGACAATTCAACCTTGCAGGGCATCACAGCCGAACCCAATCCTGCCCTCTCCGACACCCAGGTCAGTGCATTTCCCAGCAGGGGTCAGCAATCAGAAGCAGGAACCCTGACTGAATTTTCCTCTCCCTAGCCCACTGAGCTGAGGCCAATTGTAGCATCCAGTCCCTGCTCCAATTGAGAGCAGCTAATTCAGCACAGAGCAGGGGGCTGAACGAGAGGACTTCTGATCTGTGTGGCTCATTACCACACCGGGTGGTACATTTACTCACCAGGCTATCGACAAAAGACATGGTCCTTTGGGCTTATTGCCATAATAATAGAGCTGGTTTCAGCAACACTAACTGAAAACTTTTTTTTAAATGGTCAGCTGAAATAAAACTACAGAAGTTCTGCCACAAGGAGACCCAAATTTCCCAGAGCTGCCAAATGTTTAAGGGTTAAAATTTGTTAAGCACAACCACTAACCTTTTGAGCCTCGGAACCCGTGACTGCCACGATTCTCCTGATGCCCTTAGCGATAGCTTCTTCTGATACAATCACAAAAGGACCAGCATGGCGAGAGTTCTGCAGGTGCCTGGAATAAAATCAGTGCAATTACCACAGGGAAGGCACCTCAACATAACAAAGCCACTTTGCTGGCACTTGTCCCTACATTCTGCGGTGGGAATATCAATCGCTTCACTAGATCAGAACTGTTCTGTGCTTCACTGGTTCAACACATTTATTTGACAAACGAAGGTGTCAAGATAAGAATATCTCTTGACAAAGCAGCAATACATTCAATGGGTTTGGAAGAAGTGTGGAACCATTGTTCAGAGTATTAGGAAATATCTATAAAGTTTCTGACTCTATCAGGTGGAGGGCCAACTTCCAGGGTGCACCCATTTCTTGTGATGGGAAACTAGAAGGGAAAGCACAATATCCGTCCCAAACAAAAAAGCTGCACAGAAACAAAGCTAGGGAGACTCAGTAAAAAATTTCAGGAAATTTCACTGGTTGGGGAATGTCATAAATTGGTGGGAGAAGCCAGGAATTTTTGAAAAATCCAAAAAAATTTTACATTTGCTCTTTTTAAAAAAAGAGCCAAGAACAAGTAGCTGTACTTTATGCGAGAGCCTGAGCAGTGGATTGTCAACAACAATTCAACTCTCCCTCAATGTTGTAGCCCTCTTCGACCTGTGCTGTGTGACCTCGAAAGATCTAACAAATGAACCAGTGGGACACAAATTATTTTTTTTATATAAACTTGATCAGTCCTCTCCTTCAGCCCCATGTAACCCTCTTTTGCCTTGTATTTGGTTTCAGGCAATGCACTCACGTTCCACCGCAGAACTCCACTGAAGTGACGGAGCCTGCTGGTCCGGACGGGTCAGCCAGCATGTCTTCCACTGGGATCCCCACAGACACCACTCGCACTGGATCAGGGTACGTCTCATCAAATACGGCGCGAAGACCCTGAATAGCCTTTGCCGCAGCAAGGGGAGTATCCTTGGCATAAATTGGCTGCAAGGAAATACGCAAAGTGATTGTGGATAAAGTAAGTAAAAGGAACCTTTAACAGTTTCAATTCCTTTCTCGTACTGTTTAGAAAGAATTTCACAGTAAACAAAGAAAACAACTTTGTGCTCCTCAAAGTGAGGGATGTTAGTGGTGGGAAATAGAACCCTCTCCACTTCAGGCAACGAGCTCTCCAGGTCAGGTTAGACGTAGAATAAAGCTCTCTACTCTGCCTCTTTTCCAACGTCAGCACACCCGCTCCTGCTAGTGTGCTATTTTTCCATTTCCCCACCAGCCATCCTATGGCCTCTCTGAATAAGACTGACAATTTAATGGCAGTTTTGTGCCGTGGGATTGAGATTACCCAAAACTCATTTGGTGTAGGACCCTTACAGCCAGCAGACAGTGGAGCCCCTCACCCCATCAGCCTGGGCTACATTTGAACCCAGGCCCCAGAGTGTGTAAGCCACTGCATCAGTTGGTGTCCTATAAGCTGTCACTTTCAGTAACAATTTACACTGCTCAGACATTAGTATAGAAACTGAAGTGTCAGGATGAACTGTGCCTCATCTTATTATGGGAGGGAGTCTCTAAAACCAGTCTGCTTTCTCACATGTGCAGTCGCTCCATGTTACACGATATGACTGTGTATATGACTGTTTGTACCTGGCTCATAGCAATTAATTTAAAAGAAAGACGAGACAGCTCAGGATCAGCATCCGAGACATCAGTGCTTCCTGGGATCAGTTGATTGTCTCCTCTTCTTCCTTCATTTCTCGATTTGAAGAGTTAAAACTGCAAAGTTTTATTTTGAATTGAACTGGTGCGATTGTAATGAAACAGCGAGCGCTTTACCTTGGCTTCCTGAATCATTTTGCTCGTGATCCCTTCACTTTTTTTGATCTCCTGAGTGCTCATTGCTCCCTTGGCTGTGAAATCAAAGCGCAGCCTGTCTGGTGCCACCAGAGAGCCCCGCTGGTCGGCCTCGCCCAGCACAGACCGTAGAGCGAAGTTCAGCATGTGGGTGCTGCTGTGATTATTCATGACAGATCGCCTCTTGGCCTGGAAAACAAATTATAAATCGCATTTTACAGTCCGTAGAATTTTAACCAGGAGGATCTTAAAATAATTTTCATGCCACAGACTGAAGCCGAGTGAAATTCACATCTCCAATTAACTAGGACACAGATTATTTATTGTCCAGTGCTGAGCTTGAAACAAACATCAAACTATGGGGTTTTAAACCCACTGAAAGGGCATTACCTCATCAATGAAGAGACGAACTTTATCCCCTACTTTCAGGTGTCCATAAACCGTTCCGATATGGAGGATATAGCCTCCTCGTACCTGTACATTTTTTACTGTGAACTCAGTTTTCTGTGGAAGAAATTACAGTGAATTGGGTTCAGAACATACACAAGTTCCCTCGACTGCCAGCATACCTGGTGAGTTCAAAGTAAAATGAGAAAGCCTAGGTATAGAAGGGGTTCATGCTCCAGACTGCAATTTAACTAACCCTGCTGGTATCGCGTGTAAGTGGACTTGCGGTGAGGACGGGATTATGATAGGTTGTGCTGCTACCTATAGTTCAATAGCCTGCCAACATTCAGTCAAGGCTCACACATGAATAACAGCCACTTGCTCATGGTAGCAGAGGGTGACTGCAATCTGTTGAACCACACACCAGTAAGGAAATTAATGCCCTCAGGATAGAAGGGGCGGGGAAGAGGAAATAAATACAGAATCACAAGTTCAATCCTCAGTCTGTGCTGAATTAGCTGATCAGCTGGATAGCCACCAGGATACAGGAAACTCTCGTTTAAACGGCACCTAAATATCCGGAATTCTCTACTAACCAGCAAAATTCTCGCTCCGAAAACACCACCTCAATAACCGGCAATGTTGCCGAGTCGGAGTCTCCCGCGGTGGCCGAGTTAGTCAGTGGGGGTAGTTCTCCAAACTGCCACTACTTGGCTTCTTGGCGCTGTCGGCAGTCGGAACACCTCAAAACCCCTGTAACAGGAGTCTGACTCTCCCGTGTTGCCAGTAGTCTCTTCTGATCCGCCACTTTACAGGGGTACTGTGTGTCTCCCACGCTGCTGGTAGTCAGTGCATTGCATTATGGAAATCCCAAAAGTTGGTCCATGCAAAAGGAAGAGAGTGGTGTTAACTTTAAAACAGAAAATCGACATATGCCAACGACTAGAAAGGGGAGAGAAGCGTATCAAAATTATGAATGAATTCAAAATTGGTTCGTCAACAATCTACGACATCAAATCGCAGAAGGATAAGCTGCTCAAGTTTTATTCAAGCTCGGAGACATCGAAGGGTGTAGAGAAACGGCGTGCGCTTCGTAAGCCTAAGCTTGAAGAGCTGGATACCGTGCTTTACAAGTGGTTTTCTCTTAAGCGTTCAGAGGGTGTTCTGATTTCCCGACCCATGCTATTCAAAAAAGCGAAGGATTTCTATGCAAAGATGGAGCTCACTGGCAAGTGTGCTTTCTCCGAGGGATGGCTAACGTGCTTCAAGTTACGGCACGGGATACGACGACTCGATATTTCCGGGGAGAAGAAATCAGCTGATCACGACGCCGCAGAATACTGCGATTATTTCAATTGGATTGTGCAGCAACATGATTTGTCGCCAGCACAGCTTTACAATGCCGATGAAACTGGCATTTGGAGGTTTTTACCAGAATCAACGCTTGCTGGGGCTAGTGAGGCTAATGCTTCAGGTTACAAGAAAAATAAAGATCGTGTAACCGTGCTAACATGTGCGAACGCTGCTGGATCACACCGGGTTAAACTTCTGGTCATTGGGAAGTATAAAAATCCCCGTGCATTTAAAAATGTGAGGCACTTACCTGCTGAGTACAAAGCTCAAAGAAATGCTTGGGTGGATAAGGAAATCTTTTTGAATTGGTTCCATCATATTTTTGTTCCATCTGTGAGGGAACATTTCCGTAGAATAGGGAAACCTGAAGATAGCAAATGCATTTTATTGCTTGATAATTGTAGAGCCCATCCGCATGAATCCGAGTTGGTTTCGGGAAATATTTTCACCATTTATTTGCCACCAAATGTAACTTCTCTCATACAACCCATGGACCAGGGCGTTATCCAAAATCTCAAGTGTCATTATAAGAAAGACTTCCTACGTAAACTGATAAGCCAAGATGACAATATTCACGCATTTCAGAAGGAATACAATCTTAAAGATGCCATCTTTAATGCTGCATGTTCCTGGAACTTGGTGAAAGGTCACACTTTGAGACAAACCTGGCGCAAATTGTGGCCTTCTGTAATGTTTGCTGAAGGTTCTTCTTCAGAGGAGGAATTTCATGGGTTCAAAGTTCGTCCCAAGAGGAGTACAATAATGGAAATGGCTGGCATGGTGAAAAATGTAGGCCCAGCAAACCCTCTACGTCACCTCAGTGAAAGTGATATTGAGCAGTGGGTTGATGCAGATAGAGAAGTTGCAGTTGTGCATATGCTAAGTGATGATGAAATAATGGAGAATGTTTTGAATCCAAAGAAAGAAAAGGAAAGTGAGATGGAAAGTGAAGAGGATGAGATTTCTGAAGAGAAGATGATTTCTTGTGCTAAAGCTGCAAAAGATTTTGCTTCATTCCTCAAATTTGCTGAAAGGCATCCTTGCTATTCTGCCCAAGAAGTTATGCACCTCCATATTCTGCATTCCACCTTTCTACAAAAAAGGCAAGAGTCCACTAAGCAAGCAGATATCCGGGAATTGTTTAGGAGAGCTTCCAAAAGAGTTGAAGCAGTGGAAGTGCCTGAAGAATCTGTTGAAGTGCATGATCCTGATGACCCAGCTGACATGGATATTCCTGATGAACCAGCTGACTTGGAATAAGTGTACAGTCAACCGCAGTACTTTATACTGTACTGTACAGTCGTTTATAAGTTTTGTTTTACTGTTAAGTAATTAAAGAGTTATGGATTACCCTCAACTGGCAGTACTGTACTTAATCAAGCATCTTCCACCATCCATTTAACACAACATTCTGTAGGTGAGTACCCAATCACTGTATACGGCACATTTCTTGATTTTTTTATTTTTCTTTGTTAAAAATAGCCTCGGTAGATAACCCTCTCCGTCATCTGGAAATTTTTGATAAACCGGAAACACGCCGGTGCCGGATAAAAAAAGAGTTTCCTGTACTAAGATTGGCCTCAGTGTGGGCTTGGGATGGGAGAACAATCAACCTGGGTTCCTGCTCCTAATCGCTACCCAGTGACTCCTGCTGGAGAGCTGCACTTGTGTGGATAGAACTGAATAGAACCCCCAATGGTGGTATAGACCCTCCTGGTCTGTGTAGGTCAATGCCACACAATGTACAGGAAACTCTTTATTATCCGGCGCCAACGGGACCGGCGTGGTGCCGGTTTATCAAAAAGTCCGGATCACAGAGAGGTATAGTTAAAAGGTACGAGAGCTCCATACACAGCAACAAATCCAGGCTTCCCTGTTGCTTAGCAACATGTGCAGGAACTCCGGCCACAGACCAAGCGTCCCTGTTGCTTAGCAACAAGTGCACGAACCCCAGTTACACAGCCACAGATCCAGGAACTGCCAGTAATATGAAGTAAAACTTACCTGAACCTACTCCTGAATTTTGCCGGTTAACAGAGATTTCCGGTTATTTAGGTGCCAGTTAAAAGAAAGTTTCCTGTGGTAGGTTTGCCTATTGGTCACTTGGGAAACCAGCAGGATATTTGTGTCAATTTGGGACCATACATATTTCAAGTGCAAATGGAGGACTGTGGATATATTGTTCAGAGGGACAATACCACAGCCCAGTGTGTGGGGGGGAGGGGGTTTCTTCATCCCGGAAGAATTTAGTTCCACTGTCTAGCTAAAAGCAGAAACAGGAAGTTAAAATCCCATACGTCTTCGCTGTTGTCGTCCTCTTTTATCAAGTAGCCCTCATCATAAATCTGGCCGCCTTGCTCGGCATAGAAGCACGTGGTATCCAGCAGCACGCCACAATCCTGGCCGGTCTTCACCTCCTCCATAAACGTTTTCTCTCTGCGGATCGCTTTCACAGTGGCCTCTATGGACTCGAAAACTGCACAGAAAGTCAGGATCAGCTGGTCACTAACAGTAAAACACGAACAAACAGGGAATAACAGACAGCAGTGAGATACAGACAAAGCCGTCGATCCCTGTTAAATGGCGTTTGCTCTGGTAAAATGTTTGCAATGTACCATTGCATGCTCAGATTATTTTTCACTTTCTTTTGGTAGTGCTATTTATTTTCTTGCTGTTTCGCCTTTCCAAATATTCCAATCCAGACAGTAGTCACTACTAGCACTGTTCTCTCAGTGAGAACACAAGGAAGGAAAACAAGGTCATTGTGCCTCTGACAGCTTACAACATATTTTTTTCTATACTTACTGTTGAAGGGAAATGAAATTAAAAAAAACTGAATCTTTTTACAGGTGTAACCTGCCACTTTGTGAGGGCGTAATTCAACTACAAGAGGCCAGAAGTGGTTGAGGGGAGGGGTTGGTGGCGATGCTGTCTGACGCACAGCATTCAGGCATGAAACCTACAAGCTCGTTCAGTGTCAGGGACTCTTGACTCAATTCAATTGTCAGACCATAAAAAAGTCAGGCAGAACACCATCACCAAAAGGGTAATAAAATGATGGAATAAGTTGATCAAGGAAAGTCTTTGAAATGGACATTATAAACGGGTACAAGAAACAAATGGATGTGTTTTAAGAGGACGGTGATACTGATGGATATGGTGAGAAGGTGGGTAGTTGGGATGATGCATCAAAAAGACAGGCTTATTGGACAGAATATCCTGAGGATTGGGAGCAGTTTAGGATTCAGCAAAGGAGGACAAAGGGATTAATTAAGAGAGGGAAAATAGAATATGAGAGTAAGCTTGCAGGGAACATAAAAACTGACTGTAAAAGCTTCTATAGATATGTGAAGAGAAAAAGATTGGTGAAGTCAAGCGTAGGTCCCTTGCAGTTAGAATCAGGGGAATTTATAATGGGGAACAAAGAAATGGCAGACCAATTAAATGCATACTTTGGCTCTGCCTTCACAAAGGAGGGCACAAATAACCTTCCAGAGATGTCGCGGAACATAGGGTCTAATGAGAGGGAGGAATTGAATGAAATCAGTATTGTTAGGGAAATTGATGCCATTGAAGGCCGATAAATCGCCAGGGCCTGATAATATACATCCTAGGGTACTTAAGGAAGTGGCCCTAGAAATAGTAGATGCATTGCTGGTCATCTTCCAAAATTCTATAGACTCTGGAATAGTTCCCATGGATTGGAGAGTAGCTAATGTAACCCCACTATTTCAATAAGGTGGTAGAGAGAAAACAGGGAATTATAGACCGGTAAGCCTGATATCAGTAGTGGGGAAAATGCTAGAGTCCATTATAAAAGATGTAATAGCAGAGCACTTGGAAAACAGCGACAGGATCGGACAAAGTCAACATGGATTTACAAAAGGTAAACCATGCTTGACTAATTTATTGGAATTTTTTGAGGATGTAACTGGTAGAACAGATAAGGGAGAATCAGTGGATGTGGTGTATTTGGACTTTCAGAAGGCTTTCGATAAGGTCCCGCATAAGAGTTTAGCGTGCAAAGTTAAAGCACATGGGATTGGGGGTAGGGTGCTGACTTGGATAGAGAACTGGTTGGCAGACAGGAAGCAAAGAGTTGGAATAAACGGGTCTGGCAGGCAGTGACTAGTGGGGTACCACAGGGATCGGTGCTAGGACCCCAGCTATTCACAATATATATTAATGATCTAGACGAGGGAACTAGATGTAATATCTCCAAGTTTGCAGACGACACAAAGCTGGGTGGGCGTGTGTGCTGTGAGGAGGATGCTGAGAAACTCCAGTATGATTTGGACAGGTTAGTTGATTGGGCAGATGCATGGCAGATGCAGTATAATGTGGATAAATGCGAGGTTATCCACTTTGGTGGCAAAAACAGGAAGACTGATTATTATCAGAATGGCAATAGATTGGGAAAAGGGGAAGTGCAACGAGACCTAGGTGCCCTTGTGCACCAGTCGCTGAAGGTAAGCATGCAGGTGCAGCAGGCGGTTAAGAAGGCAAATGGTATGTTGGCCTTCGTAGCGAGAGGATTCGAGTACAGGAGCAAGGATGTCTTGCTGCAGTTGTACAGGGCCTTGGTGAGACCACACCTTGAGTATTGTGTGCAGTTTTGGTCGCCTTATCTGAGGAAGGATGTTCTTGCCATGGAGGGAGTGCAGCGAAGATTCATCAGATTGATACCTGGGATGGCAGGAATGATGTACGAGGAGAAATTGGGTCGATTAGGCTTATATTCGCTAGAGTTTAGAAGAATGAGAGGGGATCTCACTGAAACTTATAAAATTCTAACAGGACTAGACAGACTAGATGCAGGAAGGATGTTCCCGATGGCGGGGGAGTCCAGAACCAGGGTTCACAGTCTAAGGATAAGGGGTAAGCCATTTAGGAGTAAGATGAGGAGGAATTTCTTCACCCAGAGAGTGGTGAACCTGTGGAATTCTCTACCAGGCCAACTTATTCAAATATATTCAAGAAGGAGTTAGATATATTTCTTAAGGCTAAAGGGATCAAGGGATATGGGGAGAAAGCAAGGACAGGGTACTGAATTTGGATGATCAGCCATGATCTCATTAAATGGCGGAACAGGCTCGCGGGGCCGAATGGCCTACTCCTGCTCCTATCTTCTACGTTTCTAATGTTTCTCCATATTTCTAAAACTTGTTTTTATCTCGGCTAGAGTCTTGGGCAAGTTCAAAACAGTTAGTATCCCAGATGTCAAATTCAGGAAAAAGTGGATGCAAATACAACCTCCATCTGAATTACTAAATTTGGTAACTTTTTCACTTTTCCAGAGTCCTCCACATCCTGCTCCACCTCGTACAGTTTAACAGTACATTAGGGACTGTTCCGTCCTATTCTCAGCATACGAGAGCTCTGATTCACAGTTCCAGCTGGTAACAGTCCTGAAGCAACTTCACCAAGATAGAAGCAGAAAATAACTGGCTTCAACTTTTGTGCTCATCGAGGCGAGGAATGAAACACTTGCTAATTTGGCCACCCAGTGTCAGCATCAAGCACTTCCAGGTTTGATACCACGCTGCTTGATGCTGGGCTCCTCTGGCCCTACAGTGGGCCACAGTCTCGACCTCAGAGCAGCATTCCCTACTGTACAGGAGAGCAACATTTTACAATTTTCCACTCCAGCCATCCTCTTTGTGACCGGTGACTCCTAAACAGCCAGTTTTGTGATGTGGGACCATGCTCACTAGGAACTGGATTTCAGACTGGAGTTCATGCAAGATCGTCACAGCCAGTTTAGGCTGGATCTGCACTCAGATCCCAAAGGTGTGTGAACCAGCCAACGCCCCAAAGACATTTTGTTTCAACATGAAGCTCAAGTGCTCTTTGTGGTTGGAATCAATCATGGCAGATCTAAAAGGTAGAATGCAAACCAAAACCTTAAGGAGATTAAAGCAAGGCTCCCCTCATGACTCAGGTGAGTTCAACCAGCTGATGCACAGAGATCAGGAAGTTCCCCACATTGGTCCCTGGTCTGTGTTAAGTAAACTGGGCTCAGACTGGGTGGCAGCAGAGACATAACTAGCCTCGGGACCCCCTTTTGGGGGGGGGGGGGGGGGGGGGGGGGAAATCAGCACCCCCAGAACGTACTCCAGTAGCTCCTGCTGGTTAGTGCATTCAGAGAACTGGGCGTGCATTTGCTCTCTCCCACAGTCAAATGGCCGACTGGCACTCATGAGGTTTTAGAGGTCTGCTGGTACAAATGGAACAGCACCTCAGCGAGGAGAAAATGGGCAAAGGAAGACAAAACACATCATTTAAAAAGTGGATATACCTGCCCCCACCCCCTCCAGGCTTTTCTCCATGAAAACATGACTTCCAAGTCACCGCAATAATGAGGAAGTTACCATAGTTTCCGTTGTCATCTGACTTGTAGTTGTATTTTGGTGAGTCATCGGAGGCCTCAAAGCCCTTGGCACGCAGATCATCGATTGCATTGACGTCCAGCATGATGTGGTCATCATCACCCATACCCTTACCTTGAGACTTCAGCTGCAAATTTAAACCAAAAATAACGTTATTTATGCGGACAAACTTGATCCTACGGGCTGGCAGGTTATCAGCACACCTTGGGTCACCACTAAGGAGTGTGCGGGAAATTGGATAAACAAGGCTAGGTATAACAGGGCTTTCCACAGTGCAGTTGGGTTGTCACTTCCTTGAAGACATTAAGGAAGCTGGGCAGACAGGATCTTCCCCATCTGCATCCATGCAGACCTGGTTATTGTTGTAGAGAAAATCCTTAAGTTTACTTCTGATAATTGATTCCATTATTTTACATTGAATGGAAGTAGTTGCCAGTGTCCGTTTTATCATCCTCTTTGAATGTGGGCACCAGATTAGCCTCTTTACAATCTACTGGTTCCTCCCCAGTGTCCAGTGACTCCCTTATAATGGTTATCAGAGCCTCACAAATCTCCTCCCAAGACCCTTTCAGCACTCTGGGATCAGTACAGTCTATCCTGGTGTTTTATTTAGTTTTGAGTCCAGTCTGTTTGGGTTTCCATCTCATTTATATTAAAGTCCTTGATTTTATTTTGGCTCTCTCGGTTTGGAGAGTGTATGTTGCTAATTTTTTCCTTTGTGAAAACTTGGAGGAAGGAATCATTCAGACTATTGTACGTTCATCCTCAGTTTTGACTCCACTTGCAACTTTTATGGTTTTCACCACTTCTCTGACCACAATCTCACTGTTGTAGTACTGAAAGCATTTTTGCTGTTATGTTAAGCCTGCTCGGCTATGCTTTTTTCTCTGATCGCCCTTTTATTGTGTTTCTGCAATTTCTTCTATTCATACACTGAACACATTCTCTTTCAACCTGCAGAATTTGAACAAGGCACTTTCTCTCTTCATGTCACTTTTAATTTTTTAATGTTTTGGGTCACATTTGTTTACAACAACAGCAACTTGCATTTATATAGCGCCTTTCACATAGTAAATCATCCCAAGGCACTTCACCAGAGCGTTATCAAACAAAATTTGACACCAAGCCACATATGGATATATTAGGACACATGACCAAAAGCTTGTTCAAAGAGATAGGTTTTAAGGAGCGTCTTAAAGGAGGAGAGAGAGGCGGAGAGGTTTAGGGAGGGAATTCCAGAGCGTAGGGCCTAGGCAGCTGAAGCCATGGCCGCCAATGGTGGAGCGATTAAAATCGGGGACGCACAAGAGGCCAGAACTGGAGGAACGCAGAGATCTTGAAGGGTTGTAGATCTGGAGGAGGTTAGAGAGATAGGGAGGGGTGAGGCCATGGAGGGAATTGAAAACAAGGATGAGAATTTTAAAATTGAGACGTTGCTTAACCAGGAGCCAATGTGGGTCAGCGAGCACAGGGGTAATGGGTGAACGGGACTTGGTGCGAGTTAGGATATGGGCAGCAGTGTTTTGGATGAGCTCAAGTTTCGGCGATAGAGTGGGGGAATGAAACTGACTGGATTGCTCTACAGAGAGCCGGCAACGACTCGATGGGCCAAATGGCCTCCTTCTGTGCCGTTATGACTATGACTCTATGACTAAGTTTATGGAGGTTGGAAGTTGGGAGGCCAATCAAGAGTGTGTTGGAATAGTCGAGTCTAGAGGTAATAAAGCATGGATGAAGGTTCCAGCAGCAGATGAGCTGAGGCAGGGGCGGAGTCAGCAAGGTTACGGAGGTGGAAGTAATTTACTCTAAGCTTGCTGGTTTTCGGTATTTATTTATCCTGCATGCTCAGCATTAAACCTTTTAAGGTATTCCACTTATCCTCCACTGGAGCATTGTTCAGCCAACTCTGCTAATCTATATGTTTTAGTGGTTCCCTCATTTCATTGAATTTGACCTTCAAGTTTATTAACCTGGCTCCTGACCGTGGGTATTTTTGAACCATTCTGTGATTATTGCTCCCCACCCTCCCTCACCCCGCCCACCTTAGGAGTGCTACATCATCAATTCCTGTATGCTGTCTCTGTTATTCATAAAAAACAGGTTAAGATGAGTGCCACCTCTTAATGCTTCCTTGCTGCACTAATCAGTCACCCACCGCATTTACCAACTGTTTCTAAACTGCTTGAGCTTCCCAGTTTATATTTGGCTGATTGAAATCTCCCGTTAAAGTAACTTTCCCATTCTCACATATCATTCCCATCACTTCATACAACAATTTGTCCTCCAACTTGTTGGAGGTTTTTACTTGCATTACAGATGTCTGTCCAGAGTAGTTCACTCTGTAGCTTTCCCCATGTTACATATCAACTTTGTTTACTTCTCAGGTGTCCCTGACAGCTGAGCTCACGTCACATCCTTTAGGTCTATTCTGTCCTTTCTGAATACTATATCCCCAAATATTATATTCACTTCCATCCTCACTATTTAGCCATGTTTAGGATGTGTTTTAAAAAGACTAACAAATATCTGCCACTAACAGAGGGAGGTCCTTTTCCACAAAGTAGTGGAGTGGGCCCAGGGGCCGTGTAGCCTGGTTCTGCTCCTACTGTGTTCTAATTCTGTGTTAGATTTCAGGAGATGGTTTTATTCCTGTTCCTGGCTGGGGTGGAGATCGCCTTTACAGAAGGTAAGTACTGTAGAAAATATAGGGATAGAGTGATCTCCTGGAAGAATTTCGATCGCCTAGATGGGTCGGAGAGGAATTTCCCAGATTTTTTTCTCCCAAATTGGCCATTGGGTCTTTATCTGGTTTTTCGCCTCTCCCGGGAGATCACATGGGTTCGGGTGGATGCAGAGTGATAGAAGATTTGAGGTTAGGATCAGATCAGCCATGATCTTATTGAATGGTGGAGCAGGCTCGAGGGGCCGATTGGCCTACTCCTGCTCCTATTTCTTATGTTCTTATGTAAAGTGTGTAAAACATGCCTGTTTAGATAGTAAATAATTTGTATAACTTATTCTGTATTAAAATAAAGAACTTGCATTTCTATTGCGCCTTTTACGACCTCAGGACGTCTCAAAGCGCTTTACAGCCAATGAAATGTAATCACTGTTGTAATGTAGGAAATTCGGCAACCAATTTGCGCAAAGCAAGTTCCCACAAACAGCGATGTGATAATGGCCAGATAATCTGTTTCAGTGATGCTGGTTGAGGTATAAATATTGGCCAGGACACCAGTGAGAACTCCCCTGCTTTTCTTCGAAATAGTGCCGTGGGATCTTTCACGTTTGTACGGATAACCGTAGCTGTCGTAAAGACAGCAGGGTTTGATTGACAGCTGGTTGACGGCTGACTTCATATCCGGGGGCGGGATCCGACGCCATCTTGGCCATGCTTGAAGTACTGTACGCTAGGACACAGAGTCAAGACTGAATAAATGGCACTCCACTACAACTGCTTGGGAGACTCGTAATTACATTAAGATAACATTACAACGTTCACCTGAGTAATTCCAATTTTGTATTAAGCATTATTAATAATAACTCAAAGAAGCTGATACAGTGTGATGAGATTATGCACGCAGACTATTTCGGGAGGCCCAGCTGTGTCAGAATATCAGTCAGTTTGGATTCACAGCCTTCCTGCTGCAAAGCCAGATTGGTGCGTAAACAGTTCAGGAGCTTTCTGACACATTTAGGACACAATCAAAACCGTGCAATTAAATAAGTGCCTCGTGACTGACTGCCAGCCTATCACCCTACATCTGTGAAACAAAACCCAGGTGGCAAGCATCAACTCACTTGAGCAGCTTTTTTCTCATCCTCAAAGCCCTCCAGGTCCACACGGAGTCCCTTCTCTTCAGCAATCAGTCCAGTCAAATCCACAGGGAAACCATAGGTGTCATAAAGGAGCCAAGCAGTGTCACCTGGGAAAAGCAACCACATCATCATCTGTATTCGCTGCTCACGATGTGGTCTCCTCTACATTGGGGAGACCAAACGCAGATTGGGTGACCGCTTTGCAGAACACCTTAGTTCAGTCCGTAAGGGGGACCCTGAGCTCCCGGTGGCCTGTCACTTTAATTCCCCGCTCCATTCCCACTCAGACCTCACCGTCCTCAGCCTCTTGCACTGTTCCACGGAAGCTCAGCGTAAGCTCGAGGAACAGCACCTCATCTTTCGATTAGGCACGCTACAGCCCTCTGGACTCAACATAGAGTTCAACAATTACAGATCATAACCTTGGCCCCTATCACATATATATATACTAGCTGAAGTGCCCGGCGGTGCCGAGGGTCTTTTGAGGGCATGTTGTTGTTGGAAGAGAGAGAGAGAGAGAGAGAGAGAGCGAGCGACTGGGGGGGGGGGGGGGGGGGGGGGAAGGGGGGGGGAAGAGAGCGCGCGACTTGGGGGGGGAAAGAGGGCGGGCTGCGCGACTGGGGGGGGGAAAGAGGGCGGTGCGCGCGACTGGGGGGGGAAAGAGGGGCGGTGCGCGCGACTGGGGGGGGGAAAGAGGGCGGGCGCGCGACTGGGGGGGGGAAAGAGGGCGGGCGCGCGACTGGGGGGGGAAGAGGGCGGGGCGCGCGACTGGGGGGGGAAGAGGGCGGGCGCGCGACTGGGGGGGGAAAGAGGGCGGGGCGCGCGACTGGGGGGGGAAAGAGGGCGGGGCGCGCGACTGGGGGGGGGAAAGAGGGCGGGCGCGCGACTGGGGGGAAAGAGGGCGGTGCGCGCGACTGGGGGGGGGGGGGAAAGAGGGCGGGCGCGCGACTGGGGGGGGGGGGAAAGAGGGCGGGCGCGCGACTGGGGGGGGAAAGAGGGCGGGCGCGCGACTGGGGGGGGGAAAGAGGGCGGGGCGCGCGACGGGGGGGGGAAGGGAGGGCGCGCGACCGGGGGGAAGGGAGCGCGCGCGACCGGGGGGAAGGGAGCGCGCGACCGGGGGGAAGGGAGCGCGCGACCGGGGGGGGGAAGAGAGAGCGCGACCGGGGGGGGAAGAGAGAGCGCGACCGGGGGGGGGAAGAGAGAGCGCGACCGGGGGGGGAAGAGAGAGCGCGACCGGGGGGGGGGGAAGAGAGAGCACGACCGGGGGGGGGGGAAGAGAGAGCGCGACCGGGGGGGGGGGGAAGAGAGAGCGCGACCGGGGGGGGGGAAGAGAGAGCGCGACCGGGGGGGGGGAAGAGAGAGCGCGACCGGGGGGGGAAGAGAGAGCGCGACCGGGGGGGGAAGAGAGAGCGCGACCGGGGGGGGAAGAGAGAGCGCGACCGGGGGGGGGGAAGAGAGAGCGCGACCGGGGGGGGGGGGGGGGAAGAGAGAGCGCGACCGGGGGGGAAGAGCGCGCGCGACCGGGGGGGGGGAAAGAGAGAGCGCGACCGGGGGGGGAAGAGAGCGCGCGACCGGGGGGGGAAGAGAGAGCGCGACCGGGGGGGGAAGAGAGAGCGCGACCGGGGGGGAAGAGAGAGCGCGACCGGGGGGGAAGAGAGAGCGCGACCGGGGGGGAAGAGAGAGCGCGACCGGGGGGGAAGAGAGAGCGCGACCGGGGGGGAAGAGAGAGCGCGACCGGGGGGGAAGAGAGCGCGCGACCGGGGGGGAAGAGAGAGCGCGACCGGGGGGGAAGAGAGAGCGCGACCGGGGGGGAAGAGAGAGCGCGACCGGGGGGGAAGAGAGAGCGCGACCGGGGGGGAAGAGAGAGCGCGACCGGGGGGGAAGAGAGAGCGCGACTGGGGGGGAAGAGAGAGCGCGACTGAGGGGGAAGAGAGAGCGCGACTGGGGGGGAAGAGAGAGCGCGACTGGGGGGGAAGAGAGAGCGCGACTGGGGGGGAAGAGAGAGCGCGACTGGAGGGGAAGAGAGAGCGCGACTGGGGGGAAGAGAGAGCGCGACTGGGGGGAAGAGAGAGCGCGACTGGGGGGGAAGAGAGAGCGCGACTGGGGGGGAAGAGAGAGCGCGACTGGGGGGGAAGAGAGAGCGCGACTGGGGGGGAAAGAGCGCGACTGGGGGGAAGAGAGAGCGCGACTGGGGGGAAGAGAGCGCGCGACTGGGGGGAAGAGAGAGCGCGACTGGGGGGAAGAGAGAGCGCGACTGGGGGGAAGAGAGTGCGCGACTGGGGGGAAGAGAGAGCGCGACTGGGGGGTGAGGGGGGTTGAGTGGAGGGGGGAGGAGTGGGGAGGGAGGGGGGGAGTGGGGAAATGGGAAGTGGGGGAAGGGGGGAGGAGTGGGGGAAGGGGGAGGAGTGGGGGGTGGAGGGGGAGGGGGAGGCAGGGTGGGAAGGGGGATGGAGGAGGGGGAGGGTGGGGGGGAAGGGGAGGGGGGGGGGAAGGGGAGGGAGGAGGGGGAAGGGGGGAGGGAGGAGGGGGGAGGGGGGGGAGGGAGGGGGAGGAGAGGGGAGTGGAGGGAGGGGAAGGGAGAGGAGGGGGAAGGGGGGGAAGGGAAGGGAAGGGGGGAGGGGAGGGGTGGGGAGGGGAGGGGAGGGGAAGGGGGGTTGGGGAGGGGAAGGGGGGTTGGGGAGGGGGAGGGGTGGGGGGGGAAGCGGGGTATGGGGGGGAGGGGAAGGGGGGTTGGGGAGGGGTGGGGGGGAAGCGGGGTATGGGGGGGAGGGGAAGGGAGGGGGAGGAGGGGGGAAGGGGTGAACGGGAGGGGTGGATGTGGGGGTGGGGGGGAAGGGGGGTGGGGCTGGTGGGCTGAGGGGGAAGGGGGGTTGGGGGGAAGCGGGTGTGGGGGGTGGAAAGGGAGGGGGGAGATAAACTTAAAGTACAGGAAACTTTGTGCTATCCGGCACCCACTCTTCAGAGTTAATGTTGAGAGATACGGAGATTCTTATCTCTGTATTTAACAACAAACACTGTTGCTTAGCAACAGCTTCTAAACACTCAGGTGTGGCCCTGAAGCTCTGTAGCTAAAGCTGTTGCTATAGCGACAGACCTTGCACAGCTACACAGTCGATTGTCTGTCACAGACACAGATTTGGAGCACAGAAGCCCCACCCACTCTATGTTCCTGTACTAAGATGGCCACGCATGCACTGTTACACACTGAATCAAAATGGCGTCGCACTGAAACTTTTCGCCCTCCTTGACAAAGATGGCTGCTGTTAACCTGGGGCTGTCTGCAGAAGACATTTTCTCAGCTGCAAACACAGGATCTTCAGATTATTATTCGGGGCTTGCGACCTACCCCAGTTGCTTATGAAGCTTCCCCACCTACTGACCCCGGGAATGGAGCTGAGGCAGCACACCCTCTGCCAGTGTTTGTCTCTATCTAGGCCGGGAGCCTGGGTCTAGAGTTGCACTGCTGGCAGTTGGAGAAGCCTAGGCCCCGGGCCTGGAAAAACGGTGAAAGGTAGGAGAATTATAGAGGTTAGAGAAAAGATTTACAAATTAATTAACTTTTTTTAAAAACAATTTGTGTTTTAAAAGCAACTTTTTTTTTGCTGGAAATGTAGATTTGAAAAGAAACACACAGAAAGCGGGAAAAAGAAATGAAAAGTTTAGAATCAAGATGGCGGCAACTCACCTCGGTTCAGAACGATAAGGCCCGCCCACACACGCACCGATTGGTCGACCGTCAGGTGACCGAAGCGTAGGATTGGTCAATCGTCCCGTCACTCGACCGTAGGAGGGCCCAGCTGCATGCGCCAGCAACCCGGCATACGATTGGTCGACCTCGAGGTCACTCTATCGCTAATGAGCGGATAATTAGATGCTAATGAGCGGAATGTTGAAGGTTTTTCGGACACCGCGGGCGCAATTTTTGTCCGGCCGAAACGTAAATACGCTTACCATCGTTTTGGAATGGTGAGCTTTCTTTCGACGTAACGCACGCGTAGGTACGCTCTGTAACTTTCGAGCGCATAGTCAGACAGGCGCACACCCGAGGACAGACAGAAGGACAGACAGAAGGACAGACAGAAGGACAGACAGAAGGACAGACAGAAGGACAGACAGAAGGACAGACAGAACGATCCGTTTATATATATAGACTAGCTGAAGTGCCCGGCGGTGCCGAGGCTTTTTCGAGGGCATGTTGTTGTTGGAAGAGAGAGAGCGCGACTGGGGGGGGGGGGGGGGGGGGGGGAGAGGGGAGGGAGGGAGGGCGGGGGGGATGGCGGAAGGGAGGGCGGGGGGGGAAGGGAGGTGGGGGGGAAGGGGAGGGGGGAGGGGGGGAAGGGAAGGGGGGAGGGGGGGAAGGGAAGGGGGGGAGGGGGGGTGCGGGGGGAGGGAGGGCGGGGGGGGAAAAGGGGGCGGGGGGGGAAGGGAGGGCGGGGGCCCCCCCCTCCGAGGGTCGCGGCCCCCCCCCCCCCGAGGGTCGCGCGCCGCCCCCCCGCCCCCCGAGGTGAAGACCGCCGATTGTGCGCGCAGCAGGAGCTGAGACGCGGCATCTCTCTCTGGCTCGGCCGGCGGGCCCGGTTGCCAGGGTAACCGTGACGCTGACCAAGCCCCGCCCCCGGGCCGAGCCAGAGAGAGAGATGCCGCGTCTCAGCTGCTCCTGCTGCGCGCGCGGCCCCCCCCCCCAGGTGAAGACCGCCGATTGCGGCTGTGCGAGACGGCCGGCCGGGGTTGCCAGGGTAACGCTTGACGCTCAGCAAGCCCCGCCCCCCAGCCGAGCCAGAGAGAGAGACAGCGCGTCTCAGCTCCTGCTGCGCGCGCACCCTAGCGGCGCTGGGCTGAGGCTCGGCCCTCCAGCCTTCGAGTGGGGCCGGGAGGTGCCTAGCTCGGGCGTGGGTGCGGAGGAGACGCCGAGGCTTCTAGGCCTACCTGGAAAAACGGGGAAAGGTAGGAAAATTAATGAGATTAGATAAGTTAATTACTTTCTAAATCATTTTTTTAAAAAACAATATGTGTTTTAAAAGCAACTTTTTTTTTAAGACGCAGAAAGCGGGAAAAAAGGAAAAGTTTGGAATCAAGATGGCGGCGACTCACCTCGGTTCAGAACGATAAGGCCCGGCCACACACGCACCGATTGGCACGGCGGCACGCGCCAGCAACCCGGCGTACGATTGGTCGAGCTCGAGGTCACTCTATCGCTAATGAGCGGATAATTAGATGCTAATGAGCGGAATGTTGAAGGTTTTTCGGACACCGCGGGCGCAATTTTTGTCCGGCCGAAACGTAAATACGCTTACCATCGTTTTGGAATGGTGAGCTTTCTTTCGACGTAACGCACGCGTAGGTACGCTCTGTAACTTTCGAGCGCATAGTCAGACAGGCGCACACCCGAGGACAGACAGAAGGACAGACAGAAGGACAGACAGAAGGACAGACAGAACGATCCGTTTATATATATAGACTAGCTGAAGTGCCCGGCGGTGCCGAGGCTTTTTCGAGGGCATGTTGTTGTTGGAAGAGAGAGAGCGCGACTGGGGGGGGGGGGGGGAGAGGGGAGGGAGGGAGGGCGGGGGGGGATGGCGGAAGGGAGGGCGGGGGGGGAAGGGAGGTGGGGGGGAAGGGGAGGGGATAATGAGATGCTAATGAGCGGAACGTTGAAGGTTTTTGTGATACCACGGGCGGGATTTTAGCCCGGCCGAAACGTAAATACGCTTAAAACCGTCTCGGAAGCGTAAGCTTTCTTTGGAGGTAACGCGCGCGTAGGTACGCCTGTAACTTTCGTGCGCATAGCCCGACAGACGCACAGGCGATGACAGACAGACAGACAGATCGACCGATTTATATATATATAGTAGATAGATAGAAGATAGAAGAAGATAGATATAGATATTTTTTTTATCCACACTTTTGTTTGGCCCTTTTTTTCCCCTCCCACATGGCAGCTGTCCTTCATTCTGCCAGCACAATTCACACCCCATCTAGAGCCATCCTTTGTTCCTTAACCTGTCCCATTACCACCTTCTCTCGCCTTGAATATCTCTTAATCTCTCCTGCTTTCTATCCCATCACTGACCTTCCCTTTTGTTTTTCATCCCCTCCCCCTTTTCCCAGCCCCTAAACCTGCTTTCCATTTCCTGCTTTTTTCCAGTTCTGACGAAAGGTCACCGACCTGAAACGTTAACTCTGTTTCTCTATCCACGGATGCTGCCCTGGCCTGCCGAGTTTTTCCAGCCTTTTCTGTTGTTACATCATGGTGCTTCACAGGAGCGTTATCAGACAAAAATTGACACCGAGCCACATATTTAGACAAGTGACCAAAAGCTTAGTTAAAGAGGTAGGTTTTAAAGGAGCATCTTAAAGGAGGAAAGAGGTGGAGAGGGTTAGGGAGGGAATTCCAGAGCTTAGGGCTTAAACAGCTGAAGGCACAGCAGCCAAAGGGGTGGCGAAGAAAATTGGGGATGCGCAAGAGGCCAGAATTAGAGCATCGCAGAGATCTCCCAGGGCTGTTCAGCTGAAGGAGGTTATAGAGGTTGGGAAGGGCGAGGCTGTGGAGGCGTCTGAACACAAGGATGAGAATTTTAAGCCAAAACAATCAGCCAACGTTTCTTGTCACAATCACTAGACAGTGACCCCTGCGGGAAAGTGCAAGTGTGTGGACATCAGGTTAGGACTGGATCAGGCTTGGCCATAGTCCTGCAAATTTTTCCTTTTTCAAGTATATATCCAATTCCCTTTTAAAATTTACTACTGAATCTGCTTCCACCGCCCTTTCAGGCAGTGCAGTGCAGATCACAACAACTCGCTGTGTAAATATTATTGTCATCTCCCCTCTGGTTCTTTTGCCAATTATCTTAAATCTGTTTCCACTGGTTACCGACTCTCCTGCCAGTGAAAACTGCTTCTCCTTATTTACTCTATCAAAACCGCTCAAATAGCTTGCCAACCCTCACTGTCTGTGCTCAAATGGGCGAGTCACCAGAGGGATCTCGATGCTCCAAGCTTTAGTCAGCACCTTTAGGAGAGAGTGACGAGGGAACAAGTGAACCCCACCCTCACAGCAATAGAGAAGCCAAGGTACTCGACTCAGAAGCCAGCTATCAACCTGTTCTTGGACAAACGTTTCGTTAATCCCTTTACAAACCTGGGATTATTTTACTATCGGCCAAACTTTGGATCTTCCTCTCCAGGATACGCCGCCCCCTGTTAAGTGTTTTCAGGAACTGCTCCTCCTCTTCATTGATAATATCCTTCACCATATCTGGGTCTTTCTTTAGCTCTGGGAATGCATCCCCCTGAAGAGCAAACAATAAGTTATCCTCATATGTCATTTCAATTGGACTGTACAGAATTCCTTTATCGACCTTTGTTTTGATTTACTATTCGATCTCTCGTGGTGTTTTCATGGTAAATTGAATGATGTGTCGCTCTCCTGTCCTTGTATAGCAACCTATGTATTTTTAAGTAAATACAGGCTCAGGTCAATCAGAGTTTAATTGTTCCCTGATCGGGAATGTTGCAGATTTTAATGTATTTGCCAGTTTCAGTGTGCAGCTCAGCAGAACCCAGCATTTTAAGACTGTTTTGTACGTGTATCAAAATGTGACACCTGGAGTTTGACAGTCAATCTTTTCTCTTCCTCTCTTGAAGCTGCCAAGTCTTGCAGCCGACTGACAGCCTTACCTCAGTGGCTGTTCTTCATGTGCGAGCCTGGATATCGAACGTCAATCAGGTTATTGGACTGCGGAAGGCATCACAGCCAAACCAATCCTGTTCTCACCTGACACAAGCACATCTGAACAAGGGTCACTGGACAGTGAGCAAGAGAAAGAACCCAAGCTGATTTTATCCCTTCCCAACCCAGGGAGCTAAGGCCAATGGTAGCACACCCGCAGCTGCCTGACCAGAGACCTAGTCTGGTCTGTCTGAGCCCACCCCTCCCCCTTTATATATTTATTTACATTGTATTACAAGAAAATGTAACCACAGTAGAGGGGAATCCTCAGTTGAAGAAAAAGGAAGACATACTGAAAGCACTAGTATAGAAGGTGGCGTCGTCAAATGGAGACGGTCTAATAACCTCATCGTCTAAGCTCACACATGAACGGCCACGGGCAAGGTACCTACGCAACCGTACCCCAGTAAAAGCTAACACCTGCAGGAGATGGTGGCAGAAAAATTAGCACAAAAAAAAACCTATATTATTAAGCAGAACAAATAGAAACGGGTTTGATGCAAAAATCAGTATCACAGTTCAACCGATGTTCAACGCAGCTTAACTTTTTCTGTATTTCTCCTCTGCCCTGATGCTATGCATCCTCCCCTGACTGAGAGGGCAGACAGCTGACCTGTCCACAGTCCTTTAACGATAGCGCTTGCTATTGGCCTTGAGGAGCTGCATTGGAGTGGCCTAGGGCAACTTGCCCTTCCCTGTGTTGAAGCACCAGGGCTCTGCCTGGCACTCCTTGCTGGGTCAAGTATGATCACCAATCCCAAGGAGATGAGAAGGATACCTACAAACATTGAAAATTTGAAAAAGCAGAAAATGCTGGACATACACAGCGCCTTTCTCTTTCAGCTGTCGTCGGGACCTGCTGTGCTCCTCCAGCATTTTCTGTTTTTGTTCCTGGTAGGAGAAACCTTTCGTAAGAGCTGTGCAGTCCCCAGCAAATTGCAGTAATGGGTGTAATATACATACCAAAGATTCCACCACCACGTCAACCAGGGTTGCAAAGAAACCCTTCGATGCATTCAGCTTCTCGTGGGAGTATCGCACTGCTCTTCGTAAAATCCTTCTCAAAACATACCTGTATAGAAAAACATCTTTAACAACACCGCTGGTCTGTTACTTTGACTAAACTTGTATAGAAGGGTTTACAATCCAGTTAGTTAACTGTTCAAATTTCTGTAAGGAATACCTAAGAGAAAGGGGATGTTTGAAGTGGGACTTTTTGAATCTCTATTCTCCTTGCCCCATCTGTCCACACATTATAACAATGCTACAATACCTCTCAACCTCGAATGGGCCAAAAAGGTGGCACTTGGATTAGAAGTTTTTGGGGGTTGGGGGAGAAACCCCCGTATAGAAGCAGCAAATGAGCCAATTTTGCCAACATTTCACTACTGGTGCCACTTCACATTCGGATTAGGAATGGATCAAGCCAAGCTGGCTGGCGGAAGTTCTCGGCTATGTGTTCCTGCAAGGCAACCAGTGCCTCTCCATGGGTGCTGCAAACGTTGTGTAATTAGTAAAATCCTAAGAATCTTCAATTGCAAATCATTGTCAATTGTACTCCTCCGTGCTGCTCATGCTCCTAGATTTAATTTTTATTTTGTTTTATTCAGAGTTTTCTCCCCCTCTCTCCTGACAGTTCTGCTATGAGAGCTGTAGCTGGGTTATGGTTCCCAAGGTGCCAGCAGCTATTCTTCATGTGCAAGTGTCAGTAGGTTATTTGGCCAGAGGCCATCACAGTCAAGCCCAACCATGTTCTCTTCAGGCACTTGCCAGCAGAGAGAGAGTGAGAGAGAGATCAGGAGCAGGAACACTAGCTTATGGTTTCCCTTTCTCAAATCAGGTACAGCACCCCGATCACCACCACAGTTGAGAGTAGCTAACAGCACAAATCACTCAGCCATTGAGGAGTATAACTAGGTCCTTAGTATTATTGCAGGAAAGCATTTGCTGTCAGTCTGGTTACTGAGAGAAAGTGATCTTAAAAGTGGCGTGGGG
Organism: Somniosus microcephalus; assembly: GCF_052327205.1. Classification (NCBI taxonomy): domain Eukaryota; kingdom Metazoa; phylum Chordata; class Chondrichthyes; order Squaliformes; family Somniosidae; genus Somniosus; species Somniosus microcephalus. Next base: position 174,117,090 of record NC_140992.1, read on the forward strand.
ATGAAGGAAAATGTAAAACAGGCAATTTCTCCGCGACCTTAAGAGTACTCAAATGGACAAAATGTAAAACTGGCTCAAGTGGTTGTAGGAGACGTGAAAGGAAGACAACAAACACAACTTAAAATTACAATTAATTCAATCGACTGGTAAATGTCGTAAACTTTTAGCTACTTTCTGTTGAGCACATGTCCCCAAACTGCAGCCGTATTTAGTGCCTGCATACACAGCTTGAAATTGCTGATATTCCCATAATGCCCAAGAGTCTATGGTTCTAGGGTGCAGACCTTCAAATTACATAGAAACATAGAAGATAGGAGCAGGAGTAGGCCATTCGGCCCCTCGAGCCTGCTCCGCCATTCAGTGCGATCATGGCTGATCATCCAAATTCAGTACCCTGTCCCTGCCTTCTCCCCATATCCCTTGATCCCTTTAGCCTTAAGAAATATATCTAACTCCCTTCTTGAACAAGATATATTTAATGAATTGGCCTCTACTGCCTTCTGTGGTAGAGAATTCCACAGGTTCACCACTCTCTGGGTGAAGAAATTCCTCCTCATTTCTGTCCTAAATGCCTACCCCTTATCCTTAGGCTGTGACCCCTGGTTCTGGACTCCCCCGCCATCAGGAACATCCTTCCTGCATCTAGTCTGTCTAGTCCTGTTAGTATTTTATAAGTTTCAATGAGATCCCCTCTCATTCTTCTAAACTCCAGTGAGTATAAGCCCAATCGACCCAATCTCTCCTCATATGTCATTCCTGCCATCCCAGGTATCAGCCTGGTGAATCTTCGCTGAACTCCATCCATGGCAAGAACATCCTTCCTCAGATAAGGCGACCAAAACTGCACACAATACTCCAGGTGTGGTCTCACCAAGGCCCTGTACAACTGCATCAAGACATCCTTGTTCCTGTACTCAAACCCTCTCGCTACGAAGGCCAACATACCATTTGCCTTCTTAACCGCCTGCTGCACCTGCATGCTTACCTTCAGCGACTGGTGCACAAGGACACCCAGGTTTTGTTGCACTTCCCCTTCTCCCAATCTATTGCCGTTCAGATAATAATCTGCCTTCCTGTTTTTGACACCAAAGTGGATAACCTCGCATTTATCCACATTATATTGCATCTGCCATGCTTCTGCCCAATCACCCAACCTGTCCAAATCATACTGGAGTTTCTCAGCATCCTCCTCGCAGCACACACTCCCACCCAGCTTTGTGTCATCTGCAAACTTGGAGATATTACATCCAGTTCCCTCGTCTAGATCATTAATATATATTGTGAATAGCTGGGGTCCCAGGACCGATCCCTGCGGTACCCCACTAGTCACTGCCCGCCACTCGGAAAAAGACCCGTTTATTCCAACTCTTTGCTTTCTGTCTGCCAACCAGTTCTCTATCCAAGTCAATACCTTGCCCCCAATCCCATGTGCCTTAACTTTACACGCTAATCTCTTATGCGGGACCTTATCGAAAGCCTTCTGAAAGTCCAAATACACCACATCCACTGGTTCTCCCTTATCTATTTTACCAGTTACATCCTCAAAAAATTCCAGTAGATTAGTCAAGCACGATTTACCTTTTGTAAATCCACGTTGACTTTGTCCGATCCGGTCACTGTTTTCCTAGTGCTATAATGGACTCTAGCATTTTCCCCACTACCGATGTCAGGCTTACCGGTCTATAATTACCCGTTTTCTCTCTACCACCTTTTTTGAATAGTGGGGTAACATTAGCTACCCTCCAATCCATGGGTACAGTTCCAGAGTCTATCGAATTTTGGAAGATGACCAGCAATGCATCTACTATTTCTAGGGCCACTTCCTGAAGTACCCTAGGATGTAGATTATCAGGCCCTGGGGATTTATCAGCCTTCAATCCCGTCAATTTCCCTAACACCATTTCCCTACAAATATGGATTTCTTTCAGTTCCTCCCTCTCATTAGACCCTATGTTCCCTGACATCTCTGGAAGGTTATTTGTGTCCTCCTTTGTGAAGACAGAACCAAAGTATGTATTTAATTGGTCCCCCATTTCTTTGTTCCCCATTATAAATTCCCCTGATTCGGACTGCAAGGGACCTACGCTTGACTTCACCAATCTTTTTCTCTTCACATATCTATAAAAGCTTTTACAGTCAGTTTTTATGTTCCCTGCAAGCTTACTCTCATACTCTATTTTCCCCCTCTTAATTAATCCCTTTGTCCTCCTTTGCTGAATCCTAAACTGCTCCCAATCCTCAGGTTTACTGCTTTTTCTGGCCTAGGTGCAGAAACAAGAAAAGAAAGACTTGCATTTATAGAGCACCTTTCACGACCTCAGGACATCGCAAAGCACTTTACAGCCAATGAAATATTTTTAAAGTGTAGTCACTGTTGTAATGTAGGAAATGTAGCACCCAATTTGCGCAGAGCAAGGTCCCATAAATAGCAATATGATAATGACCAGATAATGTTTTTGTTATGTTGTTTGAGGGATAAATATTGGCCAGGACACCAGGGATAACTCCCCTGCTCTTCTTCAAAATAGTGCCATGGGATCTTGAGTGCCATGAGAGAGCAGACAGGGCCTCGGTTTAACATCTCATCCGAAAGACAGCATCTCCGACAGTGCAGCACTCCCTCAGCACTGCAGTGTCAGTCTAGATTTTTGTATCAAGTCTCTGGAGTGGGACTTGAACCCACAACCTTCTGACTCAGAGGCGAGAATGCTACCCACTGAGCCACAGCGGAGAGGTTTTGGGAGAAAATTCCAGAGCTTACGGCCTTGGCAGCTGAAGGCACAATCACCAATGGTGGAGCGACTGAAATTCCCGACAAGGGTGTTGGTGTTCTTACTTATAATTTACTGCTCAACATAACAGGGTTCGCAACATTGAATGTCAGATGTCACAGATTTATTAAGCATACAATAATTAAACATACACTTAACAGCAGCACTTACGACAAAACCTTACGAGTTTTAGCCAGAGAATTCAAACACGTTACAGTTCTAAGCTCGGTTTTCAGGTTGATCAGACCTTAATCGAATAGTACGGTACCTGTTCCAACACCCACTTTTTATACCTTTTCTTCACCCTTTGCATATGACAATTTCAATGACCTTGACGCTTATGATAACTTTAGTTTTAACAAGTTCTGTTTCTTTAGACTGGTACAATTCCCCAATTCTGCTAATTTATAAATATTTCACTCTGGAAGTTTCACTTGGTTGAATAGCAACAAATTATAAATCTGTACCATTGCATACCAATCTCCTGCTTCTGAGAAGGATGATGCAATCCCCTCTGTAGAACATGTTAGCAACTAATTAAAGCTCTGAAATATATGCACTGGGGTGTCTTTTAATTAAGTTTATTGTCTAAACTGACTATTGCTTTAGGGTCAGTCTTAATTCAACAGTTCAGTGCTCACTGCATCTAAATTGACTTAAACTTCCTCACTTAACAGGCAAAAGCAAAAGGTTACTGTTACTACAAAATAAAGAGAAATCAATAGCAGCATAACATTAGCAGACTTCAAGACAGTCTGATTAACCCTTTCCTTACACAGGATTGGAACTGAATAACATAACACAGACAGCCTGGCCTAGAAATTGGCCTGAGGCACCCATTAGCGATCGCCGCAAATTCAGTTGAAGTGCCCCTAGAGGGACACGGGGCGCGGCTCAAGGTGCTCCGCGTCCCTCTTAGGGCGTTGAAAGTGAATTTCGCCACGCTGCGGTACTGCAGGCCTTCCTCCCACTGTTAAGGGGGAGGGGCCTGCAACAGCGCGAGCCCCAATTGCGAGTGCCGGCAAAAGAGCCTGGCACCGAGGCGAAGTGCCAGGCTCTCGGGAAACAGCCTGCAATGCCGCGGGGGGGAGGGGGGACCAGGAGGCCGGGGACGGAGGTGCTGGCAGGCGGCCGCCCCGCACTTCCACCTTAACTTGCGCCTCTGTCGGCGCAGCAAGGCCCTGTGAACCGGGCGCGGGTAGCGAATGGCACTACAGCGGCGTTCGCTAACAAATATCGCGATCGGGGCGCTGCGCACACCGATGACGTCATCGGTGGCGGCGCAGCGCAAAAGGCTAACGCCATTAGCGACCCTGCTGAATATCGCGGGAGGCGCAGCCAGTGGCGCTACAGCCACTGCCTGCCTCTTTAGGCACTGCTCACCCAATTTTCCCCCCCCTGTTTTTTGCCATCATGACATGCCAGGGAAAGGTCTGACTCACACTTGAAACTTGAGTTCCCAATATCACCTAAGGACACCGGAGGCAGCTGCAAACTGAGACAAGAGAGTTTCCTCACCGAGGAGAGAATTTACATCACCCCTTGCTCCTGATTACAGCATGGCTCAGTCTTACATCCGAGTCAGAAGGTATGGGTTCAAGTCCCACTCCAGAGATTTAAGAATAATATCTCAACTGACACTTCAGTACAGCACTGAGGGAGCACTGCACTGTTGGAGATGCCTTCCCATCCCAATGTCCCATTTGCCATCAGGTGGATGTAAAAGATCCCACGGCATTATTCGAAGAAGAGCAGGGGAGTTCTCCTGGTGTCCTGGTCAATATTTATCCCTCAACCAACATTACTAAAACAGATTTATAGGAATAGGAGTAGTGCGTTCAGTCCCTTGAGCCTGTTCCGCCATTCAATGAGATCATGGTTGATCTGAATCTTAACTCCCTCCACATGCCTTGGCTCCATATCCTTTTATACCCTTGTGTAGCAAAAAGCGATCAATATCACTAAAGAAAAGTCATTTATTGCATTGCTGTTTGTGGAACCTTGCTGCGAGCAAACTGGCTGCCACGTTTCCTACATTACAACAGTGACTACACTTCAAAAGTACTCCATTGGCTGTAAAGCGTTTTGGGAAGTCCGGAGGTTGTGGAAGGTGCTATATAAATGCAAGTCTTTTTTCTTTTATAACATGGGTGGGACCAAGTAGCAGTCTGCTGCCCACTCATCTTTCCAAATACCTGCGTGATAGAGAAACCTTGCACATGCTCATACAGTAATTAGAAGTTTCAGCTAGGCGGAGTTCCTGAACCAGGAATATGTACTTCCGTCGTGTATTTCTGCTACAGCTCCAGTTCTTCTGCTGTTGCCAATGTTTCTCCCTGCTCTCTTGAAGGCGCTGAATCTTACTGGGGTATGGTTCCACGGACACCAGTTGCCTTCTAGTGCCTCTCCCAAGTGACCATTCTTCATGCCCGAGTGAATGCCGACAAGGGCCACCACAGCCAACGTGATTCTGTCCCCGCCCAATATTCACACACACGCACTCTCCAACAGCAGTCATTAGATAGTGGTTGGGAGCAGAAACACGGGCTGACTTTTCCTGTCACAGGGCCCAGAGGACACCAAGACCAACTGTAATGACCGCATCCCTGCCGCAGCGGAGGCCAACTAACTTCATGCCTTGCAGTGATTTTTTTTGTTAAATGTTACAACTTGGATTTTAAACAGCGCCACCGCAAATTGGCAAGTTTTTAAGAATCAAGAGCTGAAGCAAATCGCAGAGGGTCAACCCACCTTTCTTCCGCCACATTCCCAGGCCACGGGAGCCTCCTCCTCTTTGCCAGATTTTCCATGCTTCCCTCCATCTCTGCTATTGCGCTGTAACCATTTACACCTCCTCTGCACCCATCTTTTGTTTCTTTACTTGTCTCATTATCAATCACTTTTGTCATTTAATCATTCCTGCCCTTCACACTATCATAGACCTCTCCCTGCCACCCCCTTTTTTCCTGGCTTTGTACTTGCTTAAAAACTGTTCATATTCCAGTTATGACGAAAGGTCGATGACCCGAAGCCTTAATTTGGTTTCTCTCTCCACAGATGCTGCCTGACCTGCTGAGTGTTTCAAGCATTTTCTGTTTTTGTTTCACAACGAGACCTGGGTGTCCTTGTGCACCAGTCGCTGAAGGTAAGCATGCAGGTGCAGCAGGCGGTTAAGAAGGCGAATGGTATGTTGGCCTTTATAGCGAGAGGGTTTGAGTGCAGGAGCAAGGATGTCTTGCTGCAGTTATACAGGGCCTTGGTGAGACCACACCTTGAGTATTGTGTGCAGTTTTGGTCACCTTATCTGAGGAAGGATGTTCTTACCATGGAGAGTGCAGCAAAGATTCACCAGACTGATACCTGGGATGGCAGGAATGACGTATGAGGAGAGATTGGGTCGATTAGGCTTATATTCGCTTGAGTTTAGAAGAATGAGAGGGGATCTCATTGAAAATTATAAAATTCTAACAGGACTAGACAGACTAGATGCAGGAAGGATATTCCCGATGGCGGGGGAGTCCAGAGCCAGGGGTCACAGTCTAAGGATAAGGGGTAAGCCATTTAGGACTGAGATGAGGAGGAATTTCTTCACCCAGAGAGTGGTGAACCTGTGGAATTCTCTGCCACACAGGGCAGTTGAGGCCAATTCATTAAATATATTCAAGGAGTTAGATATATTTCTTAAGGCTAAAGGGATCAAGGGATATGGGGAGAAAGCAGGGACAGGGTACTGAATTTGGATGATCAGCCATGATCTCATTAAATGGCGGAGCGGACTCGAGGGGCCGAATGGCCTACTCCTGCTCCTATCTTCTATGTTTCTATAACTGTCCTGCTTTAATGGGCAAGATTGATATTGTTGCGGTGCCAACACAGCAACCAGGGGATGTATGCTAGCAAGTTATCAGTGGCACAATGGCAGAGGTGGATACATACCACTGCGTGATTTACTAGGTCTTTCCAACTTACCCTCGACCAGTGTTGTCCGGTCTACCCCCATCAGACAAAGCAATCGTTATTGTCCGTGCATGATCTGCCAGCACTCTGTACGCCATGTCTATTCCATCAACGTCTTCAGCTCCCACCTTCCCTGTATACAGTCTGGAGCCAGTGCCCTAGAATTTGATAAATAACTTAACAGTTAACACCGTGATTCAACAACCCGCTTTCAAACAGAGCATCAGGGAGTGCTTTAAGAATAGAAACAACAGATATGCACCTTAGGACTACGACGTTAAAAGCGCTGTATAAATGCAAGTTGCTGTTCCTCATCACCGGATACCCAACAACTCTACACAATGCCATGCTGGTAAGTGGAGTTGCTGTTTGAGGAATAGCCCTTATCTCCTGGCTTTCTGACATCAGAGCATAATGCATATCTATTTCACTAAAATAACTGACCTCATGAGGAAGCCTCAAAATGAAGGCTGGTGTTAAAAGGCAACTGGTGTTTTAAATCCAGCGCTGTGAAAACGTAGGGTCAGGTACAGGGGGTTTCTCACTTCAATATCAAGCTCCTTTAAGCGGTGATGTCAGCAAACCCAGCTTTGTGTGGAGAGCTGCAGTCCCACATGAGAACACTCACTGCTACCACCAGTTGGAAAGTTCAAACAACACAGCCTCCTGTGTGTACAGGAGGTCTTAGACCGTCACATTAACCCCAAATGTCTTCCATTTAAAAATAGCCAAATGCTGCATCATTCTGTGCTGCATCATTCGGTGATTCTAATTTGGTTGCCATCTATGAAATCCTTAACCCATGATCACAAAATTCATTCAACAGAGAGAGAAAAACAGACACATGCACTGACACAGATAGACAAACAGGGTAAAAGGCACCACAACTTGAAACTGCAGTTGATAAATTGACTATTTTAACAACTTACTTTCTGAATGGCTTTGAAGTAAGGTACAAACAGATCAGTGTCATAGTTTGACATTTTTTGCTGCAGGATTGACACCAGCCGTTCTAAACCCATCCCAGTATCAATGCTCTTCTTAGCCAGGGGCTTCAGACTGTCATCAACTTCTCTAGAGAGGTGGAAGCAACGAGGCAATTAGGTTTGAAACAGAAGTATCTCTTGTATCAGTACCTGTGCAACATGATGGCCACTGAGAAGCAGCAAGTATACTGCTGTGAAATTTTGTCAGTTCAGTTAGAGGAAACTAGGGCTCAACATCCAATGCGCCCCTGTCATTTTTAACCCAACGTTCAATTCCCACAGATGTTTCAACAATAAGTGAGAGATTTCTCACAGGTGAATCAACGAGCTGGTGCACATTCAGCTACATCATATCATGTAAAGGTTAATGTATGCAACGCACTGGCCCAATTTACCACAAGTCACTGTGAGGAAGTAAAAGGGACCCAATTCCATGCAACATGGTGTAAGGTGAGGTACCACTGCCAGAAAGCACTTAAATACAGCACATTCGGGAACAGCTCAGAAAGAGAATGAATCACTTCAAGTCACGTGTCAACATCTTGCTTTATCGTAACTAATAACGTTGAGCCAAATCCTGGCAGAGCAGGAAGTTTTGATGAAGTGCTGATTGACAGGTAACGGTTACCTGTTAAACTGAATGAACACAAGGTTCCAGACCTCCAGAACGTTAGGGTCGTCCATGTTGACCAGGTGAGCAGCGTCACGCCCTCCGATACGATCGTAATGTATCTCACTGCAGGGGCCGCAGGGACCGGTGTCGCCCATCTCCCAGAAATTATCCTTCATGCTTCCTGGCAGAATCCTTTCCTCCGCCATTCTGAACAGAAAGATACAGTCGACTAGACTTAATACTGCAGCAAAAGGACTTCAAGAAAGCACCAGGCCTGGTCCTAACTGTACTTTACAGCCACTCTTCTGTGTAGTTCAGAGCCTGAAGTAATTTTTCTCTAATTAAATCTTTTACCATTGAAAAGGGTTTTTATTTTATTCTCCTCCTAAATACTTGACAAATGGTAGGACTCCTTCAAATTATCCCAGAATAACAGCTGTACAGACCAGGAAGGTCCCAGAGTTAATCCCCGATCTGTGCCAAGTTAGCTGATCTCAGCCAGGGCAGCAGTACATAAGGACGCAATAAAATTCATCGATTAGATAGGCCCATTTCAAGCTCATTCCTCTTAGTACATTAACATAAAGCTCACACCCCTCGAGTACATCAGCACAAAGCCCATTCGTCTAGTACATGCAGTGGAAGGGTTTTTACACTGGGGAGCTGTACTGTCACTCCTCCCCACAGAGGATCAGCAATCCTTTTTATATTCCCTCACGACTGGCTCTGTAGGATACTAGAAATGTTGCCAGCAGGGGACAAGAACAATAACCATCACCCCCATAAGTACTATGGCCTGGCCCTGCCCTACACTCAGGCAAACTCAACTCAAGTGGACATATGGGCCTCTTTATAGATGAGTTAGCCTTTAAGAATAAAAAGCTTAGATTAGAAAGGGAAATCTAGATAGAATATGTAAAAAATAAAATAAATCCTTTGATATATGGAGCGGTACCAAGTTTGAATAGGGTGTAACAGACAGCTCCATCCCAGTCTCATCACTGGAGTACAGCATGACAGAGGAAAAGCACCGAAAGGCAATTAAAGAAGGGAAAAAAGGAACTCTCAAGAAAATCTCACCCAAGATTTAGCCAGATCTGCTTGCATTCAAGATCTGGTTCCAGCCCCGCTTTCTCATTCCCTCCGAAATAGGTCACATAAAGCCTTTCGATGGGGATCCCGAACTCCTCTGTCAGCAGCTTGAAGGCCATCTCACAAGCCAGTGCCTACACAGAGAAAAGAAAAAGTGCGTCACCTCCACATAGGCTGAATTACCGCAAATTAGGTTCCACAATTTCACTCAAAAGAACCTTCCATTACTTTGAACAAAATTGCAACATGAGTTGCATTTGTGGAATATACACAGAAGGCAGGCCAGCTTCAATCAATATATTGTAATGGGAGTGGAGGTGGCAGTCGGTACCTGGATAAGTTAATCCCCAAATTACACAGGAGACTATACAGGTTATCCACTAGCAAATAACATAGCTATGATCTAGGGACCCTGACCCAAGGTGGTGAGGGCTTCCATTGCTACTTTGTATTGTTAATAGTTACACATATTTTTACATTCCTATCTTTGGTTTCCTTACACTGCCCCCAGCATGCCAACAGCCTCATTCCTTAATGACACCATGCGCAAGTATAAGGTGACTTCATCCTTCATTTGCCATACCTTGTATGGGGTTGGGCTGCTTCTGGGGCGAGTGTTGCTGTACCCCGCTATTTCCTGTTGGGGTATACTGTTGAGGTGGTGAGTGTTAAGTCTGTGTGTTCTAATTATTGTTTGTTCTAATTATTGTTAATAAGAATCACTGCACACAGGCCACAAGAATAAATTCAACAGGTCTTTACTAGTCGAAGGTCAGGCTGAACTGCCCAATAAATCATTACACAGCACTTATATACCGGTGTGGTCACCACCGGTATTACAGTATACAGCAGCCAAGATAAAGTAGTGCATCTCTTAAAATAGTTCTCTTAAAGGTGGAACGGTTACATACACCACAATCCTCCCTTTTTAGCTTAATATATATTCCCCATTTAACATAACATAATAACATATATACACAACTTCATGTAAAAACAGTTCACAGATTCAGTCTCTGAGGAGGCCTCCTGATCCGAGACGGATAACGCCTTTCAGGGGTCTCTGGTTCTCGTTGCTGGGGTGACTCATCTAGTTGATCCCCTATGGATAGGACATCATCATCAGGTATATTCACTTCTGAGGTAGATGCTTCAGGTTCACTAACTTCCTCCACGGTTGTCTCTGTCTTAACCATGGGCTCGACCCTTGTTCTCGATCCCACCAGTTGGTCAGCATGACGTCGCATTACGTTTTCACCAACATCTACCGTGTACATCAGGGGTCCTTGTCTGGCCCGAATTGTTCCAGATTGCCATTTCTCGTTTTTATAGTCCCTGGCTAACACCGGTTGTCCTATTTCAAAACTCCGAGTGGGCTTGTTATTGATATGCTGGAACTGTTTGTTTTCGACTTCCCTCCGCACATTTGGTTTTAACAAGTCCAACCTGGACCGCAACCTCCTGTTATAGAACATCATGGCAGGACTTTGGTTTGTTGTTGCATGGGTGGCGTTTCGATATGCCAGTAGGAAATTGTCCACCTTGTGTTGCAGTGGAATCTGATCTTCGCTCATGGCCTTTATTGCCTTTTTGAACGTCTGTACAAACCTCTCGGCCAGCCCATTCGTAGCTGGATGATATGGGGCAGAGGTATAATGTTTCACCCCATTCTTCTTCAGGAATTTCTGGAATTCCTCTGACACGAACTGTGGTCCGTTGTCTGAACATATTTGCTCTGGCAATCCATTTCTGGAAATATCGTTCTTAGCACCGCGATCGTCTTCTCCGAGGTAGTGGTAGTCATTTTAATCACTTCTGGCCATTTAGAATGTGCGTCCACCGCAATTAAAAACATGGAGTCCATGAATGGACCAGCAAAGTCAATATGTACACGTTGCCATGGGGTTGAAGGCCATTCCCATGGATGCAGCGGTGCAATTGGAGGTGCATTTTGGACTTTTTGGCACCCTGAGCAGCTTTTCGTCAGATCCTCTATCTGTTGGTCGATACCCGGCCACCACACATAAGCCCTAGCAAGGCTTTTCATCTTGACTCCCCCCAGATGACCTTCATGTAGTTCTTTTAGAACTCTCTCTCTTAACTTAGGAGGGATAATCACCCTTGTTCCATACATCAATGTTCCCTGACAGATGGACAGCTGTTCTCGTCTTGCTGAGAATGCCGGTAACAGTGGATCACCATGGGCTGGCCATCCCTTTACTGTCAATTCGTAGACCCGGGACAGTGTCGGGTCATTCCTAGTCTCCCTTTCAATATTTGCATTGGTGACAGGTAAACATTCGATGATGGTCGAGTGAAATAACTCCACCGGGTCAACCGTCGGTGCCTCCTCCTCAGTAGGTAGTGGCAGGCGCGACAGCCCATCAGCATTACCATGCTGCTTTGTACCTTTGAATTCTATCTGATATTGATGTGCCCCTAGGAAAAGGGACCATCTCTGGAGCCTCTGTGCTGTCATCACCGAAACACCCTTCTTAGGGTTAAAAATGGATACCAACGGCTGGTGGTCTGTCAGCAGTGTAAACTTCTGGCCCTGCAGGTAATGATTAAACTTCTTTACTCCCCACACAAGGCTGAGAGCCTCCCTATCTATCTGAGCATAGTTGCGCTCAGCGGAGGTCAATGATCTGGATGCAAATGCGACTGGCCTTTCCAAGCCATTTGGCAACTTGTGTGAGAGTACTGCTCCAATACCATGAGAAGCATCACAAGCTAAACGAATAGGTAGCGTTGGGTTGAAGTGAGCCAACACTTCCTCTGAGGTGATCAATGCCTTGCTTTTGCGAAAGGCCTTCTTACAGTCCTCGCTCCACTTCCATGGTACTTCTTTCTGCAAAAGAGCGTTCAGCGGGTGCAGCACCATGGATAGATTTGGCAGAAACTTATGGTAATAGTTAATCAACCCTAGGAACGACCTCAACTGGGATACATTTTCTGGAGCGGGAGCCTTCACAACAGCTTCGATCTTGTCAGGTGACTTGTGCAGCCCCTCCTGGTCAATGACATGACCACAGTACGAGATCCGTTTCTGAAAGAACTCACATTTCTGGCGATTAACTCGAAGTCCATATTCCTTCAATCTGGTGAGCACCAGTTTCAAATTTGCAAGGTGTTCCTCATCGTCATCTCCTGTAATCAGGATATCGTCCAAGTAACATTGAGTGCTTGGAATTCCCTGTAATACCTGCTCCATGGCCCTCTGCCAAATTGCTGGAGCCGAAGCCACTCCAAAAACCAGTCTATTATATCGATACAAGCCTCTGTGCGTGTTGATTGAGAGATACTGGCGCGACTCTTCCTCAACTTCCATCTGTAAGTACGCTTGCGCCAGGTCTAGCTTGAAGTGTTTCCCGCCAGACAATGAAGCAAAGATATCCTCAATCCGCGGAAGCGGATATTGCACCGTGTGAAGCACCGGATTAACCGTGATCTTGAAGTCTCCACAGATGCGGACCTTCCCCGGTTCCCCTGGCTTGTTACTCGATGAACGCTTCATGACGGGAACAATGGGCGTGGCCCACTCACTCCAGTCCACCTTAGACAGTACTCCTGAACGTTCTAGCCCTTCCAGCTCAGCTTCCACAGCAGGTCGTATCGCATAAGGTACCGGTCTGGCTTTGAAAAATTTTGGGTTTGCATGTTCTGCAATCTTGATTTTTGCCGTAATTCCTCTCAGTGTTCCCAGTCCCTGTTGGAACACCTCTTTAGCCTCATCCAATATTCTGGACAATCGTTCAGGTTTGACATCTTTTTTTCCGGAATCTACCGTTATTGCTTTTAGGTAGTGCCAGTCCATATTTATTTTCCTGATCCACTCCCGTCCCAGAAGTGGTGGACCTCCCTCAGGTAGTACATATAAGTCCATTCCTTGGTGTTCTTTGCCCTTGTGTACCACCTTGACTTTTATCTTTCCGATGGGGTATACTCTTTGCCCCGTGTATGTCTGCAATACTATCTCCGTATCCCGTAGGGGAATATGTGTGAATAACCTTTTGTAATCTTGCTTATTCATGACCGTCAACGCCGATCCGGTGTCCAATTCCATCTTCACTTGGACTCCTGCTATCTGAAGTGTGACCCAGATAGTTTGTAGGTCAGCTTCCTTACTCACATTGTGAATTCTCAGACTACCCAGTTCCTTGCTGTTGGAGTCTGAATCCGAATTCTGTTCATCCGAACTCTTCTCAGCCACCTTATGTACCTTTCTGCACTTTTCCTGCGGTGACTTTTTGTTGCTGGTCTTCTTTCCTGACCGGCATACTTTAGCTATGTGACCAAGCTTGCCACATTTTCTACATTCCTGATTTTTAAACCAGCATTGGTTCTGATCGTGTGTTGTCTTTTCACAACGATAACATTTCGCTGTACCCAAAGCCATTTGATCTACGCTGAGTACCGCTGCCTTCAGCTGCATTTCCGCAGTGCCTCTCGCTGCGGCTTCGTGCGATGCTGCAATAGTGACAGCCTTATCAAGTGTAAGATCATTCTCTTCAAGCAGCCGCTTTTGTGTTCCTTCTTTCGACAATCCACACATGAATTTGTCTCTGTGCCTCTGTCAGTCTTTCCCCAAACTGACAGTATTTCGCTAGCTTACGCAGTTCAATTAAGTACTCCGCGTTGCTTTCCTCTTGCAGTTGAGTTCTCGCATAAAATTTAAATCGTTCCGCTAACATCAGCAGTGTGGGGTTCAAATGATTTCTCAGGACAGCAACAATATTAGCGAATGCCTGATCCGCCGGTTTAGCTGGTGATAGAAGATGCTTCAATAGCCCGTATGTCTTCGCACCCATTGAGTTTAGTAAGGTTAGTGCTTTATCTTCATCTGATATTTTATTTGCCTTACAATAAATCTCTATGCGTTCTACATACGTGGCCCAATCTTCAACATCGGCATCGAAATCGTTGATGTTACCACGCTTAGGCATCCTCGCAGTCTTCTTGAGAAACAAAAAGAAATTTTTTCTTTTATTTTTTTTTCAAAATGGCGGTTTCCCGCACTTGTCTTCTTCCCCCGCCTACGAAAATGGCGGCTTCCCGCGTTTGCCTTTCTCCCCCGCTGGCTGTAATGGCGATTGCCGTATTGCTGCGTTTGCCCTCCCCAGTGGTTCTCAAATCGTGCCTCCCAGCCCCTCTTGCAGTCTGGTCCTTTCCCCCGGCTGCGGCTGAGTTCTCCGCGGTTTTTTAAATTATTTTTATTTTCTCCCGCGCCTCGCGGCCTCGGTAGCTGCCCGGCCTTTTTCCCCGGTCGCGGTCGAGCTCTCTCTCGACGCTGTTGCGTCTCCCAGCCCGCTTGCAGCCCGGTCTTTTACACCGGCTGCGTTTGCATTCACCGCGGCTCCCGTGCCTTACGCTGCCCCAGTCTCAGCGCCTCTGGCCCCGACTTCTGTCCGGCTCTTTTCCCTGGCCGTGGTCGAGTTCTCCGTCCTTATATCCTCCGTTTTTCCCTCCCCTACTTCACAGCCAACGTGGCCGACTTGCTGCTCGTCGCTGATCGGCTTACCCACCGCCGTGGTAGAAGGGATGATCACTGCCTGTTGCTGATGGAAGGCTTCGTGTCAGGATTCTTCCTTGCTCTTCAGACCCGAGTCTTTTCTCAGCAGGATGATGAGGGCGGATGCCTCTTCTCGACGCCCATTAAACTGCCTTGGATATATCTCTGCCGCATGGTAAGATCGTCATCGTCACCACTGTTAAGTCTGTGTGTTCTAATTATTGTTAATAAGAATCACTGCACACAGACCACAAGAATAAATTCAACAGGTCTTTACTAGTCGAAGGTCAGGCTGAACTGCCCAATAAATCATTACACAGCACTTATATACCGGTGTGGTCACCACCGGTATTACAGTATACAGCAGCCAAGATAAAGTAGTGCATCTCTTAAAATAGTTCTCTTAAAGGTGGAACGGTTACATACACCACAGTGAGGGTTGGCGATCTTGCTGTATGGTGCTCCAGGAATGGAATCCCCACTTTCCCCAAATGACACAACCCCCGAAGAATATTGGTCCACAAACTCCATCACACCCACCCCATAACCTCTATGATATTCACAAAGTATCATTAGCCATTAGGCTTTGTTGGGTTTAGCAGCAATATCACAATGTTACTTGTTCTTTATTCACTAACCTAAGGCAGTCTCTACAAAAACCACTCGTTTTACCTTGAAGTAATCACCAAAGGACCAAGAACCCAACATCTCAAAGAAAGTGTGATGATAAACATCCTTGCCCACGTCGTCCAGGTCATTGTGTTTCCCTCCGGCGCGGATACATTTCTGAGTGTTTGCAGCTCTCGTTAGTTTTGCCATTGGGTGGGAGGGGTCGATGGTGTTCAGGAAAATTGGTTTAAACTGCAAACGGAAAAAAAAAATCACTGGTCAAAAAAATGCTTCTAGTTGTGAATATGCTTTCTGCCACCACCTCCCCACTGTTGTGGAAAGAAACCACTCGGAGTCACGGGTAGGCTGTGATAGGAGAGAAACTTTATTACAAGCATGCAGGGGAGAGCCTTCAGTGTACCAAAGTCTCTCAAATTTACAATGGTTGTCGCAGTAATCAATCTGCTACCGATAATTGTTCAACCGTTAATTACCGGTTACGTAGGCTTTGGCAGATGCTTCCCGCTATCTCAACTGTCCCGGACCCAAGGTCCTTATATCTGCCTTTCTGCAGTTTTGTTTATCTTATCCAGTCTCCAGTTACCATTATCTTTGTTCATTGTTCCTGATTCAAGGTTTCGTGGAGAAACTTTATTGCAACTACTGCTACTGTTAAATGCTGACACTACACATTGGTCAAGCTTCCCATCATACCTTGCAGTTACAGTTACATTTTAATAGCATAGTTTCTAATGCAACTATAATACACATTTAACAGTTATCCAAACCTACAGGCTACCCTATCACCACCCACAAGGAGCTGACTCTTGCTGGGGTGCAGTTTCATAGCTGCCAGCAGCCCTCCAGTATCTCACCCAAATGGCTAATCAGCAAGCACGAGTTTGAGCAGCGAACGTTAACCATGGCACTAAAAATCACAGCCGCATCTGACCCTGTCTACACCGGACCGCCACACATTAAGACACTTACTTTCAACCACAGGTCACTCTGCAGTGATCAGATGGAAACCCGAGCTGACTTTCCACACTCCCCCCAGCAGTGGTGAACTCAAATATAGAAACAATAGAAATCAGCCAACTCAGCACAAATGGAAACCCAACTTGGGAGCCCTGGTCTGTATGGTTTAATACTGCACTGGGCAGTGCCTTTACCCACTAGGTAATCAGGGGATAGGCTTCAAAGCAAACACTTCACTCATACCTGCCTATCTCAGCAACTTGTGTACATTATATACTAGGGTGAAAGCACACAATTCACTCATAGCTGGGTTTGTGCATCTCATGCATGCTACATGCTCCTTAAATCCTGCATGTATACAGTACGTACCAGCTCAATGGTGTAAACTAGGTAAACTGTGCACCCACCACAGGGGAGGACCCCATATTCAGGAGTTAGTATTCAAATGCCTAGTATCCCAGGGAGGTACAGGAGCCTTCTGCAGTTTCTGATCAACACATCACATCCAAGGGCCAACTTTCCTGACCTTTGCCCCCAAGGAACACCCATTTCCTGGGACAAGAAAAAGGGTCCGAGATGGGATCCACAATAGGCACAGGCACGACGATCCCATTCAAATGGGGCAAGAGGCAGTTCATGGCACCTTCCTCATTTTCTTATTGCAATTCCAGCTGGGCGTCTAAGCACAGGGACATCCAGTGAAACATGGTGCACTGGCATGTCCCCATCCGAGGGTCCACTGGGGTCCTGTATGCAGGCTGAAGGAAGAGCAATGGCCTTTTCGTCCTTTTTAAACTGCCCCTTCCCCACCCACCCGCTCCCACCCCCAGTAAGTCATTGAGATCTTCAGCCTGCCAATCCCCATCAGCAGTCCCTGATCTCAAAAGAGGTCCAAAATCCAACTGCAGGCCTGACCTTTCTCCCAGTGCTAGGCCCTAAGCCTGGGTGCCCTGGCTGTGTTAATGGTCCAGGACAGGAAATCCCAGTCCTCCTGGGCTTGGACAGGTGCAGCACATTTCAGGTTCCCTCTGATGCATTTGGCAAATCTCTGAAAACTCCTATTTCATAACTGTGTTCATGCTCAGGGCTGCACTCAGGATACAGTAGAGCTGTATTCAGTGCTGTGTTTATGAAAGAGTTCCATTTGAAACGCTGGGTAATTTTCACCAACCTACAATCTCAGCCATGTTCTAGAAAGGATGTACTGCAGCTGAAATATGTCAACACTTTATAATTATAGCTCCGGGTGAATATTTCTTGTCAAACAGGCTACACTCAATAGCAAGGTTCACGATTAACCATTTTAATACCAAGTTCATACTGAATACCAGACCACAATTTTATTTTAGGGAAGACATAATTATGATAGACGTCCAGCAATGTGACCCAGTACGTGGAAACTGACGAGTAGGGTACACTCCAGGGATTCCCCACATTGTGAGTTGCCGACTGCCTTAAGCCACAGCATCAGAGAGGCGTCAAGGTGAGCCTAGGCGATTCCCTACAAGATGTTAGAGGGAAATAATCCAGTCACCCCACGCCACTATCGCACATCACCTGGCGTCTGCTTCCACAACATCACCGACCCGAGAGCAACCATCCTGGCCTTCGCCATCTGCCAATGCTAGAAATTAAATATAAACAGAAAATGCTGGAAGTGCACAGTAGGTCAGTCAGCACCTGTAGAGAGAGGAGCGAGGTTACAACCTTTCAGGTAGATACCCTTCATCAGAACGCTCTAATGAAGGGTACACACCTGAAATGTATACCCGTCTTTTCTCTTTACAGATCAGGACTGACCTGTTGTGCATTTCCAGCATTTTCTGCCTCAAGTTGAAATGTTTGTTTTGCCTTTCATACGCCATCCATGGACTCCCGCTGCCGGGGAATATGGTTATAAACTAGATTTTGTTATTGAAGTGACACAGTCTACCCAACTCCTTCTACACCTTTTCCAATATGTTATTTCTCTGCTCTGTATGCAAAAGATTAAGGCCTGTGATATTACAGCACCAGTTGATAACTAGAAGAAGCCCGGAATAACAACAGAAAATGCTGGAAAAACTCAGCAGGTCAGGCAACATCCGTGGACAGAAATTTGAGTTGACGATTCGGGTCAAACCCTTCTTCAAAAGAACCCTTCTTTGAAGAAGGGTTCGACCCGAAACGTCAACTCAAATTTCTGTCCACGGATGTTGCCTGACCTGCTGAGTTTTTCCAGCATTTTCTGTTGTTATTTCGGATTTCCAACATCCGCAGTATTTTGCTATCGTAGAAGAGGCCCGGTTTGGGATATGGCAGAGAGGAGGTTAATAAGGAGGCTCATCTCTCATACTACCTGAAGAAGCAAAAAGCTCTTGACTTTGTACTTGGAATAGGATGAACCCAGGATGGTTTACTGTTTTCTTTGTTTTAAAACAATAAATTGTACAACAGTTGTGGAATTATCAGTAAGTGAATGTGTTCACTAACAACTTTATCAAAACAAACTAAAATAAATTCAGATGCAACTTTGTAACAATCAAAGCTGATGTCCACTCGGAGACCATCTCCCAGTCAGCGACCATCCAGGATGGAAACAGTTTGATGCTGTACTGGGAAGATGATTGGGTTGGTATTCTAGGAGGAGATAAAATGGGCTAAAGGATCTTCTTCATCCAAACTGATGGTGAAATGCAAACTGGGCCATAGTCTAAACAGATACAAACTAATTACAAGTTGATGCCTCTGCTAACTAACAGACAGGAATTTCATACAAATATATTTGCACAGCTCAATTTCAAGGCCATAGATTGCGGATCTCCACAGCACCGTGGCAATCTGTTGACTTACCTGGTTCATGCCGGCATTGGCAAAGAGAAGCGTGGGGTCATCAAGAGGGATAGTCGCTGAGGAGTGGACGTACTCATGGCTGTAACGTTTGAAGAAATTAATGAACTTCTGGCGAATCTGTCCAGCACTCAGTGTGGAATCCATTTTGGAAACAATCCACAGGGTCTGAAAGAAATGAGTGTAGGAGTTAAAACGCATTACTTTGAAGCTTTTTTTTGCCCTCTACCTTTCCTGCCAATTGATTCTCCTCTCAAGTGGGTAACTTCCTGATGAGCTACAGTTCCACTGGCATTAGTCAACCTCTAGCACTTCCTCCAGACCGCAGGCTATGCAAGTGAACCTGGGGGGAAGTGGGCAAGAAAGGGAACCACAGACAAACCTGAATCTGTTCTTACCCAACATCCACACATGCACAACACATTTTCCAGCAGGTTGTTCTATAATAAGGAGCAGACATCCTTGCCAAGGTATATAGCCTGGCCCAGTGGCACTCGAGTAAAATGTAGCAACCCCAGTACTTCCCTGCCCGAGATCAGCTAACTCAACACAGACTGGGAATCAAACCTGGGACTTTATCGCTCTGCAAGAGTCAGCTAATCACTGCATTAACCAGCCAAGCTAAGGGCAGCCAAAAACAAGCTTCTAATATTATCTGGAGCACAACTGTAAGAATTTTTTTTGCATCTTTGACCACCCTTTTAACACATTTCTACACGTTCTGAAATTCATCCCAGGGAATGTTTTCACCTTTCACCCTGCAGGATTTGTAGAGATCGCTCTTCCTCCTTATTATTTCATTTCTGAGAGCAAGTTTAAGAAAAAAAATGCGAATCTGTCCAGCTTTAATATGGTGCAACATGAAACATTTGAATTCTCCTGCCCCTTACCATACTTCCCTAACCTCGTCCCGGCTCTTCCTGGCTCCAAAACTCTGGTGAACGACTTACAGCAAGAAAACTGGCCACTGCCCAATTCTGACACAACAGACAGCAGAGTTTAATATCAATAGTTATTGTTTACATCCTGGAATAACAATGCTAAACTGAAAGTAAAACTGCAACAATTTAAACCAGTACCACGACAGGGCACAGCGAGTTCAAGAACAATTTGCTCACCAAAAGTTAGTACAGCGAAACCCTGATGATCTGCTGCAGTGGAAGGCCCTCACCCAGCACATAATGCAGATTGTCAGAAAGTCTCCAGACAGTGATTTTTTTTTTTAAAGCTCCAATTTGCTCTATTTAGATTATTATCTAATCAAGTCCCCAGGCTGTGCAGATAAAACCCACTTTTTCCATTTTAATATTGAGATATTGTTGAGGGGGAAAAAAACCTTCTGTTCTCTCAAGCCTGAAGACCTGCCTCTTGATCCAAGACTAAATAGCAGAGCTGTATGGATAATAAATCCTGACAGGTACATGACATCCAAGCTTACCCTGCTGGATCAAAAACTGACTTATACCAAACTAAGCCCAGACTCTCATGAAAAATCTTACAGATAGTCAAGCTTCCACAGCACACTGGAAGCAGAAAAAAATCCTAATAGCTTAATACGATGAAATTTTATTGAAATCTACAGTTTAAGGGGATTGTTTTCCAGAAAGGTGATGACAGAGGAAAGGAGAAAAAAGAACAGATAAAGGCCAAGTCAGGAGACACCAACTCTGATGACAGATTGCAAGACCCGTGAAAAGATGTCATCGATCATCCCTTTAATGTTTGGACGTGTCATCAACCTCGAGACAACCGTGCAGTCAACTGCTCTCCGCTAGGGTTAAACAGTTCCATAGCGCAGTATCGCCCCCTCCCCTTTTTCCGTGAGATTCCTTGCGGGGGAGGGCATTCCACCCTTGGGTTGAAAATAAAGAACATGCTTTTGTATCACACGTCCCAAAGCGGTTTACAGCCAATTAAGTGCTTTTGAAGTGTAGTCACTGTATAATGTAGGAAACGCGGCAGCCAATTTGCGCACAGAAAGCTCCCACAAATAGTAATGCGGTAAGTGACCAGATAATCTGTTTTTAAGTGATGTTGGTTGAGGGATAAACATTGGCCAGGACACCTTGCAGAACTCCCCTGCACTTCCTGGAATAGCACCCTGGGATCTTTTAGGTCCACCTGAGAGGGCAGACTGGATCTCGGTTTAGCGTCTCATCTGAAAGTCAACACCTCCTCCGACAGTTCAGCACTCCCTCAGCCCTGCACTGGGGTGTCAGTTTGAGTCCAGATTATAGGCTCAGGTTTCTGGAGCGGGGCTTGAACCTCCGACCCCTGGGTCAGAGTGCAGCCACTGAGCCGCGCTGCCATGGGGCGCCTACGGCCTACGGCCTCCGACCCTGGCCGCAGTTACACACACACCGCCAGCCCTGCCCCACAGCCCTTCATTGAGCCAATAGCCGGGCCGATCACGTCAGGAGCCAGGCTGCGCTCGCAGGCTTCGACCCGAACCAGAAACGGCCCCGCTACATCATTAATAAAACACACCTTAGAATCAGTCCCGGTACCAGACCAACGACTCCCAAACCCCCTCCGAGTTACCTCAGCGAATCCAGCGCCGTCACAACGTCCAGCTCCCGCCCCCGCACTGCACTGACTGGCTGGACATGTGGCACGTCACGCAAATTCCGGCCTCTGATTGGTCCGAAGGCCTGTCAGTCATGCAGGGTCTGGCTCCGCCCCCCCGAGCGTCCCGCGCCGGCTGATGCAACCCAGCCGCAAGCCCACGTGACTGCGGGCTTGGCGTGCGTTCCCGCCTGTCAATCCTTTCCATGCATTCAGGATTGATGGGAGTGCCTGCAGTGTGCAAACCACAGCAGCAAACTTGCTTTTATATCGCGCCTTTTCCCCTCCCCAAGCTTCACAGCCACTGAATTGCAATTTGAATGTAGGGTATGATTAAGAAGTTTGCAGATGATACTAAAATTGGCCCTGTGCTTGATAATGAAGAAGCGACAGACTGCAGGAAGACATTAATGAACTGGTCAGGTAGAACAGTGGCAAATGGAATTCAATCTGGAGAAGTGAGGTAATGCATTTGGGGAGGGTTAACAAGGCAAGGGAATACACAATAAATGGAAGGACACAGAAGTGCTGAAGATCAGAGGGACCTTGGCGTGCACGTCCACAGATCCCTGAAGGTAGCAGGCCAAGTAGATAAGGTGGTTAAGGCGGCATATGAAATACTTGCCTTTATTAGCCAAGGCATAGAATACAAGTGTTTGAACTGTATTAAAACACCAGTTAGGCCACAGCTAGAGTACTGCATTATAGGAAAAGATGTGATTGCACTAGTGAGGGTACAGAGGAAATGTATGAGGATGTTGCCTGGACTGAAGAATTTTAGCTACGAGGAAAGATTGGATAGGCTGGGTTTGTTTTCTTTGGAACAGAGGAGAGACCTTATTGAGGTGTATAAAATTATGAGAGATCTAGATAGAGTGGATAGGAAAGACCTATTTCCCTTAGGAGAGGGGTCAACAATCAGGGAACATAGATTTAAGGTAATTGGTAGGAGGTTTAGAGGGGATTTGAGGGGAAATTTCTTCACCCAGAGGGTGGTGGGGGTCTGGAACACTGCCTGAAAGGGTGGTAGAGGCAGAAACCCTCACCACATTTAAAAAGTGCCGGGTTGTGCACCTGAAGTGCCGTAACCTACAAGGCTAATGACCAAGTACTGGATAGATTAGGCTGGATAGCTGTCGGCCGCCGCAGACTCGATGGACCGAAATGACCTCCTTCCATGCTGTAAATTTCTATGCAGTCACTTTTGTTGTTACTTATTGCACTGTAGCAACTCGCCAAGGCTTCAATAGCACCTACCAAACCCACGACCTCTACCACCTAGAAGGACCAGGGCTGCAGGCGCATGGGAACACCGCCACCTCCAAGTTCCCCTCCGAGTCACACCATCTAGACGTGGAAGTATATCGCTGATCCTTCATTGTCACGGTCAAAATCCTGGAACTCCCTCTCTAACAGCACTGTGGGAGTACCTTCACCACACGGACTGCAGTGGTTCAAGGCGGCGGCTCACTACCACCTTCTCAAGGGCAACTAGGGATGGGCAATAAATGCTGGACAATAAATGCTGGACTTGCCAGCGACACACATTTCGTGAATTAATTTTTAAAAATTCTGGGGCTGAGATGATTGGTCTCCAACAATGACAACCATCCTCCTTTGTACTAGGTATGACTCCAGCCAGTGGGGAGGTTTCCCGCTGGTTCCCATCTACTTCAATTTTACTCAGGCTCCTTATTGTCCCACTGTCAAATACTGCCTTGATGTCAAGGACAGTCACTCAGCTCTTTTGTCCATGTTTGGACCAAGGCTGTAATGAGGTCTGGAGCCAAATGGTTCTGGTGGAACCCAAACTGGGCATCAATGAGCAGGTTATTGGTGAGTAAGTGCCACTTGATAGCACTGTCCATGACACCTTCCATCACTTTGCTGATGATTGAGTGTAAGCTGATGGGGGGGTAATTGGCCGGATTGGATTTGTCCTGCTTTTTGGGGAACGGACATACCTGGGCTACTTTCCACTTTGTTGGATAGATGCCAATGTTATAGCTGTACTGGAACAGCTTGGCTAAAAACAGAGCTAGTTCTGCAGCACAAGTTTAATTGTCCACCAGCATTTATGACTGCATAGCTTTGATGTGATCTGTTGATTGTGGGATTGCTTAGCTGTCTATAGCATGCATGTAGTCCTGTGTTGTAGCTTCACCAGGTTGGCCTCAGGTATACCTGATGCTGCTCCTCCTCCACTCATTCAACTAAGGTTTATCCCCTGGCTTGATAATGGTAGTGAGGGATATGCCAGCCCATGAGATTACAGATTGTGGTGGAATACAATTCTGCTGCTGATGGCCTACAGCAACTCATAGATGCCTAATTGAGCTGCTAGATCAGTTCTGAATCTATCCCATTTAGCACAGTGGTAGTACCACAACACAATGGAGGGCATCCTCTGTGAAAATGGGACTCTGCACAAGGACTGTGTAGTGCTCACTCCTACCAATACTATCATGGACAGATGCATCTGCAACAGGTAGATTGGGGAGGACATGGTCAAGTAGGTTTCCCCCCCCCCCCCTTCATGGTGGTTCTCACCACCTGCTGCAAGCCCAATCTGGCATTGATGTTCTTCAGGACACAGCCAGCTTGGTGTGTAGTGGTGCTACAGAGCCACTCTTGGTGATTAACATTGAAGTCCCCCACCCAGAATACATTCTGTGCTTCTTCCAAGTGGTGTTCAACATGGAGGAGTATGGCTTCATCAGCTGAGGGAGGGCAATAGGTGGTAATCAGCAGGAGGTTTCCTGCCAATGTTTGACCTGATGCCATGAGAATTCTGGAGTCAGTCAATGTTGAGGACTCCCAGGGCCACTCCCTATACCACTGTGCTGGCACTTCTGGTGGCTCTATCCTGCTACTGGGACAGGACATACCCAGGGATGGAGTGTGGAATGCTGGCTGAAAGTATGATCAGGCTGTTACTTTACTCCAAATTTTGACACAAGTCCCCTGAGCAGGGGAAACTGGGCTGGGTGTGCCACTTGTGTGCAAATCAGATGTCCATCTAGTTTGATTCTTAGTTGCATCATACTAGTACAAAAAAAAGTATAAGTGGCCATTTCAGAGGGTCAACTACATTGCTGTGGCTCTGGAGTCATAGGCCAGACCGGTTTCTTTCCCTAAAAAGGACATTAGTGAACCAGATGGGTTAGTAGGACAATCATGGTCACCATTACTGATAACTGAATTTAAATACCCTGCCTGCCATGGTGGGATTTGAACTCATCTTTAGCATTAATCCAGGCCTCTGCACTACTGTACTTGAGATTGGAGATATTAAAGAACTACACCTACAAGACAGATATTCAGCAATCACCCACCACCTTCTCACTAGAACCCACCATTGCTAGATAGCTGCTGCTAGGAGAGGCGAAAGCCTGAAGGGACAGGGGAAGAACCTGACCTATGAAAGTACACAGGTACCATCAGTGAAATGTAGCCCATGACTACAGAAAATACCAGAGGCTACAGGCAACAGATCAAAACAAGACACAACCACCACCCCCCCCTTCCCACTCCAATCTACACTGGCAGTGGACCCTTCCCACAGAAGTGCTCATGCAGTTACATTACCAGTAAGGTGGCATTTATATGTAATATAAATTGATTAACTGAAATGAATAAGTTCATCTAGGATAACAAAATGGAAGATTTCATAATTTGTTTATTCAATTAGAATATTCACTGCCCAAGGCACCAGGACATGTCAGAAAGCTGTACATCACATCACTGAGCTGAGCCACTTCAGCTTCTAGTTTCCATCTTGCTGTGGAGCTTCCCCATTTTATAGCGTGATTTAGTAACAATCCTCGTACAGGTTAAAGCTACTGGTGATTTCACACCATTATGAACAATGATGCAGTCATTACCTAGGGCAAAAAGGCAGACATTAAATGGCAGACATTAATTGCAAATGTTGCTTGTGTTTAACTAGGCCAGTTGATGGGAGCTGCCCCACCCCATGTTGGTGACATTTATATCTTAGACTGGCCTGCAGTGGTGCTTGAATAGGAATGACTTCATACTTGCCTGATGTGCAGAAGCACTTAATATCAAGATTCTCCACCCAAATGGTTTAATATTTGATGCCATTAGAGACAAGTTGTTTGACATGCTGCATTTGGTCTTTGAATCTAAAAGTTGCCAACATATGTGGCCACGGTCACATAATCCAACTTTAAACAAGACACCATGTCTTGTTTTGCATACTTTGTACAAAAATAATAAATTGCAGGACAACGGAGTATTACAGTTTAAACTTATGAAGCATCAGGTCTGTGAATTCAAATCATGCAGCAGTCAGGACAAGATGGAGTTAGGACCCCTTACAGATGCCTGCAGGCCAACGACAACTCAGCATGTGATCATGTGAATAATAGGTATTCCAGATGCCTGCGGGCCAATGAGAATTTGATGATATGCAAATGTTACATCCCATTAACATTTTTCTTTTAAAAGAAAAGGGATGTATGCATTACTTTTAAACCTTTCTACCTAATGTTCTCAGTAGCATAAACATTAGACTCAACATTTAACTAGTGCTGAAAACATCAACGTTTCAATAATGTACAGGGTTTTTTTTTTTAGGGCAGCGATCCGCCTATACCCTTTTGACAGTTCACAAGTCAAGGATAACTCTAGGCTTGCCCTCCCGTCCCGACCTTGTGTGGTATGGAACTGAGCATGCTCCTGAATCGGTCAACAAATCAGGTTCAGGTAGGTATGATGTGTTGTGTATTGCTCTGTTCATCACTGTTGAACTGATCCTTTTGTCAGAATGACGGTGTTGTTCCTTGGTGTTCAGGAGGTGCCTGCGATTGCAGCGGTACACTTGTCCTTCTGGGGTGCGGACGTGATACGATCGCTCAGTGTCACAGCTGGCTGGATGACGACTGCTGCCTTCCAGTAGTCTTGCTCCTAGATTCTGACAGATTCTCCATTGTACAACGGCGGCAGTAGTCTAGCTGACCGGTCATAGTATCTCTTGGTGTTGCTGTCTCTGTACACGTTTTGCATGCACTTGCTTGCAGCAGACGACCTCCGGCTGCAGCTGCTGGTTGGTGCTTGGAAGGATTGAGCGAAGTCTGCAGCTCATCAACAGCTGTGCTGGTGACTTGGAAGTTGTCAACCGGAGTGTTGCGGTACTCGAGGAGTGCAGGGGTCTCTTGTCCGCTTTGGCTTTGTCTGAGTGTTTTTGCAATCTGGACAGTTTTCAGCAAGGCCATTACTTTGAGGGTAATGTGGGCTTGATGTGACATGTGAAATCCCATGCCTTGGCAAACGACTCGAACTCTTGTATTGGGGCCATTGCCTGAGACTAGTCTCTGCCATGCCTGGCAAAGGCTGCCTTGACCTTGTGGATCACAGCTGCAGATGTGCTGTGACGCTTGTCCAATTCAAAAAATCTGCTGTAGTAATCAGTCACTATGTAGTCCTCATTGTTCCATGTGAACAGATCCATTGCCATGACCTGCCAGGGCCTGTCTAGAATATGGTGAGGTATCATGGGCTCTGACATTTGGTGGGCGGCGTTCTAGACATTGAACATTTTCCGACAATGTCCTCAATGTGTTTGCACATTCTGGGCCAAAACAATGTCACATGCTCTTGGTTTGCATTTTTCCATGCCCATATGTCCAGCATTAATTTGTGTCAACATCCAAGACTGGTAGGAATGATGATTTTCTCCCCTTGGCAGACAATTCCGTTGATTTGTGACAGTCTGTGGTTCCAGAATTCAGATATGCTCGGAGGGCATTGCCTCCTTTCCTCAGGCCATCCTTCATGTATGACTTTGCTCAGCAGTGCAAGTTGTGCATCTTTCTCCGTTCCTGCTCGGATCTCCTTCAGTTTTGAGTCACAGGTAAGCTGTTGTACACCATGTGCACCTGCACAGCCATGCCTTCACCGAGGCTGCTGTCCTGGTAGCTAAGACTTTCTGGAAAGTGTCTGCGACAGGAATGTCTTTGCCTGGACGGTGAATGATTGTGAAGTCGTACTTTTGTAGCTGAAGGATCATTCTCTGTAGCCTTGGTGGGGCTGCGGCTAGTGGTTTCCTCACGATTGACTCGAGGGGCTTGTGGTCGGATTCCACAATGACTTGTCAGCCATAGACGTACTGGTGGAAATGCTTACATCCAAACAGGATTGCATATAGCTCTCTCGATTTGAGCATAGTTGATTTCACAGAGATCTGGAAGCGTAGCCGATGCTTTCCTTCTTGCAGTAGTACTGCGCCTAGTCCGTACTTTGACACTTCCACTTGTAGTCTGAATTTTGTTGGGGTCGAAGTAGGCAAGAACTGGTCCTGGTTCTCTGGTGATTAGGTCTTTCATTTTCTGAAATGCTGTGTCATGTTTGTCCCACAGGAACTCATTGGCTTGTTTGAGCAACTGACGCATGGGTGCGTTGATTTCGGAGAGGCTTGGGGCAAACTTGGCTAAGTAGTTAACCATGCCTAGTACTGTCTCTAGCTCTGCTGTTCTTTGGCGGCTCCATCTTCTTGATGGCGGAGATTTTCTCTGGATCCGGCTTAATGCCATCAGTTGAGAGGCGATGCCCAGAATACAGATATCAGTGGATCCGATTATGCTTTTCTCGGGGTTGAGCCGGATACCTTTCTCTAGTGATCTTTGTAGCATCGCACGGAGGTTCCTGTCATGTTCCTCTCTATTCCTGCCATAGATGAGGATGTCATCTACGATTGCGACTGCTCAGTCAAGGCCTTCATAGGTTTTGTCGATCTTCCGCTGGAATTCATCTTGAGCGGAGATAAGACCAAATGGTAAACGCAGAAATCAGTAGCATCCAAAATGGTGTTGAACGTTGTTAGCTTAGATGACTCTTCAGTGATCGTGCGTCCATTACACTGAAGTAACGTGCTCCCACTAGCTTGGGTGTGATGTCATCTAGCGTTGGTAGAGGGTAGGGAGGGCGCTCAATAGCCTTGTTCAAATCTCTGGGGTCACGACAGACTGAGCTTGCCTGCAAGTGGTTTCTCAACCACTAACGCATTGCCCCACTGTCAGTTCTGTTTCCTGGACGATGATTTCTGTATTCTCCATGCTCTGTAGCTCCTCCTTCAGGCGACCACGTAGAGCAAGGGGTATCCTTCTTGGTGGGCAAACCACAGGGGTTGCTGCTGGGTCAAGGTGAATAGTGCATTCACCTGGGAACAGTCTGATTCCTTTGAAAACATCAGCAAACTCCACGACTGTCTGCTTCTCAACTGGTGCCGTCAATGATAGCACTAGCTTGATGAGGTCCATGTGTCTAAACATGCCTTTAGACCTAGCACTGGAGGTGCTCGAGTGTCAAAGTAAAAGTCCAACATCATGTTGCTTTTTGTACTTTCATTTCATCACACATGTGCCTTTTACAATGAGCTGCTCACCCCCATAGCCGGTCAGTCTGCATGAGGTGGGCTGTAGCTCACTCATCCTTCAAGCGGTGATACTCACTCAGGAATTACATTAACCCGAGATCCAGTGTCTAGTTTAAACTTAGCTCTTGGCCCCGTTTTCCTATCTCAATATCAGCAAAGGCTTGCTCAGTCTCTGAAATCTTTTTTCTGTGACAATCAATAAACAGTTCCTCTGCATTTGGCTCTCTATCTGGCATTTGGCTGTCAGTGTACTGTTTTTCAAAAAAGTCCTGCAGATTTTAGCAGTGGTTCAGTTTACCACATTGTCTTCCTTTGGCAGGGCAGTACTTTTTCTCCATGCCAGTTGTTTCCACAATATCCAGTTTTGGAAGCGTTATGTCTGTGTCACCCATTTAGAACTCTTCTGAAACACGCTCTCTGGGCCGTGTTCTTCTGGTGTGTGTCTATTAACTGCATGCACTGTTCACACGAGCTGCTCGTGGCGCCGGTTATGGTTTTCACTGTGCTTGGGCTATCTCGTGCAATCTAGCTATGTTCATAGCTTTGTCCAGTGTTAGCCTAGACCCAACATACAAAAGTTTCTCACTTTAGCTGAATGTATTCCAAACACGATGCAGTCTCTGACCATCTTTATCTTCTGCATATATAGTCTTTTACCAGCAGTTTTAACTCAGTCACGAACTGTTCAAACAACTCACTAGCTCCTTGTACTTTCTCCTGAACCTAGCGAATATCGTATTTGTCTTGGGCATCACGATTCAAAATGGTCAAAATAACCAGTGCCTTTGCTTCATCTGCAGTGAGAGACCATGTGTTAAAAATGTCTCCTTTTTCTCCAATCCACAGGAGTAGGTAGCTGCATCTTTCTTCCTCTCCTTTGCTTTTCAACAGACCCGAGAACATTAACTCCACATGTTGCTTGAACTTGCACCATTCTCCAAATAAATTCAAAGATTCCCAATTCATGCGAGGCAAGGGAGCTTCAATGATGTCCATTTCAAATCCCTGTTCTGACACCATGTCTTGTTTTGCACACTTTGTACAAAAATAATAAATTGCAGGACAACAGAGTATTACAGTTTAAACTCTTTTGAAGCATCAGGTCTGTGAATTCAATCATGCAGCACAGTTGGGACAAGATGGAGTTAGGACCCCTTAGATGCCTGCAGGCCAATGACAACTCAGCATGTGATCACATGTGAATAGGTATTCCTTACAGATGCCTACAGGCCAATGATAATTTGATATGCAAATGTTACAACTTTAAACTTATTGCTCTGAAGTTTCCTTGTAGACAAGATGGAGTTCCACTTTTGGTCTAGTGAGTGACTAGTTTGTAGATCCTACTGAAGTTGTCTAATGGTACTGTAATGGGGGGGGGGGGGGGGGGGGGGGGGAGAGAGAAAGAGCAGACCATGCTTCAGCATTCTTCCACAGTATTAGTGTTCTTGCATTCAGATGGCCTGTAGTTTAGGAGTCAGAGCTTTAGACAGCAAGCTGTGGTTTACAAGCTCTTTGCAAACGGTTTTGTGCTGGATAAGGGATTAAATCAAGTGTGCAGCTATTCAACCAACCAATTTGCTGGCAGGTTAGAGTCTTTATATTATTGGCCATTTGACAAGGTCGAGAGTCTAATGAGCAGAGGAAAATATGTTAATATACCAAAAAAGGAATATGGGTGTTGTAGCAGTGTTCAGTCATCTAGTTAGGATTTAAATCCAACCCAGAGCAGCAGACACTCTGCAAGGGTTCTAGGAAAGATGACTAGTCTTAACCTCAAAGTACAAGTTAGAACAGACTGCCTACAGGAAGAAATGACTGGCTCAGTAGAGGGGCGGGGGGGGGGGTGAAGGGAAATAGTTACTGTTTCTCATCTGGCTGTAATACAGAACTTAACATCTAGACCATTAAAAATCTATATTACAATAAACCAAGATCACAGCACTACAAGGTTTCATTAAGTTGCATCCTCCTCAGAGGGTGAATTTGCCAGCTACAATACTTAGCTGCATCTGGGTGCTGCCCCATAATTTGAAACACTAATGTGCAAGTGATTCTTTAAAAATAAAAAAATAAAAAAGTTTCCTGGGTTAACAGGTAGGTCAAAAGGGAAATAAAAACTGCTCACCTTCTGAAAGATGCTCCTACTTTACTTGCCAGCCACACTCTGGGAGCCATCAAAAGATGAATCCATTACTGGGTTCTCATCCACAGAATCCTGCACAAGGAGAGGGCCAAGAACCACATCTCTTTCCCATCCTAGAAAGAGATTATAGTCAGTCATGTGCAGAGACACTAGGTTCTGCCTTCCCCCACTACCCATGTTCCACTTCCAAAAGCACCAACTCTTGACATCTTGCTCAGGCAGCCATGTGTGTAAATGGTCACTTAGGATCCATCATGCAAACACTTTCTTGAGTGGACCTTGGCTGAGCTCTTCCTTCCTCTGGGTCCTCAAGCCAGGTGTAGTGCCAAACTGCTGCTCAGCTTCAGGCCTGGAGACTGATCCTACACTGGGGCCTCAAGGAATCCTGCAGAAGCTTTAGACCAAGAGTACAACAGCTAGTTAACTAGAAGGTGTACAAGAGCCAGCCACAGAACTGTTATGCGGATAGATTTAGATGAGGAAAGACAGGAGGAGGCTCGAGTGGAGCATAAACACCGGCATGGACTGGTTGGGCTGAATGGCCTGTTTGTGCTGTATATCCATGTAATCCCATGTATGCAAGAAGACATTGGGGTGAAACTGGTCTTTGCCAATAGTGTGAAACAAGTTCAGTGAATCATCAATTTTACACCACACCCAATTGGCTGAGCTGGTTTTGCAGTACTGGTGAAGACCAATTTCACACACATTACAATACTACTAATCTTCCAAGATTTGATCAGAGGGCTAAGCTTTGGCTGTTACATGCTATTCACTCTCCCATTAGCTTTATAGTTTAGTTATAAAACAGGAAGTTCAAACACCCAAATAAACTTACTGGATCCAATTCTCCATCCCCGTGCTTCAGCTGCCTGAAAGCCACAAGTACCCTCACAGCAACTGCAGATGCCTTCTGTTCCTTCAACTGGTCGCCACCTATTCATACAATACATTTTAGTGAGTGCATGCACTAGTTAGTGCTGAGACAGCTAGTTAGTGGCATTACTTACTTTTCTGAAGTCTTTTCAAATGAACAGGCTTTGTTAAACTCATTGGGTGCCTGATCTGTTGTGGACACCTTCAAGTGGCAGTGAAGGAAGATCTGAAAGAAATTTGTGGGCACAGAACCAAAGTCACATTAATTTACCAATTCAGATTTTTAAATGCAAAAAAAAGGTATTTATTGACTGTAGACCATTAAGATCTTAAACATTGAGTGGTCTCATGGAAATGTGTTAACACAGAAGGGATACTGGACACCCACCAGGTTTCTTGTATCATTGTGGAATCTGAAAGCATCCAGTTTGAGCTGGAGTTTGTTTGGCTGCAACCGTGGGATTTGGAAAGAAGCAGAGGAGTCCTTTGCTTTACTGTCCAAGAGACACCTGTGTATTGAAGCATTGAACATTAGACAGTAGACAGCAACTTTTTAAAATCGGTTAATTCAGGAGTGTAAATACTGTGTATACTATAGATTTTACCCATTGGAATCAATGACTGTATATTTAATATCAGTAGCCAAATCTGGACTGGGAGTAGCCACACAGTTGTCTATATAAATCCTTAAAGGCATACTACCACTCTCCACAGCTGCTTCAATGTGAAGGAAATCACCCAAGTAATACACTTTGGATTTACGTTCTGCACTCCAGTCATCTGGAAGAAAAGGCAAGTGAAGTCAGTACAGAAACTGATTGCAACATTGAAATTTAACTCATTTTCTGGAAAGATCTCTGGTTTAATTTACACACTAGGTTCCATATACAAGTCAGATAATTGAGTGACAGCATACTTTTCTGGCTTGGTAGCAAGAACCTAGAGATGCTGGATAAAGAACCATCTGGGAATTTTGCTGGGCTCAAGGGAAATGAGTTATCTAAAATCAGTTTTGAAATAATGAGGGGGTTGTTAACAGATGTTTGCACCTGTAATGCATGGATAGTTTCCATTCATTGTATCCAGCAGGAGGCCTAGCTAAACAATGTAGTTGCTATGGCTTAAACAGAATGGGGTTTGGGAGGGGGGGAGGGGAGGGGGGGGGAAAAAAGAGAAGGAGGAAGGTTTCTCATGGTGAAGCCCTTTCTCTGGAAGAGGCAGATTGCAGTCAAGTTTAAAGATGGAAAAGAGAACCACAGAGGTCTCTAAAAAGTGAAGTCAGTTCAGAGATTACTGGCCAGTAAATAGAGTTAGGCTCAAGTGACATTTCACAAAGGAGGACACAAATAACCTCCCAAAGATGACAGGGAACATAGGGTCTAATGAGGGGGAGGAACTGAATGAAATCAGCATTTGTAGGGAAATGGTGTTCAGGAAATTGACAGGATTGAAGGCAGATAAATCCCCAGGGCCTGATAATCCACATCCTAGGGTACTTAAGTGGCCCTAGAAATAGTAGATGCATTGCTGGTCATCTTCCAGAATCTATAGAATTTTGGAACAGTTCCCATGGAATTGGAGGGTAGCTAATGTAACCCCACGATTATCAAAATCCACAACAAGGCCTTGGACAACGTGGACCACTTTCCATACTTCGGGAGCCTACTGTCAACAAGGGCAGACGTCGACAACGAAGTCCAACACCACCTTCAGTGTGCCAGTGCAGCCTTCGGTCACCTGAGGGAGAGTGTTTGAAGACCAGGACCTCAAACCCGGCACTAAGCTAATGGTTTACAGTGCAGCAGTGATACCTGCTCTGCTGTATGCCTCAGAGACATGGACCATGTACAGCAGGCACCGGAAAGCACTGGAGAGGTACCACTAACGCTGCCTTTGCAAGATCCTGCAAGTCCATTGGCAGGAAAGGCGCACCATCAGTGTTCTTGCTCAGGCCAACATCCCCAGCATCGAAGCTCTGACCATGCGATCAGCTCAAATGGACGGTCACATTGTCCATATGCCCGATATGAGACTCCCAAAACAAGCGCTCTACTTGAAGCTCCGGCATGCCAAGAGAGCCCCAGGTGGGCAGAGGAAACGCTTCAAGGACACCCTCAAAACCTCCTTGAAAAAGTGTAACATCCCCACTGACACCTGGGAATCCCTGGCCCAAGACTGCACAAAGTGGAGGAGAAGCATCCGGGAAGGCACCGAACACCAAGTCTCTTTGCCGGGAGCAAGCGAAAGCCAAGCGCAGGCAGCGCAAGTCAACCCAAGCACCCCACCCCACCCCTTCAACCACTGTCTGCCCCACCTGTGACAGAGACTGTAGGTCCCACATTGTGGACTCAGTCACCTGCAAACTCATTTTTAATATGGAAGCAAGTCATCCTTGGTTCTGAGGGACTGCCTAAGAAAGATGACTATTCAAAAAAAGGTGGTAGAGAGAAAACAGGAAATGCTATAGTCCATTATAAAAGATGTAATAGCAGAGCACTTGGAAAACAGTGACAGATCAGACAAAGTCAACATGGATTTACAAAAGGTAAATCATGCTTGACTAATCTACTGGAATTTTGAGGATGTAACTGGTAGAATAGATAAGGGAGAACCAGCGGATGTGGTGTATTTGGATTTTCAGAAGACTTTCGATAAGGTCCCGCATAAGAGATTAGCATGTAAAGTTAAAGCACATAGGATTAGGGGGGGCAAGGTACTGACTTGGATAGAGAACTGGTTGGCTGACGGGAAGCAAAGAGTTGGAATAAACGGCTCTTTTTCCGAGTGGCAGGCAGTGACTAGTGGGGTACTGCAGGGATCAGTGCTAGGACCCCAGCTATTCATAATATATATTAATGATGATCAGACAAGGGAAGTAGATGTAATATCTCCAAGTTTGCAGACGACAAAGCTGGGTGGGCGTGTGTGCTGTGAGGATGCCGCCGAGAAACTCCAGTATGATTTGGACAGGTTGGGTGATTGGGCAGATGCAGTATAATGTGGATAAATGCAAGGTTAGCCACTTGTGGCAAAAACAGGAAGGCAGATTATCTGAACAGCAATAGATTGGGAGAAGGGGGAAGTGCAACGAGACCTGGGTGTCCTTGTGCACCAGTCGCTGAAGGTAAGCATGCAGGTGCAGCAGGCGGTTAAGGCAGCAAATGGTATGTTGGCTTTTGTAGTGAGAGGATTCAACTACAGGAACAAGGATGTCTTGCTGCAGTTGTACAGGGCCTTGGTGAGACCACATCTTGAGTATTGTGAGTATTGTGTGTAGTTTTGGTCACCTTATCGGAGGAAGGATGTTCTTGCCACAGAGGAAGTGCAATGAAGATTCACCAGACTGATGCCTGGGATGGCAGGAATGACATGAGAGATTGGGTCGATTGGGCTTATACTCACTGGAATTTAGAAGAATGAGAGGGGATCTCATTGAAACTTATAATACTAACAGGACTAGATAGACTAGATGCAGGAAGGATGTTCCCGATGGCAGGGGAGTCCAGAACCAGGGGTCACAGTCTAAGGATAAAGGGGTAAGCCATTTAGGACTGAGATGAGGAGGAATTTCTTCACCCAGAGTGGTGAACCTGTGGAATTCTCTACCACAAAGGCAGTTGAGGCCAATTCATTAAATATATTCAAGAAGGAGTTAGATATATTTATTAAGGCTAAAGGGATCTGGGGAGAAGGCAGGGACAGGGTACTGAGTTTGGATGATCAGCCATGATCTCATTGAATGGCAGAGCAGGCTCAAGGGGCTGAATGGCCTACTCCTGCTCCTATTTGTTTCTATGACATTTCACAATCAATTTACTATTCCCCTCCCCCCACTGTTCCACCTACACCTTTAGGAATTCCAGAAGTAACATGCAGGAGCAGGAAGAGAAGCCATTTAAGGCAATTCTCTGGCTACTAGGTAAGAATTGAACCAGCTAAGGGCAGTCCCAAGATGACAGGAGAATGGTGTGATCAACCATGAAGGCTAGGATGAGGAGGGATAGTTTAACAGTCACAGTCATTTGTGCCTTTGAAAAGGGCCATTTCAATATTTTGGCAGGGTCAGAAACCAGATTACCATCAGCATCTTTAGTAGATTTACACAATTTAATATGGAACTCAAAGGAATAGAACATTCACTGGCCCTACCTGAACTGAACATTTATGCAGCAACAGGAAGCCACAGTCAAAACACATTAAATAGCTGCAGTTTTAGTCAGGATTCATTATCCATCCATTAGATTGAATTAATAACCCAATCGATTTCTCATTTACATACAATTTGAAGGCTTTTTCACCCCAGAGTTTCTGTGGGAAAAGATATTTCCTACAAAGAAAACTTTGGACTATTCCAACAGCTCACTCGATGTATCTTTTGGTGTGGTACTGAGCCACAAACCAAGGTTCAAGGTTGAACCACTATACTAGCCCATCTCTGCTTGTATTGCTACAATTGGCTTGTGCCTCAGTGAAGATTGGAGATCATTCGGTTCCAGTTGCTAGTATTGGTTTAGGTTCCACAATGGTCAAACCACTCCTTAAACCCACTGTGGGGCATCCAAAAAAACATTTGAACCAAGTACCAGAGGGCTAGGGTTAATTGTGGAAATGCACACCAAGAACATGGTAAACAAAGCTGCAGTATATTGAATTCTAGAGTCTCCTTACCACACATCTTGTACTAAGAGATGGAGCAGAAACCCAGCCCCCACCCCACCATTCCCAGACTGGGGCAGTGGCAGCATTGTGGCAAGCACTAGAATCTGGTTCTGCCGATCTCCACATACCCTCCCAAAATTTTAAAGTGCAGGCACTTCTTGCATTTAACACCCTCGATACGTTAGAAATCAGCACCAGTTTTGTCTCCAATGTAAAGTAGAGCCTGGTGAAAGTGGGACCCACAAATGCCAGCTTATCCTAACAGCACTTTAAATTTTAAACCATCTTCAGCTAATCAGCCAACCCCAAAAAATACAGCAAGGAGTCATTGAAATTCCTGGACTCTACTAGAAGCAATGCAGATATTCCTTATCAAACATGGTCATAGCAGACTGGCAGCCAGAAGCCCTGCTACACCACATCCAGCAGCAAAGCAGGACCCCAGGAAAGTCAGGTTCCAAATGTCCACCCATCCAATTGTATTAAGTAGGCCCTTGCTTCCAACTGCAAACCAAATGCTTGCAGAGAAGAATCAGTCAATAGCCTGGTGAAAGCCTCCAACTTAAGTGTTTCACCATTAAGACCAATTCAATAAAAGCTCCATAGTTAAAGTTACCACATGTGTTTAATAGCTTCAGTAACTAGTAAAAACACCTGGTGGTCAGACTGACCAAGTATACACCAACAGTGTTGCTTGGTTCAAGTATACTTGAGGCAAATAATTGGTTGCCAGCATTAAAGTCATGAACTCTAACAACACATTTCTAGTTTTAAGAGTTTGATTGTTATTTATTGCCTTAGAAAGCCTCAGCGTACTCAGTGAAATGATTAAGCTTAAATACCAACCATTCATGAGGAGGAGAGAGAAGGCTAGGTGCTGCTCCCTAGTCTTTGTTGCATTGTATGGGATCCATGTGGGCTGTATAGCATTGCTACTGACATTCCTCTTCCTGCAACAAGAGTGACAGCCACTTAGTCTGCTCAAGAGATGGTAATTCAGTGCAGTGACTCAGTATTACTTACCTAGGGTAGTGACACACTATGGGAACGGTGACTGCATTGGTTCGTGTAATTATTCCAGTGCTTTTGGGCACATAGTTGAGGTATGTAGTGTACACAAGTGCATCATGGGTTGTCTGTAAAGTCAACAGCAGCATCAGACTGGCACATCCAGTAATAGGCCACTCCTTTAAACTGGAGTGAAAAGAGAAGACATGTGCACAAGGCAGAACTAATGTTTAAGCCAGTATCACTTTAAAAGTTAGATGCATTTTATGATCTGCTATGAAGTTGAAAGTTTAATAGAAAAATGACATGTCTGAAATAAATTCTCAAAAGGTACATCAGCAATACATTCCATTTGGTCACTTCAATAAAAATACCAGAGCCAGAGTATCAGCAGCCTTTTAACTTTTGCTATTAAGTCACCTAGTCATCACTTTATAGCAATGAAGAAGTTGGGGCCTTGGAAGGGTCAGCATAGGAGATAAGTGATAGCAAAGTTTTAACTATTCTGGTCTATGCTTGCCAAATAACATTCTGGAAGTTTATACTGGGCGCTGCACTCCCACCTTCATTCAATCTCCAGTGAACCTAGGTGCCACCAAAATGTGCAGGTCTAGAAGATTAGTGGTTAGCAAGTGAATG